>NC_133623.1:56820734-57420734 GCF_048593235.1 Sminthopsis crassicaudata | reverse complement strand
ATGCTATGTAGTGGTTCATAGTCGTCTCCCAGAGTTCTTTGGCTGGGTGTAGCTGGTTCAGTTCATTACTGCTTTATTGGAACTGATTTGTTACATCTCATTGTTGGAGAGGGCCACGTTCATCAGAATTTCTCATCATATAGTATCATTGTTGAAGTGTACAGTGATCTCCTGGTCCTGCTCATTTCACTCAGCATCAGTTCCTGTGAGTCTCTCCAGGCCTCTCTGAAATCCTCCTGCTGGTCATTTCTTTCACGTATCACTAAGTTAAGGAGAGCCCCAAGGAGCCTCTGTTTTAGGGGGAGCCTGGTGCCTTGGAACTGAGGAAAGAGAGACCTGGGGTCTGAGTGCCAGTTCCAACACAGACTCATCGGAAAACTCTTGGACAAGTCCCTGGGCCTCAGTGTCCTCCTCTGTAAAATGCGCTGTCTGGCCTTCCTCCCGAGAGGAAAGCCCTTTCTAGAAATGGGCGTTATTTAACTAGTAAGAGCCTGCTTGGTGTAGGTGGAAAGGAAGAGAATTCTGGTTTTGTGCTATTCAGTAACCTTGAGTTCAGATCCTCGTCTCTGGTCTCCTGCATGCATTATTTACCTCTCCAGAGAACTGGGGTCACAGGATCCTAGAACTAGAACGGAGATGGACTCAAAGGCCATCTAGTCTGACTCCTTAATTTTACAGATGAGGAAACTGAGGCAAACAGGTTAAGTTGTTCAGGGTCACTTTGCTGGTAAAGGTTTCAGAGATAGCATTTGAATCCGGGGTCTCTGACTCCAAATTTAGAACTTGCTTTCTATACCATCCTTGCTTCTCATACAATGTTAGTCTTTCTTCTTTCCTCTTCCTCTCCCTCCTCCTCCTCCTCCTCTTCCTCCTTTTCTTTCTCCTCCCCCTCCTTTTCTTCCTCTTCCTCTTTCTCCTCCTCTTCCTCCTTTCCTCCTCCTCCTTTTCTTCCTTCTTGGAGTTGTGACTTGATCTGCATGATCTCTTGGGGGACTCCTTGATCTTAGCCTTCCTTTGAGGCTACTCCTGATACATCCTGTTTATGTGTCATTTGGACATCCTTGTTTGCATGTTGTGTCCCCTCCCCTCCCATTAGATTTCCAGCTCCCAAAGAAAGCTTTGTCTTTTCCCTTCTTTGCGTCCTTAGCACAGTCCCTGACATAGAGTAGAGGTTTAATAAATTCTACTTGGTTGGTTGACATTGAGTCATTCTAAGTGACAGAGTCTTGGGCTCCTGGTTCCCAGACCCCCCCTGACCTCTCTGTTTATCTTTTTGTCTCTCGTCCACGTCTAGGTTATGAAGTGACAGTGCTGGTGAGGGATGCCTCCAAGCTACCATCTGACGGTCCCCAGCCAGCCCGGGTGGTGGTGGGTGATGTCCTCAAAGCAACCAATGTGGAGGAGACCGTGGCCGGGCAGGATGCTGTCATTATATTGCTGGGCACCGGCAGCGACCTGAGTACTGAACCTCCCCTGTGCCCCCGGCCTGTCCCTGTGCCCCGGCCCCCTCAGCCACGACCACCCCCACCACCTCCACCACTCCCGCTGCCTCCACCCCCTCCAACAAGTGACCGTCACTCTCTGTCCTCCCCTCCAAGGTCCCACCACCGTGATGTCGGAGGGCACCCAGAATATTGTGGCTGCCATGAAGGTCCACGGCGTGTTCAAGGTCGTGGCCTGCACCTCGGGTGGGTGGAGCGGGGACTTTGGACCTTCCGGGGGCCTTAGCTAGCCCACAGAAGATTGGGGGGTGGGGGAACACTGGAAAAAGTGGGGGAATCTGAAAAAGGTCATGAGTGTCATCCTCCAATCTTGATTGAGGGGATACAGAAAAGGGCAGCCAAACTGGAAAGTTGTCTAGAGACCAGGCAAGGTGACTGATCTGGAGATACTTAGCTAGGATGGGGGGCAGGGTTGGGGAGCTTAGGATATTTAACTGTCTTTTAAGATTGGCCAGATTTGGAGGGAGGAAGTCTTTAGAAACTTTCTAGTTGTGTGACCTTGAACAAGTCGATGAACTTGTTTGCCTCAGTTTCCCCATGTGTAAAATGAAGAAAACAGTACCTGTTTCCCAAAGTGGTTGTGAGGAGCAAAGGAGATACAGTTTGTAAAAGCACTTATCATATTGCCTGGAACATAGTAGGTACTATATAAATGTTAGCTCTTATTATTATCATATAAATGTTAGCTGTTATTATCATTATTAGGGGATATTTGTAAAGCACCTAGCACAGTGCCTGGCACATAGTAGGCACTATATAAATCTTATCTATTATTATCATTATTCAGTGAGTTAATATTGATAAAATGCTGAGCACATTGCCTGGCACACAGTAGGTGCTACATAAATGTTATCATTATTATCAAGTGAGATAAACTTATAAAGTGCTTAGTGCAGCATCTGGCACATAGTAAGTCTATATATAAATGTTAGCTGTAATTACTATTATTATTTCAAGAAAGAGAAATTAGACTTATTCTGTTTTCCCCTAGATGGGAAAATTAAGCGCTTTGGGTAGGAGAAGCTTCAGAGAGGCAGATTCCAAATCGACCTTAGAGCCAACAAACAAGCAAAAACTGCCTAATGAAAATACGGACAGGGGCAGCTAAGTGGCCCAGTGGCTAGAACACCGGCAATGGAGTCAGGAGGACCCGAGTTCAACTCTAATCTCAGACACTTAACACTTCCTAGTTGTGTGACCCTGGGCAAGTCACTTTACCCCATCTCCCTGGAACACACACAAAATGGACAAAACCTGAAAGAGTGAGAAAGTATATGAGAAACTGTGGAAGGCTCTCTTCTGCACTACTGGACATAATCTACCATCATCAAAGTTTTATCTAAACTTATATAGAGCTTATTGGGACGGAACACAATTAAGCCCAATTATTTAGGTGTTGAGATTTTTTTTTTTTTATCTTTTTGTATTTCTATAATTTTCTTCTTTTCTTATATAACTATCTTTAATTTCTTCATGAATTAAAAACTGCTAAAAAGAAATTCACTAATGGGGGGAGACCCCCAAACTTCCTAACGCTGAGTGTTGTCCAGACATGAAACATCCTGCCTTAAGAGGGAATGAGTTAGCGGCAATTAGGGGGCGCAGTGGATAGAGCACCAGCCCTGAAGTCAGGAGGATCTGAGTTCAAATGTGACCTCAGACACTTAACACTTCTAGCTGTATGACCCTGGGCAAGTCACTTAACCCCAATTGCCTCAGTAAAAAAAAAAAAAAAAAAAAAAAAAAAAGGGAATGAGCTCCCCATCACTAGGAGTCTTTCATGGATGATGTGTGCCCGCTCCTCGGGGTAGTGGGCCAGGGATGCCCACTCCAGTCTGTGACGCTGTTCCGCTCTTGCTCTTTCTGCAGCTTTCCTCTTGTGGGACCCAGCTCAGGTCCCTGCCCGGCTCCAGGCGGTGACTGATGACCACATCCGGATGCATAAGCTGCTGCTGGAGTCGGGTCTGAACTATGTGGCTGTGATGCCCCCACATATTGGTCGGTGACTTCGGGAGAGGGGGCTCTGGGCTCTTCCTTGTTCATCCCTCCTTAAAGACTTCCTGGGGGGTGGGGGGAAGGATGCTTAGCTCATCTGAAAACCTGTGAGACCCTTCCACATGGTGGAAGTGGCCTTGGAGCTTTGGTCTTGCCCGTTATAATCCTGATTCTGAGTCTCCACAGTCTCCAGGACATGCCCTCATTTAGAACCCAGAGCACATCCATCTCCCTTTCTGGACAGGGCAAGAGAGCAAAGGGCAGTTGAGCTCCAAGATGCTTTTTCTTCCTCTTCCCACTGCAGCCGGGGACCAGCCCCTGACAAAGGCCTACAACGTGACTGTGGACGGACGGGGCCCCTTCCGAGTGATCTCCAAACATGACCTGGGACACTTCATGCTTCGATGCCTCACCACGACTGAGTATGATGGGCATAGCGTCTACCCTTCCCATCAGTATGCTTAGAGATGGCAGCACGGTGCCATGAGTGCCGCCCCCACTCTCCTGGATCATGAGGGAGAAGGAGCATCGGGCCGTCCTGTCCTTGGAAAGCAGGGATGACCCACTGCTGAACAGGACCAGGGCTGGCTACAAGAAGAAGGCAGGAAATAGAATAATAAAAAAATACTGAGTCATATGGACTCCTGGACTTCCCTCCCTTTCTTCTCTTCCCTCCCTCTCTCCTCCTCCTTCTTCTCCTGCTCTCTCTCCCTCTCTTCCTTCTTTGTCTCCCCCACCTCTGTTTCTCAGTCTCCCTCCTCTCTCCTTTCCCTTTCTCTCTCTTCTGTCCCTCTCTTTCTCTTTCTTTGTCCACATAACATCCTCTCTGGTTCATTTCTAATGTTTGCTCTACAGGGAAGGTTCTCTTAGGTTTTCACTCCTTAAAATAAATAAATAAATAAATAAAAATAAAAAATAAAACCCCAAACAAGCAAATTAGAACTATAACTCACAAACCTGCAGTAACCAAGCTTAGTCATTTAAAAAGCTATCAATGAAGATAGATGGCATGGCAAGAAACTGAGTATATAAGTTGGGGTTCACTCTCCCACAAATATGTATTTGTGGGAGAGTGAACCCCAATTTATATTATATGCTCCAGGCTTGGGAGAAGAGTGAGCTCAAATTTCAGAGGGCAACATTGTGGGGCATTCAGCACCCAATTTCTAGCACTGCCGGCCCTGGAAGTCTTTTCTTAGTAGAGTGCTCCCATCCCAGATTCCTAGGCTGAGAACTTCTTGGTTACCAGAGCAAGGACCTTGGAATTGCTTTGCTTCCTGTGTATCCTGATGTCCTAGGTCCCTCAAATTCTATTGAACCAAGGAACTCTCTAATCTCTGACGGGAAAGTCTCTCTCTGGGCAATTTCTGGGGAGATGCAGAAGCTGGGGAGGGTAAATCCATTTACCCCCAGCTGAGATCTCGGGCCACAACCCAAGAGCCCCAGAGCCTTAAACTCCTTAGATTTCACTTTTTGAAGTTCTCCAGGGCTGGCTAATTTGTTTTCTTCTCAAACCCCATTGTTCTCCCCAGGATTTAATCTGAGAAGTGGGCTTATCTCTGCGGTCAGTAACGCCTCATTAATACCTGGTGAATACAATTAGTTGGGGGGTGGGGGAGCCGAGAGAAAAACAGAATAACTTTCTCCCAGCTTTATTTCTGGCTCCCTCCCTCCGTCTCTCCTCCTCTGACTCTTCTCTCCGTTTCTCCTTCGCTCTGTCTTTTGTCTCCTACCTCTTCTTCCTTGCTTTGACTTCTTCATCACCTTCCTTGTGGGTCTTTTCCTAGGTCTCTCCCCTCTATGTCCTCTGGGGTCTGTCGATCTTTTTCTCTCTCCACCTAATCTGACGTCCTGGTCTATAACCATTTCACTTGTGGCTATTTACATTTCTTTCCCTCTGCGTCTCCAAGTCAATGTCTCTCTATCCTTTCCTCCCTTTTCTCCATTCCCGTCTATCCCCCTCAAGGGTTTTTCCTTTTCTATCTTGTCTTTCCTGTTTTTACTCCCGCCTTCTCCTCCCCTAGCTGTCTTTATCTCAGTTAGTTCCCATCCCCTCGGATACCAGACTGTGCGTGCACGTGTGTGTGCACACGTGCACGTGCGCGTGTGTATATGTAAGTGGAGGGGAGCGGCAGAGGGAGGGAGGAAAAAGGGAGGCACAGAACCCGGTCCCGCCCCGCCCAGGATAGATCCTGGCCTTCCCCAACCTCGGGTGCCTCCGAGGCGGAGCCTCGGAGAGTCCCAGGAGGCTGGATCCTGGTCGCCATGGCAATCCTACACCTCTTCTCCTCCTCCGCCTCGGGCCGCTGTGATTGGCTGCTGGAGGGGCTTGGGACAGTTGCGTTTGCCGTCCCTTTACGCCAGCGTTGTCAATGCAGCCGAGTGCGAGTGGGCGGGGCCGGGCGGGGTCCCCTTTCCGCCCGCCCTAGCGAAAATAACTCTTTTCTCCTTCCCAACTCACCTCCTCCCTCTGGGCTTTTAGATGGTTCAGGGAGGAGGGACCTGCGCCGACTCCGGGAGGCAGACCTGAGAGGCTAGTTAATCTGGTAGTCA
Organism: Sminthopsis crassicaudata; assembly: GCF_048593235.1. Taxonomy (NCBI): domain Eukaryota; kingdom Metazoa; phylum Chordata; class Mammalia; order Dasyuromorphia; family Dasyuridae; genus Sminthopsis; species Sminthopsis crassicaudata. The sequence goes on along the minus strand of NC_133623.1, from coordinate 57,414,684 downwards.
CGCGGCACAGGTCTTTAAATGGCCCGGGGCGCAGGTAAGGAGGAGGAGGAGCTGGAGGAGACGAACATCACCTGTAGTCGGATCGGTAACCTCAGCCAGCCAATCAGCGCGTGGCGCGGGTCAGGCTTTAGCCAGTCGCTGTGAGCGGCGGAGCTGTGGACTGGGCTGCCTTGGGGTAACAAGCACAGGCTTCGGGCCCCTGCCCCGCCTCCAGTCCGGAGCCATGGAGCCTTGAGTAGAAGTGTCCTGGGGAGGAGGAGGAGGAAGGGAGCCAGGGACCAGAGCTTCCAGAAGGAATTTAGGGGACTAGAGACTATGGGAAGAAGATTGGGGATCTGGGACAATCGGAACAGGTCTTCGAACCCTGGGAGATCAGAGTCAAAAAGGGGAGAGGGCGGTAGCGATCTAAGGTCTAACTCCCGGAGGAGTGGGGGTCTGGCTTTGGGAGCCGCGGGAGTACTGTAAATAACTACGCAGCAGCGTGATGTAGTGAGTTCCAGTGCTGGGCCTGGGATTGAGGAGACCTGGGTTCAGTTCCAGTCTTTCCTCTAATACTTGATGTATGCCTATGAGCCTATCTTCACTTTTTTGAATCTCAATTTTCCAGCCCGGGAAATGGGTATAATGTTACCATACTCTGAGAAATTTAGGGCGTTATTCAAACCCGTGAATTCTGATAAACCAGACTAGAGGTGCTGAAAGGAAGCAGGCGGGGAGAGCCCGGAGGCTGGAGATGGTTTTAGAGCCCTGGGAGGGCAGGGGCAGCCCTGGCTTTATTTGGAAGAGGGGAGAAGGAAGGGAAGGGGCCCCTATCTCTTAAGGATCAAGGTGCTTGTGTCTCTCTGCCTAAACTCCCCAAGTCTCACCCAGAAGAACATCGGAATTTCTCTGAAGCAATAGTCTGGAGTGGGGAGGGGGGACCGGGGAATTTCGGGGACAGGGAGGAGTTACATTCTTGTGTAGTGTGCCTTCCTCCCCCCTTCTTAAAAAAGTTGAGAGAAGGTGGAGCAGCCGGGGGGGGGGGGGGGGGGCAGAAGGCTAAAGATGAAGTGGCCTTCTGGGAGTTGTAGTCCACCGCTTCAATGGTTTCAGTCGCCCTCTCCCGAAACAGACCCAGCATTCCACTCCCCAATAGCCTCCGGGAAGAGAAAAAGGCCACTCCTCACTGGGCGTGGCTTGGAGAGATGGGGCACTCTGATTGGAGAATAGACCCAATTCTAAAATGGAGGGGAGGAGCAAGATAGTACACCGGAGTAGGTGCTTAGCCCCGAGGGTGGGGCAGCCTCTGGGGCAAGTAGGAGCCTTAAGCATTTCTTAGCCATACTGGGGCCTTTCCAGTTTTGAGTCTTGTCCAATGAGAATCTAGAGAACTGGTTTTAGTCTTGAATTGCCAGTGAATGACTAACTGGGGCAAGTTCCTTTCCTCTCTCTGTCCCTCAGTTTCCCCCTCTGTAAAATGAAGGGATTCTCCTACAAAATGAGCCCCGAGGGATCAAAGTCCTAGTATTTCAAAATCACAGGACCTAGAAGGGACCTTAAGGATCATCTTACAAAAGGAGCTCTCCTTACAAGTGTTTACTACTTGGGAGTAGTTGCTGAGAGTCAAAAAAAAAAAAGGGGGACTTTTCCTTTTAAAATATTAAAAGGATGAGGGCCCGTGATTACCAATAATGGTAAAGGAAACAATGGGTATCGTGCTGGGGGAGAGGGGTCAGAGACTGGAGTTCAAATCCTGCTTTAGTCAGATCTCTAGTTAAACCATTGAACCTTTCTCTCTAAATTTCCTCATTTGTAAAATGGCAAAAACTTAGACAGTGATTTCCAGTCTCCTCGCTCCTTTCCAGACCTAAATTCATCATCCCGAGTGCCTTACCAATGCAGGGCCAGCATCTCTTCAGCAATTTACAGTCTGAGATTTACCAAGAGCATTTAAAAATAAAACGACTTACCCAAGATCTCATCATAAGAACTGTGAAGAGGTAGGATTTGAGCCCAGAACTTTCTGGTTTTGAAGCCAATTCTCTGTACCCATTGCTTCAGCCTGTTTCTCATATATATATATATATATATATATGTGAGAATATAAAATATAAAATATATTATGATTATTATATATTATAATATAATATATAATATATTATAGTATAAAACCAAAATCCTTTGCATTTCCTTCTTTTTTTTTTTTTTTTTTTTTTTTTTTAAGGATAAAAGAAGAGGGCATCTCTAAGCTAATAGTTTATCCTTTCCTTGCCAGCTCTACTTCCTTCTTCCACTATTCCGGAGAAGACCCTTACTTGAATCTTCAATCCAACCCCGTGGCTTTACCGAAGGACCAAAGGGAGGCTTGAAGTGGACGACATTCTCAGCCAAGACCACATAGCAAGTCAGTAGCAGAGACTAGACCAAGGCTCAGGGGCCCTGTGTAGACAGGCCTCCTAACTCCTGCCTCCTCTCCCATCAGGGGACAATGGTGGTTGGTGTGAAGCGCAAGCATCCTGGTGATCATGGGGATCCAGAAGAAGTGGAGACTGGAAAGGAGTCCCAGGAGCAGGCCCCCTTCTCCCAGTGCAACCTCTGCCAGACCTTACTTCAACTTTCAATGGACAAATTCCAGCTAGGCCCACCTAGCCTCCATCGGCAAGTGCTCATCATCAACACCCTGAACCACATTCGGGACAAGATGAACCTGGAGGAGAGCCCAGCCCCCTGCCAGGGACCTGGACTGGAGATGCTTTTCCCCTTAACTGCTCAGTCCTTCCTCAGAGAGCTGGAGGAGCTCTTAGGCTTAAGAGCCACTCAGGACTGCCGTGAGCCCCTAGATCGGACATGTAGCTCTACCTCTGCCAATGGCCTGTTGCGAGACTGCCCCCAAATACCTTCCCCTCTTGGGGCCTTAATTTCCCCATCTCTCAGGGCTGAGGAGCCTATCCCGGGCAGCTTTGAGCTCATGAGCCACAGGTACCTCGGAGACCTGGTTCCTGAGGACTTCTTCACTGACATCGACACCTCGGATGTGTAAAGGGAGCCCTGGCCCTCTGCTTTGGCCTTTGCCTCTTCCTCTGGGGCAGTCTGCTTCCCGGGACTGGACTGAACTGGACCAAATCTTGGAAATCATCAAGGGGTCATAAGACTGGGCTGGGGGGTAGGAGCCCAAATCTCCTAGTTGGGATTTTGGACCCGTCCCTTCAGATCCTTGCTTATCTCTGGACAGTGTCAAGAAAGCGGTCTCCAAAGATTTCCTATCTCAGGAACCTAGGAGGAAGCTTCCTAGTGACATGGGAAAGTCTCTTCTCTTCGGATCTTCTGCCCTGGTCTCACTGCCTGCTGAGGGCAGAACAACTGAATGTATTTCTCTTTCCTATTGGCTCCCCGGCCGACACCACTCTTCGCCCAATCAGCCTGCCCGGCCCGAGGCATGCTGGGGCCGAACACTTTGGGGCTACTGTTCCCTTTCCAGTTAATCCTCTGTGTCTTCTATGAGTCTGGTTCCCAGGTGCTCTGGCCTTTTCCCCTTGACTTGGAGTCAAATCCTATGAAGAAGCTAGTCTGAGTTGAGTAACTGCCTGGGAGAAGAAGGGGGCAGGGCAGGACAGGGCTGAAGGCCAAGAGGCCTCTGGGAAGACAAAGTCCACTTTACCGGGAGGAGGGGCTGTAGACCCACCTCCCCTCCACCCATCTCCCTAGGTTGACAGGTATGGAAACAATAAAAACTTACATCTTCTTCCCCCTTCCCCACACCATTGCCTGGTCATAACTGTGAACCCTTCTCCTTGCTCCGTGCCCCTCCTCTGACCTTATTCACTCCCTTCCCTACCCAAAGTGGCCTGGATGGAGTGCAATAAGGATGAAGGAATCTTCATCTGTCCTCACACTTTTTTAAATTCTGCTTTGGAAAGGCCAATTTCATCTGGATTTTGTGAATAAAACTTTCACATTCTGTAATGTACCTTTAATCCCATCTTCCCATCATGCTTTGGAGGTCTGGAGCCTTTGGTGGGTAGGAGCAGGTGGCCTGCCATATAGGGCCTGGGTCAGGTGTTTCTTTTTCCACCAGGCCCTCCCTGCCTTTAGGGTCACTGCAGGATGGGAGGGTGGGGACAGGGTGGTCAGTTTAATTCTTCTTTGGAAGGTCGGAGTTGGGAGGGGCCTTAGACATATCATCCAACCTCTACATCTTAGAGGGGGAAATTTAGCCTAGGAAGGGAAAGAGTCTTATTAGAAATCTCAGTGGACCCCTGGGTAGCCCCTGAGCCTCTTTCTGGAGGTCTGCAAAGTCAAAGCTTTTCATAACAATTTTTCATAATTGGATAAGGAAATTAACACATCTTAGAATTATCCTGAAATTTCCAACACATCGAACACAGATTGATATTGTGATTTGGGGGAGGGAGGGAGGGAGAGGGGGAATCTCCTCAATTTTAAAGAATGGGAAAGGATCCTGGGACCAAAAAGTTTGCCTTTGTGGGGTGTAGTAAATGCCTCAGGAAATTCTTTTCCTCCGCTGGGGGAGGGGCACTTGTGCAGAGAGTAAAGCAGGCTGGGATTTAGTGTCTCCCTTCTCACTCTAATCCACTTTATTTGGGAGGAGGCTTGTTCGGGGCTGCTGAGCTCCACCCAGGGCTCCGGTCCAGGAGCTGGCCCTCCTAGCAGCCTCTGCTCAGCTGGGAGGAGACAGCAGCCCCTCTCCCCTCCCTTCCCCCCGGCTGGGCCAGTCGGAGGGTTGTGCCGGAGTCTCTCCTCCGGACCGAGTTTAGGGGGAGCGAAGGAGCGCCTGTGTTTGGTGCGGGATACGGCCTGGACACTCCTGGGTGGACCCCTGAGAAAGCTGGCCGCCTGGCCCCTTGCACTCGCCCCACCCACCCTGGGGCTACTCGCCCCTCCCTTGCTGGCCCCAAGACTTCTTTCCCTGCCTAATAAAGGCCCGAGGTGGCCGGCTTGGGAGACACTGGTTGGGCCGGCTCCTTTTAACTTTCGTTTCTGTGCCTAGGGCAGGCCTCCCTCTCCTTCCCCCACCCGGGCCCGCTGTTCCCCTCGGCCTGGGCCTCTCATCTGCTCCCCAGCTGCCAAGAAGTTAGGGACTGACAGCTCCGCTCAGCTGCTCACAATCACCCAATGGCAGAGCCCCAAGCACTCGGCTCCCTTGCGAACCTCTCGGCCTACAGAAGTCGGGAAGGGTCCCGGGATTCGGGGGCTGCACTGAAAGCCTTGGCAACCCCCCAGGCCAGCCCCTTCCTACAACTGAAACCCAGCAAGGGGGCGGGGTCTGCCAAGACCACAAAGGCCTGCCCCGCTAGGAAGCCAGCTAAATAAACTCAAGCCGGCCTCGGACGCGCGGGCACCGGACCACCCAGTCGCTCAGAGCCGGGGGCTGACGATCAGTTGTCCGAGACTCTTCCCCCAGAGTCCCCCCCATCTCCAGCCCTCGATTTTTGAGGCAGCCAGGACGGAGGGGGGGAGGGGAAGGGGAAATTTAGAAGGGGAAGGGGCTCCTCGATTCCCCCAAGCCCTTTCTGCCCAGATTCCAGGGCCGCAGTCTTTGCGGCACAAATGGGGGCAGGGGAGATGGGTCTGGTGGGGGGGAGGTTCTAGCTAGACACAGGTGCATGGGGGATCTTGTCAACTCAAGGCGGAAGAGGCTTTTGGGGGGGGAGGGAGGAATACGTTTCTCCAGCTCCTTCATCCAGCCCTTCCCAAACGCCCAAGAACGGACCCCCGCCCTCGCTCTCCCTAGTCCGGAAAGCGACAGCTGAGAGGAGCACAAGGCGGCTGGCCAGGCACAGAGTGCCCCCGTCCCGGGCCTCTCGGCCTCGGGAATCCAGCCTCGGGCGGCCTGTCCCTGGCGGCTCCGCCTCCTCTCCTAGCACCGCCCCTTGTTCGAAGCGAACCAATCCCGGGGCCCGAGCAGGCGGAGGGGCGGAGACTGCGCGGGGCGGGGCAGAAGCTGAGGAAAGTAACAACCCCCCGACCGTGCGCTGGGGCCAGTGCAGCTTCTAGCGACCCAGGGGCCAGCCGCGGGAGGAGCGAGAGAGCGAGCGATGCGGTCGCCGCCGCCGCTTCCTGATTGGCTGCTGCTGGCGTCGCGGACCCTCTGATTGGCAGCTGACGAGCCGGGTATGTAAATGAGGCGAAGGAAAAGGGGGGAAGGGGGGCAGGGTTTGGGGGCCGGAGGGGGGAATCGCCGTCCGGGGCGCGTCCGAAGCCGGGGCGGCGTCCGGAGCTCGCGCCGCGGCCTCCGGGCGCCGGGCCCGTCCCGGGCTGCTGCCGCGGTCGCTGGCGCCGGCCCGGGCCCCGGGTGAATCACGCCCCAGCCCCGGGGAAGGGGAAGGGGAAGGAGGCGGGGCGCGGGGGCGCCGGCTCCCTGGCTCCGGCTGCGTGACTCACCCGCCCCCGCGGCCGCCGCCGTGCCGGGCCGGGCCGGAAGCGGGAGCGGAGGCCGGGCCGGGCGGGGACCCGAGCGGGGCCGGGCCGGGGGCGCCCGCGGGCGGGGGCGGACGTGACCGGACCCTCCCCTCCCGCGCGGACCCTCCGCCCAGGGGCTATGGACCGCCCGAGGAATTCGAGAACTGCCCCGCCCTCCCCGGCCCTCCCCGAGCTTACTAAAGAGGAAACTGAGCCCCAGTCCCGGGAGCCGGGCCCTGGAGGTCCGCCTTGTGGGAGGGGGCCCCTGGAGAGTCCTCGGGCTCCTTCCCGGAATCATGTTTAAAGCACACGAAATAAACACAGACTTTCAAAGTTAATCCGAATTGGAAGGCGGTTATTAAGTGTTCCCAGACCCAGGCTAGCCTCCCTGTCCTAGGCGGTCCCGAGCCCCGCCAAGGGCTGCGCTCTGTGGCCCTCGGCCGAGAACTGGGGTTTTCTGGCCCCCACGGGAATCTCTTCTGACCTCAGCCCCCCCCATTTCTTCACAGACCCATGTTGTGCAAAGGCGTGAAGCGTAAGCGAGAGGAGGAAGAGGAGCAGGAGCCCGCCTCGCAGGACTGGTGGCTGGAAGAGGCCGGCTCCAGCCTAAGCCCCGAGGAGGGGGCCAGCCCGGCCCCCCTGCCCCCCAGCTCTCTCTTCAATCTCTCTATCTTCAAACTCCACCACGGGCTGCGGAGGGGCGAGCCCGATCTCCGCCACCTCGTCCTGGTGGTCAACACCTTGAGGCGCATTCAGTCCTCTATGGCCCTGGAGCCTTCTGCCCCAGAAGCCCCTTCTCCAGCTCCTGTCATCCCTCTCCCGGTGGTCCCGGACGTCCCCCTGTGCACGTCGGTCTCGACCCTCCTGGATGACCTGAGTCACATCGAGGGCCTCAGTGACACTCCCACGGCCTTCCCTGAAGACGCCCCCCTGAGCCGGCCCCCTGAGCCAGGCCTGGATCCTGGCCGACCGGCCCCTCTAGGGTCCTTGGAGATCCTCCTTGAGGACGGATTGGAGGGTCTTTTTGATGATATTGACACCTCCATGTACGACTGTGAACTGTGGCCCAACCTCAAAGCAGACTCTGGGGAAACTGAGGACAAGACACAGGGGCCAGGACTGGACATGTCTGAATTAGATTACCTCATGGATGTGCTTGTGGGCACACAGACTTTGTAGGGGGACCAGAAAATGGTTTCCTGCTTGCCCCCAAGAGGCCTGAAATGGACAAGGGGTCATGGGGCTGCTGGGAATTGTGGGGAGGGGAGCGTGAACGGTTTTTAAGATGAAAACAATTAATATATGAAGCAATGTGTCTGTCCCTTGTCTGTCTCTCTCTTCTGACCCGGACGTATTTAAAGTGAATTATTGAGCCTTGTTAGTAGCACTTGCCAGGGAAGTAGAGGTTCGTTTGCTTTTCTGCCTCAGTTTCCCCAACTGCAAGGTGAAGAGGTGGAAATCCCATGGTCCACATGTCTCAATTCTGCCTCTGATTCTCTGTCAGCTTGAGGAAGTCTGTCTACTTTCTCTGGATCTGTTTCCCTTTGTGTACAGAGGGGAATATATGTCTTTCTCTAAGATCTCAGCTAGCTCTGTTCTAGTTCTGTTCTAGAGTCACACAAAAGTAATATGCGATCTCAGAACTGGGAGGGAAAAGGCTTCTAGATGGATGGATGGATGGATGGATGGATGGATGGATGGGATGGAGCCAGTGTGCTGACTGCTATGTTAAGCTCTGAAAATACCCTCAAACCCACCCTCCAAGGGCTTACATCCTGATTGGGGAAAATACAAAATATATGGGGGTTGGAAAGAGAAATTCAAGGAGTCCGGAGCGAGTGGAGCCATGGCTGGCTTCCTCCCCAAAATGGTGATCCTACCAGGGAAACCTCCAATAAGAAGAGGAAGACAAGAACTGGTTCAGTTTTGTGCTACAGTTTAGATACTTAGTAGATGCTTAATAAATGTTGGCCCCATCCCTGTACCCAGCCAAAAATAACTTTTACTGTAGCTGTTCCCAAACTTTGGTCTCAGGATCCCTTTACAGTTTTAGAAATCAAAGACCACATACCCCTTTTGTTTGCCCCTGAACCTCAGTTTCCTCAACTGAAAAATGAGGGGGTTGGTTTCTATGGTTTCTTAAGGGCTGTGGGTTATATTTATATCTACTATATATCTATTAGAAATTATTACGATTGAGGTAGTTTAATCTCTAAGATCCCCCAAAAGGGTCTCAAGAGTCCCCAGTTTCAGGACCACATTTGGGGAGCCTCTATTCTACTCTCTCTACTGAGTGGTCTCATCCATCTTCCAGGTGGAAATGTCCAGGGATGGGGAACTCGCTCCTCCCCGCAAGCAGCCCGTCCCACTTTGGGGAGAGACTTTTGGCTCTGGTGGAGCCCGGTGTCCTTCAGGAAAGAGCTGGGAGCCTCCTGAAGGCCCTTTGTGAGCCCCGAGACGCTGCCTCTGTGGGTCCCCTGCCTGCGGGAGCTGTGGCTGGGCCACATTCCTCCGGCCACTTAGTCGTTTGGAATGAGCCAGGCTGGGCGGGGTCCCTGCACACTCAGCAGCCTGGCATGGGCACTGGCGTGCCTTCTGGGACGGGGGCAGAGGGAGGAGGAGCCGAGGATGGCCAAAGCTGGAGCCTTGGCGAGGGAAGATGCTTAAAAAGAAATCCTGTACCAGAACTCCGGCTGGGGGGAGGAAGGAAAATGGCCCCACTGCTGAGGCCTGGAAAGGAGAGGTCCTAGTCCTCGTCTCCCGTGGGGTGAGGGCCAGGGGGAAGCTCCGGTCTGTTCTGGGCATGGGACTGGGGAATGGAGAGATCTCCGGAGCTGAGGGCTTAGGAAAAATGCTCCCGTGCCAAGCAGGGAGGTGCCCTGGCAACACCCCTAGGCAGAGAGCCTGTGGATCTGGGCGACCCATGAGGCCACGGGCCGCTCTGGATCTTCGGCCTCAGTTTCCCCATCTTTAATATAGGGGTCTGGGGGAGGGGGGCACAGCTTACTCCGTGGATTGTTCAGTTCCTTCCAGATCTAGATGCTATTATCCTTAGGCTGTCGAGGAGCCCCAAACAGGTCCCTTCCTGTCTGGCCAGGCCTGGCCCAACCCTCCACTCTCTGGAGCTCAGCTTCCTGCCCTGTAGAGGGGGAGGGGGGCGGGGCCAGGGAGCCCTAAGATCCTGCCCCTCCCAGGAGGGAAATGGGCTGGCCCTTTGAGGGACCTCAGAGGGGGAGGAACCCTGAGGCTGAAGGGAGGACAAGACCAGCTCACCTCCTGCTCTTGGAAAGGGAGTGACATTCTGGGCATTCTCACTTACTCAGGGCTGGGAGCTGAGGGTCACGGCCTTTAGAAGGGCCCTTGGAACCCAAAAGACTGATGCAGTTGGAGGGGGTCTTGGACACCAGAGTTAGAAGAGCTCTTACAATGGGGAATGTCAGAGCTGCTCTAGAGCCTTAAAATGGGATGTTAGCGCTGGGAGGGCCTTAGAACAAGGAATGTCAGGGCTGGAAGGATCCTTAGAACAGGGGTGGTCAGAGGTAGGAGGATCCTTAGAACCCAGGATGTCAGAGCTAGGAGAGGGCTTAGAACAGGGGATGTTAGAGCTGCTCTAGAACCTTAAAACGGGATGTCATGGCTGGGAGGGGGCTTAGAACAGGGGGTTTCAGGGCTGGGAGAGGCTTTAGAACAGGGGATAGTAGAGTGGCTATAGAACCTTCAGAGGATATCAGGGCTAGGAAGGGCCTTAGAACAGGGAATTGGAGACGAAGGGCTGGCAGGAGCATCTCTTGCAAGCCCCTCGTTTTGGCTGAAATGGAGACAAGGCCCTAAAAGTAAATGCATGTGTTCCGAGCCCCACAGACACTGAAGATGAGCAGTGGGGCCTCCCCTGGGCCTCTTTCTTCAGTGTAAGGCTCAGGCGCTCCCCACTTCGCACTCAGCCTTCCTCCATGACGCTCTTCTCCCCCCCTCCCCCTGGGATGTCCTTTTCCCTTTATGAGCTTGGACAGGTCCCCTCCCTGAGCCTCGGTTTCCCCACCTAGCTGAGAAGCGGCTAGCGTGAGGTCCCCTCCCACCAGACTTGCTCTGAGCGAGGTCAGGCTGCCCATTGTGTCCAGCCCTGCCTCTTGCCCACATTCCCAGAGCCCACACCATTCCTGAGCGAGCTGCCCTCCCACCCGCTCAAAGGGCCTCTGTCTCCGCCAGGCCCCCGAGCACTGGAGGCCAGCAAGCCCCCTTGGCTTCCTACTTTCCCACTGGGGCTTAGTGCTTCCCCGTTGGATCAGAGGGGTGCTAGACGAGGGAGGGACAAGGGTGGAGCTGGGAGAGCAGCTGAGGGGAGAGATGAGACTTGGGGGGCCCTGAGGTCACAGGGACAGGCCTCTGCGGGCTGCTAAGAAGAGGCAAGATGGAGCAGATTTGAAGGAAAGATTGAGGGCTGGGGGCAGGAGCCCTGCCTGGGGCAGAGGGAGCTGTCTGGGCGGAAGGTGGCCGTGCCCAGTGCCCATGCCCACTGGTGGGCTGTCCCCAGGCTGCTGGGAAATCTCCTATCTGCACATCCCCTCCTTTCCCCTCCCCTGTGCAGGATGTCCTGTGTTTACAGACATCCCTGGCCTGCTCCTTCCCTTCCCTACCCTTCCCCAGACCCTCCCCATCCCAAGATTGCTCTCTCTGCTGGGCCCAACCCCACCCTGCCAGGCCCTCTGGTCTCAGTCTTTCCCCTTAATGAAGCGGGGTTACTGAGGCTCCATGGCTGACCCCAAAGCGGTCCGGTGTGGGGCAAAGGATCCTGCCCAGAGCCTGAGGGCCGAAAGGAAGCTGGGCTTCGAGGCTCCCCTGTGAAGGCCCAGTGGCCACTGCCCCCTCCTCTCTCCCCCTCCCCAGTGTCCCCCTCCCATGGGAGCTCAGTGCCAGGGTCCAATCTGGCTGCCTGCCCAATGGTTGTTTTCTAAAGCTCAGCAAATTCCGACTTCCCAATTGGTGGCTGGGAGTAGGCAGGGAAAGGGGGGGATGGGGCATTTTTAGGGGAGGAGGGCGAGCCATGTTTTCTCTCTCTCCCCTCCCTCTCCTCCCACCAAGGGAAGAGAACCTGGAGCTCCTGTCCCCGCCAATCCCCCAGGAGCCCACTTTTGGCAACAGGCTCCCCTGGGGCCCAGAGAGTCCATGCAGAGCCACCCTGCTGGCCTGGGAACCCACAGAGCCGGCCTCTGGTCCTGATCCTGCCACTGGGTGGGTGAACCCGGAACAGGCCTCCAGGGCTTCATCTGTCTAATGAAAGGGGTGGACCCGAGGGTCTCTAAAGGTCCTTCCACCACTGTCGTTCTGTCTTCTACGTTCTGACCTCCATTCTAGGGCCCTCTGGTTCTGGCATTCCTTGGTCTGGGTTCTAAGGTCTCTCCTGGTCGAACAGCTGGGTTCTAGGGCCTTCTGGTTCTGGCATTCCTTGGTCTGGGTTCTAAGGTCTCTCCTGGTCGAACAGCTGGGTTCTAGGGCCTTCCAGTTCTGGCATTCCTTGGTCTGGGTTCTAAGGTCTCTCCTGGTCGAACAACTGGGTTCTAGGGCCCTCTGGTTCTGGTATTTGGTCTGGGTTCTAAGGTCCCTCTAATTCTAACAGGTTCTAGGCCCCTCTGGTTCCGGCATTCCATGTTCTATATTCTAAGGTCTCTGTCTTTAACAGTCTCCACTCTTCGGGCCTCCCCAGTTTAGACATTAGGCATTCTTTTGTTCATCCAGGTCTGAGTTCTAGACTGCTGGATCCGGGGGTCCTGGGCCAGGGCGTGCTGGGTAAGTGCAGGAGCAGGGCAGCCACGGCAGCGGTCCCCTGGACAGGGACAATGGCGAGTGCCCGAAAGCTGCTGACAGGCAGTTTGAGCTAATCCCCCAGACCTCGTGGGCCCCTCTCCCTGGGGCGCAGAGGAGCTTCAGCCAGGCGGGGAGCCACAGACAGGGAGCTCTGCCCAGGACGGGGCCATGTGGACCTACTTCTGCTCCTTGTGCCAATCCGCGGGACCAGGTGAGTCTGGGAGAGAATGGGATAGCAGAGGGAGGAGAGCTCGGAAAAGCCCAGGGCAAGCTCTTCCTCCAGGAGCCCTTGGGCTCCACCTTAGTCCTAGTAGAGTCCCTCAGGAGCTCAGCCAATCTATAAGGTATTATTCCCATTCTCTGAAAGGAAAATTGAGGCTCAGAGTAGCAAAGTGCTCAAGATTCCATAACACAGGCAGAATTGGAACACAAACCTCAGGTTCTGGCCCCCACCACCCCCCCTCCAGTGACCTTCCCTGCATCAGATAGCAGGATAGCCTGGGAATGAAGGGCCGAGACTTCTGGCACAGGCAGGAGCCTGGTGGGCAAAGGATAAGGAGGCCGCCCCCCATCTCCCCAGTGGTCTCCACATTCCTCCTCACTTGATTCCATCCTCAAACCCTGGGAACCCCAAGGGGCTCGGGAACCAGCAGACTGGGAGCCCGGAGTACCCGGTCAGCAAGTCCTGGGCTTCAGCCCCACCTTGGACCCTCACCTACAGTCCCCCTACAGCCTGAGACTCAGCTTCCTCCTCTGTGAAATGGAGTGGTTACGGGGCTGCTGTGGGATTAAATGGGACTGGGTCCCGGAAAGTTCTTAAATTGACAGAAAATATCATTTTGGATGGCTGTTATTAGGTGGTCATGCTAGTAAAATGGGCATTAACATCCGGGGAAACTGAGGCAGTGAGAGAAGGCATTCCTCAAGAGCATGCAGAGGATCTGAGGGTGTGTGTGATTGTGTCTTGTGTGTGTGTATGAGTATGTGTGCGAGTATGGGTGTAATTGTGTCTGTGATTGTATGTGTGATTGTGTGCATTATTGTGTGTGTGTATGAGAGTGAGTGTGTGTGTGTGTGTGTGTGTGCGAGTATGGGTGTAATTGTGTCTGTGATTGTATGTGTGATTGTGTGCATTATTGTGTGTGTATGAAAGTGTGTGTGTGTGTGTGTGTGTGTGTGTGCGAGTATGGGTGTAATTGTGTCTGTGATTGTATGTGTGATTGTGTGCATTATTGTGTGTGTGTATGAGAGAGTGTGTGTGTGTGTGTGTGTGCACACTCCAGCACACAAGCTTGCACACTCCCTCTGGGATCTAGTTATTTTTTCTAGGACGCAATTAGCAGAGGAGGAGGGAAGAGGAATGTGTCTTTTCCCAGAATGCCACTGGCCTCTCCATCCTTGGTATGTTGGTCCTGACACCCGGAGGCCCCGAAGTACCCCCAAACCTTTCCCCAGGACTCCCCGCAAGGGTCGGGCTGGAACTAGCTTCCACCAGCAAACCGATAGTTCCAATTCTGGTCATGAGAATGCCACAGAAATTGGCAAGGGTTAAAAGGAAGACAGCCCTGCCCAATCCAGGTGATGTTCTGTAGATATCCTAGACCTAAAAAAGTGACAGAGAAAATAATGATATAAACTTTAAACTATGTCAGGTGGGTACGTATTTGGTCTTTTGGAGAGCCGGTTGTTAAACCTTCTCCCCTGCCTTCTCCCTGGCTGACCCCTGGAAAACTTTGGCCCTCAAAAACCGATCTTGATAAAAGGCATGGCATCCGAGGACTCGGAATCAGAAGAGAGCACACATTCCTAGGCCACCTCATTTTACAGAGAAGGAAACTGAGTCACAAACAGAAGGGACCTACCCAAGACCACAATAACAATATGTCCATAGCACTTTACAGCCTGCAAAGTGTTTTACACATAGTGTATGTGGTATTATGGACAATCAGCTTTGAAGCCTGGGAATAAGGAGAGGGAAGATAAACATGTATTTAGCACCTACTGTATATCAGGCACTGTGCTAATTAATTGAGAAATGTTTGATCCTCACAACCCGTTCCAGGAAATGACTATTATACTATCCCCATTTGACAGTTAAATAAACTGAGGCAGATGGGGTAAAGTGACTTGGCCAGGGTCACTGTAGTTAAGGGACTGGGGCTGCTTTTTCTGCCACCAGGTCCAGCACCCTATACACTACAACACCACCTGCCTCAAGAAGTCTTGGGTTCAAGCTGGGTCTGAATGGCGACTCCGGGCAAATCCCTGCTAATTACCTTTGCTGGGCAAGCCTCTAAGGCTATGGTGCCTGTGAGCGTGCTGATCTGCAGCAGGAGAAGGAATTTCCTCACCTGGGACTTTCTGTGCCAATGAAATCCAGACCCGCCCCGTTCCATCTTATCCCACTCAAACTCCCCGGCTCCAATGGAACAGATGCTATTATTCCCATTTTGTAGATGAGTTAACTCAGGCTCAGATTTTTTTTTTTTTTTTTGGTGTTTTAATTTTCTGATTATACCTGTACATTTTTTTAAAATACATATTTCTTTATGAATCATGTTGGGAGAGAAAAATCAGAACAAAAGGGAAAACCACAAGAGAAAAAAATCAGAAGAAAAAGATTTTTAATGTTGACTTGCCCAGGATCAGTAAGTGTACGAGGAGGGTTCAAAGGCCAGGCTCCTTCAGCCGGGTCCCAAGCTCCCCAGCACCAAGCCCAGCGCCTTTGACAGCAGCCTCCCCTTGCAAAGAATAGAGAAAGGGGGGGGGCATGCACTAGAGGGGGATGGGGGGAGGGAGAGCCACCCCTCCCCCATTCCCAGCCCCTCATGACATCTGCCAATGAGATGAGCCCTCCCACCACCCCCCTGCCCCCCTTCCCGGGCCAGTTCCTTTTCCCCTGGCTTGGGCAGAGCAGGCAGGGCATCCAGAGCCGGCGGTCCAGGCGGACGGTAAGGGAGCCCCCTGTGGGAGCAGCTGTGGGTTCAGAGCCCCGAGATCTGAAGATGAGCCCAGGGAGCTGGGATGCCCGGGCCAGGGGGGAGAAGTTTGAGGGGCAGGTACCTGGGCCTGGGCTGGAGAGGTGATGGAGGCTGAAGCCTAAATTCTGGGAGAGAGAGCTGGGGGCCAGCATGCCGAGACCTTGGAAGGAAAGGCTGAGGGCTGGATACCTATACCCTGGGGGGGGGAAGCTGGGTGGAGACCAGGTGGGCAAAGCCCTGAGAAGAGAATGCTCCAGAGTCAAGGTTCTCTAAGTTCTAGGCTCAGACACGGGAGTGACGGAGAACTGAGGGGAAGAAGCTGGGGGCGAGGAACTGGCCACTGGGCCGGCTCCTTTATTGGGACCCCAGACTTCCGCCAAGCCAGCGGCCTCCAGGCCCCACCTTAGACCCTCCAATGGGGGAGCCCTCCCACCGTCCCCCTTGCCCATCCATGTTTTTTGGGCCATCAATGGAGGAAAGGGCAACTTCTCCAGAACCCGCAACCAGGGTGGGGACAACCTGAATCTGGCACTTCTGAGGGGATTGAAAGCCTCAGTCTGATCCCCCCCTCCCCATTTTTTTAAATAGGAGGAATGGAGCGCCTGGGAAAGGGACTAGCTTTTGTAAGGGCAGAAGCAGGATCTGAACGGGGAGAGCTGAAATCAGTCTCCTCACCCACATGGTTCAGAAGCATCTTCCCCACTTGCCTAGGCGGTGTCAGAGCAGGGGTACTCAGGATCCTGGGCTTTTAGGGGGTCTTCCGTGCCAGCTAATCGAGAACCCTCCTTCGCAGATGACCCAGGAGAGGCAGTCATTATCCAAGTCAAAAAGCTGGCAACAAAGCCCCCCTTCCAGGGCAAGCTCTCAGAATCCCAAGTTGGCAGCTCTTGCCACTGCACTGCACTATCTTTCTCTGGGCAAGGGGAAGCAGTGGGCTTGTCCCACAGGGTCAGAGAATCTCAGGGGTCCAGATTTACCGCCTCTTCCCTGCCTTGTAACACGAGCTTCTCAGAAGTTCTCCATCTCCTATTTGAGGGAAGCCAACTGAGACCCGAATCCTCCCCTGCGTTGGGGAACCCGGGTTTGGGCCCGGCAGCATGACCCTGTGGAAAGGCTTCTGGGACTGCTGTGGAGAGCGCTGGGGGCAAACCCTGCTTCAGAGGTTCACTTCCTGGAGGCAAATGCCTTAACTTTCTGGGCCTCTGTTCCCTCCCCTGTGACTCAAGGGCTTTTGGACCGGGCTGTCTCTAAGGCCCGCCTTGGATCACTTAGCCTCCTAAGCCAGGACTGGAGGTCCCTTCCAAGGGGGGGTTCCCCAAACACAGGCTGTGTGTAGCAGGAGGGATGGGCTCTACTACCCAGGAGTCCCTCCTAGCTCAAATATTCTAGGATTCTCTCAAGCAATTCCTTTATTTACGCTCGCGCTTAATCATGACGTGAATCATGTAAAATAATGGCCAGTACGGCCTGACTCCGGCTTGCCCTGGGATGGCCAAGGGCCCCGAGGTTGGAGTTGGGGACCCCGACTTCAATCTCTGGGCACTGTGGCCACCCAGCCCACTTAGCCGTGGGAGCCGTCAGCCTCTTCTGGGAATGGAGGAACTGGATTAGACCGGGGTCTTCCTTCTTGGCCAGCCTGGTGAAAACTAGGGACCATTTCCCAGAATCCTGTTCTTAACCGTGTAGAATAAAAAGGGGATTGCACTGGAAAGCAATGATATTGCAGTGCAATTATCAGTTGGAAAATAAGCTCCTCCTTGCATCAGGTGGTTCCTAAAGGCCGTTCTAGGTCTAAGGCTCCTGGTCTGGTGGCTCCAATTTCCCCCTTCTGTACAAGTGGAAGGGCTGAACTGGATCCGGGGTGAGTCAAAGACAGGCAAGGGCAGGAACTGAGACAAGGTGGACTTCCTGCCCCCTCTTCTCTCCTTGTAAGAGCTAGACCGAGGGTACCGAGAGGGTGTGGCCGGGCCCAAAGGGAGGGGAGGCCGGAAGAAAAGGGGATGTCCTGCCCCACCCACCTAGGCTAAGGACAGAAGTCTTCCTCTGCTCCCCACCCTGCCTGCCCGCCCGGCTGGTCTTCCTGTCCCTGCCCCTGCCTGCCGGGGCATCGGAGTCCAGTTGGGACCCTCCCTGGGATCCCGGGGAGCTATTCTAGCTCTGCCTCCGAGTGACGGGCACTGTGGCACCTGGGGCTGGGGTTTGGGGCCCCAGAAGAGGAAACAGCTGGGAGAGCAGCAGCCGCGCTCAGAGACTGATCTAGAGAGAGAGACAGGAGTGGGGGCCAGAGAGGGAGGGAGACAGACGAGGGGTCGTGATGGACGGCCCAGGTCTCAAGGGCCACCCGGGTGCCAACACTGGCCTCCTGAAAGACATATCTCCTTGTGGACAGCCTCAGGTTCACGTGCTAGCTGTGACCCAGGCCTGCTACTTCTTCCTGCCTCAGTTTCCTCATCTATAAACAGGGATAATCACGGTCTCCTTAGCTTGTGGAGGGAGTCAGCCCCATACCAGCCAGCACACTTTACAGCTGGGGAAACCGAGGCCCAGAAAGGGGCAGGCACTTGCTGCAGATCACATTTCTAGTGCCAGGTATCCTGTAACTCAGGCAACTGGTCTGTTTGTTGGTCCTCCAGTCTGGAGGGGAGGGGAGGGGAGGGGAAGGGAAGGGGAGGGAGGACGGGCCTGAGGCTCTGTGTTGGCGGAGAGGCCCTTGGAGGGGGAGAGGGGCCCCTGGGTCACCAAAATGCTCCCAGGGATCCATCGGCCTGCTGGAGGTGGGCTCTGAAGGGGCTTTGTGCGGTTTGGAGGGGGTGGGAATTTGACCAGCAGGGAGGGGTGGGGAGGGGCCCTATTGTTCCTGAAAATGGGCCTTGTGAAAGCTGACCTTTCAGCCAGAGTGGGGGCGAAGCCAGGATGCCAACCCCACTGGGGGATGGGCTTGCCAGGAGGGGGGGGAGCCCAGGTGGGGGCAAGGGAGTGGCCCAGAGACCAAGTCCCAGAGCTAGAGCGGACCTTCGGGCCGGCGCCTCGGGAGAGGTCTGGGGGGGGTGAGTCACCAGCCTTGCCCAGAAGGCCAGGATTCAGAGGGGGAGACTCGAGATCTACGTCGTCCAACCCCTTTACTTTGCAGATGAGGAAACTGAGGCTGGGAGGCTGAGAGCCTTTGCCTAGGTCAGGCTCTGGGCAGGCAGGCAGGAATCTAGCCCTTTCCTGGGCAAACAAATCACCCTCTCTACCTGAAGGCCCCACGGACGGGGACCCCGCCACCTCATGAACCAGCCCGTGACTCTGGGGCGGCTCTGTCTGTTAGAAAACTAATTCTTTGGCTCAAATCTTCCCATCTCTGCTGCTCCCCGCCTGCGGAAACTTGGGCAAGTGCTTCACCTTCTCAGCTTTGTCCTCCTCTGTAAAATCGTGTTTTAGTGTGTGGATACCGAGAGCCCGTCCAGCTCTGGAGCTACAAGCCTGTCATTTAGCCTCCTCGTGCCTCAGTTTCCCCACCTGTAGAAAGAGCCCGGCCTCTGATCTCTGCTGTTCTTGGCTCCTTCTGCCAGTTGTGTTCTCTGGGGCTAAGCCAAGCTAGGCTTCAGAGGCTATTTTGTGGGTGTCGGGCGGTATCCTTCCCTCTCCCCGGTCTTTTCCCCGTTCTCAGCTTGTACTCTTCTCCCTGCCCCTGCGTCTCCCGATTTCTACCTCATCCAGAGGGCAGGCAGCGGGGGAGAATGGGAAAGCCCAAGGCTCTGGAAAATATCCTCCCCTCTCTGATTCACATCCTGTGAGGACTTGCTGGGAGCTCCCAGTGAGGAGATTCCAAGATGGGAGCCTGCTCGGATTCCATATTGGGCCCCCCGAAAGTAGTTATGTGACTCTAGGCAAATATCCTCCGCTCTGTGATCCCTCCCATCCCATGAGGACTTGCTGGGAGCTCAGATCCCAGCTAAGTGCTGGCCGGAAGGCCTCCTCATCACCTGCTCTCTTCCCAGGGTCCCCCAGGCAGTCTCAGACCAAGAACCTTCCCGGGGCAGGAGTCGGCACTGAGGTGAGTAGCCGAGGACCCTCCGCCTTGCTCAGAGGACAGGGCAGGCCGGGCCCGGCACCGCAGGCACCTAAAGGCTTGTTCTCAGTTGCTGCTTGAGCCTCTTCCTCAGTCTCTGGCTGCTGCTTCCTCCCCCACAGGCGAGTGATCCAGGAGAGAAGGGGAGAGCGGCGGACCCCCAAGTGCTCTGGGCCCAGCGCCCCCCCGCAGCCGGGCACTGCGCCGAGAGGGCGGTGAGAATCACAACTACTAGGGGGAGGAGACGGGGCTGCTCGGAAGCTGGGTCTTCTTCCTGGACCCCCATTGGTGCTTGGGCCCCCACCGGAGCAGGCAACGGGAGGCGGGGGAGGTGGACCCCCGGGCTAGGCTCCCCGAGCAAGTCACTTATGTCCTGTGCCTTTGTTTCCTCATCTGTCCAACCCCGTGAGGGAGGCCATACAAATACGAATCCCATTTTGCAAATGAGGGACCCGAGACTCAGAAAGGTCGATCGACTTTTCCGACGCCACACAGCTTAAAATTGAGAGGGGGCTGGGGGAGCCCCAGAGCCCAGTTTAAACCCATCTCCCTTGCCTAGAAGTCGGTGCTCTCTCAGGAGGACCTGGGTCTGTCCATCTCTCCCAATGGAGTTAGAGGGCTGGGCTGGATTTCCTCCAGCTCCAAGTGCAAGGGATCCTGGGCAAGTCCCCAATCCTTTTAAAGGGCCGGCTTGTCCTGGATATTTCCCCAGGTCCTATCTTACATCTCCTTAAGCATTAGTGGGGGGGGTGCTCCCTGTCCCACACCCTCCCCCCCCCCGCCCCAGCCCTTACCTGCTCCTGTTCTCTGGTCCCTTATGAGACCAGTGCTCTCCCTCACAACCCCTTACTCCTCCCACTGCAGGCCCAGAAGCTTCTGCTCCATGCAGAGCTGAAGCAGGTTTTACAGAAGAAAGGAGAGAGGTGGGCTGCATTTGGGGCTCCAGCCTCAACCTCTGGAGGCACCATGGAGGCCAGGAGTAGGAGCGCTGAGGTACACAAGTCCTTGGGCCAGGGGAGCAGCATCACGGGCGTCTAAGTCTGCTCCCGGGAGGTCGAGGGGGGCCGGGGCCCTGACGTGACCCACATTCTCCAGGGCAGCGGGCCACTGGGTCCCGCAGATCAGGAGTCTGGGGCTCCGCTGGTCTCTTCCCGCCTCCTTCTGGGAGATGGGCTGCTCCTTGCCCACCTGACCTCCCCTCCCCCGTCCTCCTCTGCCCCCAGGAGCTCAGGAAGGCAGAGCTGGTGGAGATCATCGTGGAGACCGAGGCTGAGACGGGGGTCAGCGGCATCAATGTGGCAGGAGGCGGGAAGGAAGGAATCTTCATCAAGGAACTGCTCAAAGATTCCCCGGCCGCCAAGACCCTCAGTTTACAGGAAGGTACGGGGGGCTGGGAGAAGGGGTGGCGGGCACAGGGCATGGCAGAGAGTAAAATTTCCAGACTTAAGAACCCTGGGAGTGGCGGCCATGTCAGCTGGACTATGGAGGCTTGAAGTCACAGATCCTGGGTTTTGTCTCCAGCTCGGGCCAGTTACTTGTGCCTCAGTTTCCCCGTCTATGAAAGGAAGGAGTTGAACTCAACGGCCTCTGAGATCCTTTCTTGCTCTAGATTCTACGGCACAATGTCCGGGGCTGTGTAGACCAAGACGGGTCAAGCCTAAATCACCATCTTAGGATAGCTGGGGGGGGAGGGAGGGAATGCCGTCAGGGAATTCTAAGGAAATGCATGACTAGGGGTAGGAAGAGGGGAGTCATGTCCCACTCTTGGGGACCCCATTTGGGGTTTTCTTGACAGAGATACTGGAGGGGTTTGCCTTTTCCTTCTCCAGCTCATTTTACAGATAGGGAAACTGAGGCAAACAGAGGGAAGTGACTTGGTCAGGGTCACCCAGCTAGTAAGGACTCAGACTCCAGGCCCCTGAAGTCCACCTGCCTCCACGTATGTTTCAGAGGCAGTTCTGGTTTCAGAACCAGGCCTTTCTGGTTTTAAGGATAGTTCCTGCATGTAATTGGGGCTTAATAACTGCTGACTGAAGGCTCCTTGGAGGAGGTGGTTCTTGAAAGCTAGTGCTTGAACATAGCTGGAAGACAGGGGTCTCTGGGGACGGCCAGCTTCATCCTCCGTTAGCAAGAATCCGAGGTGAATGGGAGCAAGGGGAGGTAAGGCTTCAGTGTAGCTGATGGGGAGCTTGATTCAGGAACAGAGGCCTGGTTCCGAGTTCGAGAAAGAGGGCACGAAGTCTTGCTCTGTTACTTCCCAGCCATGGAGAAAGGGCTGGGAGCCAAGCTGCACTAGGCTCAGGAGCTTAGAAAAGTTACTCCTGAGTAGCTCTCTGGCTCAGTTTCCTCATCTGGAAAACGAGAGGGTGGGACTGTACGGTCTCCCTTTCACTTCTAAGTCCTCGAGACTGTAGACCATTTTCAGTGCCTCAGTTTCCTCAGCTGTAAGCTGGACGGCACCAGCTGTCCCACTCCCCCTGAGCAAGCTAGGATTCACGTTCCCAGGATGCTGTGGAAGTAGTTCAGCCAGCACTGAGCTTAAAAGGCTTGCACAGGAGTAAGAGTTCAGTCATTTAGAGCTGTCCAGGACGGAGGCCCAGCCCCCTGAGAGGCCTGGCCGCCCCGCTATGGCCAAGCCTCTACCCCTACCCCAATGGGACCTTTAGTTCAAAGGTCCAGCTGGCGGCAAAGTGGATCCAGTCTCAGATATTTCCTAGCTGTGTGACCCTGAGCAAGTCTTTTAACTCCACTTGCCTAAAAAAGGGGAAAAAAAGTCCAGAATCGAGGAGGGGGATGGTTTATCATCTGTCCCGGCTGGATAACAGAGTCAGGACACTGGGCAGGAGGCTAGGAGGAAGACTCGTGGCTGTCTTTCAAGAATGTGAAAGGCCGCCATGTGGGGGAAGAGGTCGGCCCCGTTGTGCTGGGCGCCAGGGGATGCCGCCCAAAACAATGGGTGTGGGGTGGTGGATGTGGGGAAGGGGGGCCGGCGGCCGAGGATTCCAGCCCCGCTGTAATCACGAGGCTTCCCAAAGCGGTCGGGCTCGAGCGCCCCCTCGGCAGTGAGCCCCAGACGCAGGATGGCGAGGACCCTGGCGAGAAATTCAGTTCTACCAGGCCCGAATTGCTGTGGCCCCTGTGGACCGTGAGAGTTCGGCTCTCACCTCCAACACTTACAGGCATCTGGCTCTGCCCCAGGCCTGATGAGGTCCAGAGAAGGTGCCCACTGGCCCCCAGAACTTCTGGTAGGCGTCCTTCCCCTAACCTCTCATGCAGCTAGGACCAGTCCCGGGAGGCAGATTTCAGCTTTGTCCAGACAGGGAAATGCCTCAGCAAGTAGTGAGTGCCCCAGGGCTGGAAAGAAGCAAGCAGAAGCTAACTTTGGGGAAGAACCAGAGGGAACCGGGGCATCCGCAAGGGGCTAGATGGGATGCCGCTGGAGGTCCCTTCCGGCCCTGAGGTTCTGTGACTCCCACAGGGGACCAGCTGCTCAGTGCCCGGGTCTTTTTTGACAACTTCAAGTATGAAGATGCCCTGCGGCTACTGCAGTGTGCAGAACCCTACAAGGTCTCCTTCTGCCTCAAGAGGACAGTGCCCACCGGGGACCTGGCACTGCGCCCGGGCAGCGCAGCTGGCTACGAGGTCAAGGGTCCCCGGGCCAAGGTGGCCAAGCTGGTACGCGTGCTGCTCCCCGGCCCTGCCCTGGAGGGCCCCGGAGCCCCCAACTCGGCCCCCGGCACTCTGCGGGGAGCCTCCCACGCTGCTCCCGTTGGCCCAGGATCTGCCCCCTGAGCCCGCCCGGCTGTCTGGCCAAAGGGGACTAACACAGCTTTTAACCTTCCTCCTCCTGTCCCTGCCCCAGCCTCCTTCAAGCGCCCCCTTACCCCACAATGCCCCGAGCACGGCTGCGATTCTGGCCTTCTCTGCCCTTAGCCTCCCCACCCCCCCAGCCTGTCTGTCCGTCCGCTCGGGCACCGCCTGCGGATTTCCAGCTGCCGGCTAAGGCCGATCTCCCCACAGCAGAGCTCCTCAAGTTCCCTTTTTTTTGCTCTCAAAATCCCTTTACCCTTAAATATCCGGGAGGGCTGCCCAGAGAGCTTTGATTTAGAAGGGAGTTAGTGACATTTGCCGCGTTAGAAATGAAAGCCTCCCACTAATATGAGGGAAACCGTTCTGTCCGGGGATGCTTGGGGATTTCGGGGGCCGTTTTTGAGCCCCGTTGCCCTGAAGTCTTGGTAACTGGACACTGTAAATGAGGGAAGAGCCCAATGGAGCTGGCGGAGGCAGGCCTTGCCCTCCCCCACCGGCTGCTGTTTCCAGCCCTCCCCATTCTGCTGGCACTCCCTATTGTTCCCCCGCCTCCCGCCTCTCTCCTCTCTCCCCAGAACATCCAGAGCCTGTCCCCAGTGAAGAAGAAGAAGGTCCTAGCTGTGCCTGGGGCCCCGGGAATCCCCTCAGACCTGGTCCCTGTTGATGTTGAATTCTCCTTCCCCAAGTTTTCGAGGCTGCGACGGGCAAAGGCCGAGGTGGCCCCGGGGCCCGCGCTGGCCGCCCCCGCCCACCGACGTTTGCGTCTCCCCCGGCTGAGGGTGAGGGAGGTGGCGGGCCCCATTCCTCCAGCTGAGCCGGCCACCCTGGTGTCTTCCCTGGCCGCCATCCCCTTCCTGGGGAGCAGGAAGGCCAAGGAGGAGGGTGCCCTGCCTGGAGAGGAGCCATCCTTGGGTGCACGCTTTGGAACCCCTCAGCTGGAGCTGGTCGGGCCCCAGAGGGCAGGTGCTGAGATGGTGGCTGAAGTTCCAGAGCCTCCGGGCGCGGGGTTTAGCCTCCACCTTCCCACATTTGGCCTCTCGGCCCCAGCAGCCCCTGTGCCTGAGGTGGCCCCAGGGAGCATCCAGGTACCCCAGGTCGAGCTGCCTCCCCTCACCAAACTGCCATGCCTAGAGGCCAGAGAGGGCGTCGCCATGGCAGCCCCCGCCCTCGATGTGTCTGTGCCATCCATGGAGGTGGACCTGGCCCTGCCCGGAGCCCCGGCTGAAGTCCGGGAAGAAGGGCCCGAGGTTGCCTTGAAGGTTCCCTGGCTCACCTTTCCCCGCTTTGGCGCTCGGGGGAAGGAAGGGGTGGGGCTGGAGGGCGAGGGGAAGGCCGGCAAAGGAGTGAGGGCCAGTCCTGAGGCCAGGGCCAAGAGGCCCAAGCTGCGCATGCCCACTTTTGGGCTCTCCCTGCTGGAGTCCCGGCCAGCTGCACCCGAGCCCCCCGTGGAAGGCAAGCTGAAACTGCCCACGATCAAGATGCCCTCCTTTGGCATTGGGGTGTCCGGGGCCGAAGCAAAGCTGCCCAGAGCCCCAGAGGTGAAGCTGCCCAAAGTTCCTGAGGTGAAGCTGCCCAAAGGGCCCGAAGTCTCCATCCCAGAGGTGCACCTCCCAGAGGTGCAGCTCCCAAAGGTGTCCGAGATGAAGATGCCCAAGGGACCGGAGGTGTCCATCCCCGAGGTGCAGCTCCCGGAGGTGCAGCTCCCAAAGGTGCCCGAGATGAAACTGCCCGAGATGAAGATGCCCAAGGGGCCTGAAGTGTCCATCCCAGAGGTGCAGCTCCTAGAGGTCCAACTCCCAAAGGTGCCCGAGATGAAGCTGCCCAAGGTCCCGGACATGTCCATCCCAGAGGTGCACCTTCCAGATGTGCAGCTCCCAAAAGTGCCCGAGATGAAGCTGCCCGAGATGAAGCTTCCCAAGGTCCCGGACATGTCTATCCCAGA
The DNA here is from genome assembly GCF_048593235.1 of Sminthopsis crassicaudata. Lineage (NCBI taxonomy): Eukaryota > Metazoa > Chordata > Mammalia > Dasyuromorphia > Dasyuridae > Sminthopsis > Sminthopsis crassicaudata. The sequence goes on along the minus strand of NC_133623.1, from coordinate 57,389,696 downwards.
TGTGCACCTCCCAGAGGTGCAGCTCCCAAAAGTTCCAGAGATGAAGCTTCCCAGGGTCCCGGACATGTCTATCCCAGATGTGCACCTTCCAGATGTGCAGCTTCCCAAAGTGCCCGAGATGAAGCTGCCCAAGGTTCCGGACATGTCCATTCCAGATGTGCACCTTCCAGAAGTGCAGCTTCCCAAAGTGCCCGAGATGAAGCTACCCAAAGTCCCGGACATGTCCATCCCAGATGTGCACCTTCCAGAAGTACAGCTTCCCAAAGTGCCCGAGATGAAGCTGCCCAAAGTCCCGGACATGTCCATCCCAGATGTGCACCTTCCAGATGTTCAGCTGCCCAAAGTGCCTGAGATGCAGATGCCCAAGATGCCCGAGATGCACCTCCCTAAGATGCCCGAGATGAAGATGCCCAAAGCCCCAGATGTGCAGCTTTCCCAAGAGTCCATGGCAACCCGTGGGGCAGAGCGGGCGGAGGGCCTGGACTTTGGCTTCAAATTGCCCAAGATGTCCATACCCAAGTTGGGACGGGTGGGATCTCCCCCCCGGGCCAAGGTTGGGGTGGTGAGCCCCGAGGGCACAGGGCGCAGGGAACCGTCGCCCAGCCGCGAGCTGGCCAGCAAGGGGCCCGAGGCCCGGCTCGCGTTCCCATCTGTTACGTTGCCCTCGGTGGAGCTGGAGCTGTCCGGAGCCGGGCTCCAAGGGCCCCTTAGAGTTGAGGCAGCACCCCCAAAGGGAGCCGCCCCCGCTCCCAAGCTTCCCGCAGAGCTTTCTGGGATCTCTCTCGATGCAGTGGAGGTGGGGGAGGCCGGGTTCAAGATGCCCAGCCTGGTGCTGCCGGCTGTCGAGATAGCCGCCCCAAAGCTTCCCGAAGGAGAGGCAGAGGGAAAGCTGGAAGTGGCCGAGCCCAAACTCAAATCGCCCAAGTTTTCCCTGCCCAAGTTTGGTCTTTCGGCCCCCAAGGTGGGAAGGGGGGAAGGGGACGGCGAAGGGGGCGTCCGTGGGGCCAAACTGAAGACATCCAAGTTCGGCATCAGCTTCCCCAAGGTCCGGACGGGCGTCGAGGCGGAGCCCAAGGAATCTGGGGAGGCCCCTCTGCTGTCTGCCCTGGGGGTCACTGTCCCCCAACTCAGCCTGGATGTCCCACTGCCCACAGGCAAAGTGGAGGTGCCCAGCGAGCTGCCCGATGTCAAACTCAAAGGTCCCAAGTTTGCACTGCCCAAGTTTGGGGCCAAGAGCAAGGATGCAGAAGCTGGAGAGATGGTGCTGGGGGAGGGGGAAGCAGAAAGCAAAGGCCGGGCGTGGGAGGCTAAGGTGAAGATGCCCAAGTTTAAGATGCCCTCGTTTGGGTTGGCGCGGGGAAGGGAGGTGGAGGATGGGGACCAGGGCGGCCCTGAGGAAAAATTACACGTAGGGCACGCTGCCTTGAAAATACCCCAAGTGGAGCTGCCTACGCTGATGACCCAGGAAGAGGGAGGGGAGGTGGAGATGGCAGGGGGAGAGGTCAAGCTGCCGGTCTTTCGGATCTCGGTGCCCGGGCCGGCGAGGGGGGCAGAGCAGGTAGGCACGGAGGTCTCCGAGAAGGATGTCAGGAGCCACAAGGCAGAGGTGACGGTGTCCACACTGGGAATCACAGTACCCCAGGTAGAGCTGACTGGTTTTGGGGGGGTTGTTGGTGAAGGGACAGGGGCTGAAGTCAGAGCTTCTCAGAGACAGCAGGAAGGGGGGGCTGCAGCAACAGAGGGTGGCGTGGGCGGCGGGGGCTTCCGGGTACAGCTGCCCCAGGTGGACCTTTCTCTCCCTGGTGCCCAAGTAGAGGGAGGGGAGATTCTCGTGGGAGAGGGAGTGTTCAAGATGCCCGGTGTGACTGTGCCCCAGCTTGAACTGGATGTGGGGCTCGGGCACAAGACAGAGGGGACCAAGGATGGCCCGGTGGCTGGAGAGGGGCGGGCGGTGGCCGAAGCCGCGGGAGAGGAGAGGTTCCGGCTGAAGATGCCCACCTTCAAAGCCAGTGGGGAAGGTGATGGGCAGCCTGGGGGCCCCTCCGGAGCAGCCCCTGACCATCCCTTCCACCTGTCCCTTCCAGATGTGGGCTTCACAGTGGAGCCAGGAGCTGCCCAGGCAGGCACCCCCCCAGAAGGGAGCAAGCTCCGCTCCTGGATGCCCGAGGTGGAGCTCTCCCCACCGCCCATGGGCAGCCACGCCGAGTACCAGGTGGCAGGGGACGGGCTGGAAAGCGAGGCCGGGCGCAGGCCCAAAATCAAATTGCCTCGATTTGGGCTCTTGCTAGGGAGAGAAGAGGGAGAGGATGGGGAGAAGGCCAAGGGGAAGAAACTGGCAAAGAGGACGGGCAAGGACGGCGAGGGAGCCGCCAAAGTCTCCCCAGGGTCAGGGAAGTCTAGTCTCCTGTTGTCTTGGGGCGGTTCTGGAGAAGGGGGTGGCGAGGCCGGCGGCCGGGTCCGGAGTCCCAAGCTAAGACTGCCTAAAGTGGGCTTTGCCAAGGGGGACTCCCCCAACACCAACGGGAGCGGCTCCCCGGGAGAGGAGGAGGGGGCCGCCATAGCCCTGCACAATGGTGCCTCCACGGGCCGCTTTGCCCGTGTGGGCCTGCCCCAAGTGGAACTTGCCTCTTTGTACAAGGGCCCGGAACAGGAGCCCGAGTTCGGCCGGAGCCCGGTGGGGGTGGATCTCAGCCCCTTTGCTGCCTTGCGGCCCGCTCGTTTCCGCTCACCCTTCTCCAGCCGCTCCAAGGAGGAAGGGGAGCCTGAGGGATCCCAGAGGTCCCCTGGTGACAAGTCCCCCAAATTCCACTTCCCTAAGGTGTCACTGAGCCCCAAGGCACAGGGGGTGCCCAAGGGAGCCCCAGGTGGGGAGGAGGAGGGAATGTTCAGGGTCCGGTTGCCTAAAGTGGGCTTCTCCGAGACGGAAACCGACAGCGAGCCAAACCCACTGGGCACTGCCAAGATGGAGGGGGCCCCAACGGCAGCTGTCTAGTTACTTTGGGGGAGGTAGCGGCGTCTTCCCTGTCCACCCCCTACAATCCTGTGTGTTAGATATTAGCATTAACCCTACGAGGCCTGAGAGGTGGGGGTGGCCCAGGTACCACTGGGCACTGGCTCCCGCTCAGGCTGCACGCTTCTCGGGGAAGAAATTATGTACTGGCCAAGAGCCAACCAGTATGAATAAAGTAACCCCAAGTCCGCTACTCTGTCTGGTCACTTCTAGCAAGGTCTGGGCCTTCACTGTGGCCCCTGTCCATCACCCTTGGGTAAGAAGTTACCAGGAGAAGCCAGAGATTGGAGGGAATCTATGGCTGGCCTCAGAGAGCCCCCTCCACAGGGGTGGGTGATTGGGGAGGGCAGGTGCATGGAGCCCTGGCCCTTGTGTAAGTAGCCTGTGGACGGTTCCTCTTGGAAGGCTGTTCTAGAGGGGACAAGGATGACATTGCCTGCTTTTAGGAGTCCTCCCGGTCAAGGGCGGGAGGACGACAGAGCTGCAGCCCCAGATAAAAAAATCCTCTCATCTCCTGAGAGGGCAATGTGGTTTGCTCCCACCCTCAGGGAGTCTCTCTTCATAGAGTGGGAGCTACAGCCAGCAGAAGATAGTGAGCCCCCTTTGTAGAGTGGGAGCTAGAGCAGGTGAAAGATAGTGAGCCCCTTTATAGAGTGGGAGCTAGAGCCGGTGGAAGGTAATGAGCCCCTTTATAGAGTGGGAGCTAGAGCCAGTGGAAGATAGTGAGCCCCCTTTATGGAGTGGGAGCTAGAGCCAGTGGAAGATAGTGAGCCCCCTTTGTAGAGTGGGAGCTAGAGCAGGTGAAAGATAGTGAGCCCCCTTTATAGAGTGGGAGCTAGCGCCGGTGAAAGATAATGAGCCCTCTTCGTAGAGTGGGAGCTAGAGCCGGTGGAAGGTAATGAGCGCCTTTATAGAGTGGGAGCTAGAGCCAGTGGAAGATAGTGAGCCCCTTTATAGAGTGGGAGCTAGCGCCGGTGAAAGATAGTGAGCCCTCTTCATAGAGTGGGAGCTAGAGCCGGTAGAAGATAGTGAGCCCCTTTATAGAGTGGGAGCTAGAGCCGGTGGAGGGTAATGAGCCCCTTTATAGAGTGGGAGCTAGAGCCAGTGGAAGATAGTGAGCCCCCTTTATAGAGTGGGAGCTAGCGCCGGTGAAAGATAGTGAGCCCTCTTCGTAGAGTGGGAGCTAGAGCCGGTAGAAGATAGTGAGCCCCTTTATAGAGTGGGAGCTAGAGCCGGTGGAAGGTAATGAGCCCCTTTATAGAGTGGGAGCTAGAGCCGGTGGAAGGTAATGAGCCCCTTTATAGAGTGGGAGCTAGCGCCGGTGAAAGATAGTGAGCCCTCTTCGTAGAGTGGGAGCTAGAGCCGGTGGAAGGTAATGAGCCCCTTTATAGAGTGGGAGCTAGAGCCAGTGGAAGATAGTGAGCCCCCTTTATAAAGTGGGAACTAGAGCAGGTAGAAGATAGTGAGCCCCCTTTATAGAGTGGGAGCTAGAGCCGGTAGAAGATAGTGAGCCCCTTTATAGAGTGGGAGCTAGAGCCGGTGGAAGGTAATGAGCCCCTTTATAGAGTGGGAGCTAGAGCCGGTGGAAGGTAATGAGCCCCTTTATAGAGTGGGAGCTAGAGCCGGTGGAAGGTAATGAGCCCCTTTATAGAGTGGGAGCTAGAGCCGGTGGAAGGTAATGAGCCCCTTTATAGAGTGGGAGCTAGCACCAGTGAAAGATAGTGAGTCCTCTTCGTAGAGTGGGAGCTAGAGCCGGTAGAAGATAGTGAGCCCCTTTATAGAGTGGGAACTAGAGCCGGTAGAAGATAGTGAGCCCCCTTTATAAAGTGGGAACTAGAGCAGGTAGAAGATAGTGAGCCCTCTTCATAGAGTGGGAGCTAGAGCCGGTAGAAGATAGTGAGCCCCTTTATAGAGTGGGAGCTAGAGCCGGTGGAAGATAGTGAGCCCCCTTTATAGAGTGGGAGCTAGAGCAGGTGAAAGATAGTGAGCCCTCTTCATAGAGTGGGAGCTAGAGCCGGTGGAAGATAGTGAGCCCCCTTTATAGGGTGGGAGCTAGAGCCGGTGAAAAATAGTGAGCCCCCTTTATAAAGTGGGAGATAGAGCCAGTGGAAGATAGTGAGTTCCCTTTATAAAGTGGGAACTAGAGCAGGTAGAAGATAGTGAGCCCTTTTCATAGAGTGGGAGCTAGAGCCAGTGGAAGATAGTGAGCCCCCTTTATAGAGTGGGAGATAGAGCCAGTGGAAGATAGTGAGCCCCCTTTATAAAGTGGGAACTAGAGCAGGTAGAAGATAGTTTGCCCTCTTCATAGAGTGGGAGATAGAGCCGATGGAAGATAGTGCGCCCCCTTTATAGGGTGGGAGCTAGAGCCGGTGGAAGATAGTGAGCTCCCTTTATAAAGTGGGAACTAGAGCAGGTAGAAGATAGTGCGCCCCCTTTATAGGGTGGGAGCTAGAGCCAGTGGAAGATAGTGAGCCCCCTTTATAGAGTGGGAGCTAGAGCCGGTGGAAGATAGTGAGCCCCCTTTATAAAGTGGGAACTAGAGCAGGTAGAAGATAGTTTGCCCTCTTCATAGAGTGGGAGATAGAGCCGATGGAAGATAGTGCGCCCCCTTTATAGGGTGGGAGCTAGAGCCGGTGGAAGATAGTGAGCCCTCTTCATAGAGTGGGAGATAGAGCCAGTGGAAGATAGTGAGTTCCCTTTATAAAGTGGGAACTAGAGCAGGTAGAAGATAGTGAGCCCTTTTCATAGAGTGGGAGCTAGAGCCGGTGGAAGATAGTGAGCCCTCTTCATAGAGTGGGAGATAGAGCCAGTGGAAGATAGTGAGTTCCCTTTATAAAGTGGGAACTAGAGCAGGTAGAAGATAGTGAGCCCTTTTCATAGAGTGGGAGCTAGAGCCGGTGGAAGATAGTGAGCCCCTTTATAGAGTGGGAGCTAGAGCCGGTGGAAGATAGTGAGCCCCCAGAGTGGGAGCTAGCGCCGGTGAAAGTGAGCCCTCTTCGTAGAGTGGGAGCTAGAGCAGGTAGAAGATAGTGAGCCCCCTTTATAGAGTGGGAGCTAGAGCAGGTAGAAAATAGTGAGCCCTCTTCATAGAGTGGGAGCTAGAGCCGGTGTAAGATAGTGAGCCCCATTATAGAGTGGGAGCTAGAGCCGGTGAAAGATAGTGAGCCCATTTAGAAAGCAGGAGATAGAGCCAGTGGAAGATAGTGAGCCCCATTATAGAGTGGGAGCTAGAGTCGGTGGAAGATAGTGAGCCCCTTTATAGAGTGGGAGCTAGAGCCGGTGGAAGATAGTGAGCCCCCAGAGTGGGAGCTAGAGCCGGTGAAAGTGAGCCCTCTTCGTAGAGTGGGAGCTAGAGCAGGTAGAAGATAGTGAGCCCCCTTTATAGAGTGGGAGCTAGAGCAGGTAGAAGATAGTGAGCCCTCTTCATAGAGTGGGAGCTAGAGCCGGTGTAAGATAGTGAGCCCCATTATAGAGTGGGAGCTAGAGCCGGTGAAAGATAGTGAGCCCATTTAGAAAGCAGGAGATAGAGCCAGTGGAAGATAGTGAGCCCTCTTCATAGAGTGGGAGATAGAGCCAGTGGAAGAGAGTGAGCCCCATTATAGAGTGGGAGCTAGAGTCGGTGGAAGATAGTGAGCCCCTTTATAGAGTGGGAGATAGAGCCGGTAGAAGATAGTGAGTCCTTTTCATAGAGTAGGAGCTAGAGCCGGTGAAAAATAGTGAGCCCTCTTCATAGAGTGGGAGATAGAGCCAGTGGAAGATAGTGAGCCCCATTATAGAGTGGGAGCTAGAGTCGGTGAAAGATAGTGAGCCCATTTAGAAAGCAGGAGATAGAGCTGGCGGAAAATAGGGTCCCGTTTTGGGAAGCCCCGGGACTGTGTCTCAGGACTCCCAGCCCAGAGGAAGGCCCCCGCCCCTGCTCCCCAGCCCAGGCACCAGGTAGAATCCGGGGAGGGGTATGTGTGTGAGTCCACAGGAGGCTCTTTGTTAACTCATATTCCCTGGGGGGGAGGAGGGAGAGGGTCATCCGGTTGCTGGGTGTCCGAGCTGGACGGCACTCTTGTGCCTGCCCAGTGACTGGGAGGGCAGGGCAGGGCAGGGCGGGGCGGGGCTTGGGGCATTGTAAGCCAGGAGGCCGGGGAGCTCAGTTGGTATGGTGGGGGTGGGGTGGGGCGGGTAGGGGCAGATGGCAGAGCTGACTCAGCGGGGACCCCCTTCCAGGAACCTCTTTTCCTGGCATTCTGGATGAGACCATTTGCCTGGGTTGGCAGCACCCACGGGGCTTTCGGGGGGCCCAGAGGGCCCGTCTTCTCTAGCGGGGCCCCGCTCCTCTAGGGGGCTCAGTACTCTCTTCCCCGCTCCTCAGGAGGGGACTCGGAAGCTGGCTCAAGGCGGACCACATGAATCGCAAAATCTCAGAGATGGATGAGGCCTCGGAGGGCAGCTATCCTACCCTGGGTCTGAGGAGTTCCCCCCGCAGCGCCCCCGACTGTACGAGCCCCCCGCATGAGTAGAGAATTCTGGGGCCGGGCTTAGCAGAGACACCTTCCCAATGGTGGCTTCTTCAAATGGGGAGGGGAAACGGATTCCCGTCGCCCGGTCCTACCATCCAGAGGAAGGCTAAGTGCCCCGAGCCTGCAGGCACTGCCCACTGCCCACCCTGGGTTCTGCCATCCATCGGGGGAGGGGAGAGGCCCTACTTGGAACACGACAGTCCATTCTGCATCAGGGTCCAGAGGAGGGTCTCCGACAACAGAACCCATCCCGCTCAGCAACCCCGGAACCGATCGGGGTCCGGGGGGGGGCTCATCCCGAGCCCGGGGTGGGGGGGAGGGGCGAAGGCCCCAGCAGTTTCGCACTCCAGAGAGGGGGGGGGCGGGGCGGCGGAGAGGGCGCTGTCCCTGGGCGGCACGAGTGCGGTTCTCTTTCCCCCGCTCGGGCCCCGGGGCCGGCGGCGGGGCGGGCGCCCTCGGCGGCGGCGGGTCGAGGGCAGCGGCCGGGCCATGGCCACCATCCAGTCTGAAACCGACTGCTATGACATCATCGAGGTCCTGGGTAAGGGGACCTTTGGTGAGGTGGCGAAGGGCTGGCGCCGGAGCACGGGCGAGATGGTGGCCATCAAGATCCTGAAGAATGACGCGTACCGTAATCGCATCATCAAGAACGAGCTGAAGCTGCTCCGCTGCATGCGGGGCCTGGACCCGGACGAGGCCCACATCATCCGCTTCCTCGAGTTCTTCCACGACGCCCTCAAGTTTTACCTGGTCTTCGAGCTGCTGGAGCAGAACCTTTTCGAGTTCCAAAAGGAGAACAATTTTGCGCCCCTGGCGGCCCGCCACATCCGCACGGTGACCTTGCAGGTGCTCCGGGCCTTGGCCCGCCTCAAGGAACTGGCCATCATCCACGCTGACCTCAAACCGGAGAACATCATGCTGGTTGACCAGACACGGTGTCCCTTCAGGGTCAAGGTTTGGGGACGGGGTCCGGGGGAGAGGGACGGGTGGGAGGGTCCTGTCCCCACAGCCCCCTCGGCCCTCCGAGGACGCTGCCCGCCCGGCTCCCCCTCTTCCGTGCTCCCCCTGGCGCGACTGACGGGGCCCCTCCCCAGCCCCGTGCCCGCCCTCACCTCCCGGGCACTATGCCCTCGGGCGGCTCCCATGGCCGCTCTGACCCCGGAGGAGAGACCCTTGCCCCGTCCTGCCTCCTGACCCGGTTCCCTTGGAGAGAAGGGTCGAGGGGGGGGGGCCCACGGACGTCCCTGGGGGCTCCAGGCCGGGGGAGCGGCCTGGCTGAGGGGACCGGGGGTGTGCTCACAGGTCATTGACTTTGGCTCAGCCAGCATCTTCAGCGAGGTGCGTTATGTCAAAGAGCCCTACATCCAGTCCCGCTTTTACCGGGCTCCGGAGATCCTGCTGGGACTGCCCTTCTGCGAGAAGGTGGACGTCTGGTCGCTGGGCTGCGTGATGGCCGAGCTCCACCTGGGCTGGCCGCTCTATCCGGGCAACAATGAGTACGACCAGATCCGCTACATCTGCGAGACCCAGGGCCTGCCCAAGGCCCACCTGCTTCACGCTGCCCGCAAGGCCCACCACTTCTTCAAACGGAACCCCCACCCGGAGGCCTCCAATCCCTGGCAGCTCAAGTCTTCGGCCGACTATCTGGCAGAGACCAAGGTAACGGGTGGCACGCTGGGGTCGGGGTGCGGCGGGCCCCCTACCCGGGCTGTTCGGCCAAGCCCTGACTGGTTCCTGACCACCAGGTGCGCCCTCTGGAGCGGCGTAAATACATGCTCAAGTCTCTGGATCAGATTGAGACCGTGAACGGCGGCGGGGCAGCGGGCAAGCTGGCGTTTCCGGACCGCGAGACGCTGGCCGAGTACGCGGACCTCAAGAGCATGGTGGAGCTTATCAAGCGGATGCTAACCTGGGAGTCCCACGAGCGAATCAGCCCGAGCGCCGCTCTCCGCCATCCCTTCGTGTCCATGCAGCAGCTGCGCAGTGCCCACGAGGGCACCCGCTACTACCAGCTGTCCTTGCGTGGCTGCCGCCTCTCGTTGCAGCTGGAGGGCCGGGCGCCCGCGGACGACGGGCCACCCTATTACCGCCTGGCAGAGGAGGAAGAGGGCAGCGGCGGCGGCGGCAGTGGTGGCAGCGGTGGCAGCGGGGGCGGGGGCACCTACTACCGGGAAGAGAAGGCCCCTGGTGTGCAGAGGGCCATCGACCAGCTGGATGACCTGAGCCTGCAGGAGCCCGGGCGGCTGTGGGGGGAAGGCCGGGCCGGGGCCTACGGCGCCACCGAGCCCTCCACCGAGACCCTGGTGCTGCCCAAGGGGGTCAGCCGGCGGGGCCGCGAGCCCGGGCCCGAGCCCATCCTAGCCTTCTACGGCAGCCGTCTCACCGGACGCCACAAGTCGCGCAAGCACCCCGCCGGTTCCAAGTCCGACCCGAACTTTGGCAATCTTATCCGGCTGGGCCAGGCCTCGCCGGATGAGAGCGGGCCCGGCCGGGGCGGCGGCTGGGAGGAGGGGGAGCGGCGTGGGGCCTCCGCGGACCCCCCGATCGTCCCGCAGCTCGATGGGGACGGGCCCGACGAGCGGCCGGGGGCCAAGGAGCTGACGCTGGCCGCTGAGGTACCGGGGGCCGGGGGAGGATGCGGAGCGAGGGGCGGACGGTCCCAGGACGGGTGGGGGGTCTAGAGGGCAACCGGGGCACAGGGGGTGATGTGGGAGCAGCCTGGGAAAGCACAGGGTGGAGCACCGGGGATCTGCCGGGCAGTGACAGGCCCGGTCATGGAGCCAAGGGCCCGCAGCAAGGGGGCGGAGGGGAGGACGCCGAGCGGCCTCCAGGACTCCCTCCTGTCTCTGCAGAGGGCTGCCCCGGAGCTGTACGACGCAGGTGCACCCCCCTTGCCCCCCTGCCCAGGGGAGTGGCTAAGCGACCCTGACTGGAGCTTGGAGGGTGGCGGGGGGGCCCGGGGTCAGGCCCCCCCGCCCCGCCACCCCCACCCCCACGGGCCTCCCCGGGTCACTGGCTTCCTCCAGCACGTCGGCGGGCATCACTGATGGACACCCCCCTTCCCTGGGCCGTGCCAGCCACGACCTGGTGCCTGCTTCGTTTGACTCGTCCCTCGCCCTGAGATGCGCTTACCTAGAAATCCAGATTATAGTTACAGAAAAAATAAATACACAGAGATTCCCCCCACCCCAACCTCCACCCCCCTCCATCCCCAGCTATTGTGCACCTGAGAGGGCCCTGCCAGGCCAGCCTGCGGGACCCCCCTGTGCAAGGAGGGTGCCCAGGGAAGGGGTGGCTGCCGGGGCTTGGCTCCGTGACCCCTCCCGTCCCCCCAGCTCTGCCTGTTTCCATAAAGGACTGTTCAGCTGCTCTGGCCTCCTGCTTCTTTGATTGGTTGGGGCCCGGGCAGTGCAGACAGGACCCCTGGGAAGGTCCCTGCCGGGCGCTCGGGGGGCTGAGAGTCCCTCCCTCAATGTGCTCATGCCTAGTGCTCTGCACTCTCCTTGCTCCAAGTCCAAGCTCTGCTCAGGCTAAGAAACATTCTGCTCACGCGGGCCCTCCCCTCCCAGAACCCCTTCCTCTGTGTCTGTCTCCTCTCCAGCTTTCCTGTTTCTCTCTCTGTGTCGGTCTCCACTCTCTGTCTCTCTCTCTCCCCCTTTGTCTCTGCTTCTCTTTCTCCCCCTTTCTCTGTCTCTACCTCTTTCTGTCTCCTCTACTTCTGTTTCTCTGTTCTCCTCTCCTTTTTCTCTTCCTGTTTCTTGTCTCTTTTCTCTCTCTCCTTTATCTGTTTCTCCCTGTCTCTCTTCCATTTATGTCTGTCTCTCTCCCCCTTGGAGTCTTTATTTCTCTGTGTGTCTCTCCTCTCTCTCTCCCCTTATGTTTTGCCATCTCCCCCTTTCTGTCTCCTGTGTCTATTTCTGTCTGTCTCTCAATCTGTCTCCTCCTCCTTTGTCTTTGTTTCTCTTCCTGTGTCTCTCCTTTATCTCTCTGTCTCTTTTATCTTTGTTATTCTCTCCTTTGTCTGTCTGTCTGTCTCTTTTCTATCTTTGTCTCCTCTATTTGTCTGTTTCTCTCTGTATGTCTCTCTCACTCTCCTTTCTGTCCCTGTTTCTGCTCTGAATCTCCTCTTTTATCTGTATTTCTAAATTTCTCTCTCCTCTGTCTCTGCTCTCTTCCTTTCTTAGCCTTTTTCTCTCCCTCTTTTCTCTGTCTCTCCTTTATCTCTATTTCTATCTTTGTCTCTCTCTGTGTCTGTCTTGTCTCTCTCCTGTTTCTCCGTTTGTCTCTGCTCTCTGTCTCTTCTCGATCTGTCTCTCTCTCCCTTTGTTACTGTTTCTCTCTTTTTCTCTAATACTGTTTCTTCTTTATCTTTGTTTCTCTCCACCTTACTGTCTCTCTTTCTGTCTCTCTCTGTTAGTTTCTCTGTCTTTCCTCTATCTCTGCTCTGTCTGTCTCTCCCTTTGTATTTCTCTCCCTCTGGGTCTCTTTTCTCTTTCGGTCTCTCCCACTTTCTGTCTGTGTCTCTTCTCTATTTCTTTATTTCTCTCTGCTGTCTCTTTGTATCTGTTTGTTTCTCCATCTCTCTGTCTTCCTGCCTCCTTCCCTCCCTCCATCCAATTCCGCCCCCCCTACACACACACACACACACATGTGCGCGCGCACACACACACACATGTGCACACACACACACATGTGCACACACACACACACACAATCTATTCATCCATTAGGATGTTCCAACAAGCCCTACTCATATTCCTAAGTATACAAACACACATCGCTCCCCATATCCCTTGGCCTTGGGGCAGACGACCTCCGACCCGACTTGTGTAAATGCCCACAAACACCCTCTGCCACCGGCAGAGCTGTGCCCACATTAGCACCGGTCTTGTTTGTGCTAACTCCTAGCCGTGACGATCTGGTGAAACCCTCAGGTGGGGCGGCCCGTGCACCCAGACGATACTCAAGGGCAGCCTGATCCCCTGTTTCACACACTGCCCCCCCGAACTCTCAGCAGACACAAGGCTTGCCTCATCGACACTTTATTCTGGCTGCAGATGCAGCTCCAGGGCGGCAGATCAGGGGGCAGGGTGCGGGGCAGTCCCCAGGCAGCCCTTTCCTAGGCCCTATTTCTCCCCTCCCCTCCAGCATGAGATGAGAACTCCAGTGCAGGGAGGGCCCATCTGCCCCTTAATTCCACAGCTTTGAGGAGAGCTGGGAAGTGGGGGAGCCTCCGGCCGGACCCGGCCAGCTTCCGCCACCCCGGCTCTGCCCGGCCCATGCCCTTCACTGGCAGGGACACGTGGTCCAACAGCCTGCCTAGGTTTCTGAGGCAGAGACATAGATGGGAAGGAAACACAAGAGAAAGACACGGGAAAGATGGAGCTCAGAGAAATCCACACACAAGCGGACAAAAGCCTCAAGAGACAGGAAGCCACAAAGACTGACGGACAGACGGCACAGACACTCTTAGAGCCGGGCAAAGACCGTGGAGCAGGGGGGAGAGTGCGTCAACGCGGGGCAGGACGACGACGAGTGCCCGGGCCGGGGACTCACAGCAGGCGGCAGGCGTGCCCGTCGGCCAGGCCCGGGCCATCCAGCTCGTGGCTGTACGGGGAGCCCCAGTCCCGAAGGAAGACAGCTTCGAGCTGCGTGCGGAGGCCCGGAGCCCCGCTCTGATTCACCACCAGGGCCGAGCCCGCGGTCTGCGTGAAGTAGTTGCCCGACCAGTTGGACGTGCCTGGGGGGGTAGGGGAAAGAGGGTCAGGAGGACGCGCACACAGCCTGGACGTCCAGGAGGGAGGGGCGCGGGCACTCACCCACGTAGGCCGCTCGGTCCGTCACCATGTACTTGTTGTGGTTGACACGTGCATAAGGGATCAGGGCCTGGGTCTCGTTGGAGGGCACCACGAAGAGCCGCTAGTGATGGAGAAAGGGCCAGACTCAGCCAGGCTTGGCTGGAAGGGCCGGGGCCCACCCGAGGAGGGGTAGGGAGCACCGAGGGGAGAGGGGCGGACATGGGGTGAGGGCAGCTGGCCGCAGACTTCGGGGACGGTCTCCTTACCACCTGCACGTCGTAGTGGGTATGGTTGTCCTGGAGGGCGGCCAGGGAGAGGAGGAAGGGACGCAAGGCAGGATCCGAGTGGCCCCAGCAGCTCACCAGGAGTCTCACCCGAACCCCCCGCTCGAAGGCCGCTCGCCGGAGGGCGTCATCGATGGCTGGCCAGAACCTGGGGAGGGGGCCCGCAGCTGAGCTCAGGGTCTCCGCAGCCCTGCTCCCTGGCTGCCTTCCCTCCCCCTCACACCCAGGGCACACGCACCTTCGAGGGTGGGAATATTCCATGATGGGAAGGTAGTTCATGACGGCAACGTAGACAAAGTCTCGGGCATCGTTCACCAGGCTAAGCAGGGCCCGCAGGTCCGGGGTGCGGCCCCCGGGGCACAGCGATGGGGGAGCGCTCTGGAGGCCAGGGAGGGAGTCAGCCCTGAGGCGGCCCCTCTCTGCCGGGGCACAGGCAGGAGGGGAACGCCAAGGGTGGGCCGGTGGAGGGGTTGGGGCCGGGGCAGACTGGGCTCCTTACCGAGAGGAAGGCCTGGGAAGGGGTCCCATTGAACTGCAGCTCCATGGGGGTCTCCAGGTTGTAGCGGGTGGTGTAGTTGTCCGGCCAGGAGGAGGGGATGCTGCTGTCCGGCTGGCCCAGATACCAGTAGGCCTCGAACACTTTGGCCAGGTCCTGGGCCAGGCAGCTGCAGTTGTAGACCACTACTCCCAGCTCCTTCACCTGCAGGGGGGATGCAGAGTTTGGAGAGCTCCCTTGGGGAGCGGCTCAGCCCCTGGGGCTGCACAGGCACCAGGCCTCGGGCACGTTGGCAACAAGCGAATGGCCAAGGGCCGAGCTGCTGGCCCTCCTGAGCCTCCATAAAATCGGCCGAGAGCTGGGCTTCCCACTCCAGAGGCTGCTCAGGATCGCTGATCTAGAGATGCAAGGGACCACAGAACTCCATCGTCGTACAGATGGGGAACTGAGGTCCGGGGCGCCAAGTGACCCAGTCACATGACAAGGCTGGGAGTCCCTCTGCCAAAGCAGAGGACGTTCAACAGTGATATCTCTCCCCATCCTGGCCCCCTACTCCAACTTTCACGCTAGCCAGGTGAGCCCCAGAGGTGCAGAGTGCCCGGGAGTGGGTCCAGTTATGGAGGCCGCCACTGCTGCCTCCAAGGGGCCAAGGCTGGGCCTTGGTCTCAGACTGCTGAGGCAGAAGGCCCGGGTTGGATCATCCCCAGCCATTCTGGGTGTACTGGAAGGGAGAACTGGGCCTGGAATTAGGTAGACCTGAATTCAAAATCAGCCTCAGACACACTCTGATTTAGTTGTATGATCCTGGGCAAGTCATTAACCGTGACTTGCCTCAGTTTCCTCATCTGTAAAATGGGGATAACAGCACGTACCTCTGAGGGTCCGTGAAGACCAAACAAGCCAAGAAATGCAGAGTTCTTAGCCCAGTGCTTGGCACGTAGTAGCTGCTATATAAATGGTGGCTGTTTCTATTAGCTATTACATAGCAGTCTGTGGGGTAGTGCAGTGGGGGTGGGGGGAGACAGCGGGCAGGAAAGGCCTTGTGGGAGAGCTGGGAATGTGAGAGCAGGTGGGGGGGGGGAGGGCTCCTCTAGGAAGGGGCTGCCCAGGGCTTCTATTACCAGCCTGGGTGGGACCCATAGCAGAAATGGTGCCAGCACCCACCAGGAGGCCACCCTGGCCACCTCACCATTGCCCCCAACAGTGTTTCCTCTGGGATCCAAAAGTGATGCGCAGCCACTTCTCCCAAGCCCTCCTCCCCCATCCCCTAAGAGGCGGCTGGGGCCTGGGGAGGGGCTCCCCCTGGCAGGAGGCCTTCCTTGGCCACCTCGGGCTTTTGCTCCCAAAGCACCAGGCCTGGTAAATGCATGGATTGCATTCGCCCACCTTATCTCTGCCCTCCTGTAAGGGGGTAAGCTCCTGGGGAGTCCCCA
Source organism: Sminthopsis crassicaudata (assembly GCF_048593235.1). Taxonomy (NCBI): domain Eukaryota; kingdom Metazoa; phylum Chordata; class Mammalia; order Dasyuromorphia; family Dasyuridae; genus Sminthopsis; species Sminthopsis crassicaudata. The sequence goes on along the minus strand of NC_133623.1, from coordinate 57,374,164 downwards.
TAGCTGCACTCCTTGGACCCTGAGGCCCGCTGCACTAGTTAGCACCCAGCAGTTGTGGCCTGGTTGCATCTGGACTGCTGTCCCTGCTCTATCCCCTAAGCCATGTGGGTACTTTATTGACTGCTCGTCTCTGTTGGATCGATCTCCTCTTCCCAGGCCCCCCCAGGCTTCTTCCCAGGCCTCTCGCCATTCCTCTCCCACGTTCTCTGTGTCAGGGACCTCATCAGCTCCCGTGGATTCACTTATCGCCTTCACGTAGATGATCCAACTTAACAGACCTCAAAGCACCTACTTTGTGCTGGCATCCTGGCCGGCACTGGATGCCGAGACGTTCAGGCCTAATCTTTCTTCCCAGATCCTGGCCCACACGGACTGCCGGACATCTCCTTCGGACGGCCACGGCCACCTCCAACTCAACTTCTCAACAAACTCATATGCCCTCACTGACATGGGGGGGTGGGGGGAGGCAAGGCCTCGTCCTGGGTTCTCATCAGCTCCCACGAGTCATCCCTGGGGAGACGGCCCTCAGAGCCGGCTCTCCGTGAGTTACGTCCCGGCACCACTGACCGTCTCTTCAGCCGGGCGCCTCAAACTCAATGACTCCAAATGGAGCTTCCGGTGCTTCCCCCTACCCCCGCCCCCACTGATGGCACGCGCCCCGCTGGTTACTAAGGCCAGCAACCTGGGGGCCTCCTCAGCTCCTCACACCCACCCCACTGCCGCATCTTGCCATTTCTACCTCACAACGCTTGTCTCCGTCCCCTGCTCTCCACTCCCGGCCGGGGACTTCATCAATCGCCTCTTACCAAACTGTCCGTTAACCGTGCCATCGTTTCTCCCGTTAGAAGGTACGCTCTTCGAGGGCAGGGACTTTTACAGATGTTTCTCTGCTTCCTCAGCACTCAGAGAATGTTTGCCGCTTTCTGAGTGATAACCCCAGCTCTCCTCCAAGCCTCCCTTTTCCTCTCCAGGGCCTTATCCTTCCAGTCCCTCAGGTTCACAACCTCCGAGTCCTTCTTGCCTCCTCCCTATCCCCAAGATCCAATCAGTTGCTAAGTCTTAGTTTGGCCGGATGCCTGGCACACAGGAGGTACTTAATAAATGTTTATTGACTATCAAGTAAAGTCTGGCTAACTCTTCCTCCATCACAAAGTTATCCCTTTCTCCTTGCTCATTTGGCTGCCATCTTGGTTTAAGCCTGCGTCACCTCTCAATGGTCTCCTAAGTGACCTCCTGGCTTCCAGTCTCTTTCCTCCCCAGTGCACTTTGCACACAGTGGCCAAAACACGGTCCCGGAGGCACAGGCCTCACCCTGCTTCTGAGCGCCTCAAAAACTATGAAAGTAACTCCCCAAAGCTCCTCACCCTGGTACTTCAGGCTCTGCACAGGGCTCGTCTCCTTAATCCCCTTCATGAACTCTCTGTTGTAACCCCAAAGGCCCAGGAGCTTCCTTCTCACCCCATGCACTGAGCCCAGCCCTGAGCCCCATAGCTGTAAAGCCCTCCTCTCTTCTTCACCCATGGCCCTGGGAATGCCCATCTTCTTTCAAGGATTCCTTGCCCCCCCCAACCCTCCCCAGCCTTTCTGGACCCCAGCAGTGGCTAGACTTCCTTCTCTCTTCTATCTATAAACCCGTCATATCCCTCCAGAAGACCGTAAGCTCTGGGATACCTCCTAGAGCGTTTCTGAACCGCTGCCTTCCTCATCCTGGCACCGATTAAGATGGCTGCCTTAGGAATAAAGGGAACTAGTAGAGAGGGAGGAGGGGCTGAGGGTGTCATGTCATGTCCCCCCATTCCTCGGGGCCTCCCCATGCTCCTCCTGGCCCCAGGGGACTTAGCCCGGTACCTGGGTCAGGGAGCGCCAGTCCATGTTGGCACTGCCAATGTAGATGTGGGTTTGATCCACCACCCAGAACTTGGTATGCAGGACACCGTGGGTCAGTTTTTGCATGTCCACCATCCGTACCTGGGCCCCTGGGGGGAAGGGAGGAGAGATGCTGGCCCTTTTTCCCTGGCCCGGCCCGGCTCCTTCTCCCCAGGCCCTAACACTCACCACTGTTCAGAAGGCTCTGCAGGTCGGCCTGCGGTTGGGGCCCCCTGGGCTTGCTGACGGCCACGCGCACGGACACACCCCGGGGGGCCAGGCTCTGCAGCTGCCTGAGAACCTCCTCGCCCTGAGACAGGAACGTGCATGATGGGTAGGTGCGCCCTCGCCAGGCCTCAGTTCATCCCCCAAATCAAGAGGCTGGACCCAATGCCACCCCCCCACCCGGCCTCCTCCACCCCTAACATTCCCTGATACGGCCTCCCCTGTCCCTCCTCTCCTCTTCCCCAGCTTTCTGGATCCCGCTCCCCACATCAGCGCCTGCCTTGCAGGCTGGGCCCAGGGGGACACCTGTTGGGCAGAAGGCTCCTGGGTCTGGGTGTCGTTGTTGGTGAGAGTCCAGTAGAAAGAGGCGATGTCAAGGCTATGTCGGGCACCGGCCATCAGCTCTAGCCAGGCTTGGCTGATAGAAGGGTGCACGGGGCCCTTGGGGAAGCTGAGGCCCTCGGGAATGCTCTCCACCAGCACAATCCTGGAGGGAAAAGCGGGAGGATCAGAACGTGCAGCAATAGGCTGGGCCCCTGGGAAGGGATGTGAGGGGGGGGTTTGAGACCCCCCCCCAGGTTTTCCTGGTGAACAGCCCACAGGTACACATGTACACACTCGTGCATGACTGTCTGCCCCCAACTGGCACTCTGGAGTGGGAGAGTGGGCACTCACTGGCAGGGATCGTCACAGACGGCATTGGGGGGTGACTGGGTCCTTTCGGTGGAGGGCCTGAGCCTGGGCCACAGCAGCAGCTGGGTGAGCAGGGCGCCCAGGCCCATCGTCATCAGCGTCATGATCAGCAGGACCCATCGGACTTTCTGGACAAAGTGAGGAAAGAACAGCTCGGTGGGGAGGCCGGGCCGGCCCGACCCCCTGTGCCCACCTCCCGGTGGCGTGTGGGGCCCAAGGGTGAAAGCGGTTCCCTGTGACAGAGGATGGTGTTTCTGGTGTGTGTGCGAGCGGGGAGGGAGAGGCAGAGGGCCGGGGAGGGCTCGGCGGAACCTGTTCTACCTTGTCTCCTGGTTTCCAGGACACAGCAGGTGAGGGAAGCTGCTCCTCAGGGCGTGGCTTCAACTGTGGGGGAACAAACAGACCCCAGAGTGGGTGGGAGTGCCCAGAGGCACCAGGGCCTGCCCCCAGGACCCACCCTCTGCGGCAGCAGGGCTCTGGGAGCCCCCGGCCTCTCCCTCTGGGGCCTCTCAGCCCTCACCTGTTGGTAGACAGTATGCAGCTTCATCTTCCTCAGCGAAGCCCGGCAGGGCCAGGGAGTAGGGTGAAGGGCTGCGAGCAAGACAGAAGGATTTCAGCCCGCCGCCCCCCCCGCAGGGGTCCAGTGGCCATGGGGAGATCACAGGGTCTGCTGGCAGCATGCCCTGCTCTCTTCCCCTCAAAAGGAGGAAACCAGCGGGCCACGAGCGGGCCTTATGCAATGCCTGAGCTCTCTGTCTTTCTCACGCTCGGGGCCCGGGAGGAGCCGAGGCCCTCCGAGGGGCCACCCGCGTGCCCATTGTACAGATGGAGCCGGGAGAAGCAATCACTTCAGAGCCAGATCTGCTGACCTGAGGCCTGGGCACTGAGGGCAGCCCCTGGAGAGCTGCTGGCAGGCCTGCTTCCCTCCTGGCCCCCTCTGCGACTGTCACACACCATTGTTCCCCCAGAGGAACCTCTCGGAAGGGGGGCAGCCCGAGTGACAGCAGCAGCCCCGCTCCCCCACCCTGCAGGATTGGGGGGGAGTCTGGCGGCAGCGCAGGCTGGCTGAGCCCGAGCGCGGGGTGTCCTCCCTCGGAGCCAGACTGCGGGGCTCTGGCGGCCGTAACCTTCCCCTGCGTCACTGACAAATCGGGTGGATGGCAGGACCCCGAGCCTGGCGGGTGGGGAGGAAGGGGCTGGGTGGGGGGCCCAGCCCCTCTGGGCAGGCTGGGTCCAGGGCCCCAGGCAATCCCGGCTCTCCCCAGAGGCCTTCGCGGGGGCTCAGCTGGCGCTTACCTGGAGTCCCAGAGGGCCCCGATGTCTTTCTTCTCCCAGATGGGGAGCCGGGCCAGGCTGGAGGCTGCGAGACAGCAAAGGGGCCGGATCAGGCAGCGGCTGGCCCCACCCCCCAGCAGCAGCCGAGGGCGGGGTCTCCGGCTGGCCCCACCCCCTCAGCCCCACTGCAGCCTGCGGCCCCTCTGCATAGACTGCACGCTCCGGGAGTTCCCGCCCCCAGCCGGCTCTGGGAACAAAGCCGTCTCCCCCCCGCCCCCCCCCAGGCCAGTCAGTCTGGAGATCCCAGAGAAGGGGCCCTCTCCCACCCCCAGGCTGGGTGGGCGGGCGGCGCATGGGTGAATCAGTGCGCGTGCGCCTGGGTGCAAAGCAAAGCTGTTGCTGACAGGCGGCCGCCAGGCAGGGGGACCTCCCGCCCCCACGCCCGCTCCGCAGCCTCTGATCCCCCCTCCCCCCCAGGGTCTGCGGCCCAGGGCCATCCCCTGATAAATCCGGACTCCTGAGGTCCCCTCCTAACTGTGCCTGATTCCTCCCTGCGCAGCCCATTGGGACACAGCCCTTTGCTTCCTGTCACCTCCCCATCAGAGAGCAGGCTGGGTCTCTTTTTGTATCCACAGGGCCTGGCACCCAGTAGGTGCTTAATAAATGCATCCTGACAGGCTGCTAGACTGCCTGTGGGATACTGGGTTCCTAGAGCACCCCGTATTCTTTGAGCCTCAGTTTCCTTCTCGGTCAGACAGGGCCAAAGGCTCTTTCTGTTCAGAATCCTGTGCAATCTCTTTGCCAGCTGGGCGCCCCCTCTTCCTTCTGCCTCCCCCACTTCCCCAGTCCTGGAGCCTTGACCCTGGGGTGTGGCTGCCAGCTGGAGCCCGAGGCTTCCCTGAGCTTCCTCTCCCTGTAATTAAGATGACGCCCCCTGCACCCCCAAGTTCATGGACCCTGAGGGCCAGGGTGGGAGCAGCCTCTGGCTCGGTCTCCCAGCTTCAGGGCTGGGAGGGACCGAACAAGTCACCTCTCCTGGACTGAACAAGGAGGAAACAGAGGTCAGAGAGGTCACAGAGAGGCTCCATCTCCAGGACTGCCACATGCTGCCCCACTCCTGCCGAATGGCCCCGTCTCCCCACTCCCTCTTCCCAGCCTGGCTGTCCCGGGCCCCCTAGAACTCCAGGTATGGCTGAGGGAGAACCGGGCTCAGGAAGCTCAGGCCGGAGGGCCGCCTTTGGGTGCCCACCCCTTTGCCCTGAGGAGTTACAAGGCTCAAAGGGCATCCTCACACTATGGCACCTGGAAGGTTTTATTGCCATGTGCTGTTAATGGAAGGGCCTGGGGGGGGGGGGATCACAACCAGAGTGCAAAGCAAGAATGCAAATCCAGTCACAGACACTCCCTAGTCGTGTGACCCTGGGCAAGTCACCTCACTCTGGTTCTGTCTAGTTTCCTTCTCTGTAAAATCGGCTGGGGAAGAAAATGGCAAACCACTCCAGTATCTCTGCCCAAACAACCTCAGATAAAATCACAGATTCAGACACAACCGACAAAGGTTCAGAACAACCAAGCAACAAGCTGTATTAATGGGAGTAGAGGGGCCCCTGGGTCCTGGGGCTCCATCCTCAGAGCAATAGAATTTCCTCTGTCTCCTCTCCTCTACTAGAATAGGAACCCCGTGAGTCCCAGGATTGGCCCATATTCCTGTTTTCTAGCCTCAGTCTTTGGCATACAGTAAGTGCTTAATAATTGCTTTTCTCTTCTTGTGATGTGGTAGCCACAATTCATTCTTGGGCCACGTGAGCTTCTAGGGAGAAGGAGGCGGCAGGTCCCGGCCTGCTGTGAGACACCCAGGGACGAGTCTGCTCCCTTGGTGCCACATTGTGAGAATCTGGAGTTTGGGCTTGGAGCTGTCAGGAAGTGCTTGGAGGCCTGCCATGGCCTTGCTCTGTCTGGGTTTGGGGGTGGTGGTGATGACAATGGCAACCAAGAGCAAACTGAGGCTTGAGGCCCGGGAGCAGCTTCCCAATGACCAGAGCTGCCCAAGCAGGCCAGCAGCTGCCTCAAGGTAATGAGTTCAGCACCACGGGCGGGCTTCAGGCAGGGCTGGTTCACTGTTTGTTGGGTATGTTTCAGAGGGAAGTCTGAAATTCTATGAATGTGCTATTAATGATGATCATTCTTAGCTCCCAGGAAGAGTGAAATAGTGGGGAGATCTGGGCCCAGAGAGGGACATAACGAGTACAGAGCCTCTGCCCTTGGGTCCAGATCTTGTGCCTTTGGGCCCAGATCCTACCCTCTCGGGTCTAGATCCTGTACCTTCGGGTTCAGATCTTCCACTTTTGGGTTCAGATCCTGCGCCCTCAGAGTCCTTCCTGACTCCCCCCATCTCTTACAAATGTTTAATTCATGGCCCAATCTTGGCAATTCCACTTCCAGGACACACTCTGACCCCCTGACCAATCCACTCACCCTTCCCACCGGCCCTGCCAGAGCCTCCTAGTCACGTGATCCCTGACAAGCCAGGGACACCGGAGTTTCATTCAACTGGCCTGCAAAATGGAGGGAAGCCAGACCTGCTCTACCTGACTTTCCGGGTGGCGGTGCCGCTCCTCCGAGATACAGCACATTGTAAACATGGGCTGTTTGGAGGTGTGGAGGGAGAGATGCTGCTGGAGAGGCAGGAGGCCTGGGCTGAGGCCTCCCTGACTCCAGGCAAATGAGCTCACCTCTACCGCCTCAGTTCCCTCCAGGGTAAAAATGGCCCCTTCCTTACACTTGGCACTGTCTGTGAGTGTGGGAAAATCAGACAGGGTGCAAGGGCCTGGGAGAGGCCACAGTCCTTCTTCATACTCCCCAACTATCTCCTGAATCTGAGATCCGGGGCACCATTCCTCCCCTTTACACGGTGATATCCACAGGCAGCTCCCATTGACCGGTCCAAAACCGAACTCATCATCTGGTTCCCAAAGCTCCCTTCCTTCTGACTTCCTCTTTCTGCCATCCAGAACCCCGCCAGCCTTCCTTGTACCCAGACCACATCCCGGAGGGCCTTCTAATTCATTGCCAGCTCTCAGCAATCCCACTTATGGCCCTCTTGCTGCCAGCCCTAGTCAGTTGGGACCCTTGTGCCTTCTCCTAATGGGCTTCCCTGCCTCCAGCCCATTCACAGCAGCTCAATGAGCTTCCTGCCCTCCCACCCCCTAACCTCCACAAGAGAACCTGCTGTTCTCTGGCAATTTGGGGCTAAAATACAAGTCTAGTTTCTCGAGCCCTTTTCCATCCAGCTGCCATCGAGCTTCCTGGAGCAACTTCCCTTGACTCCTCCTGTTCTTCCTCACCTCTGCCTCATACTCTGTCCAGCTGGCTCCCCCCTTCCTCCCCCTCCCCAAGCTCTGGCCCAGCTCCACCCCAGGCCTGCAAAGCTCTCAGCTAGAGTCCTCCAAGCAGCTGGGTGGCACTATTAATTGACCCCCATTTGCCTCAGTTTCCTCTTCTGTAAAATGAGCTAGAGAAAGAAGTGACAAACTACTTCATTCTCTGCCAGGAAACCCCAATAAGGTCTCGAAGAGTTGAATGAGTCCAGAATGACGGAGTAACAGTAATGGTTTCCACTCCTTTAGAACGGAAGCTCCTGGAAGACAGGGACCGGCTTGTTTTTCTAGGGGAATCCCCAGCTCTAGGCTCGGTGCTAAGCACATAGTAAGTGTTTCGGGAACACTTCATTCAATGGTGTGCTCATCATTTGGATCTCTACCAAGCAGCCCGGTGCCTAGCACATAAACTTGCTGAATGCAACTTAATTGAACGAATCAATAAATGTCTTCACACTTCACGGCTCTCCGTGGGGTTTTCTTGGCAAAGATTCTGGAGTACCCTTCCCCCCCCTTGCCATTTCTTTGTCCAGCTCATTTTACCGATGAGGAAACTGAGGCAGAGAGGAGGAAGTGACTTGCACAGGGTCACACAGCCAGTATGTGAGGCAGGATTTGATTTCAGGGAGCTGAGCCTTCCTGACTCCAGGCTCCGTGCTTGATGCACTATGGCGCCCCCTGGCTGTACCGCTGTATGGCAGTGGTAATAGTAAGCAATTATTAACTCTCCCCAAATGGGAGATTTCTTAGCCATTAAACACAGCTGGGTACTAAGTTGCAAGCGGGGGTCAGGGTGGGCAGACGTGGCTCCCGCGCCCTTAAAGTCCACGCTGTAGGAGAAGCTGCGGCTTCCTCCTGGTGCAGCGGGCCTTAGCAGAGAGCGTTGGCCTGGGAGTCTGAGGGGGAGCCTCCCGGCTCTCCTTTCTACAATGTAGCAGCTCAGGCGCAGCAACATCGTTGCCTCACAGGGTTATTGTTGAAAAAGAAGAGTATCATTATTGATATTCTGTTTCCAGCTACGGACCGTGGCAAGTCCCCCAGCTTCAAAGTTACATCAGGCCTGATTTACTTTACAGAGGAGGAAACTGAGATACCCAGAGGTTCCGTGACATGCAGCTGGGTGGAGAGCCGGGCCTGCTTGCTAGCTGTGTGATCACTAAGCCTCTGCTTACCTCAGTTTCCTCAACTGTGTAATGGGCATAATGATAGCACCCCATTTCCAAGATTGTTGTGAAGATCCAATGAAATATTTGTAAAGCATTTAGCACAGATGTTTGTGTTTGATTTTTTTTTTTTGGGGGGGGACAATCAAGGTGAGTGGTTTGCTCCCGGTCACACAGTTATGAAGTGTCTGGGGCTGGATTTGAACGTGGATCTTCCTGGCTCCAGAGACCAGTGCTCTATCCACCGAGCAACCTTGCTGCCCCATAGTAGGTATTAGATAAATGTTAATTTTCATAAGAAGCAGCAAACTGCTGCGATGTCTTTGCCAAGAAAATACCATGGGCAGCAGTAGATAGATGGTCCAGATTGGCGATCTGAAAGACCAGAGTTCAAATCCTGCCTTTTGACTTGTTAACTGTGGCCTTAGGGGCTCTCTGTCCTTGAGCTTGGCTGGAGCCCTCTCCGGGCTTCCCCAGGACTGAACCTCACCTTCACCCCCTTTTTCAGCTCATTTTGGGAGGAGTCTCCCTCTTCTCCAGAAGGGGCGGACTGTCCTTTTGTATATTTGTATACTCAGCACTGAGAGCACGGTACTTGCTTAATAAATGTTTGTTGGTTTGACTCCACAAAGCACATTCTCCACGACTCCCTCCCCCCGCTTAGTAGGGCTGGTTTCATTCTCCTGTTTACAGATGAGGGAGCTGCAGGGAAGGGACCCGATGGCCTAGAAGTGGTCACAGAGCAAGGACCTGGCTGCCCCGACCGACCGTCCTCAATTTCATGAAATGTCGGAGGTGGAAGGGGCCTCGAAGAATAGTCAGCCCAACCTCTTCCCCTTATTAATGAGAGGTCTGTGGCTTTCAGAGGGGAAGTTCCTCTCCATGGCTACAGCATTAGGGAACTCAAGCTCTTGGAAAGAGGCTGAATCAGAAGGCCGGGACTCCTAGCTCAGAGGTTCTTCCATGACTTTGGGCAAGCCACTCTGTGAGTTCTGAGGGCCCTCTCAGTTCCAAATCCTGAGGCCATGTGACAGTGCAAAGCCTACCAGATTGAGGCCTACCTAGGTCCAAATGCTGATTTTGTGCTCCAACAACTCATTTAGAAAGCAATGAGACCCCTGATAGACAGCTACTAAGTCCTGAGACTCCCAAAGGGGGGAAAAGATGGTCCCTGACCCCAAGAAACTTAGATTTTAGGGAAGGAATTTTTTTTTTTTTTTTTTTTTTTTTTTTTTTACTGAGAATACCAGACAAGGTCGGATGATGGAGCCAAGAAGAGATACAGCTGAAACACTCAAGGAGTGTTAAGGGCAACATCTTGATGAGGAAAATCTGAAACTCTGAAAAATCCTGAAAGGGGAAAACCTCCTTGGACTCTGGCTCAGGGAGGGGACTCCACCCCAAGCACAGACAGTTCCATCTTTGTTATCTGGCTCAGTCCCCAAACCCATAGAATTCAATTCTAATTCTAACCCTGGCTGAAACCCAGCTGGGAGCCAACCTGGGATTCCACCCACAGGCCCCTTTAGCTAAATCTCTCACTATAAAAGAGTGGAGCTGCAGCCCTCTCTTGCAGAGGTTCCTAACATGGCAGCCCAAGATCTCTGCCCACTGGAACCCTGGTTCCAGTGCCTTTTACCTCTACCTTCAACTTTACTAACTAGACTTTATTTCCAAACCCCATAATAAAGCTCTTTTATCAATCTAGGGTTTTGGGTCTGTAAATTCCTTTAAAGGGGACTCTGCGCTGCCACTAGACCTCATTTAACTCCGTATCCTTGCGCCGAATCCCAAGGGGTTGCAGGGGAGCTCTGACTCCCTGTACCCCAACCTACCACTAGTTTCATTTACGATTCTAAACCTCATCAATCGAAGCCTCTTGGCCCCCTTCCCCCCACAGCTAAAAGTTCCTTTTAGAGGAACCCCCACCCCTCCATTATTTCCAATTTCTCCAGAGTCCAGCTTCTTTCCGCGTTGTCTCCCTCATCCGACAGTGAGTCTCTTTGCCTTTTTTGCATCTCCAGCACTTCCCAAAGTGACCGCTAGACAAATGTCCGTCTCTCCCTGCCCCCTCCCCCATTTAATAATCTCCAGTTTATCCTGCGTCTGGCTCCTTTAATCAGTTTATTAAGGGACGGCTCTGTCAGGCTCGGGACTAAGGATACAAAAAGAGACAAGAGGCAGGCTCTGTCCTCAGGGAGCTTCCAATCTAAAGGGGAAACAAGTACCCAAATAGTGATTAGCAGAGGGCGGGCGCTGGACTGAGGAGAGGCTGGGGGGCTCCCTGGAGAAGGGGGGAGGCCAGGGAGGCCGCTATCACATGGACTGTTCCCAGACTTCCTCCGAGAGCACAGGCTCCTGGAGGGAGGGGCTGGCTGTCTGCCCTCTTTTTGTACCCTAAGCCAGAGCTTGGCATACAGTAGGCGCTGAATAAATGCAGATTCCTCCCCCACCCTTTTAGTTCTTCCCCATTTCCCCAGCGGACACTTGTTTGCACGCCGTCGGTCACACTGGACGGAAGCTGCAGGGGGCAGGAACTGTCTCTGGTCTCCGTAGCCCCGGGCGTGGGCCAGTGCGGGACACACAGCAGGCGCTTACAAGATGTGCGCTAGGGAGAACGGGGTTCCGCGCCCCGGCTGCACTGGGGGGTCCCCCGGCGGGCGGAGCCCCCGGTTCTCCGCGAGCGTGTGCGCCGCGGGGGTTTGGGGGCCCTTTCCGGCTCCGTCACTCCCCGAGCCTCAGACTTACCGGGGTCGGAGTTGGGGGTGGAGGAGGGGGGAGACACAGACTGAGGCAGCCGACCTCCGGGAGCCGGCCCCGGCAGGAGAGCACGCCCCAGCCGGCCTACGGGGAGGCGGAGAGATCAGCTCGGGACGCGAAGGCCACGCATGCGCGCTAGTTTTCTGCCGCAAACTCCGCTACGGAAAACTTCGGCGGGGCGCGTGCGCGCAGCCTCAACTGCCAGAGAGTGGTCGCGGCGGAGCAGCGTTGGGCGGGGCCTCCCCCTCATCCGGGTGCTTCAGGCTCGGGGTGGGAGGTGGGGGCGGGGCGGCATGCGGAGCCTGTGGATTGGCCGGAGCTTAGGCGTCGGGTCATGTGTCCTGAGGGCGTGTGGAGGCTGAGGGAGGCAGCCGGCTCTATGGTCGCGGCCGCGGCTAGAGCGGCTCCCACACCCCTGCCGGGGAGGGTTTTTTCCGGCGCGCGCCGAGCGGCGTTTCCGGTCCAGGCAGGACTGAGGCGGGTAGGGGGGGTCCGTTGGCTCCGGGCGGAGGGCGGGAGCCCGAGACCCGTGACAGGTGAGGGGGGGAGCGGGCCTCAGCCCGACGAAGTCGGGCAGGCGGGCGGGCGGGCGCCGGAAGTCGCCGCGTGACTCCCGGGATCGTGCCCCGGCCCCTCTGGGCCTCAGTTTCCCAGCTGTCTGCAGTGGCAGGAGGCGGATTCCCCAGCCCCGGGAGTACTCGCTGAGCCTCTCGATGTTTCGGGGCCTGAGATTAGGACCAAAGTGGGGCGGTTTCTGTCCTCGAGCAGCTTCCAATCTAGCGGGAGGCGGGGTCGGGGGGAGGGCTGGCGTCACCTCCCGCCCCTCCCCCAGCCTCTTGGGATCCCTGCCCCCTCTTGCGGGCCCGGCCCGGGGGACTCCCACCCCAACTTCCCAGTCCTGGTTTAAATGTAGAAAACATGCTCGGGATTGCGGAGGGGAGCCTCGTAGACACGGCCGGCCGCTGCGCCCCCTCCCGGAGGGCCCGGGCCGCTGCTAAAGCGGCCGGCAGCAGATGGGGGCGAGCTCTTGGCGGTTCTCACCGTGCGCCTCGTACTTGCATCTGTCTTAATTCCAGGAGCTGGCAGTCATGCAGCTCTTTAAGGTTTGCAGAAAGCATGAGGTAATGAACTCCTCCGCCCGGAGAGGTGGGTGCTGTCATCCTCGTTTTACAGACCAGGAAACTGAGGCAGCCGAAAGCAGGCGCCTTCCCCGGGAGCCCAGCGGCCCCCTGGCTTATTTCACTTGGTAGCTGTAAGGCCCTTTGTGGGTAGATACAGTGTTACTCTGTATTTTCCCCAGTCCCTAGCAAGTCTTGCTCACGGTAGGGGCTTAGTGTCTATTACATTCGTTGGGAAAGGCCTAGAAGGTAGAGGAAGGACGGTGGGATGGCTTAGTGGGGTGGAGGAGGGGCTGGCAGGGTGAGAAGGGGATTGTGGGTGGTCTTCAGGGGTCCTTGAGAGAAACTTCCCCTCCAGAGCAGCTGGCCTTTCCTGAGGGTGCCGGAGAGCCAGAGTGGGAGGGGAGGGCCCTGGGCTGGGCGGGGGGATTGGCAGGACTTCCTGACAGCTGCTCCCCAGCTATTCCTGGCCTCTGAAGCTTGGCCCAGGAATGTGGCCCTGCCGAGGCCCCAGCCAGCCTACTCACTGAGCCTCGTTTCCCCTCCTAGGCTGCTTTGGGGAGCACCGGCTCGCTCGTGCTCGGGGAGAAGATGGTGTCAGTGACTATGGGTGAGTCCGTAGGGTCCGCCCTGGACCCTTGCCACTTGGTGAGGGGCAGTGGGGGTTGGGAAAGCTGTCAGGGTCAGCTGCTGCCTGGTGTCAGCCGGGAGGAATGTGCCTAGGGCCTTTGTCTCAACTGCAGCTTCGGTGAGAATATCCCTCTGTCCCCTTTGAGATTCAGAGACCTAAGGGGTCCCCGGCTCAAACATTGGGCCTCTTACCGGGTAGATTGGGAAAGTTCCAATGTTGTGGAGTGCTTGTCTCCCGCCTGGCTGTTCTTCTCCTGAAAGTTCTCCCGAAGGAGTCTCTGCTTTCTTAGGACTAGCAAGTTCTGTTGAGATTATGAGAAGAGACTGGAGCTCCCTTTCTGGCTTTCTCACTCCAGGCTTCATGTTGTCCTAGAGCTCCCGGGGCTGCTGGGGGAAGTGACTGGATCTCAGTGTGAGAAAGCACCCTCCCGCCTCCCCGGGGTTCTGAAGCTGGAGTGGGCTCCTAGGATCTCCAGCCCCTGGACGCTGGTCTGAGGCTTTGGTTAGGGGCGCTGCCTGCTAAATCATTGCCATTCCAGCTGAGCTTCTCCCCCTTCAAGGACTACTTATAAGTGCTTAGGCCAAAACCAGCGTTCCTGCCCTCAAGGAGCTCATGTTCAAATGGGGGAAAGAGAACTTGTAAATAATGATGTTAAGTACAGGATCCATACAGAGGTGATGGAAAGTGACAGTCCAGAGGAGGGCCTGCAAAAGAAGCTGGGAGGGGGGTGTGTGTGTGTTAATGAACACGTATGAAGCACTGTATTCAAAGCATCAAGGTAGGCAGTAAGATTAGTGACCAAATAAAGTGGGCTTGGTCCCCATATATTCCTAGAACTTTAAATATGAAGTCAATACGAGGTACTTTGGGGAGGGGAAGGAAGATTAGCAAAGGCTTGGTGCTTGAGCCAAGGTTTGGAGGAAGTGAGGGGTCTTGGGTAGAGGTGGTGAGCAGGAGCATCTGCTCCTGGCCTGGGAGATAGAGGCTTATACGCCAAACAGGGAGGCAGGGAGGGGTGGTGGGGAGTTGGAAAGGCCATTTACAGACCAGTTGGTGAAAGGATTAGAAAAGTCACAAGAAGTTCTATTTGGTTCTAGAGGCTACAGGGAGACACTGGTGTTTGTCGATGGGGGAGTGATGTGGTCCAGGCTTTAGGAAAATCCCTAGCAATTGTTTTGTTTTGTTTATTTTTCTGAGGCTGGGGTTAAGTGACTTGCCCAGGGTCACACAGCTAGGAAGTGTCAAGTGTCTGAGACCAGATTTGAACTCGGGTCCTCCTGAATTCAAGGCCGGTGCTCTATCCACTGCGCCCCCTAGCTGCCCCAATCACTAGCAATTGTGTGAACACTTTGGAGAAGGGCAAAGACACTTAGGAAGCTCCATGTAGGTTATTGGGGAGCAGGCATGTGGATACAAGTGTGTCTGCCCCCACCATTGCACAAAACGGAGGGATGTAGGGGCATGTTTAGCGGGCTTCCTGGTGCTTCTGTCTCTAAGATAAGGCCTTATTTAAAGGCTTGTGCCCAGAAGCAAAGAGATATCATTGGCTGAAAGGAGTTTGCTGGGACCCAGCTCCTCTTGAGATTGGTTCCACTAGTGGGTCTCCATCATCATTCTTCCTAAACAAAGCACTCAAACCTCCAAAGCTTTATGGGACACTCCTCTAACCTGTTGGACAGTCTAATGCAGTGGTCCTTAAACTTTTTAAATAGGGGGCCAGTTCACTGTCCCTCAGACTGTGGGAGGGCCGGACTATAGTAAAAACAAAAACTCACACTCTGTCTCCGTCCATTTGCCATAACCCGCAGCATCTGGCCGGTAGTTTGAGGACTCCTGGTCTAATGGGATAGGTTAACATCTGTAACAAATTAATTAACATAGAAAAAGCAACTTCTTATTGGGAATAATTGGGGAAGGAAATAAGCATCTATAAGGCAACTATTATGTGCCAGGTACTAGGCTAAATGCTTTTAAAATTTTTATTTTTATTTTTTTACAAATAACATTTCACTTGATCTCTTGACACTGTTGGGTGGGAGGTGCTACTATTATTCCTATTTTACAGATGAGGAAACTGAGACAGACAAAGATTCAGTGACTTGCCCAGGCTCACACAGCTAGTTAATTTGAACTCGGGTCTTCCTGACTTGAGGCCCAATGCCCAATCCACTGTGCTACCAGCTGCCTCCATGCTATTAATTCTTGCTAACTAAAAGACTTAACTGTTAACGATTGTGTGTCATGCGTGTAGGTGTGCTTCAATAATTCTATAGAGACTTCTGGGTGCTTTTCAGAATCTTATTTTATCTTGAACTTGATTAAAATGAGCATTTATACACATACATGTGTATATATGTATCTATCACAGAGCAGAAAAAGAGGATTGTACATGAAACTGTGACTCTATTATGTACAGCTTGCTTTTCTTTTAAAATATGTAATAAATTCAACCTGTAACTTTGAAAGCTGTCCTGCTTGTCTGTGATTCTTTCTTGGCTCTTTTCCTTCTGTTCTCTTTTGTGCATTAAAAAAAAAGAATCCTTCTCTGATTTTTTCTTTCTTTTTCCTGCTACCCTATTGCTAACTTCACTCCCTTCTTTCCACCCACCCCCTCAAAACTGGAAAAAAACCAAACAAACAAATCCCAAACTCTTAGAACAGTCATGCTGAGATGGTAACAGGCCTCCACGTTAATCTTCATGATGGAGCTGGTTGTTGCAACTGATCACAGTTCTTAAGTCTTTCACGTTAATTTTATGTTATTGCTACAGTATCCTGGTTCTGCTCTCTTAGCTTTGCATCAGCTCATATAAATCTTCATTAGTTTCTCGTCCATCATTTTTTAGGATGAAATAAAATCCCTTTGCATTTCTGCACCATTGTTTGTTTACTCTTCCTTGGCGGATTTGCTATAACCATGTCTTCCCCAGATCCTCCTCAGAGGGCCAGCAGGATAGTGAAGGACCTCAAGAGACCTGTTTAAAGGAGCAGGGGAGGAACATGACAGTCTACTAAGGATACAAAAGAGCATCAGGGGAAAAAGAATAAGCTTTGTTTTGCTGGGCTCTTGGGCAACGGACAAGTTCCGAAGGGGCATTTAAGATTAAAGTAAAGAAAAACCTAGTAATGCCCAGATCTGTCCTGAAGTGAAGATGGTTGTGTCTGGAGGGAGTGGGCTCTGCTCCCCAAAGGGCTTCTCCATTGAAAGGGCCAAGTTCCACATTAGAAGAGATGAGGTCGGAGGTGTTGGCCAACTTGGTTATTCTGTGACACTATCAGGGACAAAGGGAAGGCTTTAGGAAGGAATCCTTGAGCTGTGAGCATTTAGCTGGGCTCATCTAGGATGGAGACACTTCCGTATGTAAAAGATGGGGTTTTTTTGTGGAGGAGGAGGCTGGTGGGCTCAGGAGCCGGGCGCCCAAGACGGTGTGATGAGTTCTCTGACTTCCTCCCGGTGTTTCTGCAGCTACGTCAGAATGGATCCAGTTCTTCAAGGAAGCCGGGATCCCGCCAGGACCTGCTGTCAACTATGCGGTGATGTTTGTCGATAACAGGTGAGGGGCAGTGGGCTCCAGAGCAGGAGCCCGGTTGGGGGGAGGGTAGCTTGGTGCCCAGCCTGCGTTATTCTGTGCACTCACTGCCCCGTGCCCCCACAGGATCCAGAAGAACATGCTGCTAGATCTGAACAAGGAGATCATGAATGAGCTCGGCGTGACTGTGGTGGGTGACATCATTGCCATCCTCAAGCACGCCAAGGTGGTGTACCGCCAGGTGGGTTTGCCTGTCCCTGCCTGAGGCTCAGCGTGTCTTGGGGGCACAAGGTTGCTTGCCTCCACTTCCTCCTCTCCCCTGAGGAACCAGAGGGAGAAGTTGGCATTTGCATTTTTTAACCCATTGTATTGGGAAGCGTTCTTAGACTTTTTGCTAAGGAGACAAGCAGACCCCATGAAGCTCTACTGAGACCCAGCCTTTTACCCAGATCTCACAGTGACTAACGTCAAGTGAAAACGGATCAGGAGCAAAGCCTTCGTCCCCTCCCCCTTTCTTTCCCTGCCCCAGCAAAACTGTCTGGGATAGAGAGACGTTCAAGATGACATCACCATCGATATTGGGAAGCATCTGACAGGTGCCCTTCATTTGGGCTTCTCAGGATCCCACAAGATCCGATGTCTGTGTTTCCTGAGGCGAGCAGGCTCCAGAGGCCTTCATAGATGGTCACATGGGCTCAGGAAGCAGCTGAGGTCGCGTCGGACCGAAGCCTTTCTGAGGGTCGGGGTGGGGGGGTGGCGTTCTGGGCCCCACACAACCAGACCCTGGCGCTTCTGTCACTGTCAACGGTCACCTCCCTTTCATCATTTAGAGAGAGCCGGTGTTCGGCCCAGAGCCTCTTGTCTTGGAGTTGTTCTCACCCATTCTGTCTCTTCCAGGACGTGTGCAAGGCAGCCGCCGAGTCGTTGGCTTCGAGCCCCAGCCACCTGCAGGCGGAGCTCAGGCGCAGCGCCACTAGTGGTGAGTGTGTCCGTCAGAGCTCCTTGCTCAGCCCTTCCCGGCACTCAGGGTGGATCTCACCTGGTGCCCTCTGGCACACCGCCCCAGGAGCCAATACTAGGGGGTGCCAAGTTCTGCCAGCCTCAGTCTCTTCACCTGTAAAAGGGCAGTGATAATCCCTCCACCACACCCTCCAGGGGTGTTGGGAGGGTCAGGATGTAACACACAGAAAGCCTCCTCCATCTCGAGGAGGATGATGGAAGTGCCAGCCCCGTTTCACTGTTTTCAGGGGCCAGGCCTCAACTCCCATTTCTCCTTTGAGGCCATGTCTTTAGGACTTTGAGGGGGTTGAGTCTGGGTCACTTCCGCTGACCGATTAGAGCCCAGTAGTGGTCAGTCTCCCACTCCATTCCCCAGGTTTGGATGGTCCTAGCCTTGCTCTTGAATCTCATTTCCCCACTGTCACTTCTCCAGCTGCCTCTCGGATGATTGCTAACAGCCTGAGTCGGGACTCTCCACCCAGCACCCCTGCCAGGCGTCCCGATGCCAGTACCTCCAAGATCTCTGTCACTGTCTCCAACAAGATGGCTGCCAAGCATGCCAAAGCTGTTGGTAAGGGGAACACAGTGGTGGAGCACCTGTGAGGATGGAGGATGGCAGATGGCAGAACATGATCTGAGTGTCTTGGGGGCAGGGAGGGCTTCTGTCTCTTTTGGGACCCTCTTGTTGATTGATCTTTCTGGGACAGCTTTGGGGATGGTTCTTAAGAAATTCCTTAAAAAAATAAATAAATAAATTGTGAGCCTTTGGGTCCTATGAGTTAAATGAGATAAAACATGAGAAGGGGACAGTTTCTGATTGTGTTTACCCTGTTTGGAGTGAGAGAGCCTTTCCTTCCCCCATTCTAGAAAGTTTTTGGGGGTCCTTTTCCCAGCTGTCCATGACCTCACATGTGGCCTCTCCTAGCTCTAGGCCAGCTTGAAGAGGAGAATGTGGCTGTGCCTGTGAAGCGGAGACGCCGAGTGACCGCTGAGATGGAAGGGAAATACATCATCACCATGCCCAAGGGGACCACTCCTCGGACACGGAAGATCCTGGAGCAGCAGCAGGCGGCCAAAGGTGAGGGCAGAGGCCACCTCGGGTCTCCAGAGTGAGCCTTCGTGAAAGGCTTGGAAGGAGCATCTGGTGGTCGGGAGCTTTGGCCCCAGGGGGGCCTCTTAGCCACAACCTGGGCTTTAAGTTTGTTGAGGTTGTGAGGATCATGTTTGGTTTGGGTTCTCGCTGACGCGTCCCCACAACTTGGATCTCTAGCATCTCCTAAATCCCATCTCTTCCCTTTGTTTCATGTGCCTGCATCCCATCCCTGCTCTTTGAGCCCTCCTGAGGATTGCCCAGGTGTTTCTCAGGGAAGAGACTCCTTACTTGGTGCCTCCCACAGTGCACAGCATAGGGTTGTGCCCAGCGGGAGCATTCAGCATGAGTGGTTTGACTGACTGACTCACTCACTCCCTGTCAGGTGTCCAGAGGACGTCTGTATTTGACCGGCTCGGAGCCGAGACTAAGGCTGACACGACAACTGGAAACAAGGTAAGATAAAGGGAAGGGAAATGCTCCCCTTGACGGCCTGGCTTCTCCTTTTCCTAACTGATGATCCCCTTCGTTCGGCTGTAGCCCACAGGGGTCTTCAGCCGATTGGGCGATGCCCTGGAGACAGATGAGGAGCGGGCAGGAGACAGTGACGATGACAGCTCCGTCCTCCAGTATGCTGGGGTCCTGAAGAGGATGGGCAAGTCCTTTTCCAAGGAGAGCACCCCGCTGGGGGGGACCGTCAAGGCCAAAGCCACCAGCTCAGAGCCCAAGCCGGTCCCTGCTACCCTTCGGCGCTTAGGGGGCAGCCAGGGCCCCTCTGTTGAGAGAAAGCCAGAGCCGTTGCCCAAAGTCAGCGTCATCCAGAGACTTGGCAAAGCCACTCTTCCACCCGAAGCTCAGGACAGCCAGGTCACCAGCACAAAGAGTAAGTCCCCAGCCGAGTTCAAGGTTACCATAAAGAGGACCTTGGCAGGCCCGAGGGTGAGCAGCTCAAGCGAGGGCCATAGTGCACAGATGGACAACACGGGCACTATTAGCGTGTTTAAAAGACTGGGGCGGAAGACCGACTAACCTTGCTGGTAGGGCTCGGAGAGCCGAGCTGGAGCCTCTCTGTACTGTCTGCCTTACCTCACACCCCCGCCTGGTCCACCTGGCCCGGCCCCTGCCTCGGCCCACGCTGTCCTTCCTGCGGGGCTCCCAGTTGTGCGTGTCTGCCTTAGACACTCCTTTTAGCTCCCCCTGTCCAAATTGTACCAAGTCCTCTCACGAGAACTTGTAATCTGGCCAGTGAAGTGTGGTGAAGGTGGGCAACATCAAAGAAAGGTTGTGGGTCCGCCCAGGAATCTGGCAGCACGCAGAGCTGCTTCTGCCATGGGGCACGTGTGTGGGGTCGTGGGAGGCAAGGAGTGGAATTGAGAGCCCGTGGGGGGACCTGCGGATAAAGGCCCTGAGAAGTGGAGGGCTTTCTCTGCAGGACGCTTGGCTGCCCCCTTCTCCGATCATCCCTGACATCCTTCCCCTTTTCCGCTGCCCTCAAGGTTCCTCCCTTCCAGGGAAGGGGACACTCCTCCCCACTGGTTTTTACCTGGTCCCCAGCCCTTTCCCCTTGTTTCCAACACAGCACCCAAAGGGACCCTGTTCTGAGACCAGCTCTAGGGTTCCTGACAGCGTCCCCTCAACTCAGGCTCTCCCACCCTTGCCCAGCTTCCCTGCCCCCCACCCCTAGCCATTCAGAGGGGCCCAGGGGGAGGGCCTCTCATTCAGAGCTCAGTCCCTTCCTCCCCCTCTGCTGCTTGCTCTAGGTTATTGTCTTTAGCTTTTCTCCTTCACACTTTTCCTTTCTCTTCTGTTTTCTGCCCTGGTGGGAAGGCCAGACCGCCCGCTGTCCTCTGCCCGAAGCGCGTCTATCCTCGCCCTCCCCGCGCCCTCCCCGCCGGCCGTGGCGCCGAGCTGTTAGGAACTCTTAGGAGGCCACGGTGCTGCCCGGGAGGGCTCTCCACCTTGGTGCCCGCTGGCCAGAGGAGCTTCACCCGGGCCTACTGCCTGCCGAGAGATGCCATAAGAGGCCACACGGGGAAAGGAGACGCGGTTTCCTATGTCTTTGCTCACGTGGGCAAGGAGAGGTGTTCTTCCCTCCGTTTTTAGACCGAGAGTGAAATGCCTGGGGTGAGGAGGGGGGAAGGGGGGCATGTCACCATCCCCCATCTTCTGGATGCTTTGTGCACTTGTTTCAGGAACGGAGGGGGAGCTCTCGATGTGACCCCAGGATAATAAAGCTGGGGTCGCCTCTGACTTAGAAGCCCTTGAAACCAAGCACCAATGTCCCTTTCTCTTTCTTTGCCCTCTCCCCTTGGGATGGGCTCTTTTCTGGGCAGCTGGGGCTGGGGTGGAGCCCCGTGGGGGGGGGGTCTCTCCGACCCATCCTGGAGCAGGCAGGGCGCACTCTGAGAGCCCTAGTTTTGGCCTGGTCTCTAGTGGACCAGCAGAGGATGAGGGGAGGGGGCCCTTCTGGGTGGGCGAGGGAGGGGGCGGCCCTCCTTAGTAGAGACCTCTGAGGAGGCTGCTGGAGCCCAGAGGGACTTGAATCCCAACCCCCTCCATTTACACACGGGGAAACGGAGGCCCAGGCCATGCAGAAAGTAACTGGCAGAGATGACGCTGCCCAGGACGCCCTGAGCCAGTGTCCACCCACCCTGGGGGGAGGGGGAGACGCCGGGAGTGAGCCCCGGGCAGTGAGGGTGGGAGGAAACCCCGTGACCGTCCTTGTCATCCAAAGGGCTCAGGGTGTCAGCGACCCCCACGGCCGGCTGCGGCTCCCGGTGAGAGGCCCGCGCGGGGCCGCATGCGCCCGGCCAGCCCTCATGCCTCCGAGTCCTAGCTCCCCGGGCTCCACGGAGGTCCAGAAGCCCCGGGGCGCTGCGTGCGCCTGCGCATCGTGACACCTTTTTTTCCGGCTAGCGCGCTTGCGCAGTCCGTTCGAGAGCCCACGGGTTAGTGGTAAACTCCCACCGGTTTCGTTTCTAGTCGCCCCCGCTTTTTGGTACTGCGCCTGCGCAGACACCCTGACGACTTCCCAGAGTCCCTCAGCCGGGAGTCTGCGCGCTTCCAGCTTTCGGGACTACCCCGCCTCCTCCCTCGCCCAGCTCCTAAGGCCTCGTTCGTCATCTCCACGTCAGTTCCTGTTTGTGGCAGCAGGGGGCGGTTCTTCCGGCCAGGGGGCGGGCGGGGGAGGCGAGCCGCGGGCCGGGGAGGGAGGGCCGGGAGGGAGGGAGGGGAGCACTGCTGCGGTGGGGGCGCGCGCTCCGGAGCTGCTGCGCGACTCGCTGGGGCCTGACGCCAGGACCATCCCCGGTCGCCGGGCACCGCGGAGCCGCCGTAGGAGGCCGCCGTCGGACGGCGATGGGCGGGAGCCGGCGCCCGCCGGGGATCCGCAGCGGCAGCTGGTGACAGGTGAGGGGGGGTCGGGAGAGGGGGCGGGGGCGTCAGGGCCCCTCCCCTCGGGAACGGGGTCTCCCGAGGGCTGAGGGGCGCGGGCCGGCCGGGGTCAATAACCGGGGTGGGGCGGGGGCTGGCCTCCCCTGACCTTGCCCCCCCCACGGCCGCAGGTCCTCTACCCTCGGGGCTGTGGAGGGGGCGGCTCGCCCGCTTTGCCGAGGCTACTCCCCCCCCCCCCAGGGTCTGGGGGCGGCCCTCTCCCGCCGCCCCCGCGAGGTGTGTGCCTTTTGGGTTTGCGCTCTCCCCCTGGCAGCCCCTCGTGGGCACAGCCCTGGGTGGGGGTTGGGGGGCTGCCCGCGGGGCCCCCACCTTCGCCGGGGCCCGCCCGCCCGCCGCCTGAGAGGAGCCAGGTCTCCTTTGCCGGGGGCTCCTCCTCAAGCCCCCCCCCCCCCAGCCTTGGCAGCGCCCGATCTGGGACTTCGAGGGGCTCCGGGGACGGGGACCCCCTCGTGCCGGGCCGGGAGGAAGGTCCCAGCCTGCGGCGTGCAGGACGTCCCGCCCCCGGGGGAGGGAGGGGGAGCCCGGCCAACAGCTGCTTCCTGGGGGGGGGGGGGGACTCCTGAAAACAACCCACAAGACTTGAATTCAAATCTTCATTCTCTGTTACCAACGACCTTGGTGACCTTGGACAAAAAATAGCCATGGCAACTGACTGGGGGATCATGGGGACAGCAGTGATGACGGTGGGGGGGGTTGAGATTTGTGGGGGGCCTCCAGTGAACCATCCCCTGGGACATAGACCAGAGGCAGCCCCTCCCCCTTCTCGTTCCTAGCCAGGCCTGGCAGCCCCCACCCCCACCCCCACCCCCATTCAGGTCTTTCTGAATCCCCACCTGGTGTTTGAGCCAGAAGGCCTCAGTTTCCTCATCTGTAACATGAGCAGGTGGAGCCCGGTGACCCTGGGGTGACCCTGGGGGCCTTTTCATCCCTAAGCCCCCCGACCCTCCTTGGCGAACCCCGAGCCCTGGCTGCCCGGCCCGGGCTGACCCCGAGCGGTTCCGGCCGACAGTCAGGGCCGGGCCTCGTCTGGGGAACGTGTCTGCAGCTGCTCAGGCCCAGGGCGAGCACAAGCTGGCGCAGAGGCCAGCCCGGGGTCGTCCGTGCCAGCAGCAGCCCGGCCATGCGGGCCATGGGGTCCCAGGCCCCCGCGGCATCCTCCCTTACTCACATGCCCAGGCCGGGCTCGGAGCGCTCCTGACCTCTTACTCCTTTTCCACTTCCAAGCCCGTCTCCATCCCCAGCTGCACAGCAGGGCCAGCTCTGCTATGTGTGTGTGTGTGTGTGTGTGTGTGTGTGTGTGTGTGTCTGTGTCTGTGTCTGTGTCT
Source organism: Sminthopsis crassicaudata (assembly GCF_048593235.1). Lineage (NCBI taxonomy): Eukaryota > Metazoa > Chordata > Mammalia > Dasyuromorphia > Dasyuridae > Sminthopsis > Sminthopsis crassicaudata. The sequence continues at coordinate 57,350,659 of NC_133623.1, read as the reverse complement.
GTGTCTGTGTGTGAGAGTGTTTGTGTGAGTGTCTGTGTGAGTGTGTGTGAGTGTATGTATCTGTGTGTGTGAGAGTGTGTGTGTGTGAGTGTCTGTGTCTGTGTGAGTGTGTGTGTGTGTCTGTGTGTGTGTTTGTGTGAGTGTATGTATCTGTGTGTGTGAGAGTGTGTGTGTGTGAGTGTCTGTGTGTGAGTGTGTGTGTCTGTGTGAGTGTGTGTGTGTGTGTCTGTGTCTGTGTCTGTGTCTGTGTGTGAGAGTGTTTGTGTGAGTGTCTGTGTGAGTGTGTGTGAGTGTATGTATCTGTGTGTGTGAGAGTGTGTGTGTGTGAGTGTGTGTGTCTGTGTGAGTGTGTGTGTGTGTGTCTGTGTGTGTGTTTGTGTGAGTGTATGTATCTGTGTGTGTGAGAGTGTGTGTGTGTGAGTGTGTGTCTGTGTGAGTGTGTGTGTGTGTCTGTATCTGTGTGTGTGAGTGTGTGTGTGTGTGTGAGAGAGTGTGTGTCTGTGTGTGAGAGTGTGTGTGTGTGAGAGTGTCTGTGTGAGTGTCTGTGTGTGTGTCTGTGTGTGTCTGTGTGAATGTGTGTGTGTGTGTGTCTGTGTGAGTGTGTGTGTGTGTCTGTGTCTGTGTGTCTGTGTGTGTGTCTGTATGAGTGTCTGTGTGTGTGTGTGTCTGTGTGTGTGAGTGAGTGTGTCTGTGTGTGTGTGTCTGTATGAGTGTCTGTGTGTGTGTGTCTGTGTGTGTGTGTGTCTGTGTGAGTGTCTGTGTGAGTGAGTGTGTGTCTGTGTGTGTGTGTCTGTGTGTGTGTCTGTATGTGTGTCTGTGTGTGTGTGTCTGTGTGTGTCTGTGTGAGTGAGTGTGTGTCTGTGTGTGTGTGTCTGTGTGAGTGTGTGTGTCTGTGTGTCTGTGTGTGTGTCTGTATGAGTGTCTGTGTGTGTGTGTGTGTCTGTGTGTGTGTGAGTGTCTGTGTGTGTGTGTCTGTGTGAGTGAGTGTGTGTCTGTGGGTGTGTGTCTGTGTGTGTGTGTGTCTGTGTGAGTGTGTGTGTTTGTGTCTGTGTGTGTGTGTCTGTGTGAGTGTCTGTGAGTGAGTGTGTGTCTGTGTGAGTGTCTGTGTGAGTGTCTGTGTGTGTGTGTCTGTGTGTGTGTGTCTGTGTGAGTGTGTGTTTGTGTCTGTGTGTGTGTGTCTGTGTGAGTGTCTGTGTGAGTGAGTGTGTCTGTGTGTGTCTGTGTGAGTGTGTGTGTGTTTGTGTCTGTGTGAGTGTCTGTGTGAGTGTGGAGTGTGTGTATGTGTCTGTGTCAGTGTGAGTATGTGGGTGTGACTGTGTGAGTGTGTGAATGTGACTGTGTGTGTCTGTGTGTGTGCGTCTGTGTGGGTGTCTGTGTGGGTGTCTGTGTGTGTGTGTCTGTGTGTGTGTCTGTGTGTGTGTGTGTGTCTGTGTGTGTGTGTGTCTGTGTGAGTGTGTGTGTCTGTGTGTCTGTGTGTGTGTCTGTATGAGTGTCTGTGTGTGTGTCTGTGTGTGTGTGCGTCTGTGTGTATGAAGGGAGGAGAACGATCTTTCTCCACGGGGAGTTTCTTGTCCACGTGGGGAGATGTACCCCCCCCATTCAGCAGATGTGTCTTGAATTTCCCCTTGGCTGGGGTTCTGCAGGGGCCCTCAGAAGCAGTAAGACCTTGAATCAGTACCACACAGAGTTTGCTAGTGTGCGTGGGAAGGCATAGAGCAAGCTTCGTGGGAGCGAGGGAAAAGAACAGCCAGCGTTTACATAGAACTTCAGAGTGTCCATTGTCTCCTTTGACCCTCACAACGTCGTTAAGAAGCCGCTACTGCAGAGCTCGCCCTCCAGGACCGACAGGTCAGCGGAGGCCCGAGCTTGCCCACGTGGCCCACGTGGCCCCCGCGGCTGGGGCGTGCAGGCGGGCGAGGGCTCGCTGGGCCGTGCTCCTTCAGCTCGGGGCCGTCCGCGCCCTGGCCGGAGTCATTCAGAGGAGTGGCGGAGATGCCCTTCCGCTGCTCCTCCTTAGGCAGGAGAAAGTTCAGCGCTGGCGCTCTTGCGCCTTCAGTTATTTGAGCGGTCTCTCGGGGAAGGGGGATTGCTTTATTCTCGGGGGCCTCCGAGGCGCTCTTTAATGCGCGTGGCCTCCCCGGGGCGGGGGTGAATTCCACAGAGCCTCTCAGTGGCGCTCTGGGGAAGCCTGGGGGTGCTAGGGCTGCTGACTCTTCTCTTACTTCTGGTTCTCGTTCTGTGAGAGTTTTTGCAAGAAGCTGAGCAGTGGGACAGAATATGAACAGAGCGAGGGAAGTTGAGGTGAGAAGGAAGAAGGATCTGCTGCTGAGGTGGGGGGCGGGGCACCTTCTGGCTGGCTCAGGAAGGCCACCAGGATGCTGAGTCCCTCTGGTCCCAAGGTCCTCTGTGGAACTTCCAGGCCCTGCTCACCCCCTGGTGCTGCCCCAGCTTGTTTCTTCCATGAGTGAGCTCTGGGTCTGTGCCCAGGCCAGGGGCCCTTCAGGCTCCATCCCTGTCTCTGCCCCGGCCCTGTCTAGCTCTCCCCGTTTCCCTCCGTTCCATTTTTCCCTCCCTCCCTCGTTCGAAGCCTGCCATGTTGGAAGGGCCTCCACGAGCCAGCCCCCAGCCCACCTGCCTCGTTGTCCAGCCTCTGCTTGCGGACCACCCGGGAGATGACCCTTCATTGTTGGGAAGCTCTTTGGGACCAGAGGCTGGCCTTGCCTTGTTTGCCCCCGGCTCTGCAGGCCTCCGCCCCTTGGCCGCTTCTCTGCCCTTCCACTTTGGTCTGCGTCCCTCCCGACGCTGCCTTGTTGTTTTGGACGGCGGCAGCTCCTGTATCTGTGGCCTGCCTCCGTCTCCCACCCCAGATAGCGGTTTATTATCTTTGTCTGCAGGGCAGCCTGGCCAGGCCCGCTCTCATCCAGGGGGCGGCCTGTCAGCCAGGCTCGAGGGGCCTTCGTACTCGGTCGGCTTAGCCCTCGTCACAGCCCTTCAGGAGAAAAGGGACTCTCCTTCCTTCCCTTCTTCAGGAAGAGAGTTGGAGACGAGATTCCCAGGGACAGGGCCTGTCCTGGGCCCCGGAGCACTGGCGGGGCCCAAGCTGGCGCCCTTTTTGGTGGCGTTGAGAAAGTGAGATGTGAGCCCGAGAGGGAAACGCCCCCGGGCCACTGGCCTCGGGTTAGCCTGAGACCTCCGACCAAATCATTTGGCGCTAAAAGACCTGGGTCGGGCCTTGGCCCTGTCACTTAGGGTGGGGGGTTATTGGCGTCTTCCCCACGGGAATGAGGAGCCCTAAGTTCTTTTAGGCCCCTCGGGACCATCTGTTCTCTTTGGGGTCTTCAGCGTGCGGTCTGTTCAAGGCCTGCTCTGTGCCAAGCCTCTGCTGGGTGCTCGTGAAGCTGATGGTCGGCTGGGCAGGCAGGCAGCATCCTTAGAATACGCTGAGGGAAGAGAGGCGGGAGCAGGAGCCACTGGGCATCCCGGGGAAGCGGAAGGTTTGGAGCCGAGTCCTTGAGGCTCCAGCTCAGCCTCCCATTGGATTGCGAGCTGCTCGGGGCTCTCCCTGGGAAGGACCCTGAGCGGCTCCGGCCTGCGCCAGAGAGGCCGGAGCGGGGGTGGGGTTGGCTGTGGCAGCCTCCTCCAGATGAAAGACGGGAGGAGGAGGCCCCAGTTGGGGGAAGCAGACCTGGGCACAGGCCGAGCCTTGGGGGAAAGGAGGAAGGGAACTTGCTGAGGATCGCCTCTGTGGTCATCACAGAGCAGGGAGGCCCACCGAGGCAGGGCCTGAGCCTGGCTCCTTGGGGGGCGAATCAGACGAGAAGCAGCCGTGATTTAGAGGGGTCGCAGGCTGGCTGCAGGTTGTAGGTTCTCCTTCCCCCTCCCCCAGCCTTTCAAGGCCTCCATCTGCCTGCCCTTGAAAGCTCCCCCACTGATGGCATTTTGAGGGGAGGGGAGACATGCAGGGTGTTTGTTTCCTGCCTTGTGCCTGTTATTTTGGCTCCGCTCAGAATACTAATCTCCCAGAGGTCTGCCTTTGTTTCACAGGCCAGGTACACAGGAGGTGTGTTTGCTGACCTGGCCCTCCCTGCAATTGCCTGTTGTGTGTGTCTGTCTGTCTGTCTGTGTCTGGCTGTGTGTGGTCCCCAGCCAGCCAATGGGCACTGAGACCTCCTTGGAGGCCGTCTCCCAGCAGGAATCCTTGCCCGGCTTCAGCTGCTGCTATTCTTTCCCCCCTCTGCCCAAACATGGAGGAATTGTGGCCGTGTGACCAGCCTGTGCATCTCGCTGTGTGGGGCACCAGGAGGCAGGCTTCTTGCAAGGGGCCTCCTTTTGCCCCTTTCTTAGAAAATGTCTCCAGTGAATTCTCTTGGCAGTTGTGTTTTCTTGGGCCCCGAGCCCCGCTCCGGCCCGTAACAGAGCAGAGAAGCTAAGTGCCCCGTCCCGTGCGCGGGCCCCCTTTGGCCCCTGGGCCGTGCTTCCACCAGTCACTCCTTCCTGCCGTCAGGCCCTTTGTGTTGTTTCAGGGCTGGCTGCAGGCAGCAGCACACACAACTTCCCACATACCTCTGCTTCCTCCTGTCCGTCATCTCTTCCTGCACATTCGGCTATCACAAGGTGTCTGGGAACCCACTTTCTTTCCAGTGCTTTGCTCCCCTCAAAAATGGGAGGGGGTGAACCCTTTGACAAATAGGGAAACTTCAGTTCTGCCCTCCTTGTCCCGAGAGCGGATGCCCCAAACACATAAGGACCTTCTGCCCCCAAGTCATGGCTTGAGGTCTCAAAGCTCTGGCCATCAAGCAGGAACGTCGATGTGTGCTGTGGGGATGGGGGCCAGGGGGATACAGAGGCTGGTTTTCTGGGTTGGAGGCCGAAGTGGAGGATGTCACCTAGGTCTGTCTTCTTGTTCTTGCAGTTTGTCAGTGTCCCCCCTCCCTCCCAGATCTGGCTCCGTGCTGGGCTTCTACAGCATCCGGGGGGGCCAGGAGCCATTCTCTGGTTTTCTGCAGGTTAACTGGCACCTTAGACCCCCTGGTAGCTCTGGTTTGGGGCGGGGGGGAGTTTCTGGGGGCAGTACCCTTTGCTCCGCCCTCCAGACTACCTGCTTTTCAGCATCCCCTGCTTCTCCCACTCTGCCCTGGGCTTGTCAGAATGCCTTCATGTAGTCACCCTCCAAGCTTTGGCCTGCCTTCTCAGCCTCGTGGTGGTCACCGTTTCTCATTCAGCTCACCCGCATTCTCCCATCTCCCACCTCCGGGCCTTTGTAATGGATGTCTCCAGAGACCAGCCGAAATGGCCACCTTGGACACGGAGGCCTTTGCTGATTCTTCTCAGCTGCCCGTGTCTCCCTCTCCTCCCACCTCTCTGATGTGTTTGCACCTAAAAAGTTCCTCGTAAGGAGGGATTGTGTCATTCTTTGTTTTTGGGTCCCCAGCACACAGTGGGTGCTTGTGAAGCACATGTTAGTGATAGAGTCCTAATGCTTACCTGGATGAGGATGGAGAAGTCCCCTCATTCCTCGGAATTTTAGGTTCTATGTATATGAAATGGGGCTCTTGGTATGGCTTGTGAAGGAAGACCTGTGTCAAGGCTGAGCCAGTGCTCTGGTTCTGTCCCTATTGCTCCTTGAGGGCAGGGCCAGGACTTGGCCGGTAACAGGCCTCTAAGCAAGACTTCTCGAATGGGGTGAATGCAGTGGCTGTAGCGAGCTGGACCAGAGAGATCTTGGGGGTCTTGCAGGCCATCCCCTTCTTTAGCAGATGAAACAGGTAGTGAACAGCAGGAGCCCTCTGCTCTGTCTCCTGCTTGACTAGGTAGCACTTGTGAGGAAGCAGCGTAGAACTGAAGGATGTGAGCAAAGGAGGGGAGATGGAAAGGTATCCGAAAGGGGCGGTCAGAACAGGGAGGCGCCCCCGAGGCCTCTAATTCAGCTCTTTTACCTCCTGGATGAAGGACCTGAGGGAGGTTAAATGATCTGCCCAGGGTGACGCGTGTTGTCCACGTCGGGCAGGATTCTAAGTTGGGTTGTAACTCCCGAGCCTGGTCCTTTCCACCACACTCCACTGTCTCTCAAAACTCAGGGTCTGCTTAAGGACACACTTTGGGTTCTACTGCCCTGGACTGGTGGGAGATTGAGACTGGAAGAAGGGGCAGTTGAGGCCAGGTTGGGCGGGACTTTGTGTCCAGATTCTTTGGATGACTTCTGGGGAATGTGAGGAGAGCCCTTTTTGAATGAGAAGTCTGATGCTGAGCACACAGGGAAGGGCTCAAAGCGGGGAGCCCAGCCAGGAGTGGCAGAAGACTGGTGCGAGGATTGTAGCCGAGGGCACCCGAAAAAGCAGCCCTCGAGAGGGGAAGGGAGAGTCAGGCCCTGGGCCTTTGGTCCGGAGCTTTTTCATGGACTGATTTTTTGGAGCTGCAGATGGCGGGAGGACCCTTGCCATGTGCCCGGATGCCCCTGCAGCCATAGCCAGGTTGAAAGGATTCCTTGGCAGAGGGTAATACCCCGGTGCCTTCTGCCTGGGAAAGCCTCTGGAAGCCTCAGCATGGCAGGGGGAAGAGAGAAGATGAAGAGCTGGGGTAAATAGGGGTGACAGGGGTCGGTGAGTTGGGGGTGTTGCCCTTCATTTCCTCCCAGCCCCACTTTTCCTAATGGTGAGTCATCTTGTACCATGCCATCCCCTCCCTCCAACACTTGCCCTCCAGCTGTACCCAGGAGACTGGGGAGGCTCCCTCCCTGCCCCTGACCGTGGCCCCCAAAGGCTGTGGCCACCGGGGTCCTCGTGGTGAAGCGGCTGGGCCGACGGCAGGATGTGGTAAGGTCAAGAACTCTTTGGCGCTGCTGTCAACAAGCCGGTTTCTCACCTCCTCATGGAGGGAGCCTGCCTTACAGCAGAGGCCCAGGCTTGGTGGCTGGGGAGTGGGGGGAGCAGTGCCGTGCCATCAGGTGCCTTCAGCGGTGTGGGAGGGCTTTCCCCGGCCTGGGCCCGGAATGACCGCCTTGTGTCTGAGCTGCTGCTGATGTTGGTGGCAGGGACCACAAGGCTGCTGGGAATCCCAGCTCTCTGGTCTTAGTGGATAAAAGGTTGCACTGGATGGCCTGAGCGGCCATTGCCTGGGGCTGTGTGACCTTGGGCAGGCCACTTCCCATTCTTGGCCTTCACTTCCCCCTCGATTAAAAGAGGATGTGGCCCTGAGGCCTTCTGAAACCCCCCCCCCCCCCAGCCTGTGATCCCAACGCCTTCCTTGAAGTGACTCTCATTGAGACTCCCTCACACCTGTGAGCTCCTGGGGGGAGGGGCAGGGAGGGAGCCAGCCCGGTTCTCCCTGTGGTACAGCTGGGCAAAGCGAGGCCTGAGCTGTAATAACCGGATACTAAGGTCGGCAGGGCCGAGATCTGAACCCAGGACCCCCCTTCCTTCCCGCCCCCGGGCCAGCCCGAGCTGCTGAACGTTGTTGATGTTTTCTGTGACTTCAGCACAGACTTTGGAGTTGGGGGATCCAGGTGGAGCCCCGGGTCTGCCAGAGAAGCGGCCCCTCGGTTTTCTCGTTTGCGAATGGCCGTCCTTGGCCAGGCCTACCTGGGCAGGTTGCTGAGAGGAGCTGCCGGCCCCCCTCCCCTTCCTCCCAAACCCCTAAGCCAAGTTCTGGGGATCCCAAAGGAGGCAGAGATGGTCCCTGTCCTCAGGAGCCTGGCATTTGATTGAGGCTTGTTTGTCCATTTGTTTTTATTAATCGCTTTTATTATCTCATTGTAATCTAAAGCCAGCCTGAGATGCCAGCCTAGCTGAAAGACAGGACTGGCTGTGATTGGGGCGGGGGGGCCCGGGAGCCGCGCCGTTTCTAATCAGCCAAGCCCAACGGCCGGGCTAGTTCAGCCCTTCCTCCCCTCTCCACAGAAACATGGCGGTTGTTGGGGATTTTTGAAGACTTCATCCCAGCCCCGGAGTCTAGAAAGGCCCTTAGTCGCTAACCAAGTAAACACTCATTTAGTAACTATGAGTAATTAAAGGACTGAGCGGGCCCAAGCACCGGGGCTCTCGTCAGGCGGCTGCTCTCTTTGGGGCGGCTTGCCTTAGCCCTGTCACCCCGGGTCCCCTCCCCGGTGGGGGAGCCGCCTTCGGGACCCCTCAGCAAGGGGGTTGGAGGCTGAGGGAGGCCTCCGTCTGCATCAGGTGCTTGTCCAGAGATGTGGCCCCAGGCCCCCCGTGGAGCTTTCTTGCGCTGGATAGAGGGCCAGGAAGCCCTTCCCTAGGGAGAGGTCAGAGACAGGAAAGTCTTGGGGCCCTCCTGGGTGGGCTCGCTCTGCTGTTGTATCTTCCCTCTGGAGCGTGGTCAGGATCTTTTTCCTTTTTTTGTATTCTTGGAGCTTGAAACCACGTGTGGCGCACAGTGAGTGCTTAATAAAGGCTGGAGCAGCCAGCTGGCACCGTGGGCAGGGTCCAGGCCTGAATTGGGGGGTCTCCTTGGACACTTCCAGCTGGGAGAGCCCCTTCCCCGTTTGCCTCAGTTTCCTCATCTGGGGCTGGACAAGGAAATGGCCAGAAATCCCCCTCTCCCCCCGTGTCTTTGCCAAGGCAACTCCCCGGCAATAAATCCTTGGTTGGTTTAGATGGAAAAATCAGGGCTTGGTCCAGTTAGGCCCAGAGGGTGTCCTGGCTTAGCCTAGAGGAGGCCTTCAGAAAGCAGCCAGTCGCTGCTTGTGGGACCGAGGTGCTGATGGAGGCCATTCCAGACCCGGTGCTGCCGCTGTCCCCTGTGGGGGGTTTCCCGGAGTGGCGTGAGACTGGGGTCCCGGCCCCAGTGGGCATGACTGGTGCTCTCTGCCTCCGCGAGCTCAGCAGGGAGAGCCAGGCCTCGAGGGGCGTGGAGGAGGTAACCCCAAGGCTGCTGGCTGGCAGCGGGAGGGAACCCTCAGAGCCGGGCCTCCCAGAGGAGACGAGACACTGGCAGGTGCGCACCCAGCTGGCATCGGCCCTCACGGGTCCCAGGCCTGGCTCTGCCGGCAGCGCGGCAGCCCAGACTTCTGATTGTGCCCTTGGGAGGTGGGAGGATCGCTGGCACCCAGGGGAGTCAGCCCCTACGCTCTCAGGGCAAGGAGAGTCAGGTCGCTCTCCTCCCGGGCTGCTGCCCGAGCGCCGGCCCTCCCACCTCGAGCAGAGATGTTTCCTTGCTGTTGGGGCGGGGGGGGGGCTCCTCCCGCTCAGATGCCACCTGCCCCCTGTGGCCCCCAACCTGGCCTCTGCCCTCGCTTCCCGCCAGCTGTCAGCTCCTTGGAGGAGCTTCTTCCCATCCACGACCTGAGCTGTCGTCGTCACTTTGCCACGTCTCGCTGTCCTCCAGGCCTGGGAAGGCGAGCGAGCCCCGAGCCGGGAGGGCTCTCCTTGTGCCCGGGGCCCATCCAGGCTGAGAAGGCCGCTCCTCCGAAGCTGGGCCTGGCGGAGGCTGGGGATGCCTGCGGGCAGGGGAGGTCAGGTTTCAGCATTTCTCAGCTGGGCCCGGGGCCAGGAGGAGCCGTGTCTCATCTCCAAACTGGAAAGAGCAGATTCACCTTCCCAGAGTGCTTTGCCAGGCCAGGGTGGCAGAAACTCTCAGGGTCTGGAGAGCAAACAAGCCAGGGGGTTTTTCTCGGGAGAGCTACAGGACCGTGCCTGTCAGCTGGGGGGTGGAGGGTGGTCTGGGTCCCTCGGGAGCTGGGAGACGACCTCTGCATGCCCCTCCCTGCCCCCACCCCCACCTTGAGGGGCCCTGACAGAGGCTCTGGATGTCACCTGGGTGGGCCGTGGGCCAGCCTGGCCAGCGGGGCTCCTGCCCTCTCTGGAGGTCCCAGGGCTGGAGAATGGGCCGTGCAGCCCCCCCCTCGCCCCGGAGCCCCAAAGTGTGCGGGAGAAACATGATGCCCGGAGGGTTTCCAGCTTCTGGGGCTGCTCGCTGCCCCCCCCCCCCCCATCAGCCCTCCCTTGGCTCCTGGCTGGCGGGCCCCACGGGCTGTCCTCAGGCGAACTGGGAAAATGCCCTTTCCTTGGCCTGGATAACTAACGGCTTGCGATAACTCCATTGCTTCCTGCTCCCAAGCCCTGGAGGGGGGTGCGCGTGCCCGAGAGCACGTGTGGGGAAGCGCTGGGGGGCAGTCGAGGCCGGGGAGGGCACGGTTGGGAGCACAGCTGCCCGGCCCCCTGGCAGACCCCGTTCTGAGCTGGAGGAGGCAGGCGGCCTCTCCCCCACTCCAGGAATGAGAGGAGAAGGCCTTGGCGTCAGCGGGCCTGGGCATTTGTCAGCTGCTGCTCAAGGAAGGCTGGGAGAGGGAGGCTCTATCTTGAGCCGTTGGCGCGGGTCCCTGGGTCCGGGCCTCCCAGGGGTCCAGGGTGCAGCTCTCCCAGAACAGCTTTGGGCAGGGGCGGGGAAGGCAGCTGGCCCCGGTCGGCTCCCCCTCTCCCTCCGCTGCAGCCCCTCCGGAGGCCTGCCCGCCGCACGCCCAGGAACTGCTAAAGGCCAGTGATTTGTGCAGTTGCTCTGGCGTCCCTCGATGTGGTGGGGGGAGGGGATGCCCATGAGCCCCCGGCCCAGGCCCAGGATCCGTCCTCTGGGGCAGGGAGGGCTGTCGGGGACCCCACGGCCCAGGCCCCGTGCTCTGGGGGAGGCCTCGATGGGGGCAGCCTCTGAGAGGCCCTCCTAGGGGAGTCCTGCCTGATTCACCCACTGACCGCGGCCTGTTGGCCTGTGGGTGACCCGGGAGTCTCGCCTTCTGCCGCCACCTTGGGAGAGCCTTCCTTTAGAGAGGCGGGGAGATGTCTCCCCTTGTCTGACCGGGGGTACCCCAGGGCTGCCCCTGGGCTCCTGAGAGAACCCCCTCCAATTCATCTTCATGCGGTCCCCCTCTCGGGACACCAGCTCTGGGGCTGGGACCCCTGCGTGTGTGCCCCGCGCTTCAGGCCGAGAGCGGCCGTCTCTGGCACAGAATTACATGCGGGAGGAGAGTGGAGGGGAGGGGAGGGGAGGGGGCAGCCCTGACTCCCATCTCCCCCAGGGGCATGGGAGAAAGATTTGAATCTTGGATCTAATCCAGAGGGGGGGGTGTATGTAATACGGGCTGGGGGGTGACTTATGGGGGCCTGGGTGTGGGGTTGTAGGAGCACAATGTGTGTCAGGATTGGGGAGTAAAAGGGGGGACCCAGGTGGGTGGCGGAAGGCTTCCATGGAAACCGTTGGCCCTCTCTCCCCAGCAGATTCCTCCATCCGCGGCTCGCAGGCGTGCTCTCCTCTGACCCGTCGCTGGTGAGGTGGTGGCAAGGCCAGGAGCCACCATGAATGAGGTGTCCGTCGTCAAAGAAGGCTGGCTCCACAAGAGAGGTGAGGGGCCGGGCTGCGGGGGCACAACCGGCCTCCGCGTCCTTGGGGGCCGTGGCCGCCCTCGGTGGGGGAGGGGGTGCGGCGCAGCTCCTACATGTGTGGCCATGGCCGTGCCAGCCGCACCTCCCCCGGGTGGGGAGCCCGGGACCCCCGGGGGCTGGAGCAGGGCAGGGACCGGGGCCTGGCAAGGTCGGGCAGTCTCCGTCCCTGAGCCAGCTCCATTCACTAAATGGCTTTCCCAGAGTCCTTGCGGAAGGCCGGTCCCTCCTGGGGTGGGCAGTCCTGGGCAGATAAGGGCAGCCAGGAGCACAGCCCAGGGGTCACCCTGACCGTGAGCCCCCTCCCCTCCCCCTGTGCTGGGTTCCTGTGGCCCTCCCCCCCGGGGCCTCCCTTCTCAGAGATGCCACAGGGGGAGCTCTCGGGGCCCGGGCGGCATCTGCCCCCTTCCCTCCAAGGGCCTCCAGGTCTCAGCGTTTCAGCTCCCACTCTCCCGCACCCCCAAACCCAGGCCAGTGCTTCACGCAGAATTTTGGGGGGTGAAAGGGACTGTTCCCGGACCCAGAACATGTCTCCAGCCCGTCCCCACGGAGCAGGAGCCCCGGGCCAGGAGCTGTTTCCTCCCCCGCCGCTAGAGGAGAGGGGCAGAGCAGCAGGTCCCCGAGTAGGGCGGAGGCTCCTGGGGTGCTGCCCGTCATCCTGTGACCTCTGCCATACTTGGGGCCTGCCCAGCACCCGGCCTGCCGCCGCCCCGGGCCCCTTCCCTCCCTCTCCTCCCAGCTTCTCCCCTAGTGCCGGGCCCTCCTCGCCCCCCTCCCCTCCTCCCCTCCCCCTCTCGCCCCCTCCCCGTCTCTGTTGTTGCTGGCTCTGATGAGTCACTCCCCAAGCATCCACAGCCCGGAATGTAGCTGAGCTCCAGAGGGAGGCCGAGCTGCCAGCCCGGGCGGGCAGAGCCGCCTCCCCTCCTGCGCGAGGGCCGGGCCCTGACCTCTCCCCTCCTCTCAGGTGAATACATCAAGACCTGGCGCCCGCGGTACTTCCTGTTAAAAAGCGACGGCTCCTTCATCGGGTACAAAGAGAGGCCGGAGGTCCCTGACCAGACTCTGCCCCCCCTAAACAACTTTTCTGTAGCAGGTTTGTTGAGTGATGTTTCAAGGCGAGTTGGATGGAAACGCCCCCTTCCTCAAGCCCTGGGTCTCCCAGGGGGCCCCTCGCTCCCTTTGTCAGGCCCTGGCGGCCCCAAAACCACCCCTCCCCCCGCCGGTGGGCCTTGGGCAGAGGCGGCCCTGCCCTCAGCTCAGCCGTGCCGGGCTGGGAAGTTTAATGAGCTTCCCCACCACAGGACACAGGAGGGGGCGGGGCAGAGATAGAGGCCTCCCCAAAGATGGCAGCTTGCCCCCAGCCTCGGGTCTCTCAGCTAAGCCCTGAGGAGTGACCGGGAGGAGCCCGGGCCCCGGCACAGGCTGGGGGTACTCCAGGGCCGGCCCGCTCTTTGGGAGGGAGTCGAGGTGGAGGATCTGCATTCAAATCCTGCCTCACTTGCGGGGGACGGGCTCACGGTGGCCACCGATTGTGATTTGAGCCTGAGGGAAATGGGGAGCCTTAATACCCAGAAAAGGCAGAAAGCAGATGTGCGGCCATTTCTGAAGGGAGGGCCACGGGGAGGGGGTGGCGGGCCCCTGGGGGGAGGGCGCCCGGCCCCCACCGACTGCCCCTCCCGTGCCCTCTAGAATGCCAGCTAATGAAAACCGAGCGACCTCGACCCAACACCTTCGTCATCCGATGCTTACAGTGGACGACGGTTATCGAGAGGACCTTTCACGTGGATTCTCCGGAGGAGAGGTGGGGCTTCTCTCAGGGTGTCCCCGCCTCGGCGCCCCCGTCCTCTGGGCCCTTGCCCTGTGACTGTGGCCTGAGCCTAGCACGGGCCCCGGGGCCGTCCCCTGCGGGCCTTGGAATCCGGGGGAGCCGCCTCTCCGAAGCTCATGGGATTTCTCGGGCCTCTTTAGCCCACGCGGACCCTGAGCCTCGAGGGAGCTGGGAGGGCTCAGAGGCCAGATTTAACCCCCCCCCCCCCCCCCCGCTCCCTTCCCCTCTCCACCCCTGGCCTTCCCAGTGGCTGTTTTCCTGTTGCTCCCCCTCCCCCCAGGGGGCTCTAGATTAGTGGCTATTGAGGTGGGCAGCTTGTCTCTGTGTGTGAGAGCAGGAAACGAGAGGCCAGGCTTCCAGACAGGGCAGACAGGGCCAGGGGCCTGGCGTCCTGCCCAGCCCCCGGGTGCGGCCTTGGCCAAGGGGCTTCGCTTCCTAGGCCCCGGCGCCCCCTAGAAAATGAGCCCTTCCCGCTCCATTCTGGTGTATGGTGCGCAAAGGAGGGCGGCCCTGGAAGCATTCGGTCCGTGGGGGGGCCCCTGCCCTGGGGGCTGCTGCCTCCTGAGGGAATGACTGCCCCTCTCTGCCTCAGCTACTGATCTGTACGACTGAGGAGGGCACGGCTCACCCCAGTGCCCGCTCAGGCCCTTTCCAAGCTCTTAGTGCCCAGAGCCTCTTACAGCGCGAAGGGCGGCCTTTAGGACAAATGGAAGAACACTTACAGCTGCTGCCCTGCACAAGGGAGGGGTCAGAGGTGGAGACCCCCTGAAGCGTCCGTGGGTCTGGCTTGTCCCACCGCTACAGAAGGGGACTTTGGGAGGTCTGAGGCCCATTTACAGCCTTGTGACGCTCTGGACAGGGACCATGGCTTCCCCCACCCCAAGCCATGCCCTGGCACCCCAGAGGGACCTGCCCCATCCACCCCCAACCCATGTGCTCTAGTGTAAGCCGGGCCACGTCGCTCCTCGGGAAATTTCTTCCTCTTTGTTGGTTAAGGGCCCTCGCGGGGTTCCTGGCTATCGGGCTTCGGACTCAGCGGCCTCTGGTTGGTCTCAAGCTCGGCGTTCGGGTCCCACAGAGACCGCCCGGGCCGGTGCCGCGGCAGCACGAGCTGTTCTGGGGCCTCTGTGACTGCCGCCTCCTCTCTGCGTGGCTCCAGCTTCCCTCGGGGCTCAGCTCCAGCACCCCATCCCCCAGAGTGTCAGCTTCTCGCGGGCAGGGACGGCTTCATTGCTGTGGAGCCAGCGTCCAGTTTAGCGCCTGGCACTTAGTCATCGCGGGGCACTGCCAGTTGAATCCAGCGCTAGGATCTTGGTCTCAGTGAAGTCTGGATCAGAGGGTCACAGTTTGGATTCAGGGGAACCTTAGAGGCCCTTGCTTGGAGCCCCCCCATCTTACAGAGGAGGAAACAGACCCACTGCCTGGGGTGAAGTGAGCCAGATGGGGTTCGAACGCAGATTGCCCTCTGCCGAGGCACCGTCATGGCCCGGCTTCGGCCAAACCCCGGCACCCACTTGGCCGTTCTCTGCCACTTTCTCTGCCCCGGGCTCTTGGTCTTGCCAAGGAGGGCTTTGGATGAAGTCCTGGAGCTTGACCCCTGCACGCCCCACTCCCCGGTCCAGTTGGAGCTTAGCCTCCAGGACAGTGTTTTTGACCCATGCTCTCCTTTTCCTGGGACACGCGACCTGTTAGCGCTCCACGCGGGTGGGGAAGACGCCCTTCGGAACTTCCGTCACTGCCTGAAGGCTTGGTGGACAGGCTGGGCCTCCCGGCCCTCGAGGCCCAGGGCTGCCCCTCCTCTTGGCCCAGGCTTTAGGGTAGAAAGTTACGAAAGCAGTCATCTTGGGGACCGCCCTTAGGTGCCCCCCTCCCGGAACGGCTGACCCTCCCCTAATCTAAGGAGGCCGCCTCCCGTCAGCTTGCTTTCTGAAGCCCGACACTCTCAGGGCCAGCAGTGATGGCCGGGGAGGGTCACACTTCCTTTTCCTTCCTTGGAGCTTCTGGATCCTGGCCAGTGGCAGCATCTCAGTTCTTCACAACATCTGTGGCTGTTGTGGCAGAGAGAGAGCAGGGCAGGAGAAGGCAGCAGAGCCGGGGGGCATTGGAGGTCCTCCACAGGCTCTCAGGGGGCCGGGGGCCACAGCAGGCTCCTCATCCATGCGGCGGATAGAGATTGGCAGAGCAGCTGGAGGGGATGAGGCAACAAGGACCGGGCAGGGGGAGCAGAGGGCCCAGGAGAAGTCATTGACCTTGCCCAATGCAGTGGAGGGCAAAAGTGGTGGGAGGGGAAGGGGGAGGAGAGGGGTGCGGAGAGAGTCCCTCCTCCTCCCCCTGTAGAAGATCTTGGCATCGGGCCCCCCTCCCCCACTGCCGGTGAGTGCTGCCCTGCAGGGCATGTGTGCCAGTGCTGCTGTGGCATCTGAGCTCTGGGTCACTGCCCCCAGAAGGGTTACAAAGTGCATTCTGCCCGCTGGTCAGGGTGCCTGCAGTCTGCTCCTGCTCCCACTGTGGCCCGTGGCTCTCTCGGGCCCCACTGTTCCCATGGGCTTGGTCCATTTTAATTCGGCGAGCCCTCACAGGGACCACTGGCTTAGCAAGGCCCACGTGACTGCAGGCAGGCAGGATGTGTCTGCAGAACCAGTGGGACCCTCTGGAGCCCAAGCCCGGCCGCTCCCCCGCAGGCCTCTGTCTGGGATTCGCTCTCAACCCAGTAAAGGCCGAGACTCGGTGAGGAGCGATTAGGCAGCTGTGGAGACTGAAGTCCCCTGCGGGGAGGAGGCCCTGCTCCCCGGCCACCCTGGGAGGGGGCCTGGAGCCCAGGGCCAGCCCTCTTCATAAAGTCAGGACTCGAGCACTTCCCTTGGCTTCCATGGAAGGGCCAGAGATGATGTGGGTTCTCATTTGGCTGGGCACTCCTCACCAGTGGCACAGAGGCGGCCTGCGTGCAGCACGTGGCCCCCCAGACCGTCGGGCCTCGGAGGACCGACCCTTGGCCTGTGAGCAGCCTGGCCCCCAGAGCTGCCCTCCCCGGGGTGCACCACAGGGATGAGAGGAAGAGCAGCTGGGACAGAAATGCACACTTCCATTGGGTCAGAGCCAAAAAGCAGGTCGGGGTGGGCAGGTCGGGCCGTGGCCAGAGGTTCGCTCAGCCCCTGGGCCGCTTGGTTTTGTGCAGCGGAGGAGGGTGGGCTGGCTGCACTCAGGCCGCAGGTAACATGCGCAGCCCTGAAGGCCGGAGCACGGGGTGGGGGAAGGAGGGATGGAGTCGCTCCTCTGCTCAGGTGACGACCCCCCCAGAGGGGCCGCCATCCAGACACCCATGAGAGCTGCTGCTCAGCCTCCCCTGCCCCAGCCTCGCCAGGAGCCTGAGCTTTGTGGTCTAGAGGGCGCATGCAGCAGATACAGGGGAGCGAGACTGCTGGCCGCTGGGGAGTCTGGGAAGGACGGGAGGCGAGGCAGAGAGCGTCTGGCAGGCGTGGAGGTGGGAGTGTGAGGGGCTCCGGCCCTGCTCACGGCCCTGGGGGCGTTTGTGTCTGTGTTGCTCAGGGAGGAGTGGATGAGGGCCATCCAGATGGTGGCCAACAGCCTGAAGAACCAGGAGCCCGTGGAAGACTCGATGGACTACAAATGTGGCTCCCCCAGCGACCCCTCGGTGGCCGAGGAGATGGAAGTGGCCGTCAGCAAAACGCGGACGAAGGCGGTGAGCACTCGGGCGGGGGGAGAAGCCCTTGGGGAACAGGAGAGGGAGGAAGACCCGAGCCCGAGACTGGCCACCTTTGGGCCCGGCCCTTGGGAGTGTCGGCTGCCCGGTGTTCCCTCTACAGGGCCTGGGTGAGGGCGGGAGTGAGAGTCTGGGGGGGGGCTGGGGGGAGCTGCCGGTCTGAGCAGTGAGGGGCAGTGCTCCCTCAGCCTGACCCTGTGCCCCTCCTCCCCGCCCCTCGCAGACCATGAACGACTTCGATTATCTCAAGCTTCTGGGCAAAGGCACCTTCGGCAAAGTCATCCTGGTGCGGGAGAAGGCCACGGGGCGCTACTACGCCATGAAGATCCTGAGGAAGGAGGTCATCATCGCCAAGGTGGGCCGGCAGGCGGGGCAGGGCGCCCCCGTCCGGAGCAAGCGCAGGAGCGCGTGGCCACGGCCCTCTCCCGCTCGTTTGACAGTTGAGGAAACTGAGGCAGACAGGGTTAAGTGACCTGCCCAGGAGGGGCCTGAGGCTGCATCCAGGCCCAGAGCCGCTCCCGCTGTGGAAGCAGACTCGCTGCACCTCGGCCTCAGACGGCCAAGGCCGGGGCAGGCGCCGGCGAAAGGACAGATTTCAGGCTGGGGCAGACAGAGCTGGGCTGGCAGGGGCACCCAGAGGGGAGGGCACGGGCGCCCCCTTGTGGCTCCAAGGACAACGACAGCAAGTCTGTTCATGTAGCAAGTGAGAAAGCCCCTCAAATAGGGCCCAAGGAGAAGGAAACCCCTGGTCTGGTCAAGAAAAATCCCGCTAGGGAGGGAGGGGAATTTTTGGAAAAATGAATACAAGGGATAATGTTATTAAAAAAAAATTACTCATGCATATGTACTGTCAAAAAAAATTTATAATTATAAAATTAATATAAAAAAAAAGAAAAATCCCCAAGTCTTCCCAGGGCAGTTCCCGCTCCTTGGGAGGTCTGAGGCAGGTGGATAGAAGGCTAATGCCCCCCAGGAGCCACCGACCTGCCAGCTTCCCAAAACCCCACATTCCTTCCTGTGGGGTGAGAGCCCCAGCTGTGGCCCCTTGGACAAGCAAGGCAACATCTGGTCTGTGTCGGCCCCAGGTGGGGGAGGGGGCTCTTGGCCCCCGGGCCCAGGTGCAAACAGCATCTGAGCTGCCGCGGATGATATGCTCCCCCCAGCCCTGACCTTGCCACCTCCTGCCCCTCGGGGTGAGATGAGAAGGCCCGGGGGCCCTGCTGAACGGAGGGTGCCTCGGCCTTCCCTACTCCTGCCGGGGAGTGGCTGCAGCTGGGCCTGGGCCTCGTTGGCCAGGCCGTCGCTGTGTTCCCATCGTCTGCCTCTGTCTGTCCCCAGGATGAAGTTGCCCACACGGTCACCGAGAGCCGAGTCCTGCAGAACACCAGGCACCCATTTCTCACAGTAAGTACATTGGGTCTGTCCGTTTCGGGGACAGGAAGGAGACTGACCCTCCCCGCAGCAGCAGCAGCAGGATTCGGCCCTGGCCACTGTGGGGGACTCCCCTCCTAGGCGGAGGAGCCAGATGAGGCAGCCCTGTGGCTGGTACTTCAGAGGGCATCTCTTTTCTTGTTGGTGACGTTTTTAAGGTCACGGACACGTCCTAACACCCCTCGGGCCCTCCCACTCCTGGTTGGCTAGGAGATGGTCCTCGACCCACCTGCTGAAGCAGGAAGCCTGGTGGGTCGTGGGCATCGCTGACTTCCAGGTACTTCCCCAGCACCCACCCTTGGTCTGGTACGGCTCCACCCCTGGGGCCGCGCTTTCTGAGGCCTCCTGCGAGGAGCTGTCTGGAAAAGCCAGAGATTTCATTAAGATAACAAAGCAGCCGTTCAAGTGGCTAACTTTGGGCGAGGTCAGTTATTGACTATCTTCCTCTTTGAGATCTTGAACATCTGTCCCTCCAAGTGTCTGCGAAATTGCCTGCAGCAGAGGCTCCTCTGGGTCCAGTCCAGCTGACCTTCCCCCCGCCACGTTCAGTACCGTGTCCGCTTCTGTGATTCACCACGCACACCCAGAACTCCATCCTCAGAACCCCCGAGCCGTCTGGTCCGTTTTCTCTAGAGATGCCCTTGTGGGCTTGAGGTTCCTAGCAGGGGATCCTATAAATGCCTTGGGCGATGTTGCCCACAATCCTCCCAGCATTCTTCCCGAGAACATCACAGATGGGAGTTTGTTCTCTATTCAGCCCTGCCTTTTGTTTCCCTTTTTCCTTCTAATAAGGAGACTCAGCGTTTGCTGGCCGGGAGTTTATGGGCTTCCTTATTGTCTGTTGCCTTCTACGTCCTCCACGGCTCCAGGCTGGCTGGTTGCGAGTCTTCCTCCAGTGGTGGAAATCACTGACCATCCAGATCTTCTTGCCCTTGTCCCGTCCCTGGCTTTCCACATGGGCAGCCCAGACTGTGGGTCAGCCATTATCTCTAGTGCTCCCTGACCCGCCTCCTTTTCTGAGCCTCCATTTCCTCATGACCTCTTTGATGATGCTTCTGGAGTCTGGGTTGCCACTGGTGATAGGCTGGTCTGCTTAGACACCGCCCTCCCCCCCCCCCCCCCAAACCCTCTCTTATTTCTCCGCTGCCTTTTGGATCAGCTGCAGTTTTGGTTCTTTGGCAGTGTGAGATGGTGACGTTCCATTAGTCACAATCCTAGAGCATCGGCCACAAGGGCCTTGCTGTTCAGCAAGCAGTGGGGATCCCTCTCTCCGTAACCCCATCGGGGGGTTTCCTGGAGGGTTTGCCATTTTCTTGTCCAGCACTTTTGACAGATGGGGAAACGGAGGCAAACTGGGTGAAGGGTCTTGCCCAGAGTCATGTGTCAGAGACCAGATTTGAATTTAGGAAGATAAGCGATCCTGCCTCTGGGCCACGCCCCTGACTGTTCATCACCTAGTCCATCTCTCCATCTTTGCCACAAGAATTACCTGGGAGACCTCTCTAAGAGCTTTGCTAGCTCTTTGCTAGCCTGGGTCAGCTAGGGATCGGTGAACTTACTTTTCATCATTTTTTGATTCCCTCTTTCAATACTGGGTTTTCTTTACTATTGATGTATTTATTTTAAGCATTTGGCCACTTGATTCTCACAGACCCTACTGTCTCCGGGTCTCGGAGCTTTTCTAGGTGATGGACCAGCAGAGGATCCTTGTCAAGGGCCCGAGAGATGCCCTGGGCGGCATTGGGGCTGCCCAGAGGCTGTGGGCACCGCTCCAGCTCTCCTCCATGGGCTGAGGGAGCTCCCTCAATAAATGCTCCTCTGTTCATGATCTTCCAGTTGATATTCTCTTCCTCCTGATATTATGTAAGGTATTAAGTAAGGATATGTAAGCTCCTTTAGGGCAGGGCCCACTCCTTTGGTGCCTCGCCCATTGACATGCCTCCAGGACTTATTGACCTAGGAATCCTGGATGATGTAGTGCCCAGAAGCCTTCTTGGTTGCAGAAAATTAGGGGCCACAGAGAGCCTGGATCCTGTCATGACTAGACCTTTCTGTCTGTGGTGAGGCTTGGAAACCGCGCTTCTGTGGCCATCCTCACGGGACCCTCGACGGGCATGCAGTGCTCTGGAGAACTACCCACCACCACATGTGCAGTGATCTAGAGATCCGCCTGCCTGTGCACATGCAGAGATCTGGAGGTCCCCCAGCACACGTGCAGAGATCTGGAGGTCCGCCGGCATGCATGCGTTTGTCTGGCCTCCCTCATTGGCCTTCCTGGAGGATCAGCTCCATCTGGGAGTTTGTTTTCCCCATTTATAATGTCCTTTTTTTTCAGCCGTCCTTTACTGAGCATTTCTCGTCTCCCCTCTTCACATCTCTCACCAGTAGGCCCATAACAGATAAGCCACATCAACAAGGGCTCTGAGTACCCCCGTAAAGCCGGCCCCCGCTCTGGCCGTGCTTGGGGCCTGGGAGACGTGTGGCTGTGGAGGAGCGCCAAGTACATGTTCCCTTCCATCCATCCCCGGTACTCAGGCTCTCACCACACCAACCGGAGTGATGTCGTCCACTGTATTCATACCGTCCCTTTTGCCCCCCTGAGTTTCTAGTCTGGTGCTGTTATCAGAAGGGCTGTCATTATTATTGTTGTCCAATTATTGTTGTTGTTGCTTTTCCTTTTCCTTTAATCTCTCTGGGATATATTCCTGGCATCACCAGGATCAGGAACGACCATCCAGTCTCCGGCTTTAGCCACCACCGTCGGACCTCTTTTTGGCTTTGTCGTCCTGGTGGTTGTGAGGGGAGCCCCAGAGACGCTTCGAGAAGCAGCTTTTTGTTTATTGTGTCCTTTGAAGACTGTTACCTTTCAGACATCTTCCTCGTCAGAGATTTTGAAGTTTGGAGGAAACTTCCTGGAGGTGTCGAAGGAGCAGGAAAATGTTAAATTTTTTCCCCTCATTTCTGTCAATTATCCAACTTCTTCCTGCCTTTGCCCACAAAATGAGGCCACAGTCGGCTGGGCGGCGTTCTGCCGCCTGTGATAGCGCCTGAGCTGTCTGCAGAATGGAGGGTTCGACACTCGGACCCAGGTGCCGGCCAGCAGCGTCCTGCTCCCTCTCACTTTTCACCCCATCGAGGACCAGTGTGTGTCGACTTGGTCTGGAGGATCGTGACTTTTTTCGAGATACTGCCAGGTTGGGGTTTCCACATCTGCCACAGAACGGTGTTTCTGGTTATCTTGGCATTGGCTGTGGCACCTGTGTGTGTGTCCTGGCTCCGAGAGAGTGTCATAAACCTCCAGCCGGGAGGCTGGGCCCTTCGGGGTCACTGACGATGAAGCCTTTGCCTGTTCTTTTGGGTGACGATGCTTCACTGGGCATCTCTCCAATCTTAAAGGCTGGGCTGGGGGCATCAGACCCTCCCTGCCCTGATGAAATCCTTCATGCACTCTCGGGCAGGATGAGGGGCTCCCGTGGGGCTGCACCAGACCTGGCAGCTTTTCTGTGTTGCTAAGAACTGTGCCCAGGATTACACTGAGAAAGACAAAGGATTCGGGCTCTGGGCGTGTGGTTGTTGAGGCTACAGAACCACAGCACAGAGTAGAGGAAAAGCACTTTGAAGGCTTCTGCCCACCCCCTTCCAAGGTGGACGGCAGCTGGGAAAATAGTGCCATGTCAAAGGGTCCTCAGGCTGGCCCAACAGAGCAGCTGACCCGGTGCCCCTCACTGTGGACGACATCAGGGAGCCTCGGGCCCAAGAATACCCGAGGGCCTCCTCCAGCCACCAGCCCATGCAGGCGGAGAAGCTTCTGCTGTCTGGTCCACGGTTCAGAGCTGAGTGGCCAGGACATTGGGCCATAGTCACTGGATGCTGTTGCCCCTGGTGACCTCCATGTTGTTCTCTGGGGTGATCCAAGCCCTGCTGATCATCTTGGCCCCTGCAATTTCTTCCTGGCATTGAGTGCCTTGGCTTTTCTTCTTCTCCAATCTCAGTTCTGATTTGAGGCCCTGTGCCAACTGGGCACTGCTCGTATCTGCTATTGAATGGGGTGGTCAGCCCCTATTTGGCCCCCACCTCGATTTCCTGGGCATCTCTCCTGGTGGGCTCACTGACCCTATTTGGGGGCTGTCCCTCTCTGCCAGCTTCTTGGGGCATCCATAAGAGGGGGACATCTCCAGTTGGGGCCTTGCTCCGGTCCCCTGATCTCTTCCCGTGATCTCGGGTCAGCTAACCTGTCAGGACCCTTCTTGCAGCCCCCAATCCGGCTGTTGTTGCGCAGGGCTGGTCTAGAGGGAGCCCTCTTGCTCGCCTTGGGTGTTGTTGGCCCTTCATCGGCCGGCCCCCTTGGGTTCGTTGCTGAGAGGAGGACGGGAGAGCTGAGGACTTGGGTGACGGGCCGGGCTGCTAGCAGCACCCCTCCTTTCAGCCCCTGTATTTTTCTGGTGGGTGAGAGTGTAGCCCCCAGGCCATGGAGCGGCACAGGGGACCTTCCTCCCTGTCATCTGACAGATAGAAGCATGTAGGGACTCTGTCCACCTGGGTGCCTGTGGAGGGCCCGGTGAGGGGAGCAGTCCACAGGAGAGGTGCAGGCAGAGCCCCTCCTTTACGCCGAGCGGCCCCTGATGGCAGGGGATGTCAGCACACTTGTGCCCACGGCCCAGACCATGGCTACTACGATGCGGTCGGGGTTTGATTTGTGAGGTGCTCCCTGTCTGGTGACCTCCTCAGAGAAGGCTTCTGGCTGATCTAGGGTCTCTCTCTCCAGGCACTAAAGTACGCCTTTCAGACGAACGACCGCCTGTGTTTTGTGATGGAATACGCCAACGGCGGGGAGGTGAGGAGCCACATCGTCCGGACACGAGCTCAAAAAGGCTGCAGGGCTGGCGTGGGCAGAGGCAGACGGAGCTTGGAAAATGGAGGCGACCGGGGGGGGTGAAGGGGGGGATGGGGAAGGCCATGGGGCAGCAGAAGTCCGGGAGTGGCTCCCCCCAGAGCTCCTGGCCGGCCTGGGCTGGGCCTTGGGGAGGGGCCGGCCTCACCACAGCCTCCTCTGCTGCCCCCAGCTCTTCTTCCACCTGTCGAGAGAGCGCGTCTTCACGGAGGACAGAGCGCGGTTCTACGGGGCCGAGATCGTCTCTGCCTTGGAGTACCTGCACTCCAGGGACGTGGTCTACCGCGACATCAAGGTGAGTGCCACCCTTTGCCGTGTGGCCCCCGGCATCCTCCTGCCCTGCAGTTGGAGGCCTGGAGCGTTGGGGCCGCCCGTGGGTCGCTGCAGCTGTTGTGGGACTCTGCCGTCCGAGGGTCAGTGCAGAGGAATGAGACTGGCGGGAGGGCGAGACTGCAAGCGCATCATTGGGGTCAACTTGTCCAGTTCCATGCCTGCCAGCTGTGGGGCCGTGGGAGGGACAAAAACCCGGGTCCGAATCCTGCTCGGAGGCTGTTAGCTCCGTGACCTCCCTGTGCCTCAGTTTCCTCCCCATGACCTCTGAGGTTGCTTTTACTTCTAAACCTGTGAGATCCTAGTGCACAGGAAGATTTACTGTTATCAATACCTGGTGCTACATTAAGCAGCACTTGAACCCGGGGCCATGAGCAGAGGCTGCACCGGGCCCTGTACCCTTTATGGTCAGGGTGGTCCAGTGACTTGCTCAGTGCCACCCACACAGGAAGTCTTGGGGTTTAAAGCCAGGCCTTCCTCCCCCCCAATCCTGCCTGAGCCCCTGCTGGCATGGAGCCCCACAGCGGACATGGGCTGGACTCCTCAGGGCTTCCCGTTGGGAGCCTGAAGTGGCCGTGCCCAGGGGAGTGTCCACGGGCACACGGAAGAGCTGGCAGCAGGAAGGGACGGAGGGGCCCTCAATGGCGGTCCTAGGCTTGGGCCGTGGCCAGGGCACTGACCCACCGGCCCTCACGCCCCTGCCTCCCTTCCAGCTGGAGAACCTCATGCTGGACAAAGACGGGCACATCAAGATCACTGACTTTGGCCTCTGCAAGGAGGGCATCACGGACGGGGCCACCATGAAGACCTTCTGCGGCACCCCCGAGTACCTGGCCCCCGAGGTAGCTGAGGGAGGCCCTGTGGGTCCCCTCCCCCCTTTCAGACCTGCCCCCCCCTCCCCATCGCCCTCCCACCAGGGGTCCCGGTGCTGGGCGGGGCTGAAGGCCTCTTCTCGCCGCCAGGTGCTGGAGGACAACGACTACGGGCGGGCAGTGGACTGGTGGGGGCTGGGCGTGGTGATGTACGAGATGACGTGCGGCCGGCTGCCCTTCTATAACCAGGACCACGAGCGCCTCTTCGAGCTGATCCTCATGGAGGAGATCCGCTTTCCCCGCACGCTGAGCCCCGAGGCCAAGTCTCTGCTGGCCGGGCTCCTGAAGAAGGACCCCAAGCAGAGGTGAGAGCGGGGCGCAGCCCCCCGAGGGGGTGGGGTCCAGGCCGAGCCCCTGGCCCGACCTCCCCCTGAGCTTTGTGTGTGCCTGCAGGCTGGGCGGGGGGCCCCGGGACGCCAAGGAGGTCATGGAGCACCGCTTCTTCTCCGCCATCAACTGGCAGGACGTCCTGCAGAAGAAGGTAACACGTCTCCCAGGATCCCGGCGGGCGCCCCCTCTGCCTGGCTTCTCCCCTTCCCAGCATGCTCTGGGGGAGCTTCCTCTGCGGGGCTGTCACAAGGCGGTTGTAATCTGAAGGCCGCAGTGGGGGGCGGGGGTGCCCCCTCCCTTGGTCCTGGCTCTTGATGGGAGCGCCGTCCCCTGGGGCCTCTGCAGGCTGGCCCTCGGTGACCCTCCCCCCACTCTCCCCCAGCTTCTGCCCCCGTTTAAGCCCCAGGTCACGTCGGAGATTGACACACGGTACTTTGATGATGAATTCACGGCACAGTCCATCACCATCACCCCCCCAGACCGATGTAAGTAACCGCCTGCCTCCAGTGCAGGCGGGGCCCCGGGCATGGGGGCGGGGGGAAGGGGAGCTGCGCCCCCAGCCCGGCCGGCCTGCGCTCTGTCCCGGCGCTGAGGCCGGCCCTCTGGTGTCTTTGCAGATGACAGCATGGGCTCCCTGGAGCCCGACCAGCGCACCCACTTCCCACAGTTCTCCTACTCGGCCAGCATCCGGGAGTGACTTGCCCGTCTGAGGGGCCCTGCGGGACGGCCGGGCGGCTGCGAGGCCACAGGCTCCCCCCTCCCCCGCTCCCTTTGTCTCTGCCCCCCCTCCCCCACACGTGCTTTTCTCTCCTCACCAGTCTTGCCTCTGAAGGAGCCGGCCCTGCCTTCGTCCTCCTTGCCTGGCGGTCACTCGCTAGCCCCCCGACCCCGGCCCGGGGGGACTCTGGCAGGGAGAGGGCAGCCATGAGCCCCCCAAGGCACCTAGGGCTCGGAAGCCCAGCTCTGCTGGCCTTGTGGCCTGAGGGGAGCTCCCGGGTGCCTGGCTGAGCTGTCTCCTCAGTGGTCAAAGGGAGACGTGGCCGCCTTGTCCCTCGGGCCGGGCAGCCAGGAGCTCTCGCCGGCCCTCCAAGGGAAGCCTCGGTCGTCCAGGACTCGTGAGAACACGGGGCTCTTCCTCTGGACCGAGCAGCCGTCGGCCCCTCCCTGGGCCTCGACCCCCGGCCTGGCTCTGCCCTCAGACCTCGCGTGTGTCTGGAGGATGTCCGGCAGTGCCACCCCTTGCCAGCGACGGGCAGGCAGCTACTAAAGCAATAATGTCTTGTACCCAACCAGCCTTAACGCCGGATGTCCAGAGCCGGGGTGCCTGATCCTGCCCAGCCCCGCTCCTCACTGGTCGGGGGGGGGGCCCGCAGTCAAGGCCGGCTCGGACTCGGGCCTCCATGCTGCCTCCCCTTTTGCCCGCGGCGCTCCCTGGGCTGGCATAAGGATGGGGTCGAAGGGGTCTCCGGTCTCTTCCTCAACAAATGAGATGGTCTGGGGGGAGGGGGGCTCATCCCCTCACCCCCCACTGGCATCGGCTGTGGCCTCTCGGGCTGGCCAATGGGGTGAGTTTGGGGGGGACCCCGGGGCAACGGAGCAGGGAGGTGTCGGGACCTGCCTTAGCACGCGTACCGAAAGCAGGCACACTGCTCGTTTCCCAGCCCTTGCCCCCTTACTGGACATAGCGTCCTGTCCACTCTGGCATGGGGCCCCCCCACTGGGAACTGGGGACCCTCTGTCCCAGTGCCTTATCTGGACAATGTCACAGCCTCCCCAGAGTGAAAGGTCAAGACCAGGGAACATCAGGGATTGGAGGCCTGGGGGACCTTGGCTTCTGGGGGGGGTGAAGGCTCTGGTACAGCCTGTCACATGTCCCCCCGTCCCCCCATTTTAGCTTGCTTTCCTCTCTTTCAGTATCTTCATCTCTCCCTCCTGGGACTGGTCTGGGGCATTTCTGTCAGTCCCGGGCCCCATCCCCCTTCCTCAGTCTCCCCCGAGCTGCTGGCTGGGCCAGAGCTTCAGCTGACTGGGGTGACCCAGGGCAGGACTCCTGGGGGTTCCCCCTTCAGCCCTCATGGAAGGCTTTGGGTTACAATAGGAGGTAGTGGTTGCACCCCAAGTCCAGATCCAAGGTGGGAAGGGCCGGGTCAGGAGGGCCTTGTGACCTGGGCCCCTGCTTTGGGTCAGGCTCGGGGCACACACACCCCACCACAGCCCCAAGGACTGAGGTGGGGGGTTCAGAACTGTTACAGATTACTTAAGCATCAGTGTTCAGGCCCCTGGACCCCCAGTGTTCCCCGCTAGAGGTAGGGGGCAATGGGAGCATTAGGTCAAAGATCTCGGTCCATCGCTCTCCTCGCTGAAGTGGATGTGGACAGGGGCATTTGCCCCATTTCCCTTTCTGCACCTCCTGAGGCCTGTGCCCACAGGGGACTAGAAGAGCCTTAAGATGGGCCTGGCTGGGAATGCCCTTGCAGAGCCCGGAGTCCCAAGAGGCTTGGCCCTACGCCTCCCCAGGTGTTTCCTTGTGCTCCGGGTGGGGAGCATCCCGGTCTCCCCCAGGCCCTTCTGCCACGTTCTGGAGCTGGCAGCAGGGAGCGCCGGACTGGGTAGCGGCTTCTGGCGCATCTCGGGGCTGCTGGGTGTGCATCCATATACATACGTACGTGTCTCTTAGGGATGGACCTTCCCTGGGCCCCTGGGGTGGGCAGAGTGGGCCGGGACTAAGGGCCTCTCTCGTGCTCCCCCCAGGGACACCTCTCTGGGGCTGCTGCGGCTCCCGGGGGCCTCCTGTTGCCTCCTTGGGGTGGGGGGTGTTTTCAGTTTGGGGGTGTTCTGTTTTTCCTCATGATGCAGGGGAGGGGACTGGAGGCCAGGAAGGGCAGAGGCTTTGTGTGGGGATATTTTTTTGTGTTTGTTTCTGTAAATCATTTTAGCTACTTTCTTTCTCCTCGAATTTGTACGGTACAAACAATTAAAAAAAAGTTTCTGACAGATGGAGCAGTTCTGTCTCCACCCAGGGATGACCCCCCCTAGATCTAGAACCCCCAAGATAGCAGTTCGGAAGGCCTGAGCCCATCCCTCTGGGGGCATTGGCCTCCAAGGCCTGTGCTTCAGCCCGGGGCTGGGCTGGGGAAGGTACTGGGGCCTCCTGGTCCTCAGCCTCCCCACATCAGCCAGCGAGTGCCTGAGCTCAGAGGGTCCTGGAAGAAGAAGGGGGCCACCACTGAGCGGGATCCGGGGAGAGCCTTGTGTGGGACGGGACGCTGGAGCCGGGTGTGAAGGCTGCTGCAGGATGGTCCTGCTGAGCAGGACATGGCAGGTGGGGGTGCCACAGAGGCAAGAACGCCAGTCTGAGCCTCGAATGCCAGGCAGAACTGGCACCTCAGATCGGAGGATAGCTCTCTATCAACTTGCCATGAAGAGATGGGGGAAGATCAGGGTTTTGAAGGAGCCTCAGAGACTCCACAGGGCCTGTCGCCTGCAGGGTCCTTGGCAGGTACCATCCAGCCTTTCCTCTGAGGCCCGTGGAGAGGGACCTCCCTGGGTCGTGCAGCATTCCCCTTTGGGACAGCCTAGCTGGGAAGCTTTGTCTGCCGTCCGCCCTCGGTCTGCCTCTTTGAGGGTCAAGGGACCAACCCCACGTAGCCACCTTTGTATCCTACCTTGGGGCTTGGCGCAGTGAGCATGTGGGAAGCATTTATAAAGCACCTACCAGAGCCAGAAACTTTTTGAATTCAACCCTCACCACAATTCCGCTCTCCATTTTATAGCTGACAAAACTTGAACAAGTGACTTGCCTAGGGTCTCACAACTTAGTGTCTTGGGCTTGGGTCTTGCTGATTCTAAGCCCAGGCCTCTCTATACGCCCCCCTCCCCCACTTTAATAACATTTGAAGGCTTCTTGCCTGGGAATTAAACCTGTTAGGCTCAAGGCAGCGGAGACCAGTTCTTTAACACGGAGTTCGTAATCCTCTCAAACCCCCGGATCTTTTTCAGAAAACCTGCTATTACCTCCCCGTTTGATCTTGGGGAATTGACTTTTTGAACCCATGTGTGCCTTTACATTCATCTCTACTGAATTTCAAAATGTGATCTTGACAATGTTTTTATTTTTCCAAATACATGCAAAGAGTTTTCCTCATTTACCTTTTGCAAAACGTGTTCCAGATTTTTCTTCCTTTTCTTCCCTTCCTCGCTCCTTAAGACAGCAAGCCATCCGATCTGGTTAAACATGTGTAGTTCTTCTAAACATATTTCCAAATATGTACAAAAGAAATCAGATCAAGAGGGGAAAAAAAGGTAAAAATACGGTGCTTTGATCCATATTCAGTCTCCACAGTTCTCTCTCTGGATGCATTTGTCCCTTTCCATCAGAAGTCTCTTGAAATTGCCTTAAATCACCTCACTGTTGAAAAGAGCCACGTCCATCAGACTTGATCACACAATCTCGTGCTGTGTACAGTGTTCTCGGTTCTGCTCGTTTCACTCAGCCTCAGTTCATGTTAACTCTTCCAAGCTTTTCTGAAATGAGCCTGCTCTTTTTTTCTTTATTTTTTTCCTGAGGCAATTGGGGTTAAGTGACTTGCCCAGGCTCACACAGCTGGAAAGTATTAAGTGTCTGAGACTTAGATTTGAACTCAGGTCCTCATGACTTCAGGGCTGCCCCCTGCCCATTTCTTTTAGAATAATAATCATGTTACATCCATATTATTCAGCCGTTGGGCATCCACCCATTCAATTTCCAGTTGTTTGCCACCATAAAAGGAGCGGCTGCACATGCAGTTGACCAGATTGTCTAATGATTCTCCCAGTCTCTCTTGACCTTGACGGCTCAGCAGACAGCATTCCACCCAGCCTTTTATCCAAGTCACTGATGGGAAGGTGACATGTTCCTCAGCAGCCGGCCAAGCCCCCAGTTCTGGGATACTCCATTAGAAGTGAGGGGGTTGCCGGGGCTGACTGCTGAGATCCAGCAGCTTGTGAACACTGGGATTCCATCTAAACAGTCATTCTAATCCTTTTCCTAAGAGGAATGAGATCTGAATAGGAGTAATGTAGCTGAGCCTTCCCCCATGGTTCCTGTGATCATCTGGGCCTGGGCCTTTGCCTTTGGAGCCGGCCTGCCCTGGCTCCCTGCTGGGGTCTGGGCCACGCTTGCCCAGAGCGCCTGAGCCCGATGCCAGCTCTGTGACCCTGGACAGGGGACCACCTACAGACGCCTCAGCTAAGGGGGCTGGAGCAGACAGGCTCCTCAAGCCATTTCTAGATTGGAGGCCTCCAACCCCTTGGGAGAGGGAAGGAAGTTTAGGATAATCCTGGACTCCCAACAGGCATTGGGCCTTGTTTTGGTGGAAGGGAAGGCCCGAGAGCCTGGGGGCTATGGACATACTTTCCTCTCCACAATCTAAGGAATTCCCTCACATTTGCTTAACCCGCCTCACAAGTGCTTTGGCCACCTCAGATTGGCACCAGGTGAGGTTGGGACTTCTAACAGTGGCAGCTGTCACTTAGGAGGAGAGAGAACAACTCCTGAGCTCCCTGGTCTCCAGCTGTTAACACTTACACTCTCCCACTGCTTGGTACTTAGAGATCCATCAAACAACAAGCATTTATTAAGCCCCTACTGTGTGCCAAGCACCAAAGAATGGAGGGAACTCCTGCACATTTAAGCACATGTAGACTACAAAATAAGGTAGTGAGGGGGAAGGGTGCCAGCAGTTGGAGGGATCCGGAGATCCAGGTTCAGGTTTGAAGAAATAGGGGAAGTCTGTGCTGGGGGTGGGGGCAGAGAGCCCGGGAGAAGGCAAATTGCAGGGACCCAGGAGAAGAAAATCGAGAGCATGGGAGGGAGCTGGGGGTGGGCCAGGAAGCCAGGTGCTGAAGTTAAAACAGGCCTTGAAAGCTAGTTGTAGAGGCATGTGGAAGATGATGGGAGCGGGAGAGGAGGAAGAGAGGCCCAAGGAGCCATGGAAGCAGTCAGCGTGAGCAGGCTCGAGGGCCTGAACTGAGAGATGACTAGGAAGAAGGGATGGTACACGTTATCTGTACAATAAAAGGCAGCTCCTTGAGAAAAGGGACTGCAGGAGCTTTACCTTCCCATTCCCAGGGAATCTACTGATTCTCTTAAAGAAGTCGCATGGCACGGGGAGGACTTATTGTCGCCCTTCACACACTCCTCCACGATGGGACCTGGCTGGGTGACATTCGCCAAGAGCTGAATTCAAATCCTGCCTCAGATACTAGCTACATGACCCTGAGCAAGTCATTTGACCCTGTTTGCCTCAGTTTCCCCATCTGTGAAATGAGCTGGAGAAGGAAATGGCCAACCACTCTGGAGTGGTTAATCTTTGCCAAGAAAACCTCAAGTG
The DNA here is from genome assembly GCF_048593235.1 of Sminthopsis crassicaudata. Taxonomy (NCBI): domain Eukaryota; kingdom Metazoa; phylum Chordata; class Mammalia; order Dasyuromorphia; family Dasyuridae; genus Sminthopsis; species Sminthopsis crassicaudata. Next base: position 57,319,501 of record NC_133623.1, on the reverse strand, counting down.
GGGTTAGGATGAGTCCGACACGACCAACCAACAGCAAAAATAAATAAACTTTTAAATTGGCGTTTTACTCCGAAGGAAACCGAGGCATGATGATGACTCGACTTGCCCAGGATTAGGCAACTAGTCTGAGGCTGGATCTGAACTCGCGAAGTTGTTCTCCAGCCTCCGGGATCGGCGCTCTATGCACTTAGGGCGCTTCCTAGTTGCCCTGTATAAATACAAATTCTAGTCAGCTATTCGTACCCAGAGGTCCGGCCATTAAGAGAGGCAGCAACGATTTCACCTGAACACCCCCAGGGCGCCCCCCCCCCCCCAGCCACCGGCCTGAATCTGGCACGACCAATCAGGACCGCGCTCCCCACGGCAACCAATCGCGGCCACCCTTCGAAGATTACGTATGTGCTAAATAAAGCGACGCCCCTGCCTCCCGCCGCGACCAATCAGAGTCGTAGCTGTAGGTAGCCGGGCGGGGCGGGGCGGGGCGGATTGCCTCGGGACCAATGGCCCCGCTTCCCGGGAATTTTTCAAGGGGGCGAGCTGGAAGAGAGGTCCCCCGCCCCCACTAAGAGGCCCAGCCCAAAGCCCCTCCCCAGCTCGCGGCTCCTGCTTGGCCGGGATGTCGGGGTGCCCCGCCGCTTCCTTCGCTTCCCCTCCCACCCAGCGGCCTCTCCCTTCTCCCCGGGAGTCTGAGCCGGGGCTCTCCCTCTCCTCGCGGAGCCCCGTCAAGCCCACTCCCCTAGAAAAGCCTGCCGCCGCTTCCGTCCCGGGGACAGCGCCCGCCGGTAGGAGCCCCGGGCCGACAGCTTGCGCACGGCTCGGGCGTCTCCGTGTGGGCCACGGGCCCCTCACGTCCTTCCTCCGCAGGCCTTTCGGAGCGGGCCGCGCAGGCTTGGCCGCCCCCCGGGCTCGCCGAGGCACTGGCCGCGCTGGGGCTGGACGGGGAGCGCGAGTACGCGGGAGACATCTTCGTCAGCGTCATGGTGAGGCGGGAGGGGTGGGCGCTGGCCGGCCCCCGGGGCGGCCTGTCCCGATTGGCTAAAACGCGGTTCCTATTAAGCCCCGGTCCCTTCCCCGGCTTAACTGGCCCTCCAGCTAGTAAAAGGTCCCGGGGAAACGGGCTGCTTTACCTTACACAGGTGCAGCAGCCGGGCTTGAAGCCGGGAGCGGGCCGCTCGGGGCTCTCTCTAGGGCCGTCGGGGTTTAGTCCCACGCTCGGGACTTCTAGAGTAAACTAGCATTTGTGAGGCGCCGACCCGGTGCCAGGTGCTGTGCCGAGCCCTGGGGAAAAGGCACCGCGCTCCGCCAAGGGCCGGCGCGTGTCCAAACCGGACGGCTCGCCTCTCACTTCTCCGCTTTGCCCCGTGCTCGAGCCTCGGGGAGAGACCTCGGGCGAGTTCTCCCAGCCGCCCCCGCCCCCCTTTCCAGGCAGGCCAGGCGCTCCCCAAGACGGACTTACCTCGTGCGGTGACCGCGGAGATGCGCGCCCTCGTGGTGGACTGGCTGGTACAGGTGCACGTAGGTAGCCGGGGCCTGGGGGGAGGGGGGTCCCCAGCGGGGCCTGGCTCCGCCCCTGCGGCCGGCCTCAGAGCCCGCCCCTCGGCCTCTCCAGGAGTACCTGGGCCTGGCCGGGGACACGCTCTATCTGGCCGTGCACCTGCTGGATTCCTACTTGCGCGTGGCCCGCGTGCCGCTGCGCCGCTTGCAGCTGCTGGGGGTCGCCTGCCTCTTCGTGGCGTGCAAGGTGGAGGAGAGTGTCCGCCCCGAGGTAGGGTCCCCGCGAGGAGAGACGGGAGGGGCGGGGCAGGGGGGAAGGGCTGGGCGGCCCCGCACCCACCCACTCCCGCTCGGCCTCCCTCACCCCGCTCCAGCCCGCCTCCCTGTGCCTGCTGGGCGCCGGCTCCTTCTCCCCGGCCCAGCTGCTCCGCGCTGAACGGCGCCTCCTCAGCCGCCTGAACTTTCAGCTCTACTACCCGGGCCCCCTCCTCTGCCTGGGCCTGCTGGCCGCCCTGGCCCGGAGCCGGCCGCGGGTGAGAGGGGTGGGGCTGCGGGAGAGAGGCGGGGGAGGGGAGCTGGAGCCTCCCCCTGAGCCCGGACCCCCTCTCAGGTCGTGCTCTTGGCCACCTATTTCCTGGAGCTCTCTGTCCTGGAGGCCGAGGCCGCGGGCTGGGAGCCGAGCCGTCGGGCCGCCGCGGCCTTGGCTCTGGCCCAGCGCGTGCTGCTGCACGAAGCCGGAGAGGCCGCCGAACTGGGTCTCTACAGGTACTGTCCCTCACCCCAGCTCCACCACAACGGGCTTTGAGATCCTTCCAGAAGGAAGGGCGCTTAGACATCCTTCCTGGGCAGAAGGGAAGGTGGGGTTTCCAGGGAGGGGAAAGAAGCGGGGCAGGACTCTTGGCTTCCCAGGGAGGGGTTCCTCCACTCCGGCCTCGCTCACACTTTTCCGTGGCCTCCCCTTGCAGCAAGGCGGAGCTGGGCCCCATCGTGCCCTGCATGACCCGAGCGGCGCTGCGGGGTCCGGCCCCCGGCCGGGCCGCTGTCTTTCTCAAGTACGCGAGCCCCCAGAGGCAGTGCATCAGCCTCGTCGCCGCCCGCCTGCTCGCCGGGACCTGCCCCGGGGCCCCCCTCGGGGAGGAGGGAGAGGAGGGGGTCTCGTAAAAAAAAAAAAAAATCGTTCGTTCTGTGTGTCTGCACTTTTAATAAAAACGTGGTTTTTAAATGGACTCCTCCCGCCCTTTTGTCGCGTCCATTTTCTTCTCGACCTTAGCTCCGTCCAGCGAGAAGTGTGTCGAGAGGGACTTAACGTAGCTCTCGGGGGCAAGGGGAGCGGAGGGGGGCGTCCCTGGGGCTTTGGCCGACTTCCCCGCCCGCTCCCCTTGCAGCCTACTAGGAGGCCGGTAGGGGGAGCGAGCCCCGTTTAAAGGGACGCCTGGAGCCTCGGAAAATCTGCTGCTTTCCCTCTTCCACTCTCCGAGGTCCAAAACTCGGGGTTGCTGGGATTGCCGCTCCTTGGGGGGGAGGGGGAGACGGAAGCGAGAAAATCGGGATTTGGGTCTTAACTGGGAGTGGTGCATTCGAGGTAGAGGGAGGGAGGCGTTGAGAAGATTCCCCAGCCCCGCAGGAGTGGCCCGAGCCCGTGACGGCGGCGTCTAGGGTGGGGATGGGCTCCCCAGTTGGTGATGCGGCGGCTTTAGTGCCGCGAGTTTCCCACAATGCAGTGCGGTGCGCTGTCCCCGGTGCTGATGCTGAGTGCAGCCCCTGAGCCACCGCCTCGTCCGCCGCCCTCCCGCTCCCCACCGGGCCCGGGCCCCCGCCATGGCGCGGGCCCGGAGGCCTCGGGAGGCTCAGGCGGGGGAGCCCTGGAAAGCAGCCTGCGGGCCGCCGTGGCGTTCAAGGCCGAGGGCCAGCGCTGTTACCGAGAGAAGAAGTTCCGCGAGGCTATTGGCAAGTACCACCGGGCGCTGCTGCAGCTGAAGGCGGCTCAGGGAGCCCGCCAGCCCGGCCCGGGCTCCGGCCCCGCGCCCCCGCGCCTCAGTGAGGAGCAGCGGCGCCTCATGGAGAGCACGGAGGTGGAGTGCTATGACAGCCTCACTGGTATGGCCGGGGGTGGGGAGGGGGTGGGCAAGGGGCCGTAGCGCCCCCCCTCGGGGCTGGGGCGGCTCCGGGGAACACGGGCGGAGAGGGACGGCCAAGGAGAGGCAGAGGCGTCCGACCCCGGGGAAGTCTGAGCGTGGGACTCACGGGTGGGCTTCCCCGGGACTAGAGTGCGCCCCTCCCCACTGCCCGCTCTCCACTCGGCCTGCCAACTCGTGCTGGGCAGGGGGTGAAGCGGGAGGGAGCGAGGGAAACCACGGGCACCTCGAGAGAGCTGGCCGAGGCTGTCCAGGGGGGCCGGCCGGCCCTCCTCCAGCTCCCCCTAGCGGCCGCGCGGCTTGGTGCTGTCCCACGCGTCGGCTCTTTGGCCCCCACAAGGCCCGCGGCGTCCCCTTGCCTCTGGTCCCAACCAGCCCCATTTGCCCTGCGCCCCGGGGCTCCCTCTAGCGGCTGCCCGCGTTCCTGTCCCTGGGATCCCATTCCGCCTACCCCCCCCCCCCTCGGCACTGTTCCTCCCCCGGCACCATAAGGCCCAGCACGCGCCCTCGCTGGGGGTTTGCATGAATTAGAGGCGTCAGTGGGGAGGGGCTGGGCTCCAGGCCGGCTGGAGGGCCACTCTGACCGTCCTGCCCCAGCGTGTCTGCTGCAGTCGGAGCTGGTGAACTACGAGAGGGTGCGGGAGTATTGCTTCAAGGTGCTGGAGAAGCAGCGGGACAACTTCAAGGCCACTTACCGCGCAGGCATCGCCTTCTACCACCTGGGCGACTACAGCCACGCCCTGCGCTACCTGCAGGAGGCCCGGAGCCGGGAGCCCGCAGGTGAGGGCCTGGGCCGGGCGGGCGTCCGCGCCCCGCCCCCACCGCGGCCTCTGCCCTTCCCCCACCTGTTTCCTCAGTCGTGACTGGGGTCCAGAACAGCCGGGATCGGGAGGAGAGAGGGCTGCTGCTGCAGGGTTCTGGCCAGTGGGAGTCAGGAGGGAGGGAAGAGAGGAAGGGGAGAAGGCAAAGCTACTCCCCCCACTTCCCCTCCCCCCAAGACCTGAGGCAGGCACCTTTCCCGGTGCCGAGGGGAGCCCCCCCGCCAGACGCAGATGCTCTGAGCGCACCGACACCCCCCCTCCCCCGCACGGAGAGGAGGGAGCGATCCCCCCCAGATGCTTCCCACACACACTCCGGCAGCCAGAGCCCGGCTAAATTCAGCCGCACAGAGATGGTCACGTGGGCGAGTCCGCCCAGCACCCCAGAACCAGCCTTAGATCATCCCCCAAACGCGCTCCCGGCGGGAGCCGCCGCCCCGCCCCCGCAGGCCCCACCCCCTCCGCTTCTGCCCCACTGAGATCGCCCTCCCCCCCCCCCCCCCCCCCGCGCCCCCTCGGCGGGGGCCGGCCCCCAGCGTGCCCTTCCCCCCGCAGACACCAACGTCCTCCGCTACATCCAGCTGACCCAGCTGCGGATGAGCCGCTGCAGCCGCGAGCGAGAAGTTGGGAGCGCCGGAGACCCCGCCCGAGCCCGAGACGTCCTGGGCTGAGCTCCGGCGCCCGGGCCCCCTCCCCAGGCCCGCCTCGAACGCTGGAGACGCCAGCCGGGGGAGGGGGCGGAGGCTCTGGGGGAGCGCCCTCCTGCCCCTGCCTGGGCCTGCCGCAAGGGATTCTGGGGAGGGTCCCAAGAGAATAAATGTGAAAAAGTGAACAGTGCACAGAGCCTTTGTTACCTGGGTGACCTGGGACCATCCGCGCGCGGGGTGCTAGGGGAGCAGGACCTGGGCTTCTGGGTCCCTTTTACTCTCAGGGTCTTTGGGGTGGGGGAGGAGTTACAGGCCTCCATGCTGCCCCTCATTTTTGGGGGGTCTGGGGTTCCCATCTGCCCCCTCCCCAGAGCCAGGCCCCAGCAGCAGACAGTAGAGTACAAGACAAGGAACTTATATTAGCCAGACTTTCCCCTCCCACCCCCCTCCCCAATAAATACATAGCGTCAGTCCCTGTCCGGGCCCCTCTGCGCCCCATGGGGGCAGCGCGCATAGGCCAGGGCTGTACATTCAGTGGGAGACATCGGCTTCGGGGTCAGAGAAGGCGGGCACAGCCCCGCAGAGGGGCACCGTGCTGTCCTGGCTCTGCCCTTCCGTGTCCATGTCGAGCAGGCTAGGCGGGGGCCCCGGGGTGCCTGGTGTCCCAGGGGCGGGAGGGGAGGAGCCGCTCAATGTTCTGTTAAAGGAGACCAATTTCCAAGGGTCAAGCCGGGGCCGGCTGGCAGCTGGTCTTGGCCGAGGGGCAAAGGTCAGAGTGGTGGGCCGGCCCGGAGGTTCCGGAGGAGGCCTTCGGCGAGGGGGGAACAACGTCTGGGGGTCAGGCAGGCGCGGGAACTCCAGGGGGTCCCTGGGGCCTGAAAAGGAGAGGAAATTGCTCAGGGAGGGGCCGTCCCGGGCCTAAAGCCGCTGGCCCCAGGCAGACCTCCCAGGCTCTGTCCCCTCTTCCCGATAGTGGGGCCAGGCCACTTCCCACCTGGCCAGGGCTGGACACTCAAGGCCTGAAGTTGGGGAAAATCGAGCAAAAAGCTCGAGGAGGATTCTAGGTCTGGCTCTGCCCCTACTCCCTCTGGGATCTTAGGTCCGTCCACTGCCCTCCACGGGCCCGGCCTCGGGGCCCACAGGCCGAGTTTGATCCAGGATCTTGGCCTGGGCCAAAGCAGCCACAGGGGATAAGGGCCGGGATGGGCCGTGGCCCTGTGCACTGGGGGGGAGGGGCTCCCTCAGGCCTGGGAACCTGGTACTGGGCCCAGACAATCCCATCTTGTTATTCCCAAGGCGAGCTCAGACAATGGACAGTGGAGGAATAAGAAGGGAGGTTCTGTGTCAAGGCGAAGGGCAGAGGAGCAGGCCCGAGTCTGCTGAGCCCGGCTGCCCACTCCCCGATCCCAGCTCGGTTTGGAGCTGGGTCTCCTGCCCGGCCCCTCTGGTCCCCATGGCTCTCCAAGGCCCTGGCCTTGCCCTCTGTTCTGGCCCTGGCCCTCGCCCTCGGCTCCTGGCCCTCAGGCCTCGCCCTCGCCTTCAGCTCCTGGCCCTGGCCCTCACCCTCGGGTCCTGGTCGTTGGTGGCACTGCACTAGCTGCCTCAGAGCCCCGTCCGACGGGGTCCGGCGGTGCCCCCGGCTCACAGCTCGGGCGGCCGTGACGTGGGTGGGGGTGAGTGACTGGCGAGGGTCCTTCTTGAAGCTCTCCACCTCCAGGTCCACCAGGGGGTTGGTGGCAGGTGTGCTTGGTGGGGAGCTCCCGAGGGCCGAGGCTGGGGTCCCCTCGTCACTGTCTGACCGGATCAGGGATCGTGTGGAATTGCAGTCGGAGAGCGAGGACAGGGAGAGGATGGTGGCCGAAGGCACCATGCCAGGGGCCGGGGCCGGGGCCGGGGCGGCCTCTTCCCCTGCCCCTCTGCCATGGCACCGGGCCCTGCGTCCGGGTGGGCTGGGTCCCCGGGGGAAGCGAGGCGTCCGGGGGAAGAGCCCGTCCTTCCACCATCGGGGCTCATCGTCTCCATCGGCTGCCTGGGCCTCCGCCACGTCGGTACCCAAGGCCACGGCCCCCAGGATGGTGGCGCATCTCAGCAGCACCAGCTCGCTGCGCTTTCGGGGGGCCCCGCCCCGTGCCGGGGGGCCTGTGGCAGGGTGAGGAGGCTCCCAAGGGCTCGGAGGAGCCTCGGCGGGCAGAGGCAAGGTGAGGTAGGACGGGGGGGTATAGGGGGAAGGGGGCACGCTGGTCCCATCAGCTTCGGCAAACTCTTCTGTTGGGGGGGCAAGAATGAGAGAAAAGTCGGCCCCCCTCCTGCTTGGCTGGGCTTCCTCCCTCTCCCCCCGCCCCAGGAATTCTCCATGCCTGCCACCCCCGTTCTCCCAGGCCCCCGCCCCCTTCCCACCTCGCCTCAGCCCTGGCCCTCACCCATTTCCGTGAGGCTGGAGAAGCCAGGGGCCATGGGTATGTGTTTGGGAGACTTGCCCAGGTTTGGAGCACTGGATGACCACTGCTTGCTACCCTCCCCGAGGGCCTTCAGCCTGCAGGGGCAGAAAGAGGGACGCTGAGGAGGCACTCCCTCCCTACCAGCCCCTCACTCCCAGCCTGGCAGCCACGCTCTCCTGCTGGCTCTGCCCCAGCTGGCGCGACCTTGGACAGGTCACTGCCCACCGCAGCTTCTGAGAATCAGAAATGCCATCCCTAGAGCGGACAGGGCATAGGGGATGGAAGAAGTACGGAAAACACCGGATCCGGATCCTGCTCCGACCGCCCCGGGCACGTGACCTCGGCCACTCTGGAAGAGTCTCGGTGACCCCCGGCCCTAAGCCCCGAGGCCCCTCGTCCACTCCCCTCCTCTCTCCTCCCCCCCACCTCACCTCTCTTCCCCACCAAGGCGCTCTTTCTGCAGGGTGGAACTGGGCCCCCACGTCCTGCCCTTCTTCTTGCCAGTAACGAGTTCTTCTTTCTTCAGAGCCCCGCTCCGGCCGCTGGTGCTCTCCACGGGTGTCACTGGGCGGGGGAAGCCCCCCAAGTCCCCAGAGGAAAGTCAGCTGGCGACCTTGCCCCCCGAGACACCCCTGCCTCTTTGCCAACCCCCCCACCGCCCACCGGGGATGGGGCACTCACAGCGGATGGCGCGGAGCCGAGGTATGATGCTGGGGCTGGCGGGGGGGCTCACTCCCTCAGGCGCCAGCCCTTTCCGCTTGTCCAGTGTGGTGGGAGAGGCTTGGACGGTGATCTTGTGCTCGAAGCCTGGGGGGGGAGGGCGGCTTTAGGGCCATGTCCCCGCCCCCAACTCCTAGTCTCACCCATAGCCCCCGGACAAAGGGACAAACGGGACTCACCCCTCCCTGCCATGGAGCCCCCAGCTGCAGCCCCATCAGGGTGAAGAGCGAATGCCCCAAGTACCCACATCCCCCTGCACATCGCCACCAAGCTACAAATGGGCCTCCTCGGTGGCAGAACCTCAGGGAGTGAATCGGAACCCGTGGGCTTCTCCATAGGGGCTATTCTTCACTGCGGGCCTGGCAGTGTCCACCCTCCCCCCAGCCCATTTCTACCCAAAGTTCCCGACTCCAGCCTCTGGGAAGGAGAAACAAGGCCGGACCCTCTTTCAGATCCCTGAAAACACCTCCCGTATTGCCCCCCTTGCCTGGCTTTTTAGACTGTCTACAGAGACAAGGCCTCCAAGCCCACCCAGGGTCACCCCATAGGGGAGGGATCACGGGGGACGCAGGAGGATCTCTGCAAGGGGTGGTCTGGGAGGCAGGGCGGCCATGGGACAAGCACCAGACAGCTCCTGGGAGACAAGAGGCAAGAAGGGGGACCCCGGGGATCCCAGCTAGGCCCAGGGGGACCCAGTCCCTGCCTCTGGAGTGAGGGGCTGGACAAAAGAGGCTCCCCCCTTTGCCAGCCCTCCTATCCCATGGTCTACTTTGAGAGGATTCAAATGCACACAGAGCCCACGGGCCCCTGAATCGGAATGATTTCGGAAAGACCAGACAAAATACAGAGAAACATAGGAGAACACCAAGAACCTTAACCTGGGGGTCCTCAAAGTGTGGACTGCAGGGCACGGTTTTCCAAGCTTGAATATGATGCCCCAGGTCAAAGCCCCCCCAGCTCTGACACCCCCTATTTTAGGAGGCCCCCCAGCCCTGATTGGCTCTCAGGCCCTAACTTTCTGGGGCAGCAGCTACCTGAGGGCAGGCTGATGTTGTTGCTGTCCCTCAGTTTGAGGCGGCTGCGCCTGAAGTGGCCCCGGCGCTTCTTGACCCGAGGCCGCTCCTGGCTCAGCTGGTCCATGAGCAGGTGCAGCTCGCGGCCCACGATGTCCATCTCGCGCTCGGCCAGCTCCTGCTCCCGCCGCCGGAGCTGCTCCTCCTGCCACTTCTGCTCCTGGGCGGCTCTCAGCAGCTCTTCCTCCCGGCTGCGGAGCTCCTGGGGCACAGAGAAGATGGGGCTGCCCGTCCCCTCCCCAGCCTCCCCTTCCCAGCACCCCCTCCCCGGCGTTCTCCCATCCCTCCACCTGCACACACACGGCTGCTCCGACACTCCCAGTTCGACCACATACATCACACTCACACACAAATTGCAGACTTCTACACTCCCATTTCCACCATGACACACACACAACAGAATGGCCATTGCCCCCACATAGGTGACACATATGACAGCATTATACAATCTCACCATCATACACACTGTGTTACACACTCCTGCACATACATGACACACTCCTACACACATTACGCACTCTTACACTCATTACACACCCATTATAACTCATTACATATTTCTGCACACACATTACACTCTCTTACACTCATCATACACTTGCACACACATTACACTCTTGTATACATATTACACACACAGTACATACTCACACTCATCACACACTCCTGCACACACATGACACACTCCTACACACATTATGAACTCCTCCACACTCATTACACACCCATTATAACTCATTACATATTTCTGCACACACATTATACTCTCTTACACTCATCATACACTTGCACACACATTACACTCTTGTATACATATTACACACACAGTACATACTCACACTCATCACACACTCCTGCACACACATGACACACTCCTACACACATTATGAACTCCTCCACACTCATTACACACCCATTATAACTCATTACATATTTCTGCACACACATTATACTCTCTTACACTCATCATACACTTGCACACACATTACACTCTTGTATACATATTACACACACAGTACATACTCACACTCATCACACACTCCTGCACACACATGACACACTCCTACACACATTATGCACTCTTACACTCATTACACACCCATTATAACTCATTACATATTTCTGCACACACATTATACTCTCTTACACTCATCATACACTTGCACACACATTACACTCTTGTATACATATTACACACACAGTACATACTCACACTCATCACACACTCCTGCACACACATGACACACTCCTACACACATTATGCACTCTTACACTCATTACACACCCATTATAACTCATTACATATTTCTGCACACACATTATACTCTCTTACACTCATCATACACTTGCACACACATTACACTCTTGTATACATATTACACACACAGTACATACTCACACTCATCACACACTCCTGCACACACATGACACACTCCTACACACATTATGCACTCTTACACTCATTACACACCCATTATAACTCATTACATATTTCTGCACACACATTATACTCTCTTACACTCATCATACACTTGCACACACATTACACTCTTGTATACATATTACACACACAGTACATACTCACACTCATCACACACTCCTGCACACACATGACACACTCCTACACACATTATGCACTCCTCCACACTCATTACACACCCATTATAACTCATTACATATTTCTGCACACACATTACACTCTTACACTCATCATACACTTGCACACACATTACACTCTTGTATACATATTACACACACAGTACATACTCACACTCATCACACACTCCTGCACACACATGACACACTCCTACACACATTATGCACTCCTCCACACTCATTACACACCCATTATAACTCATTACATATTTCTGCACACACATTACACTCTTACACTCATCATACACTTGCACACACATTACACTCTTGTATACATATTACACACACAGTACATACTCACACTCATCACACACTCCTGCACACACATGACACACTCCTACACACATTACGCACTCCTCCACACTCATTACACACCCATTATAACTCATTACATATTTCTGCACACACATTACACTCTCTTACACTCATCATACACTTGCACACACATTACACTCTTGTATACATATTACACACACAGTACATACTCACACTCATCACACTCCTGCACACACATGACACACTTCTACACACATTATGCACTCCTCCACACTCATTACACACATCATACACATCTACACTCATTACACATTCCTACATACATTACACACTCCACACACACTCCATACATAGACACACACATTACACACTCCTACACTTATTACCTACTCCTCCACACTCATCACATCCTCCAACACACATACATTTCTACACTCATTACACACTCCTACACACATTACACACACACACACACACACACACACACACACACACACACACCTTCTCCTTGGTCCGAAGATCATCAAACATGTGTTGGATCTCTTGTTTCCAGTCCTCCTGGAGGGAATGGAAGGATTCCAACGGCATCTGGAACAGGGCCGACTGCTCGATGGCCTCCAGGCGGCTCAGGATGCTGCTGAAATCTGGCCGCTGGTGGGGTTCGGGGTCCCAGCACTCTAAGGGAGCAGATGGCCGTGAGTGGGGCTCTGGTTCCTCCCGGCCGCAGAGAGCATAGCCAGGTGCTGACGGGAGGGGCGGGGAGAAGGAGCAGATTTCCATGAGGCTTAAAGAACTCTCAGTACAACGAGTGGAAGAGTCATGGGTTGTGAGTTCGAATCCAGACTCCACCAACTACATGACCTTAGGTAAGTCAGTTTCTTCCTCCTCTGTTAAACGAAGGCTGGGACGGGGTCAGTCTCCCAGGACTCTGCCAACCGCCGCTCTGGGGTCCTATGAGTTTCCCGGCTCTCCCAAGGAGGAGGGGGCCAGAGCCGGGGCAGTGGGCTCCCATCACTCACTAGTTAGAGCAAGGCTACTTGCTGCTCAGGATGGCCTCTGAGGTTCCCTCCGGGGGCTGACATTCTAAGGGCTCCCCAGAGGGGCGGACTCCTGGGAACTGGGGCTCAGGCACTCCTCGGATCAATCCCGGGAATCCTGCCCCCAGGTGTGGCCCAGGAAAGAGAAGGCCCCAAAGTGGGCAGCCAGATGGCCCTGGAGTCAGGAGTGGCTGTGCAACTCAATTAACTTCTGTCTGCCTCAGTTTCCACATCTGCCAAATGGGGATAATAAGAGCACCAACTTGGCTTTTGTGAGATCAAATGAGATCACTGTAAAATGTTTGGCCAACCTTAGAGCGTTGTACACGAGCTCTTACAAATGCTAGCTCAAAAAGCGCCATAAATGCTCATTTTTAAATCATTGTATATCGATTTACCCGCGAATCAAGCAATCGGACAGACAGCCAGGGGATGAGAAGGGGCGCCCGTCCCTCTCCCCAGGGAGACTTCCTTCCTAACTAATCCCAGGGGCCGGGCAGAGCTCAGCTTCAAGGCTGAGGCGCCAAGCATCTGGAGGGCCCTGCCAGGAGTGTGGGGGGGCCCACTGTTGCTGAAGCGATTAGAACCTGCCTGGGAGGGCTGAGGGGAGGGGTTGGTCCCTTCCAACGATGGCTTTTAAAAAACAGTTACCCTTAATACAAAATTATAAATTTGCTAATGTGTGGTATAATTCTTACTAGCATAAGAGCTGATACTTAAGTGTCTGACTTCACAAGTCCAGAACAGGGGCGGTCTGGTAAAAGCCTGGAAAAAGATCTGAGGGCCTTAGTGAACCACAAGCTTGGTTTGCATTACAGTGCTTGGAAAACCTCTTTGGCCATCATGGCCTTCCTAAGCAGACCGAGCTGCCTTGGAGGGTAGTGAGTTTGCTGGTGCTGGAGGGCGTCAAGGTTGGGAGGTTGCAGAGGAGCTGGGGGGGTTAAACTCAGATGATGAGCTTCGGGGTCAGAATAAGGGAGGAGGGAGTCAGCGGGGGGAGCACCAGGGCTTAAAGGATTTGTGCCAAGGGCTCCCGGATCCCACTCACCCTCCAGCAGGTGCACAAAGGGCTCGGGACACGTCGAGGGGATGGGCAGCATCAGCTTGTTCATGGCCACCCCGTAAGCCACGGCCAGCGCGTCGATCTCCCGGTACGGCACTTCCCCCGTCAGCAGTTCCCAGAGCAGCACTCCAAAGCTGAGGAGAGGGAGGAAGTGGGGGGGCCACAGCCAGCCCTCTGTGCCCGCCCCGCGCCTTCCCCCAGCCCGGCCGGGCCGGACCCCTGCTGCCCTGCCCACCTGCCCGCTTCCGACCCTGCCTTGGGGGAGGAGGAATCAGGCCAGGCTGCTTGGCCCAGTGCCCGGACTGGGGAGTGCAGGGAGCCAGGTTCTGGCTGCACGGAGTGGGAAGCTGCCCACTCTCAGACCTGGGCTGACTGTGGAAAAGGACGCCAGGACAGGGAGAGAGGTTGAAGGGCTTTTGGGCTAAGGATGGGGACTGGATTGGTTGAAAATCTGAGCCCCCTGGTAACAGTGGAGCATCTCAGCTCTGCTCCTGGCTGCAGCCCCGCTCTCCCTGCTGGCTCCAGCTCCCGTGCCAAGAGCTGGGTCAGCCTGGCTGCCCTGCCCCTGCCCCCCGTGGCCACTCCCTGCACCCCCTAGAGCAGAAGGAGCCTGGAGCCATGTGACCCCGAAAGAAAATCATCTCCTGGCTCTTCCCCTCAGTTGGGATTGACCTTCTCAGGGTCTTTGTCTACTCTGCTATCCCCTGTTCTAAGGCCCTCCCGGCCCTGACATCCCCTGTTCTAAGGCCCCTCTGCTTTTAACCATCTTTGGACTGGTCAGTATCCCAGAATCCCATCAAGGGCCCATCTCTCGCCAGCTGCTGGCTGCCTTGCCTTCCCTGATGCCCTGAGCCTGGCCCAGCTCCCAGGTCTCCGTCTGCCCTTACCCGAGGCCCCCGAGTCTCGGCCCCCGCCCCCGCTACCCTCCGTACCTCCAGACATCACTGCTCTTGGAGAAGAGGGACAGCCGGATGACCTCGGGGGCCATCCAAGCGTACGTCCCAGCTGCGCTCATCTTGGTGGTCTTGTGCCACTCCCGGGCCAGGCCGAAGTCCGTGATCTTAAGGACGGTGTCTGACAGGTCCCCGTTCTCGAATGCATCCAAGATGAGGACTGTGGGGGGGAGGGGGGCTCATGGGTTACTCCGGCCACTTCTCAGCCCTGTGCCACTTGGCTTCTGTGTGCCTCAGTTTCCTTATGTGTAAGAGCAGGTCTCCAAGGCCCTGCTAATTCTTAATGATGCAATGACGTCAGCTTGCCCATCATGCCCAACGCACATCCTCACCCCGTTAAGAGGTTGGCGGCTGGGGGGCACTGCCCCTGATGCCAGCACCCACACAGGAGCAGCAGCCTTAGAAGGGCCCGTGGGGCACTGAAGACACCAGCCAGAGGCGGTGGGTGCGAATTCTGCCTTCGCTACGAGACTTCCTTGGGGCTGCAGCTGAGAAGACGCCCAGACGGCCCCTCCCAGCCCCCCCTAAATCCACGGCTCTAGGGAGTCACCCCCAGCCCAGCTTCTGGGACCCGGGTTCAAACCTAGATGAAGGGACCTGGTGCCTTTGGGCAGATCTTTGTCCTTATTCTCTCCAGTTTCTTCCCACAGAAGAAAACTGGTTCCAGATCCAGATCCCAGGAATCTGGTCCCGCGCACTGAGGGCCGAGGCCCTGCACGGTGGGAAGATGTCCTGGATTCCTCCCCCCCCCCCCCCCAGTCCCAGACAGCCCCGGGCTCCTCCTCGCTTTCATGCCAGGGGCAAACGCTGGATCTGGGGCCGAGGGACCTGAGTGGGAATCTCAGCTCTGCAGCTAATGACTCCTTCATGAGCTCAGGCCCCTGGTCACCTCTCTGGGCCTCAGCGGGACCTGCTGCTCCCCAGGTCCCTGCTAGTTCAGCGTCCAGAACTCTGTCCCTTGGGAATGTCCTCCACCTCTCAGGTCCGTGGCCAGCCTCCCAACCCCCCCACGCCCCTCCCCCAGCCTCCACTTCCCCACTGGCCGGGCCTGGCTCCCTGAACCCCACACTTAGAAGCAGAAGTCCCGGGTTCAAATCCTGATTCTGCTATTCACTGCCTGTGATCAAGTCATCCCCCCCCCCCCAGTTTCCTTCCCTGCAAAAGATCCACGTGCAGGCGCCTCTGGCTCCCGGGGGGCTGAGGGTGGGGGGCGGGGCGACTCACTGTTGATGGACTTGAGGTCCCTGTGGATGATGGGCACGGGCGCGCCGCTGTGCAGGTACTCCATGCCCCGGGCCACCTGCACGGCCCAGTTGACCAGCACGTGGGGCGGCACCCTGCGGCCGGCCAGGGCCCGGCTCAGCGGCCCTCCTCGGGCGTACTCCATGACGAGGCAGAGGTGGGGGGGCCGCAGGCAGGCGCCGCGCAGGGCGATGATGTTGGGGTGCCGCAGGGCGCCGAAGAGCCGCGCCTCCCTGGCCACCTGCTCCGCCGTCACGGCCGGGTCCCTGTCGGGGTCCAGCCTGGCGGCCTTCACGGCCACCTCGTCCCCCTGCCAGCGGGCCCGGTAGACTTTGCCGAAGCCCCCGACGCCGATGATTTCTTCCAGCTGGAGCTCGCCGAAGGGGATCTCCCGGGGCAGGGGGAGGCCGGCGGGGGCGGGGGCCGGCACCCCGGGGGCCACCACGTAGTTGCTGGGGAAGACGCCCACGCGGCCGCCCGGGAGCTGCCCGGTCCACCAGCCCTCGTCGCCGGACACGGCCCAGTCCTGGGACAGCACGCGCACCTGGTCCCCCCTGCGGAGCGTCAGCTCCTCCTCTCCCGCGGCCTCGTAGTCGAACACGGCGGTCCACAGGGGCCCGGCGGCGGCGGGGGCGTCGGGGCCCAGGCCCCACTCGTCGGGCCCCCGCGGGGCTGGGCCCTCGCCGCCGTCCTCCTCCTCCTCCATGGGACGCGGGGGCGGCTGGGCTCAGGCGGGCCCCCAGCGGGCTGAGCCCCACGTGCTGAGGCGGGGGGCGGCCCCGACTGCTCCGGGGGAGCTCCGCGGGCCCATGGCTGGGGGCGGGGGGCGGCAGGAGGAGACGGGCCCAGATGTCATCAGCATCCCCGCCCCCACCCCCCTGCGCGCACACCTCGGTGGCCCGGTCTTTGCAAGGGCCGGCCCGAGCGGGTGAGGGAGCAGGGCAAGGTGAACGCGGTCACCTCTTCCAGGGAGCCCTCGGGGCCTTCAAGCGGCGGGGAGGGGGAGGCCCGCCTGTAGGTGGTGGGGGATGGGGGAGCGATCCGCCCCTCCCCTCCCCCCCGCCAGCCCGTTCCTCCCCCTGCCCGGCCGCCCTTACCCGGCTGCGGCGGCCCCCCCGCGCCCCCCGGCCTCCCGGCATCCTGACGCCCCCGGCCGGCCCCGGCCCCGGCCCCGGCCTCCTTCCCGGGCCGGCCACCTGCGCTCGCTGGAGGACCTGCCGGCTGCAGAGAGCTTCCCTCAGCCCGAGGGCGGCGGCTCCATCGCCCGCACCTGCCCCGGCTCCGCCCCGCCCAGCCCGTCAGCCTACCCGGGGGTTGTCAGCAGTGCCCGCCCGGGTGGCCCGAGCCGCCGCTGCCGCCGCTGCCGCCGCGATGGCCGATGGGACTTGTAGTCTGTGCGACTCCGGCGGGATGGCCACCCCTCCCCCTCCTCTCCCTGTCCCCTCCCCCACGAAGGACAGGGCCGGGACTTCCGAGATCCGCCCCCCCTGGAGCCGACCTTTCCTTTCGGCAGTGGGTAAAACGAGGGAGGAGGGGGCTTCGGAGATCTGAGCCCTGGGCAACCCGAAAGGCGCCGTCTCTTTCAAGGGTGGGGAAACTGAGGCCGAAGAATGGCGAGGTGTGGGGGAGGGGGAGCAGTGACCTTCCTCCTTGGGGGAGCCTTAGAAGCGTTTTCGGCTCGGGGGGTGGGGAAACTGCAGTGGCGGGTGGGGGGGGGAGGGGAGAAGGAATCGTTGGATCCTAGATTAGAGCTGGAAGGGACTTTGGAGGCCCCGGAGCCCCCCTCTCATTTTCCAGATAGATGAGCACAGGCTCGGAGACGGTAAGTGACTGGCCCGAGGACCCAAGGAGCGTCTCAGGGGGGATTTGAATCCAGGTCTTCCTGACTCCAAGCGCAGGAGTCCCTGGGCTGACTCAGGGCACGCGTGGGCTCACACTAGGGAGTCTTTGGATCCCTAGTCAGGAAAGGAAACAGGCCCAGGGAGAGAAGGAGGGGAGGGAGCGCGATGGGCCAGGGTTTCCCGGCGGAGCTGACGCCCCCGCCCCTCCCTCAGCATCCCGGTGCCCGGTGCCTCGGGAAAGGAAAGCCGGGGATGCCTCAGTGAGCCTGGGAGCCCCCTGTCCTCCGCGCCCCGTCCTCCGGGCCGGAAGCTCAAGGGCTGCTTTGCTCCCTTCTCCCCAGTGACAGTTATATGGGGAGCTGCCCGGGGGCAGAACGGGAAGAGACTGGGGGAGAGAAGCAGTCTCAGCTGAGCCACGGCTTCCTCTTTCCCTGCTCCCCCTCCTCCCCTTCTTCTGCTCCCCCTCCTCCCCTTCTTCTGCTCCCCCTCCTCCCTCTCCTCCAATTGCCTTCTGGGAAATGTAGTCCTCTCTGTGGGGGCAGGCGCCTGATTTGCCGCAGGGGTCCGTTGATCCCGGATTGGCGGGGGAGCCTCGAGACTTGTAATGTTAGGGAGTGAGGTCAGGGCTAACGGTCTAGCTAAGAGGATGCAAAGCTAGAAGAGCATTTAGGGATTGGCCCTTCCTTTTTTTTTTTTTTTTTTTTTTAACTTGGTCAATTTCTTTTTTTAATTTTAATGGTATTTTATTTTTCTCATTGTACATAAAAGGTAGTTTCCAACAATCATTTTTGTAAGATTTTGAGCTCTTTTTTTTTTTCTTCCTCCCTTACCTTCATCCTCCCCCAAGACAGCAAGTAATCTGATGTAGGTTGTAAATGTGCAATCATTTTTAACTCATTTCCATATGAGTCATGTTGGGGAAGAAAAAATCAGAACAAAAAACAAACAAACAAACAAACAAAAAACCCAAGGTCACTCCTTCCTTTTACAGATGGAAAAACCAAGGCCTAATCAATCCAAAAGCATCGATTAAGCACCTACTGTGCCAGACAAGGACCTAACCATGAGGCAATATGCAGCGCCCCCCACTCCATTCCAATGGGGGAGACAGTATGCAAACAACCAGATGCAGCTCAAGGTATTGACAAGATAGAGAGGAGGTATATGGGAAGGAGAGGCTTTTGGGGAATTGGGGGACAGCTCGCAGAAGGGGAGCTTTGAGTTGAGACCTAAAGGAAGTGGGGAAGGCAAGTGGCTGAGGTGAGGAGAGAGTGTTCTAGGAGTTCTGAGGGTTAAGGACATTCTAAATTTAGGGGGAGCCAGGCTGGGGTCTATCTCCTCCCTCTTCCCTACTCTGTGGAACGCCTTTTCTCCCCAGCCCAGCCTCATGCGGTTCGGCCGGCATAGAAAGGATGGGGATGGGAAGTGGTAACCGTGGTGCATTGTGGGGGGCCTTGAATGCCAGGGAGACGAGTTCAACAGGGAGAATAGGGTGAGTCTTTGAGAAGGATGTGCCATCTGTGTATGAAGAGAGCCAGCCTGGCAGCACAGGAAGGATGCATTGGTGGAAGGAGGGAAAACTTAAGAGGAAGAATTATTGGTTGCTGCCTGCCTCAGAACTGGGAAGGAAGGAAGGGAAGAAGCATTTATTAAAAGCCTACTGTGTGCAACTAGGTGGCTTGATAGGGTATAGGATGACTCATCTTCCTGAGTTCAAATCTGGCCTCAGCCCCTCACTAACTGTGTAGCCCCGAACAAGTCACATAACCTAATTTGCCTCAGTTTCCTCATCTGTAAAATGAGCTGGAGAAGGAAATGGCAAACCACACTAGTACCTTTGCCAAGAAAATCCCAAATGGCGTCACAAAGAGTTGGACACGACTGAATAACAAACATAACACTATGTGCCAAGCTCTTTACAAATGTTATCTCGTGTGATCCTCACAATCTGAGGAGGGTGTGTGCTATTATTTCCCCCATTTTATAGCTGAGGAAACTGAGGCTGACAAAGATTGCGGCTTACCCAAGGTCACAATCAAACGCTAGTCTTCCTGATCCTTCAGCTCTCTATCCACAGCATCTCCAGCTGCTTCTCAGATGCTTCAAACTGAATGTCCCATAGACATCTTAAACTCAATACATCCAAAAAAGAACCCACGGCCTTTCCCACTGAATCACACCCACGGTTCCTCAGGTTCACCGTGCCAGGGAGGAGTCCAGAATGGACTCTCATGCCCCCAGATCCAATCACATGTCGCAGCCCGTTGCATCTCTTGAACTGGCCTCCTCCTCCCTGCTGACACAGTAATCAAGATCCTCATTCCCTCACCCTGGGTCACTACAACAGCTGCTGGGAGCTCTGTGGGACTCTCGCCTCATTCCCATTCAGCCACTACAGGGATTTTCCTGAAGGGCATGCTACCCCCATTAGTAACCCTCCAGTGGCTCCCTATGGTCTTCAAACTCAAGTACAAAAATGCTGTTCTGAGTCTTCTCCTCGCTCCCCTTTATGGGACCCCAGCCTGCTGGCTATTCCATCTCTAGGCTTTGGGCATCCTCTGGCATTCTCCCCCAACCTGACCTCCCTGGTTCCCTTTAAGTTGCAATTTCCTACAGGAAGTCTTCCCCACCCCTTCCTCATTCACCTGCCTCCCCTCTACTGTTTCTTCTTTATTCTCTATATTTATCATCTTCCCCATTAACTTGGGGATTATACTTTGTTTTTCTTTGTATTCCCAGCGTTTAGTTTAGTGTCTGGTACATAGGAGATATTTAATAAATAAAATAAATACTTCTAGGAAGGATTTCTGGGACAGTGAGACTGACTTCCATTTGCCCAACTTCTTCCCCAGTTTACTCTAGGTACAGATCACCCAGGAAGCCATGAATAAAATAGGGACTTAACAGCCTTAAGTCTTCCTTAATTTCTCTGGTCTCTCCCGGGAGTAGCAATTGTGGAGCTAATGCTGAAGGTTTTGGAAGCTCCTAGCTGGGATCCTCACCTCTGCCTCCAGTGCAGACCTGCCTTTTCTCAACAACTCAGACTGTTAGAACAGAATCATTTAGTCTGAGAAATGAGATGATTATTTGCTCAGCGTCTAATAAAGACGTGAAGCCAGGTCTTTCTGATCGAGGTCAGTGTGATGTTTAAAAGAGACATGATTTCTGGGTAATTGTTTTATTAATGATATTAGCATATTCCCACTAAAATGGGTCAGTGACGCTCTCAAATGCTGAATACAAATCATGGCGGTGGGCTCATAGTTTTTTTTTTAATAGCTTTTTATTTGCAAGATATATGCACAGCTAATTTTTCAGCATTGAACCTTGCAAAACCTTTTGTTCCAACTTTTCCCCTCCTTCCCCCCCACCCCTCCCCTAGATGGCAGGTAGACTAATACAGGTTAAATATGTTAACGTATATGTTAAATACAATATATGTATACATATCCATAGTTATTTTGCTGCACAAGAACAATTGAACTTTAAAACAATGTACAATTAACCTGTGAAGGTGTGAGGGATGTAGAAGACCCTTGCCCAAAATGACTACTCAGAGATCACTCAGTAAAAAGCAGAAAAGTTGTTTATTGAAAACCTCCAGAGGATGAGCCATCCCATTACGAGATAAGAGAAAGCTCATGGTAGGAGGGCTAAAGAAGTAGTAAAGATACACAGCTTTTATACAAGAGATTACATCACAAGGAAGAGAGCATTGAGAAGGGGAAGAGGAGACATCTAATTGGTTGTTGGCTATTTGGAGAGATTGCAATGGAAGGTTTCTGTTTCCCCAAAATCACCTGATTTCTAGGAGACAGAAAATCAGGCCTTCAGGCTTAATCAAGCAGAGAGTGGTCCAACTAAGAGACTAAATATCGATAAATGTCAAATACTAATAAATGTCATCAGCTCAGGTTAGGTAAATATGGTTATAGCTTGCCAAAGCTCAAGTAAATATGGGCCTGCACATGTTATACAGGTCATAGGGGAAACAACAGAAATAATGAAAATAAAATACAGAAAAATAATTCCTACATTTCTGGAAGTTCTTCACTTTATCTCTCTCTATTCCACACAACTCCCCCCTTGTAATGCATAAATGATTTTTATCATATTTCTATGAAGAACTTCCACACTGCTCAAAATCAGTTAATATATCTGTACGTTGCTTATCAAGTTCACCATCAAGATCATCTCTCTCTAATACATTCCAGCCTTTTCTCTGAAGGATCATCATTTTAATAGCATGTATGCAATATTTCGATAGGGATCGTTGAACTATTCTAGTTACTAATATAATTATTCAAGGTAGACATAGTGGCAACAGGATAATACCACTGATTGCAATAAGTTCATACCATAAAAATTGCTTCCACCAACTAGCTTAGAAACAGTTATCACAGAACATATTGGCATTTGGCAGACATAAAAATACAAAGATAAATTAACAAAGATGACAATCTAGGGAAACTGAGGCACAACATTACACACTCTCCTTCTGAATATTCAAATTATTGAATTAATTCCCCTTGATACCTGGGAGGTCTCAATACCATAATTTTGGCCAACCCAATGTGAAGCAAATAAATCAAAATGAAACTAGAAAATGCAAGGACTTATGGCAAGGGCAAGTCTCTTCCTGACAACCCCAGAATTATCAGCAGTACAAAGGCCCTCATCTCAGCCCGAGAATCACTATGTTAGGTGGTCTTCAGTCATTTGTGCACTTAACTCAGCTTCTGCATATAGGGCGTATCAGGGCTCGAGACAATCATGCTGCCCATTCAGAGGAGCACCCCACTCCAGGAGAGAAGAGTGAGTAGCTCCACCTGTCCCCACCCAGAGGGACAGACAGGGCTGCCACTAGAATACAGATTTCTGAGCAGAGCTATCAAAACATGCACAGTTAGACCATCAAGGCAGGCAAATCCCGAACTTTAGGGGCTTGAAACATCCTTTGAGAATGCTGAGATATCAATTAAGAAACTGGGGTTACAGAGCTGGAGAATGCCAAGCCCCAAGGTGTATGATTTCTGGTTATTTCTAAAAAAAAAAAAAAAAAAAAAAATAGTCCCTAAAAACTAAGTCTGCCAGGACAATTCCACAGAATAAGGGGTTTGAAAGCTAAAGCATAGTAAAAACAAAAAAGGACTGCTTAAGGACTTCCAATTCAATCTGAACTGATGAGATACGGGGTGGGGCAGAAGTATCTAAGGCAAAGTGAACAGAAAACTAAGCATTCCCACTCTTTTAGGCATTTTGAGAAAAATCCATCAGTCTCTGTACTTCCCTGTCTCTTCCTCTCCTTTGTTTTTTCTCTCATGGAAAGGAATTATCCCAAAAAAAGTAAATAGGTTACAGGGACTTCCAGCCAAGATGGCAGAGAGGACAACACACACCTACTTAATCTCCATCTTTGCCTCAGAATTAGTGCTTGACTGGAAAAAAACCCACAAATAATTATCAATAGAAGATATCCTCGAAATTCACCAGAAAAGGTCTGTTTTTGCTCATGGGCTGGGGCGGCCAGATCAGGCTCAGGCTGAGAGCAGGCATGGAGAGTGTGGCAGAGAGGCTGCAAACAGGAAGTAAAGACTATAACCCCAAACTGAAAAGCTAGGGTCTCTGGGGACCTGGCCACACCCATCCGGATTGTCTCAGCACGCTCTCAGAATCTCAGAGTCTCAGAATGCAGACACAGCATAGCCATTGCTGTCCTGCTAGTGCCTCACTGCTTCTCTCCCCCTCCCCCCCACAGTCTCTAGAGGAAGCTTGGTAATACCATCCAGCCCCCCCCCCCAAAAAAAAAAGCAGACTGCATTATTTTTTTGCTAGTTTGTTTTCTTTGATTCTTCTCTGAAAAAATGAGCAAAAAATTAAAATGGACTCTAACCATTGAGAGCTTCTGTATGGATAGAGAGCAGACTTTAAACCCTAAGGAGTCTAAAAATAGACTGTCTCCAGATGAATCCCCAGAAGGGGATATGATATAGTCCTCAACACACAAGACTCTCATAGAAGAAATTTAAAAGGCTCTCACAAGAAAGAGAGAAGAAAAATGGGAAAAGGAAAGGGAAGCTTGGCAAGAGAGTCTGGATAAGTTATCCCACTCATTTAAAGATAGAGTGGATAAAGAAATCAAATCCTTGAAAAACAGAATCAGTGAATTGGAAAAAGAAAATAGCTCTCTTAAAAAATACAATTGGAGAAATGGAAAAAAAAATTTCATAGAACAAAACAACTCACTTAAAAACTCAATTGGATAATTAGAAAAAAGATATTTAAAAAGTGAGTGAAGAAAATAATTAATTGAAAATTAGAATTGAACAAATAGAATTGAATGACTTGAGGAGACACCAAGAATCTATCAAGTAAAACCAAAAAAAAAAAAAAAAAAAATGAAACAATGGAAAAAAATGTCAATTAACTTCTTGGGAAAACAACAGACCTGGAAAATAGATCTAGGAGAGATAATCTGAAAATTAGTGGACTTTCTAAAAAATATGATGAAAAAGAGAGCCTGAACATTATTTTCCAGGAAATGATCAAAGAGAACTGCCCAGATCTTATAGAAACAGAGGAAAATAGACATTGAAAGAATTCATCCATCACCTACTGAAAGGGACCCTAAAATCAAAACTCCCAAGAAACATAGTTTCTAAATTCCAGAACTATCAAACCAATGAAAAATATTTACAACTTGCTAGAAAAAAATCAATTCAAATATAGAGGAACCACAATATGGATTACCCAGGATCTAGCAGCATACACATTAAAGGATTGAAAGGCCTGGAATCTGATATTCTGAAAAGCTAAAGAACTTGGGTGCAGTCAAAAATAACTTACCCAGACAAAATGAGGATTTTTTCCCCCAGGGAAGAAGATGGACATTCAACGAAATAAATGAATTTCATCTACTTCTGATGAAAAAAATGGAACTAAACAAAAAGTTTGATCTCCAAATACAGAACTCAAGAGATATCTATCTAAAAAGAAATCTTGGGAACTATATTTCTGTTACAAAGATCTATAAATAACACATGTATAATGTGTTCTAGAAATTAGAGATGGAAAGGAAATTGTACCAGAAAAAGGGTAAAATAGAGGTACTACATCTCATGAAGAGGCAAAGGAAACCTATTATATCTGAGAGAAGAATGGAAGGGGATGAACACAGTGTGTATCATACTCTCATCAGAATTGGCTTAAAGAGAAAAATATTAGACATATTCGATTTATGGTGAAACTCCTTCCACCTCATTGAATAGTGGAAGGGGAAAAGTGAAAAGGAAAGAAGTAAGCTAAGCAGAAGGGAATACAGAAATTGTGAGAAAAAGGGGTAAGATAGTGGGAAGAACTCTAAGGTGGGGATATTAAAAAGGGAGGCATGTGAAAAGCAAGTGGTGCTCACAAGTTTAATACTGGGAAGAGGGGAAGGGAGAAGGAAAGGAGAAAAGCATAAGTAGGAGTTAACAAGATGGCAAGTAATACAGAATTGGTAATTTAACTATAAATGTGAATGGGGTAAACTCCCCAATAAAGAGGAAGCTTCGGTTAGCAGACTGGATTAAAAGCCAGAATCCTACAATATGTTGTTTACAGGAAGCATACCTGATATATACAGAGTAAAAGCAAAAAGATTGGGGCAGAATCTACTATTCTTCAGGTGAAGCTAAAAAAGCATGCATAGCCATCCTCATCTCTGATCAAGCAAAAACAAAAATTGACCTAATTAAAAGAGATAAGGAAGGGCACTATATCTTGCTAAAGGGTAGCAGATAATGAAGCAATATCAATATTAAACATATATGCACCAAGCATCTAAATTCTTAAAAGAGAAATTAAGAGAACTACAAGAAGAAATAGATAGCAAAATTATAATAGTGGGAGTGCTCAACCTTGCACTCTCAGAATTAGATATATCAAACCACAAAGTAAATAAGAAAGAAGTCAAAGAGGTAACTAGATACTAGAAAAGTTAGATATGATAGATCTTTGGAGAAAACTAAATGGACTCAGAAAAAAGTACATTTTCTTCTCAGCAGTTCATGGAATCTATACAAAAATTGACCATATATTAGGACATAAAAACCTCAAAATCAAATGCAGTAAGGCAGAAAGAGTAAATGTATCCTTTTCAGATCACAATGCAATGAAAATGGCATTCAGTAAAAAGCCAGGGGAAAATAGACTGAAAAAATAATTGGAAACTAAATAATCTCATACTAAAGAACGATTGGATGAAACAGCAAATCATAGACATAATAACTTTACCCAAGAGAATGACAATAATGAAATGGCATATCAAAATGTGTGGGATGCAACCATCGTGGTAAGGGGAAATTTTATATCTCTAGAGACCTACTTGCATAAAATAGAGAAAGAGAAGGTCAATGAATTGGGCTTGCAACTAAAAATACTAGAAAAGGAACAAATTAAAAGTCTCCAGTCAAACTCTAAACTTGAAATTCTAAAAATAAAAGAAGAGGTGCTCGCTTCGGCAGCACATATACTAAAATTGGAACGATACAGAGAAGATTAGCATGGCTCCTGCGCAAGGATGACACGCAAATTTGCGAAGCGTTCCATATTTTTGTAATTTGGAAAAATGAATACAAGGGATAATATTATAAAATATATATATATATATAATAAAAAAATAAAAGAAGAGATTAATAAAATGGAAAGTTAAAAAAAAAAACTATTGAATTAATATAACTAAGAGTTGGTTCTATGAAAAAAAAAAGGCAAATCTGATTTAAATCTGATTTAAAAAAGGAAAGAGGAAAATCAAATTGTTAGTCTTAAAAATGAAAAGGGAGAACTTGCCACTAATGAAGAGGACATTAGAGCAATAATTAGGCGTTACTTTGCCCAACTTTTTGGCAATAAATTTGATAACTTAAATGAAATGGAAGAATACCTTCAAAAATATAGCTTGCCCAGATTAAGAGGAAGAAGTAAATTGGTTAAAGAGTCCCATCTTAGAAAAAGAAATAGAACAAGCTATTAACAAACTCCCTAAGAAAAAATCCCCATAACCAGATATATTTACATGTGAATTTTACCAAACATTTAAAGAACAATTAACTCCAATGCTATAGAAACTATTGGAAAAAAATAGGGATCGAAGGAGCTCTGCCAAATTCCTTTTATAACACAGATATGGTACTAACACCTAAACCAGGTAGGCTGAAAACAGAGAAAGAAAATTATAGACCAATCTTCCTAATGAATATTGCTGCTAAAATCTTAAATAAAATATTAGGAAAAAGATTACAGAAAATAATTCCCAGGATAATACACTATGACCAAGTAGGATTTATACTAGGAATTCAGGGCTGGTTCAATATTAGGAAATCTATTAGCATAATTCACTATATTAATAACCAAATTAAGAAAAAACATATGATCATCTCAATAGATGCAGAAAAAGCATTTGACAAAATCCAACATCCATTCCTAATAAAAACACTTGAGAGGATAGGAATAAATGGACTTTTTTTTTTTAATAGGAGCATATATTTAAGACCATCAGTAAGCATCATATATAATGGGGATAAACTGGAACCTTTCTCAGTAATCAGGAGTGAAACAACGTTGCCCACTATCACCATTACTATTCAATATTGTATTAGAAATGCTAGCCTCAGCAATAAGAGTCAAGAAAGAGATTAAAGGAATTAGAGTAGGTACTGAGGAACCAAATTACCACTCTCTGCAGATGATATGATGGTATACTTAGAGAACCCCAGAGATTCTACTAAAAAGCTATTCGAAATAATTTACAACTTTAGCAAAGTTGCAGGATACAAAATAAATCCACATAAATCCTCAGCATTTTTATATATCACCAACAAAATCCAACAGCAAGAGATACAAAGAGAAATTCCATTCAAAATAACTGTTGATAGCATAAAATATTTGGGAATATATCTACCAAAGGAAAGTCAGGAATTATATGAGCAAAATTACAAAACACTTTCCACACAAATAAAGTCAGATTTAAATAATTGGAAAAATATTAAGTGCTCTTGGATAGGCCAAGCGAATATAATAAAGATGTCAGTACTTCGTAAACTAATCTATTTAGTGCTATACCAATCAGACTCCCAAGAAACTATTTTAATGACCTAGAAAGAATGACAACAAAATTTATATGGAAGAACAAAAGGTCGAGAATTTCAAGGGAATTAATGAAAAAAAAAATCAAATGAAAAGACCCTAGCTGTACCAGATCTAAAGCTATATTATAAAGCACCAGTCACCAAATCCATTTGGTATTGGCTAAGAAATAGATTAGTTGATCAGGTCCACAAGACAAAATAGTCAATAACTATAGCAATCTAGTGTTTGGCAAACCCAAAGATCCCAACTTTTGGCATAAGAATTCATTATTTGACAAAAACTGCTGGGAAAACTGGAAATTAGTATGGCAGAAATTAGGCATGGACCCACACTTAACACCATATATCAAGATAAGATCAAAATGGGCCCATGATTTAGGCATAAAGAACGAGATCATAAATAAATTAGAAAAACATAGGATAGTTTACCTCTCAGACTTGTGGAGAAGGAAGGAATTTGTGACCAAAGAAGAACTAGAAATCATTATTGATCACAAAATAGAAAAAATTAATTACATCAAATTTAAAAAGCCTTTGTACAAACAAAACTAATGCAAACAAGATTAGAAGGGAAGCAACAAATTAGGAAAACTAAGGTTCTGATAAAGGCCTCATTTCCTAAACACACAGAGAAATGACTCTATAATTTATAAGAAATCAAGCCATTCTCCAATTGATAAGTGAAGTGGTCAAAGGATATGAACAGACGATTTACAGATGATGAAATTGAAACTATTTCTGCTTATTTGAAAGAGTGTTCCAAATCACTATTGACCAGAGAAATGCAAATTAAGACAACTCTGAGATACCACTACACACCTGTCAGATTGGCCAAGATGACAGGAACAAATAATGATGAATGTTGGAGGGGAAAACTGACACTGATGCATTGTTGGTGGAGTTGTGAATGGATCCAACCATTCTGGAGAACAATCTAGAATTATGCCCCCAAAGTTATCAACTGTGCATACCCTTTGATCCAGCAGTGCTACTATTGGGCT
The DNA here is from genome assembly GCF_048593235.1 of Sminthopsis crassicaudata. NCBI lineage: Eukaryota > Metazoa > Chordata > Mammalia > Dasyuromorphia > Dasyuridae > Sminthopsis > Sminthopsis crassicaudata. The sequence continues at coordinate 57,290,980 of NC_133623.1, read as the reverse complement.
TACTTAAAGAAGGAAAAGGGACCTGTATGTGCCAAAATGTTTGTGGCAGCCCTTTTTGTAGTGGCTAGAAACTGGAAAATGAATGAATGCTCATCAATTGGAGAATGGTTGGGTAAATTGTGTTATATAAATGTTATGGAATGTTATTGTTCTGTAAGAAATGACCAGCAGGATGAATACAGAGAGACTTGGAGAGACATATATGAACTGATGCTGAGTGAAATAAGAAGAATCAGATCATTATACACTTCAACAACAATACTGTATGAGGACATATTCTGATGGAAGTGGATGTCTTCAACAAAGAGAAGATCTAATTCAGTTCCAATTGATAAATGATGGACAGAATCAGCCACACCCGGAGAAGGAACACTGGGAAATAAATGTGGACTTACTTGCATTTTTGTTTTTCTTCCCAGGTTATTTTTACCTTCTGAATCCAATTCTTCCTGTGCAACAACAACAAAAACAACAGCAACAAAAAACAAACAAAACCTGTTCAATTCTGCACACATATATTGTATCTAGGATATACTATAACATACTTAACATGTATAAGACTGCCTGCCATCTAGGGGAGGGGGTAGAGGGAGAGAAGGGAAAAATCAGAACAGAAGTGAGTACAAGGTATAATGTTGTAAAAAAATTGCCCAGGCATATGCTCTGTCAATAAAAAGTTATACTTATAAAAAAAAGTAGTCAAATAACCATCCCACATATAAATCCTTTTTTTTTTTTTTTTTTTTTTTATTTATTTTTATTTTATTTTATAATTATAACATTTTTTGACAGTACATATGCATGGGTAATTTTTTACAACATTATCCCTTGCACTTACTTCTATTCAGATTTTTTCCCTTCCTCCCCCAAACCCCTCCCCCAGATGGCAAGCAGTCTTATATATGTTAAATATATTACAGTATAATTTAGATACAATATATGTGTGTAGAACCGAATTTTTTGTTGCACAGGAAGAATTGGATTCAGAAGGTAAAAATAACAGTTTACATTCATTTCCCATTGTTCCTTTTCTGGATGTAGCTGGTTCTTTCCATCATTAATCAATTGGAATTGGATTAGCTCTTCTCTATGTTGAAGAAATCCACTTCCATCAGCATACATCCTCGTACAGTATCATTGTTGAAGTGTATAATGATCTTCTGGTTCTGCTCGTTTCACTCAGCATCAGTTGATGTAAGTCTCTCCAAGCCTCTCTATATTTCTCCTGTTGGTCATTTCTTATAGAACAATAATATTCCATAACATTCATATACCATAGTTTACCCAACCATTCTCCAATTGATGGACATCCATTCATCTTCCAGCTTCTAGCCACTATGAAAAGGGCTGCCACAAACATTTTGGCACATACAGGACCCTTTCCCTTCTCTAGTAGTTCCTTGGGGTATAAGCCCAGTAGTAGTATGGCTGGGTCAAAGGGTATGCACATTTTGATAACTTTTTGGGCATAATTCCAGATTGCTCTCCAGAATGGTTGGATTCTTTCACAACTCCACCAACAATGCATCAGTGTCCCAGTTTTCCCACAGCCCCTCCAACATTCATCGTTATTTGTTCCTGTCATCTTAGCCAATCTGACAGGTGTGTAATGATACCTCAGAGTTGTCTTAATTTGCATTTCTCTGATCAATAGTGATTTGGAACACTCTTTCATATGAGTGGAAATAGTTTTAATTTCATCATCTGAAAATTGTCTGTTCATATCCTTTGACCATTTATCAATTGGAGAATGGCTTGATTTCTTATAGATTAAAGTCAATTCTCTGTATATTTTGGAGATGAGGCCTTTATCAGAACCTTTAACTGTAAAAATTTTTTCCCAATTTGTTACTTCCCTTCTAATCTTGTTTGCATTAGTTTTGTTTGTGCAGAAACTTTTTAATTTGGTATAATCAAAATGTTCTATTTTGTGATCAATAATGGTCTCTAGTTCTCCCTTGGACACAAACTCCTTCCTCCTCCACAAGTCTGAGAGGTAAACCATCCCATGTTCCTCCAATTTATTTATGATTTCGTTCTTTATGCCTAAATCTTGGACCCATTTTGATCTAATCTTAGTATGTGGTGTTAAATGTGGGTCCATGCCTAGTTTCTGCCATACTAATTTCCAGTTTTCCCAACAGTTTTTGTCAAATAATGAATTCTTATCCCAAAATTTGGGATCTTTGGGTTTGTCAAAGATTAGATTGCTATTTTTATTCACTATCTTGTCCTGTGAACCTAACCTATGCCACTGATCAACTAGTCTATTTCTTAGCCAATACCAAATGGTTTTGGTGACTGTTGCTTTATAATATAGCTTTAAATCAGGTACACTTAGACCACCTTCCTCTGACTTTTTTTTCATTAGTTCCCTTGCAATTCTCGACCTTTTATTCTTCCATATGAATTTTGTTGTTATTTTTTCTAGGTCATTGAAATAGTTTCTTGGGAGTCTGATTGGTATAGCACTAAATAAATAGATTAGTTTGGGGACTATTGTCATCTTTATTATATTCGCTCGGCCTATCCAAGAACATTGAATGTCTTTCCAATTATTTAAATCTGACTTTATTTTTGTGGCAAGTGTTTTGTAATTTTGCTCATATAATTCCTGACTCTCCTTTGGTAGATATATTCCCAAATATTTGATACTATCGACTGTTATTTTGAATGGAATTTCTCTTTGTATCTCTTGCTGTTGGATTGTGTCCACATATAAATCCTAAGAGTGAATCCTATACATAACAGACTCTAGTACAGGAGGAGTTTCCTAAAAAAAATCCCTCAATTACATATTCTGGAGTGAACATAGATATTATAAACATAACTTCCTTAACAGCAACAGTTACCACATTTAACAATTTCCATCTCAAATCTTAAACACACAGTAATAGATGACCAAGTCAGTGTTTAACAGTCATTCATCAACCATTCCCAAGTTCCCCATATCAGTCCAAATTACATCAGGAGCACGAGCTCTCATTCAAAAACTGCTTCATGATTTTGATTACATCAAACTAAAAGGTTTCTGTACAAACAATACTAATTCAAACAAGATTAGAAGGGAAGTAACAATTTGGGAAAATATTTTTACAGTTAAAGATTCTGATAAAAGTCTCATTTCCAAAATATGTAGAGAACTGACTCTAATTTATAAGAAATCAAACCATTCTCCAATTGATAAATGGTCAAAGGATATGAAAGATGATGATGAAATTGAAACGATTTCTGCTTATTTGAAAGAGTGTTCCAAATCACTATTGATCAGAGAAATGCAAATTAAGACAACTCTGAGATACCTTCTGAACGCACCTGTCAGATTGGCTAAGATGACAGGAACAAATAATGATGAATGTTGGAGGGGATGTGGGAAAACTGGGACACTAATACATTGTTGGTGGAGTTGTGAAAGAATCCAACCATTCTGGAGAGCAATTTGGAACTATGCCCCAAAAGTTATCAAACTGTGCATACCCTTTGATCCAGCATTGCTTCTATTGGGCTTATATACCAAAAAAATACTAAAGAGGGGAAAGGGACCTGTATGTGCCAAAATGTTTGTGGCAGCTCTTTTCGTAGTGGCTAGAAACTGGAAGATGAATGGATGTCCATCAATTGGAGAATGGTTGGGTAAATTATGGTATATGAAGATTATGGAATATTATTGCTCTGTAAGAAATGACCAGCAGAATGAATACAGAGAGGTTTGGAGAGACTTACATGAACTGATGCTGAGTGAAATGAACAGAACCAGAAGATCACTATACACTTCAACAACAATACTGTATGAAAATATATTCTGATGGAAGTGGATATCTTCAACATAAAGAAGATCCAACTCACTTCCAGTTGACCAATGATGGACAGAAACAATTACACCCAGAGAAGGAACACTGGGAAGTGAATATAAATTGTTAGCCCTACTCTCTATCTACTCAGATTACTTATATCTTCGGATTCTAATACTTAACGTGTAACAAGAAAATTGGATTTACACACATACATTGTATCTGGGTTATACTGTAACACATGTAATATGTCTGGGATTGCCTGTCATCTAGGGGAGGGAGTGGATAATTTGGAAAAATGAATACAAGGGATAATGTTATAAAAAAATACTCATGAATATATACTGTCCAAAAAAATTTTATAATTATAAAAAAAAACTGCTTCATGCAGATAAGGGGTGGAGAACTGGCTTGGGGATGGGTATGATGTGCTGACAATGATCAACTGGTTGATCCAGGTCCCAAAAGCAGGTCAATATAGCTGTAATATAACAAAAATCTGGAACAAAAAACCAAATCTAACAGATTTAGAACAGTCTGGAACTACTACAGAATGTGCAGAGGCCAGTATAGATTGGCCAGCAGTTCCTATGTGAAGGAACAAGTTTGCTTCCCAGGACAGGGGTATAGTCCAATAGATAGCAGTTAGGTTTCACAGACCACTGTGCTAATTGTCCTCTCATTATTTAGAAACATTTAAAAAAAACCCCTGAATATCCACAGACACAAATATCCAGTAACAGATAGATAACCCGGGTAAATACTCATTTGCCTAAGTATTTAGGATATAATGATTACATATAACCATATTGGAAACAGCAAGGTATGACATACTTGAATTGCATTAACAATTCTTATTAACTATTGCTCTGATCATAGAAATTAGTCACAGGAGGAAAAAATGCAGAGACATAACTATAATATAATACAAGCAGTTAAAACTTAACTTTCAGCAAAACAGGATAAAATAGCTTTAATTTATTTTTACTCCTCTTAATTGTCTCACTAACTGTCAAGAGGTGGAGCTGTAAAACTCCCAAATAGCATTTGTAAGTCCAAAGAATTTTACCTCTAATAACAAATTCTATTAACCAAGTTTCAGATATATCCTAAACATATATTTACCATAATCTTATATTGGTAACAGTAAGAAATTTATCCCAGAAAATTCACACAATTCTTACATACCCAAATAGATGTTGAATCTTGAATAAGTTGAATATTAAACCAATTATTTTGCTTTTAAAATACCCAATACACAGAAAAATCCCAAACTACATATTGTAAACATTTTCAAAAGGAAGAAGGCAAAAACTATTATTCTGGGAGTCCCTTTCAGATAATTGGCATCAATATGGTTAATTAAAACTTCCTATTTTCACATAAAAGAATCTGAAATGTTCTTGAAAACATCAATTAAACTTTTTGAAATAACCCTTTCAAACTATCACATTTCTGATCATATTTTTAAAACAAGAAAACCATTATGTATATAAAGAAATAAATGTTTTTATCAATTAATATCTTATAACAGCAGCCTCTCTCTTTAAATCACCATTTGCTTTTATCAGCCAAAAGCAGTTGCATCTTTCCACTGCTGCTCTTCCCCCCCCTGCCCCCCAAAAAACACATTCCGTCTCACAGTCATCTCTCTGTGACTACCCTTTCTAACCAGTTCCTTCTTTTTCCCACTGATTTCTTCTTGAAGTCATTTACTTCTACTAACCAATCCTTAAATCACCTTCATTATCCTGTCCCATCTCTCTGTAACCCTTCTGACTACATGCTCCATTTAAACTATTAATTGCTTTTGTAAATCAATCTCTTTTCTCTTTTCTTTAAATCACCTTTTTTTTTTTTAAACTTTAAACTTCAAGATTCACAATTTTGAACCAAATTTCATAAAACTTATAGTTTATAAATTATCCAAAATTTCTAGAAAACAACATATCATTTTAGTAGGGAGATACAAACACGACCCTCCCCCCAAGGTAAGCTACTGGCATTTTGTTTGTCCAATCAAAAAGTTTTCCTCTTCAATTGTAAAGGCCACAATATTCAAACAACTTTTTAAGATTTTTTTTACCCAGAATAAATCTAACATGTGCAAGACAACAGTAAAATTATTTCCCCCAATTTCAATTTTATAGTACCTCTTTAAAATACAGTAAGTTCTCAAAACTCTTAATCAAATGTTGCAAACAATTACCAAGTTTAGCCTTTTTAAACTTTCTGTTCTCTAATTCATGAAAGCAAACTTGCTAATAATGATTTTTCTTTCTCCTGGAACAATTTTTAGAAACATGCCTATGTGAATGATATAGAAGACCCTTACCCAAAATGACTACTCAGAGATCACTCAGTAAAAAGCAGAAAAGTTGTTTATTGAAAACCTCCAGAGGATGAGCCATCCATCATGAGATAAGAGAAAGCTCATGGTAGGAGGCCTAAAGAAGTAATAAGATACACAGCTTTTATACAAGAGATTACATCACAAGGAAGAGAGCATTGAGAAGGGGAAGAGGAGGCATCTAATTGGTTGTTGCTATTTGGAGAGATTGCAATGGAAGGTTTCTGTTTCCCCCAAATCACCTGATTTCTAGGAGACAGAAAATCAGGCCTTCAGGCTTAATCAAGCAGAGAGTGGTCCAGCTAAGAGACTAAATATCGATAAATGTCAAATACTAATAAATGTCATCAGCTCAGGTTAGGTAGATATGGTTATAGTTTGCCAAAGCTCAAGTAAATATGGGCCTGCACATGTTATACAGGTCATAGGGGAAACACAGAAATAATGAAAATAAAACACAGAAAAAGAATTCTTACATTTCTGGAAGTTCTTTACCTTATCTATTCCATACAAAGGGAATAAAAAACGAAGGCAGACAAAAAGAGAGGGATTGGAAATGTTATATAGTGGTTTACACTCAATTCCCAGAATTCTTTCGGTGAGTGTAGCTGGTTCAGTTTATTACCACTCTATTGGAACAGATTTGGTTCTGAAGAGGGCCACGTTCATCAGAAGTGATCATCATATAGTATTGTTGTTGAAGTATATAGTGATCTCCTGGTCCTGTTCATTTTACTCAGCATCAGTTCATGTAAGTCTCTCCAGACTTTTCTGAAATCATTCTACTGGTCATTTCTTACAGAATAATAATATTCCATAACATTCATATACCACAATTTATTCAGCCATTCTCCACTCAGTTTCCAGTTTCTAGCCACACAAAGAGGGCTGCCTCAAACATTTTTGCACATACAGGTCCTTTTCCCTTTTTTAAAATCTCTTTGAGATATAAGCTCAGTAGTAACACAGCTGGATCAAAGGGTATGCAGAGTTTGATAACTTTTTGAGCATAGTTCCAAATCGCTCTCCAGAATGGTTGGATCCATTCACAACTTCACCAACAATGCATCAGTATCCCAGTTTTCCCACATCCCCTCCAAAATTCTGCATTATCTTTCCTTGCCATTCTAGCCAATCTGATAGGTGTATAGTGGTATCTCAAGAGTTGTCTTAATTTGCATTTCTCTGTAATATTGACTTGGAGCATCTTTTCATATGGCTAGAAATAGTTTCAATTTCTTTGTCTGAAAATTGTCTTTTCATATCATTTGACCATTTATCAATTGGAGAATGGCTTGATCAATTCTCCATATTTTTTGGAAATGAGGCCTTTATCAGAACCTTTGATTGTAAAAATGTTTTCCCAGTTTGCTTCCCTTCTAATCTTTTCTGCATTAGTTTTGTTTGTACAAAAACTTCAATTTGATATAAAAATTTCCTATTTTGTGATCAACAATGATCTCTAGTTCTTCTTTGGTCACAGATTTCTTCCTCCTCCACAGGTTTGAGAATTAAACTATCCTATGTTCTAATTTATTTCTTTATGCCAAGATTGTGAACCCATTTTTGACCTTATCTTGGTGTACATGTTAAGAGTGGGTCAATGCCTAGTTTCTTCCATATTAATTTCCAATTTTCCCAGCAGTTTTTGTCAAACAGTGAATTCTTATCCCAAAAGCTGGGCTCATTGGGTTTGTCAAACACTAGATTATTAAAGTTATTGACTATTTTGTCCTTTGAACCTAAACTATTCCATTGATCAACTAGTTTGTTTCTTGGGCTCACAGTTTAAATACCCTTGGAAGAGTGGGTATTCTCAAGAGTGGCAGTCAACTTCGATTGGTTAATAATAACGAATATTACAATTAGAGGTGGACCTATTCTGATAAGAGTCTGGGGGATGTAATTTTATTTCTGTCATTCCCTTCTAAATTGCCCAGTCTTGGGGAACCTAATCAAAGCATGGATCCCCACCTAAACCTGTGCAAAACACACTGGGCTTCCCTCCAGGCTGGGTCTGAACAACTTGGAGAACACTAATTCGATCTCATTATCAGCAATGCTATTTAAAGACAACCTACAGGCTTATTCTTGGCCCTAATTCAACAATTGATATGAGGGAGAAATACTATTTTCTCCCACCAGCCATGCCTTCACCTCCCCAAATTGCTTCTTGCTAAAAACAACCCAATTATTTTTAATTTTTTTTTTTTAGGCTATACGTGTATATTCACTTTTAACATATTTGCATATGAGTCACATGGGAAGGAAAAAACCGGAATAAAAGGGAAAAAAAAACACAAGAAAACAAAAACGAAGGTGAAAATAGTACACTTCACTCCACATTCAGTCTCCATATTCACTCCACATTCAGTTCTCTCTCTGGATGTGGATGGCATTTTCCATCCCAAATCTATTGGACTTGCCTTGGGTCACTGCATTGTCGAGCAGAGTTTAATCTATCACAGTTGATCATCATAATCTTGCTGTTACTATGTGTAATGTTCTCTTGTTTCAGTTTTCTTCGGGTCTCTGGGAGCAGCTTTCATTTCAATTCAGTAATCACCACAAATGTAGCCAGGTGTTAAAGTCCAAATCCTTTATTGTCTCCTTCAAAGTCCTATCTCCTTCATTTGGGGCTCAGCTAGTTTTCTGGAGACCTTCTGGAGTCTTGGTTTCAGTGGAGAAGTGAAGGAGACCACCCTGCCACCAAGGCAGTGTGAGATAAAGTGAATGAATAATCCAAGGGCTTGTGCTTCAGCCTCCAGCCACCACAAAGGCGGATGATGGAATGAATCTGTTTCAGCCTTTGCTGGCTGTTCTATACTCCATTATCATAGGTGTGAATCTTGTGAAACTATATTAAGAACTAAGTACATATACTGAACTAGAGAACTATTAAGTCAATTCCACTGACTTAACACCTTGTAAGAATCCTTGTTTCAGAGTTCTGGCCCATAACATCTCCCACTTTCTTTTGTTTTAGAAAGTAAGGTGGTCACTCTCGCTGATTTCTCAAGGAGGTAAGAACCCAAAAAAGGGATGTGATCACAGCTTCCCTGACTCCTCAAAAAAGGGGTGAAAACACCAAAAAAGGAGGTGATCACACCCTCCCTTATGTCTCAGGAAGGAAAATGAAATGGGAAATCAAATCAGATTAGCGGGTTTCTGAAGGGTCTCACTTGAAACAGGTATATATAAATCCATCAACATGGGAGGTATTACACATAATTACATAAATTACATAAGCACGTAGTAACACAGGCTAGTAGTGATATGACAAATAACATGAATCAACATGAGAATTATACATGTCCATAAGTCCTAGAAATAGTCCAAAAGGAGTCTATTGTCCATTATTTCATGTGTATAGGGAATCCAATAATTCCAGCAAATTTTGAAGTCCTATAATCCTACAATAGTCTCATCATATATCAGGGAATCCAATGATTCCTGCAGATTTTGAAGTCCTGCATCAGTCGTATACAATTTTTCATCTTAGGGAATCCTTGGACCTGCTGCTGTAGCTATAAAAGCATGGAGCAGCCCCCAGGAAAGCAAGATTGAGGGGAAGCCTTCATGGAAAATAGAGCAAAGTCCCAATGAACTGTTTGCTGATTTTGTGGGACATCTGCAAACAACTGTCACAAGAACTATTAGAGAAAATGCAGATACAGGAATTATGATAAGACAACTGGCTAAGGAAAATGCTAATGAAATTTGTATAAGAATTATTTGGGGACTACACAAGGATTCTTCTTTAGAGGAGATTATGACACACTGTGCCTCAATAGGTACAAATGTCTTTTATACTCAGGCTATGATGATGAACATGGAAAGACAGGGTCCCTCTTGGCAAGGGACTTCCAGAGAGACTCATTGATGCTTTCAGTATGGTAAAATAGGGCATTTGAAAGCTCAATGTAGGCATTGAGATAGAGTGAGAAAACGGGGTGAGAAAATAAAACTCCAAACCCTGTGTCTAAAATGCAACCAAAGCTTCCACTGGGCCTCAGAATGTAGATTGAGCCAGGGAAATCAGAGGTGGGGCACAGCTCCAAGACCTCAAACAAAAAACAGGTGGGGCATGATGGCAGCCGAGTTTACACCCAGAGAGTCTTTAGTAGCTCAATACTCTGATATGATCAACCAGCAGAGAAGCAATCTGATAGAAGAAAGGGATTACATGATCAATAAAAAAGCAAACAGACAGGAGAAAGGGATTACAATTGGGGAGAATATAGGCTTTTTAACCCAACAGAAGGGCAGTGTCCAGTTCGAGCAGCTCCAATGTAATTGCCAGGTGATGAGAAGAGATTTAGAAAATGATAAGTAGAAGGGACTAGATAGGTTAACAGCTTGGGAGAAAGAGTTTGCTTGTATTTTCTGTAGATGGAAAAGGAATTAGATGGGTGCCAATGAGTATCTGGAGAGAGGCAGAAAGAGAAAAGCCTGGAAACAAAGACGACCTAAAAAACATCTGACACTGAAAGAATGTGGCTGATAATGAGACTGTTACAGAACTTCAAAACCAGCAGGAATCATTGGATTCCCTGGGATGAAAAATTGTTGATAAGACTGTTGCAGACCTTCAAAACTTGTAGGAATCAATGGATTCTCTGACATATGAAGTGATGGACAATAGATTGCTTTTGGACTATTTCTAGGACTTAAGGACATATATAATTCCTCATATTGATTCATGTTGTTTGTAATACCTCCCATATTGAAGGATTTATGTATACCTGTTTCAAGTGAGACTCTTCAGAAACCCGCTAATCTGGTTGATTCCCCATTTTCCTTTGGTTTTTATCTCCCTGAAATGTGAGGGAGGACATATCACCTCCTTTTTGGTGTTTTTACTCCTTTTTTGAGGAGTCAGGGAAGACGTGATCACCTCCTTTTTTAAGGTTCTCGCCTCCTTGAGAAGTCAGAGATAGTGTGACCACTTTAAGTTCTAAAACAAAAGAGAGAGGGAGATGTTATGGGCCAGAACTCTGAAATAAAGATTCTTACAAGCTGTTGTCAGAATTGATGAGACAATGGTTATCTAGTTTAGCATGGTGCTTAATAGTTCTCTAAATTCAGTATGATTGATTTAATCTTATAATAAAGGTTTCCTAGTAATATGATTGGTTTATACTCAATGTAGAGCATATAAGCCAAAGCTCTTGGAGCTAAAGAGAGAGATTCATTTCCACCTTCAGTCAGGTTCCTGATGGCTTTCCTGGGGGACTGAGAGAGCTTGAATTCAGAGCTAGGGAAGACAAGTGAACTGGAGGCTGAAGTCCAAACCCTTGGACTGAGATTCATTCATTCCATCTCGCACCTTGTGGTGGCAGGCTCTCCTCCTTAGCTATTCCACTGAAGAAAGCTAATTGGGCCCCAGGAAAGGAGACAAGACTTTGAAAGAGATAATAAAGGACTTTAGCCCCTGGCTATTCTTGTGGTGATTACTGAATTAAAGAGAAAGCTGCTCCCAAAGACCCCAAGAAGACCTCAACAGAGAACATTATATTTTAGAGAGAATATTACATTTTGGTCCCTGGATGTGGGACCAAGAACTTTCATTTGTGCAATTAGGGTGAATATAAGAAGGAAAGTTTGTAAAGGAAAAGGCTAAACTAGTATTGCAGCTGAAATGGGACAAATGTTTAGAAAGGAGCCTTTTCCAATTCAAGGAAAATGTATTGAAAGAATGGTTTAACTTAAAAAAAAAAAAAAAAACCAAGATTTGATTATAACTTGGGAGCAGATCATTGAATTTTTAGAAATTGTACAGTACACATCTCCTTGGTTCTCTAAGGAAAAAAAATTATGTCCACACGAGTGGAAATTAGTAGGAGAGCAATTAAGTGAATACTAAGGAATGGACCTGACTCAATTTCCAAAGAAACACTCTACACATATAACATACAACTGGCTTCAGGAAATTATATAAGTTATAAGGAAAAAGAAGAAAGTGCAGGAGGAGGATGATCCAGACAAACCAGGTGAAAATCATGAAGAATTAGACAAGAAAGAAGTTAAGTACAATTCTGATCAAAGGAGTGTGGTGCTTCACAACTACTAGGGCATTCTCCAATATTATATACTATATTAGTGGCATTAAAGGGAATGGAGAAAGGAGGCCAAAAGCACCTTAGGCAGAAGCTGGGTGTTCAGAATCCCTGGCTACCCCCAAAGGATTTGTCTAGTATGGTGAAGAGAAGGGGACAAACCACTGTTTTTATTGAAAGTAAGAAATAATGCTTTACTAGGGGTGAGAGAGATTATGTCCCAGACTGGAGCTGGGTGGTGAGAGGACAAACTGGGGAGACAAACAAGGGAAAGACACAGCACCAGCTCACACCTCTCCTCAGGCAGCAGTGGAAAGCTTGGTGCAGGTGTCCGTGGGATGCGAATGGTGTATGGGGGGTGGGGGCAGACCTCAAGTGCTGGTACACCAGAGCCTGCATCAGCGTTTGGGGGTGGGGTTGGAGATTTGAGGCAGCATTCCAGTATGGTCAGGGATTATGCTTTTCCAGACCAAATCCATGTTCCCAAAAGGGGTGCTGCCTGTTGGTAGAATTGTCTGTACCTTGTTCTGCCCAGGTATGGGCACTACAGTCTGGAATTTGGGTCGGTAGGGTGGGGTTCTTTCAGGATTATAAGACAAATGGTAGAGGAGGCGCTCCCCAGGCACCCCTTCTTCACTCTTCAGGGCCTGTTTGTTCAGTATATCCAATGGCTGCCTTTCCTTTTTCCGCAGTAGTTCATTTAACAGCGTGTGGACCTTAGTGTTCCTGAGATGGTACAAATCCAGGACTTGGTTGAACTGGGACATCCAGTAGGAGTTGTCTTCCGCATAGCGCTCCTGTAGCTTCTTGAGGACGTGGTACAGAGTAACAAAGGTCTCCCATGGAAGCACATCCTCTGGACGACTAGCAGGGGATTTCTTGACTCGCTTCCTGTGCTGGGGAGTGGTCTTGCTTTTCCAGGTCTGGAGGTCCCTTTTTAGTCGCCAGATCAAAGGTAACTTTTCCACATAGGGAGAAGCACTCTCAGGCATATCTCTCAAGGATATCTGAGTGATAGCTTCCTTGTCCTTCAACAAAATAGAAAATTGCTTTTCCCAGTCCTTGGAGTAGGGAGGCAATGGCTCTTCCATAGTGGTGGAGGGGGTGATGGAGCCTCTGGCAGGCAGAGGGGTGGCAGTCCCTGCCATGGGTGACTCTGCTATGACTGTGAGCAAAGGCTTGGCCTCCTCTTTCTTGATGGGAGGGATGACCTTCAAGCGTCCTGGACTTATGGTGATTTTTCTCTTCTCATCCTCGGAAAGTTTGAGCTCCCTGTCTGCCAGCCCCCTCTGGGGCAAACTGATGGTCTGCAGTCCTGCCCACTGCAGCCAGTCCTTCTGGTTCTCAGACAGAACCTTGGCCAGCAGCTGGCATAGTTGATCACAGGTTTCCTTGGTGAGCTGTTCCTGGTCCTGAAGCATCTTCAGAGTAGCTTTCAACCAGTCTCGGTCCTCGGGGCTGAGTTTAAGGATTTCCAGGTCTAGGTCAGTCAGTCCCACCACGGGTCCTCCTAGTATGATCTGTTTCAGCAGTAGAAACCACTTCCACTTGTCCTCCATTATTTTCTCCTTAACCTTCTTCTTTTTCTTGGACACATCAATGGGGACTTTCAACTTTCTGAGTTTCTGCAGCTTCAGATAGGGCTCTCTTTGGGGTTCTCTTTCTTCTTTTTCTTTCTTTTGGGGTTCTCTTTCTTCTTTTTCTTTCTTTTTGGCTTGATCTTCCAGAACCTCTTTCTCCTTAGGAGTGAGAAGCTTAGGTTTGATTGTGGATAGGATGAGTTCCTTCTCAATCTCTTCCCAAGAAGTGTCCTCTTGTAAGTCTTTCCATGGAGTTAAGACTTCAAGTTCCTTTAAGATCTTTTCAAACTTCTCTTCTGATGCTTTCCCCTCCATGGACAAAAAAGCTGAGGGCCTAGGTTCCAGCCCCAAGTCTTTCTCGGCACCCTCCTCAACTGCCTCCCCTTTAGCTCTCTCCAAAATGTCTTCTTTTGAGATGAAGGGTCTCTCTTCCATAGCCATTTCAATGATACTGAATATGTCTTTCTTTGCTTCTTCTTTCTTCTCCTCCTTCTCCTTCTTCTTCTGCTTATGCTTTTTTTTCTCCTTCCTCTCCTCCTCTTTCTGTTTCTGCTCCTCTTTCTCCTTTTCCTCCTCCTCCTCTTCCCCTTCCTCTTCTTCCCCTTCCTCCACTTCTTCTTCCTCCTCCTCCTCTTCCTCCATCTCTTCTTCCTCCTTCTCTTCCCCTTCCTCCCCTTCCTCCTCTTCCTCCTCTTCTTCCTCTAACTCCTCCAAGGGATATTGTTGGCGGTCCCTGGCCTTCTGCTCTTTCTTCAGTTTTTCTTCCTTCCTAAGTTTCCGAAGCTTCAACTGAAGCCAATTCAACCAATTCTTCAGCTCCGGAGGCTCCTTTATCTCCTCCTTGGTGATTTTATCTCCAGTCTTTTCCTGGAGCTTGGCTGCCTCCTCCATGGCCAACTTCCTTGCTTTATTGGCAAGTCTCATCTCGTTGGAGTAGATCTTCTTCTCCAAATGAACCATGCTTCTCTCATCCTTGGCCAGTCTCCTATCTTCCTTGGCCAATATTTCCCTTTCTTCAGGCAGACCCTTCTCTCTCAGGATCTCTCTTCTCTTCTCCAAGAGCTTCTCTTCAGGGATCCTCAGGCCTGCCAGCCTTCTCTCCTCCTCGGGCAACATTTCCCCTTCTTCAGGCAGACCCTTCTCTCTCAGGATCTCTCTTCTCTTCTCCAAGAGCTTCTCTTCAGGGATCCTCAGGCCTGCCAGCCTTCTCTCCTCCTCGGGCAACATTTCCCCTTCTTCAGGCAGACCCTTCTCTCTCAGGGCCTCTCTTGTCTTCTCCAGGAGCTTCTCTTCAGAAATCCCCTCCAGCTTCTCATCTTTCAGGCCTCCCAGCTTCCTCTCCTCCTCGAGCAGCATTTCCCCTTCCTCAGGCAGACCTTTATCTCTCAGGGCCTCTTGTATCTTCTCCAGGAGCTCATACTCAAGTGATCCCTTGGACCCCTCATCTTCCAGGCTTGCCTCTTCTTCAAATAGGTCTTTCTCCTCCTCCATTAGATCTCTTTCCTTCCTGAGATTCCTCCTCCGTTCCCGGAGCTTGCGTCTAATGGCAGCCCTATCCTCTTCAGATCTGGCCACCTCCTGAACTTGCAGCATATCTTTTGGCGTCCAGGATGCCTTCCTCTGGTCTTGAAGCTCCTGCCTCTCTTCCCGGATCTGCTTCCTCTTTTCCCGGAGTCTCCCTATCATCACATCCCTTTCCTCATCAGACTTGGCCCAGTCAGCTTCCAGCGCTCTCCTCAGCATGCCAGACAGCTTCTTCTTGTCCCAGAGCTTCCTCTTGTCCCAGAGCTTCCATCTATCCTCCCAGAGCTTTCTTCTCCGGGCCCTGTCCAGCTCAATCTCCTGGTCTCTCCTTCCCTCTTTCGGCTCCTCTTTTTCCAACTCCTCCCCCCTCCCTTCCCCCTTACTCAGTTCACTTTCTTCCGAGGAGGACCACATCTCCCTGGACAATGCCTCCTCAGAGGATTCACTCAGCTCTTCAGAAGAAGGCCCTACATCACCAGTCTTGAGGAGCTGTCTCTTTGCTTTGTTTATTCTTCTCTTCTCCCGGATAATCCTCTTCATCCTTTCCTTCAGCAAGTCCCTCTCAACTGCGAGCTCTTTTTTCTCAAAATTGGTTTCATTCTCGTCCTTATCTAGTCTCTTCCTCTTTAACTTGAGCTTCCTTCTCCTCTCTTTTTGGAATGGAACTTTGCCTTCCCTCATGGACTCTTCCTCATTCAACTCCCTCTCCTCTTTCAACAACAACCGCTTCTTTTGGACTCGTTCCTTTTCCTCCTTGAGCAAAGCCTCCTTTTCCTCGGCCAGCTGCTTCTCTTCTGCCAGCAGCTCCATCTCTTTGGTGGGGAGCTTAATCTCCTCTTGCATCAGTTTAATCATTTTCCGCCTTTCCTTCTTAGACAGCGGGATGTGCTGGAGGGCCAGCATTCCCTTCGTCCGCAGCACGTCTAGCTCTTTCTCTGATAGCATCCCCATTTGTTTTAGGAGCAGTCCCTCGACAAACAGCTCGTCATCCTGGTCTTCTTCATCCGGCTCCTCCTCAAGCAACTCCTCCTCAAATGGCTTCTCCAACAGCCCCTCAAAGTACGGCCCTTCTTCGAACAACCTCTCCTGGAACCGTCCCTCCTCCTTAGACGGCCCCTCCTCGTACTGCCCCTCCTCGAATGGCTCCTCCTTAGACGGCCCCTCCTCGTACCGCCCCTCCTCGAATGGCTCCTCCTTAGACGGCCCCTCCTCGTACCGCCCCTCCTCGAATGGCTCCTCCTTAGATGGCCTCTCCTCGTACTGGCCCTCCTCAGAAGGCTTCTCCTCGTACCTCCTCTCTTCAAACTGCCCCTCCTCGGATGGCCCCTCTACGAACGGCCCCTCCTCAGATGGCCCCTCCTCATACGGCCCCTCTTCAGAAAGTTCCTTTTCGTACGGCCCTTCCTCAAACGGCCCCTCCTGAGACTGCCCTTCTTCAGACCACCCCTCTTCATACCGCCCCTTCTCAGACGGCTCCTCTACGTACGGCCCCTCCTCCAAAGGCCGCTTCTCGGAAGGTCCCTCTTCATACGGCCCCTCCTCGAATGGCCTCTCCTCGTGCCGCCTCTCTTCAAATGGCCCCTCTTCCAACAGCTCCTCTTCATACGGCCCCTCCTCCGAAGGCACCTTCTCGGACAGCCTCCTCTCAGTCCGCCGCTTTTCCAAGGGCCCCTTTTCATACGGCTTCTCTTCGTATGGCCCTTCCTCATCCTTGGATGGCCACCCCTCGGATGGCTTCCTCTCGGCTGGCAGCTTCTCGGTCCGCCCTTTTTCATAAGGCCCTTCTTCAGGTAATCCCTCTTCATACTGCCCTTCCTCAGGCGGCCCCTCCTTGGATGGCCACTTCTCGGATGGCCCCCTCCTAGGTGGCCGCTTCTCGGACCGTCCCTTCTCAGGCTGGCGCTTCTCCGATGGCCTCCTCTCAACCAGCCGTTTCTCCGAGGGTAACTCTTCAAACGACTCCTTCTCAGGCGGCCCCTCCTTGGATGCCCACCCCTTGGACGGCTTCCTTTTAGCCAGCCACTTCTCGGAGGTCTTCCTTTTAGACCTCCGCGACTCGGAAGGCCGCCTCTCAGCCGGCTGCTTCTCTAATGGCCCCCTCTCAGGCAGCCCCTCCTCAGAAGATCCCTCTTTGTACAGCCCCCTCTCGGGCGGCCCCTCCTCGGACGGCCCCTCCTCGGACGGCCTCCTCTCAGGAAGCCCCTCCTCGAGCAGTCCCTCCTCGGCCGGCCTCCTCTCAGGAAGCCCCTCCTCAAGCAGTCCCTCCTCTGACGGCCTCTTCTCGGGCAGCCGCTTCTTGGACAGCCTCCTCTTGAGAGGCCCCTCCTCAGACGGCTTCCTCTCAGGAAGCCCCTCCTCGAGCAGTCCCTCCTCGGATGGCTTCCTCCCGGGTGGGCCCTCCTTGGACGGCCCCTCCTCGGACGGCCTCCTCTCAGGAAGCCCCTCCTCAAGCAGTCCCTCCTCGGATGGCTTCCTCCCGGGTGGGCCCTCCTTGGACGGCCCCTCCTCGGACGGCCTCCTCTCAGGAAGCCCCTCCTCAAGCAGTCCCTCCTCTGACGGCCTCTTCTTGGGCAGCTGCTTCTTGGACAGCCTCCTCTTGAGAGGCTCCTCCTCAGACGGCTTCCTCTCAGGAAGCCCCTCCTTGAGCAGTCCCTCCTTGGACGGCTTCCTCCCGGGTGGGCCCTCCTTGGACGGCACCTCCTCCGACGGCTTCCTCTCTGGCAGCCGCTTCTCCGAAGGCCTCCTCTTGGGCGGCCCCTCCTCAGATGGTCCCCTTTCAGGTGGCCCCTCCTCCGATGGCCTCCCCTCTGGCGGCCCCTCCTGGGGCGGCTTCTTAAGCAGCCGTTTCTGGGATGGCCTCCTTTCAGGAGGGAGCTTTTCCGGCGGCCCCTCCTCAGATGGCCTCTTCTCAAGAAGCCCCTCCTCGAGCAGTCCCTCCTCTGATGGCTTTCTCTTGGGCAGTTGCTTCTCTGAAGGCCTCTTCTCTGGCGGCCTCTCCTCAGATGGCCTCTTAAGCTGCCACTTCTCTGATGGCCTCCTTTCAGGAGGGAGCTTTTCAGGTGGCCCCTCCTCAGACGGCCCCCTCTCAGGTGGGAGTCCCTCCTCGTATTGTCTCTGTTCGGATAGCACCTCTTCTGACCACCCCTTCTCAGGCAGCTGCTTTTGGGGAGGCCCCCTCGAAGGCGGCTCCTCCTTGTATGGTTCTTCCTCAGATGGCCACTTTGCCGCCAGTTCCTCAGAGAGTCCCCTCTCAGGTAGCCGCTTTTTTAGGGGGGCCCTCTTAGGCAGCCCCTCCTCAGATGGCCCCTCTTCATATGGCCCCTCTTCATATGATACTTCTTCAGATGGTTCCCATTCAGGTAACTGCTTTTTTGAAGGCTCTCTCTCAGGCAGTCTCTTTTTTCGGGGAGCTTTCTCAGGTAGTCCCTCCTCGGGCTGCTGCTCCTCAGATGGTTCTTCCTCTGAAGGTTCCCTCTCAGGTAACCACTTTTTGGAGGGCTCTCTCTTAGGCAATCTCTTTTTTCGGGGAGCTTTCTCAGGGAGCCCCTCCTCAGGCTGCTCCCCCTCTGATAGTTCCTCAGATGGTCCCCTCTCAGGGAGCTGCTTTTTGGAACGTCCCCTTTCAGGCAGCTGTTTTTTTTTGGGGAGCCCTCTCTCAGGCAGTCCCTCCTTGTATGGTCCTTCTTCAGACAGTTCCTTGGATGGTCCCCTCTCAAGCAGCTGCTTTTGGGGGGGGCCCTTCTCAGGCAGCCGCTTTTTTGGAGGCAGCCTTTCAGGTGGAACCTCTTCAGGCAGCCCCTTCTCGTAAGATTCTTCCTTAGATGGTCCTCTCTCCAGCAACTGCATTTTGGAGGGCCCCCTCTCAGGCAGCTGCTTTTTTGGGGGGGCCTTTGCAGATGGCCCCTCTTCGTGTGGTTTTTCCTTGGATGGCCACCCTTCAGCAGGCTCCTCAGATGGTCTCCTCTCAGGCAGCCACTTTTTGGGGGGCCCCCTCTCAGGTGGCCCCTCTTGAGATGGGCCCTCTTTGTATAGTACTTCTTCAGATAGCCCCCTTTCAGGTAGCCGCTTTTTGGGGGCCCCTCTTTCAGGCAGTCTCTCCTCAGGCGGCCCCTCTTTGTATGGTTCTTCCTTGGGCGGCCACTCTTCTGATGGCTCCTCAGTTGGCACCCTCTCAGGCAGCCGCTTTTTGGAGGGCCCCCTCTCAGGTGGCCCCTCCTCAGATGGCCCCTCTTTGTATGGCACTTCCTCAGACAGCTCTTCGGATGGTCCCCCCTCAGGCAGCCACTTTTGGGGAGCCCCTCTTTCAGGTGACCCCTCCTCATATGGCCCTTCCCACAGTCTCCCCTCAGATGGCTCCTCAGATGGTCCCCTCTCATCTAGCCGCTTTTTGGGCAGCCCCTTCTCAGGCAGCCGCTTCTTGGGGGGCCCTTTTTCAGGCAGCCCCTCCTCATATGGTTCTTCCTTGGGCGGCCACTCTTCTGATGGCTCCTCAGTTGGCACCCTCTCAGGCAGCCGCTTTTTGGGGGGCCCTCCCTCAGGTAACCCCTCCTCAGGCAACCCCTCCTCGTATGGTCCTTCCTTGGGTGGCCACGCCTCTGCCAGTTCCTCGGATAGCCCCCTCTCAGGCAGCCACTTTTTGGAGAGCTCCCTCTCAGACAACCCTTTTTCAGAAGGCCCCCTCTCAGGTAGCCTCTTTTTAGGGAGGCCCCTCTCAGGTGGCCCCTCCTCATATGGTCCTTCCTCCCATGGTCTCCCTTCTGATGGCTCCCTCTCAGGCATCCCCTCCTCAGACGGGCCCTCTTCATATATTCCTTCCTTGGCCAGCCACCCCTCTGATGGCTTCTCAGATGGTCTCCTCTCAGTCACTCGCTTTTTTTTGGAGGGTCCCTTTTCCGGCAACTGCTTTTTGGGGAGCCCTCTTTCAGACAGTCCCTCCTCATATGGTTCTTCCTCAGTCGGCCACCCCTTGGACGGCTCCTCAGTCGGCAGCATCTCAGGCAGCCGTTTTTTGGGAGGTCTCTCGGGCAGCTGTGTTTTGGGAGGCCTCCTCTCAGGCAGCCCCTCCTCAGATGACCCCTCTTCGTATGGTACTTCCTCAGACGGCTCCTCGGATGGTCCCCTCTCAGACAGCTGCTTTTTGCGGAGCCTCCTCTCAGGCAGCCCCTCTTCAGAGAGACCCTCTTTGTAAATTCCTTCCTCAGATGGTCCCCTCTCAGGCAGCCGCTTTTTGGGGGGCCCCCTCTCAGGCAGCCCTTCCTCAGATGGCCACCCCTCTGATGGTTCCTCAGATGGCCCCCTCTCAGGAAGCTGCCTTTTGGGGGGGCCCTTTTCAGGCAGTTGCTTTTTGGAGGGCCTCCTCTCAGGCGGCCCCTCCTCAGATGGCCTCTCTTCGTACGGTACTTCCTTAGATGGCTCCTCAGATGGTCCCCTCTCAGGCAGCCGCTTTTTTGGGGGGGCCCTCTCAGGCGGCCCCTCCTCAGATGGCCTCTCTTCGTACGGTACTTCCTTAGATGGCTCTTCAGATAGTCCCCTCTCAGGCAGCCGCATTTTAGAGGGCACCTTCTCAGGTAACTGCTTTTTGGGGGGCCTGGTCTCAGGCAGCTCCTCCTCAGATGGTCCCTCTTCATATAGTCTTTCCTCAGATGGCCATCCCTCTGATGGTTCCTTAGACGGCCCCCTCTCAGGAAGCTGCCTTTTGGGGGGGGCCCTCTCAGGCGGCCCCTCCTCAGATGGCCCCTCTTCGTATGGGACTTCCTCAGATGGCTCCTCGGATGGTCCCCTCTCAGACAGCTGCTTTTTGGGGAGCCTCCTCTCAGGCGGCCCCTCTTCAGATAGACCCTCTTTGTAAATTCCTTCCTCAGATGGTCCCCTCTTGGGCAGCTGCTTTTTTGGGGGGGCCCTCTCAGGCAGCCCCTTCTCAGATGGCCCCTCTTCAGAATATGGTACTTTCTTAGATGGCTCCTCAGATGGTCCCCTCTCAGGCAGCCACATTTTAGAGGGCGCCTTCTCAGGCAGTTGCTTTTTTGGGGGCCCCCTCTCAGGCAGCCCCTCCTCAGGCTGCTCCTTCTCGGATGGTTCTTCCTCGGGCGATCCCCTCTCAGGTAACTGCTTTTTGGAGGGCCCCCTCTCAGGCAGCTGCTTTTTGGGGAGCCTCCTCTCAGTCAGCCCTTCTTCAGATGGCTCCTCTTTGTAAATTAATGCCTCAGATGGTCCCCTCTCGGGAGGCCGCTTTTTGGAGGGTGCCTTCTCAGGCAGCTGCTTTTTTGGAGGGGCCCCCTCAGGCAGCCCCTCCTCAGATGGTCCCTCTTCATATGGTACTTCCTCAGACGGCTCCTCAGATGGTCCCCTCTCAGGAAGTCTCCTTTTGGGGGGCCCCTTTTCAGGCAGTTGTTTTTTGGGGGGCCCTCTCTCAGGCTTCCCCTCCTTGTATGGTTCTTCTTTGGAGGGCCACCCTTCAGCCAGCTCCTTAGATGGTTCCCTCTCAGGGAGCTTCTTTTTGGAGGGCACCTTCTCAGGCAGTCCCTCCTCAGATGGCCCCTCTTTGTATGGTACTTCCTCATATGGCTCCTCAGATGGTCCCCTTTCAGGTAACTGCATTTTGGAGGGCACCTTCTCAGGCAGTTGTTTTTTGGGGGGCCCTCTCTCAGTCAGCTCCTCTTCAGATGGGCCCTCTTTGTAAATTAGTTCCTCAGATGGTCCCCTCTCAGGTGGCCGCTTTTTGGAGGGTGTCTTCTCAGGCAGCTGCTTTTTTGGGGGGGCCCTCTCAGGCGGCCCCTTCTCAGATGGTCCCTCTTCATATGGTACTTCCTCAGATGGCTCCTCATATGGTCCCCTCTCAGGGAGCTTCTTTTTGGAGGGCGCCTTCTCAGGCAGTCTCTTTTTTCGGGGAGCTCTCTCAAGCTGCCCCTCCTCAGGCTTCCTCTCCTTGTATGGTTCTTGCTTGGACGGCCACCCTTCAGCCGGCTCCTCAGATGGTTCCCTCTCAGGCAGCCGCATTTTGGAGGGCCCCCTCTCAGGGAGCTTTGTTTTGGAGGGCACCTTTTCAGGCAGACTCTTTTTTAGGGGAGCCCCCTCCTCAGGCAGTCCCTCCTCAGATGGCCCCTCTTTGTATGTTACTTCCTCAGATGGCTCCTCAGATGGTCCCCTATCAGGTAACTGCATTTTGGAGGGTGCCTTCTCAGGCAGTCTCTTTTTTGGGGGGGCTCTCTCAGGCCACCCCTCCTCAGGCTGCTCCTCCTCAGATGGTTCTTCCTCAGATGGTCCCCTCTCAGGTAACCGCTTTTTGGAGGGCGCCCTCTCAGGCAGTCTCTTTTTTCGGGGGGCTCTCTCAGGCAGCCCCTCCTCAGGCTGTTCCTCCTCAAATGGTTCTTCCTCAGATGGCCACCCTTCACCTGGCTCCTTAGGCAGCCTCTTTTTGGAAGGCTCCCTCTCAGCAAGTTTCTTTTTGCGGAGGGTTCTCTCAGGCCGCCCCTCCTCAGGCTGCTCCTTCTCGGATGGTTCTTCCTCAGACGATCCCCTCTCAGGTAACTGCTTTTTGGAGGGCACCCTTTCAGGAAGTCTCTTTTTTGGGGGGGCTCTCTCAGGCCACCACTCCTCAGGCTGCTCCTCCTTGGATGGTTCTTCCTCGGACCATCCCCTTTCAGGTTTTTTGGAGGGCTCTCTCTCAGGGAGCCGCGTTGTGGAGGGTATCCTCTCAGGCAATCCCTTTTTTTGGGGGGCTCTCTCATGGAGCCCCTTCTCAGGATGCTCCTCCTCGGATGGTTCTTCCTCGGACGGTGCCCTCTCAGGTAACCACTTTTTGGAGGGCTCCCTCTCAGGCAGTTTCTTTGGGGGGGGGGCTCTCTCAGGGAGTCCCTCCTCAGGCTGCTCCTCCTCATATGCTTTTTCCTCAGATGGTCTCGTCTCAGGTAAATGCTTTTTGGAGGGCTCCCTCTCAGGCAGTCTCTTTTTTCGGGGGGCTCTCTCAGGGAGCCCCTCCTCAGGCTGCTCCTCCTCAGATGCTTTTTCCTCAGACGGTCTCCTCTCAGGTAAATGCTTTTTGGAGGGCTCCCTCTCAGGCAGTCTCTTTTTTGGGATCTCTCCTTCTTGGAGATCCTGCTCCTTCTTGGATGGTTCTTTCTCAGACCATCCCCTTTCAGGCTTTTTAGAGGGCTCTCTCTCAGGGAGCCGCGTTGTGGAGGGCACCCTCTCAGGCAATCCCTTTTTTGGGGGGGCTCTCTCAGGGAGCCCCTCCTCAGGCTGCTCCTCCTCAGATGATTCTTCCTCGGACGGTGCCCTCTCAGGTAACCGCTTTTTGGAGGGCTCCCTCTCAGGAAGTCTCTTTTGGGGGGGGGCTCTCTCAGGGAGCCCCTCCTCAGGCTGCTCCTCCTCAGATGCTTTTTTCTCAGGGAGCCCCTCCTCAGGCTGCTCCTCCTCAGATGCTTTTTCCTCAGACGGTCTTCTCTCAGGTAAATGCTTTTTGGAGGGCTCCCTCTCAGGAAGTCTCTTTTTTGGGGGGGCTCTCTCAGGCAGCCCCTCCTCAGGCTGCTCCTCCTCAGATGATTCTTCCTCGGACCGTCTCCTCTCAGGCTTTTTGGAGGGCTCCCTCTCAGGCAGTCTCTTTTTTGGGGGGGCTCTCTCAAGGAGCCCCTCCTCAAGCTGCTCCTCCTCAGATGGTTCTTCCTCAGATGGTTCCCTCTCAGGTAACCACTTTTTGGATGGCTCCTTCTCAGGTAACCGCATTTTGGAGGGCTCCCTCTCAGGCAGGCGCATTTTGGAGAGCTCTCTCTCAAGGAGCCACTTTTTGGAGGGCGCCCTCTCAGGCAGTTTCTTTTTTCGGAGGGCTCTCTCAGCCCGCCCCTCCTCAGGCTGCTTCTCCTCAGATGGTTCTTCCTTGGATGGTTCCCTCTCAGGTAACCACTTTTTGGACGGCTCCCTCTCAGGGAGCCGCATTTTGGAGGGCTCCCTCTCAGGGAGCCGCTTTTTGGAGGGCTCTCTCTCAGGGAACCGCATTTTGGAGGGCTCCCTCTCAGGCAAGCGCATTTTGGAGAGCTCTCTCTCAAGGAGCCACTTTTTGGAGGGCGCCCTCTCAGGTGGTTTCTTTTTTCGGGGGGCTCTCTCAGGTCGTCCCTCCTCAGGCTGCTCCTCCTCAGATGGTTCTTCCTCAGACGGTTCCCTCTCAGGGAGTCGCATTTTGGAGGGCTCCCTCTCAGGGAGTCGCATTTTGGAGGGCTCCCTCTTAGGGAGTCGCATTTTGGAGGGCTTTCTCTCAGGGAGTCGCATTTTGGAGGGCTCTCTCTCAGGGAGACGCATTTTGGAGGGCTCTCTCTCAGGGAGACGCATTTTGGAGGGCTCTTTCTCAGGGAGACGCTTTTTTGAGGGTTCTCTCTTCAGCAGTCTCTTTTTTCGGGGGCCTCTCTCAGGCCGCGCCTCCTCAGGCTGCTCCTCCTCAGATGGTTCTTCCTCAGATGGTCCCCTTTCAGGCAGCCATTTTTTGGAAGGTGCCCTCTCAGGCAGTTTCTTTTTTCCGGGGGCTCTCTTAAGCCGCCCCTCCTCAGGCTTCTCCTCCTCAGATAGTTCTTCCTTGGACAGTTCCCTCTCAGGTAACCACTTTTTGGAGGGCTCCCTCTTAGGCAGCCGCATTTTGGAGGGCTCTCTCTCAGGGAGCCGTTTTTTTGAGGGTTCTCTCTCCGGCAGTTTCTTTTTTCGGGGGGCTCTCTCAGGCCGCGCCTCCTCAGGCTGCTCCTCCTCAGATCGTTCTTCCTTGGATGGTTCCCTCTCAGTTAACTGCTTTTTGGAGAGCTCCCTCTTAGGCAGCCGCCTTTTGGAGGGCGCCCTCTCAGGAAGTCTCTTTTTTCGGGGGGCTCTCTCAGGCCGCCCCTCCTCAAGCTCTTCCTCCTCAGATGGTTCTTCCGCAGATGGCCACCCTTCATCTGGCTCCTTAGGCAGCCTCGTTTTGGAGGGCTCCCTCTCAGGCAGTTTCTTTTTTCGGGGGGCTTTCTCAGGCCGCCCCTCCTCAGGCTGCTCCTCCTCCAATGGTTCTTCCTCAGATGGTTCCCTTTCAGGTAACCGCATTTTGGAGGGCTCCCTCTCAGGCAGCCGCATTTTGGAGGGCTCTCTCTCAAGGAGCCTCTTTTTGGAGGGCTCCCTCTCAGGAAGTTCCTTTTTTCGGGGGGCTCTCTCAGGCCGCCCCTCCTCAAGCTCTTCCTCCTCAGATGGTTCTTCCGCAGATGGCCACCCTTCATCTGGCTCCTTAGGCAGCCTCGTTTTGGAGGGCTCCCTCTCAGGCAGTTTCTTTTTTCGGGGGGCTTTCTCAGGCCGCCCCTCCTCAGGCTGCTCCTCCTCCAATGTTTCTTCCTCGGATGGTTCCCTTTCAGGTAACCGCATTTTGGAGGGCTCCCTCTCAGGCAGCCGCATTTTGGAGGGCTCTCTCTCAAGGAGCCTCGTTTTGGAGGGCTCCCTCTCAGGCAGTTTCTTTTTTCGGGGGGCTTTCTCAGGCCGCTCCTCCTCAGGCTGCTCCTCCTCCAATGGTTCTTCCTCAGATGGTTCCCTTTCAGGTAACCGCATTTTGGAGGGCTCCCTCTCAGGCAGCCGCATTTTGGAGGGCTCTCTCTCAAGGAGCCTCTTTTTGGAGGGCTCCCTCTCAGGAAGTTCCTTTTTTCGGGGGGCTCTCTCAGGCCGCCCCTCCTCAGGCTGCTCCTCCTCAGATGGTTCTTCCTCGGATGGCCACCCTTCATCTGGCTCCTTAGGCAGCCTCTTTTTGGAGGGCTCCCTCTCAGGCAGTTTCTTTTTTCGGGGGGCTTTCTCAGGCCGCCTCTCCTCAGGCTGCTCCTCCTCAGATGGTTCTTCCTCAGATGATTCCCTTTCAGGTAACCGCATTTTGGAGGGCTCCCTCTCAGGCAGCCGCATTTTGGAGGGCTCTCTCTCAAGGAGCGGCTTTTTGGAGGGTGCCTTCTCAGGAAGTATCTTTTTTTGGGGGGCTCTATCAGGCAGCCCCTCCTCAGGCTGCTCCTCCTCAGATGGTTCTTCCTCGGATGGCCACTCTTCATCTGGCTCCTTAGGCAACCTCTTTTTGGAGGGCTCCCTCTCAGGTAGTTCCTTTTTTCGGGGGGCTCTCTCAGGCCGCCCCTCCTCAGGCTGCTCCTCCTCAGATGGTTCTTCCTTGGACGGTTCCCTCTCAGGTAACCACTTTTTGGACGGCTCCCTTTCAGGGAGCCGCATTTTGGAGGGCTCCCTCTCAGGCAGGCGCATTTTGGAGAGCTCTCTCTCAAGGAGCCACTTTTTGGAGGGCGTTCTCTCAGGTAGTTTCTTTTTGGAGGGGCTCTCTCAGGCCGTCCTTCCTCAGGCTGCTCCTTCTCAGATGGTTCTTCCTCGGACGGTTCTCTCTCAGGTAACCACTTTTTGGATGGCTCCCTCTCAGGGAGCTGCATTTTGGAGGGCTCTCTCTCAGGGAGTCGCATTTTGGAGGGCTCTCTCTCAGGGAGCCGCATTTTGGAGGGCTCCCTCTCAGGCAGGCGCATTTTGGAGAGCTCTCTCTCAAGGAGCCACTTTTTGGAGGGTGCCCTCCCAGGTAGTTTCTTTTTTGGGGGGGCTCTCTCAGGCCGTCCCTCCTCAGGCTGCTCTTCCTCAGATGGTTCTTCCTCGGACGGTTCCCTCTCAGGTAACCACTTTTTGGATGGCTCCCTCTCAGGGAGTCGCATTTTGGAGGGTTCCCTCTCAGGGAGCCGCTTTTTGGAGGGCTCTCTCTCAGGGAGCCGCATTTTGGAGGGCTCCCTCTCAGGGAGCCGCTTTTTGGAGAGCTCTCTCTCAAGGAGCCACTTTTTGGAGGGTGCCCTCCCAGGTAGTTTCTTTTTTGGGGGGGCTCTCTCAGGCTGTCCTTCCTCAGGCTTCTCCTCCTCAAATGGTTCTTCCTCAGACAGTTCCCTCTCAGGTAGCCTCATTTTGGAGGGCTCCCTCTCAGGGAACCGCATTTTGGAGGGCTCCTTCTTAGGTAACCGCATTTTGGAGGGCTCTCTCTCAAGAAGCCGCTTTTTGGAGGGCGCCCTCTCAGGGAGCTGCATTTTGGAGGGCTCCTTCTTAGGTAACCGCATTTTGGAGGGCTCTCTCTCAAGGAGCCGCTTTTTTGAGGGTGCCCTCTCAGGAAGTCTCTTTTTTCGGGGGGCTCTCTCAGGCAGCCCCTCCTCAGGCTGTTCCTCCTCAGATGGTTCTTCCTCGGATGGTTCCCTTTCAGGTAACCACTTTTTGGAGGGCTCCCTCTTAGGTAACCGCATTTTGGAGGGCTCTCTCTCAAGGAGCCGCTTTTTGGAGGGCGCCCTCTCAGGAAGTCTCTTTTTTCGGGGGAATCTCTCAGGCAGCTCCTCCTCAGGCTGCTCCTCCTCGGCTGGTTCTTCCTCAGATGGCCACCCTTCAACCGGCTCCTCAGATGGTTTCCTTTCAGGCAGCCGCATTTTGGAGGGTGCCTTCTCAGGCAGTCTCTTTTTGGGGGGGGCTTTCTCAGGCAGCCCCTCCTCAGGCTGTTCCTCCTCAGATGGTTCTTCCTCGGATGGCCACCCTTCATCTGGCTCCTTAGGCAGCCTCTTTTTGGAGGGCTTCCTCTCAGGCAGTCTTTTTTTTCTGGGGGCTCTCTCAGGCTGCTCCTCCTCAGCTGGTTCTTCCTCAGATGGCCACCCTTCAACCGGCTCCTCAGATGGTTTCCTTTCAGGCAGCCGCATTTTGGAGGGTGCCTTCTCAGGCAGTCTCTTTTTTGGGGGGGCTTTCTCAGGCAGCCCCTCCTCAGGCTGTTCCTCCTCAGATGGTTCTTCCTCGGATGGCCACCCTTCATCTGGCTCCTTAGGCAGCCTCTTTTTGGAGGGCTTCCTCTCAGGCAGTCTTTTTTTCCTGGGGGCTCTCTCAGGCTGCTCCTCCTCGGCTGGTTCTTCCTCAGATGGCCACCCTTCAACCGGCTCCTCAGATGGTTTCCTTTCAGGCAGCCGCATTTTGGAGGGTGCCTTCTCAGGCAGTCTCTTTTTTGGGGGGGCTTTCTCAGGCAGCCCCTCCTCAGGCTGTTCCTCCTCAGATGGTTCTTCCTCGGATGGCCACCCTTCATCTGGCTCCTTAGGCAGCCTCTTTTTGGAGGGCTTCCTCTCAGGCAGTCTCTTTTTTGGGGGGGCTTTTTCAGGCAGCCCCTCCTCAGGCTGCCCCTCTTCATATTGTTCTTCCTCAGATGGCTCCTCAGACGGCTCCCTCTCTGGCCACTGCTCCTTGGCCAGCCCCCTCTCAGGCAGCCCCTCCTCATATAGTCCTTCCTCTGACGGCCTGCTCTCAGGTACCTGCTTTTTGGAGGGTCCCCTCTGAAGTGGCCCCTCCTCAGACGACCCTTCTTCATATGGTCCTGCCTCAGAAGGCATCTCCTCGAACTGCCCCCCTTCAGATGGGCTCCTCTCAGGCCACTGCTTCTCTGAGGGCCAGCCTTCGGGAGGCCCCTCCTCAAACAGTCCCTTCTCCAATGGCCCCTCCTTGGGCATCCCTTTCCTCTCAGGCTGCTCCTTCTCCAAGGGCCGCTCTTCAGAAGGCTCCTTCTTGGAAGGTTCTTTCTCGGAAGGCCCTTCCTCGGGTGGCCCTTCCTCAGGCAGCCCCTTCCGGAGCCAGCCTTCTTCATATAGCCCCTCTTCCAAAGGTCCTTCCTTGGAAGGTTCTGATGGCCCCATCTCAGGCAGCTGCCCTTTAGAAAACCCTTTCTTGGGTAGTACCTCTTGAGAAGGCTTCTTCTCTAATAGTCCCATCTCTGGTCGTTGCTTCTCCAACAGCACCTCCTCAGTTGGCCACTTTTTGGGTGGCCCCTCCACGGTGGGCCCCTCCTCAGCTGGCTGCTTCTCTATTGGTTCCCCCTCAGGCCTTGGTTTCTTGGACCGCCCCCTCTTAGGTGGCTCTTTCTCAGGCGGCCCCTCTTCAGATGGCGGCTTCTCGAATGGCCTCCTTTCACGGGGTGGCCTCTTGGTGGGCTCCTCAGACAGCAGCTTCTCGGATGGCCGCCGCTTCTTGGATGGCCTCCTTTCATGGGGCGCTCTCTCGGTGGGCTCCTCAGACAGTGGCTCCTCCTCAGACAGTGGCTTCTCGGACGGGCCCTCTTCAGATGGAGGCTTCTTGAACAGCCTCCTTTCACGGGGCAGCCTCTTGGTGGGCTCCTCAGACAGCGGCTTCTCGGATGGCCGCCGCTTCTTGGACGGCCTCCTTTCACGAGCCGCCCTCTCGGTGGGCTCCTCAGACGGTGGCTCCTCCTCAGACAGTGGCTTCTGGGATGGCCGCCGCTTCTTGGATGGCCTCCTTTCACGGGGCGCCCTCTCCGTGGGCTCCTCAGACGGTGGCTCCTCCTCAGACAGTGGCTTCTGGGATGGCCGCCGCTTCTTGGATGGCCTCCTTTCACGGGGCGCCCTCTCGGTGGGCTCCTCAGACGGTGGCTCCTCCTCAGACAGTGGCTTCTGGGATGGCCGCCGCTTCTTGGATGGCCTCCTTTCACGGGGCGCCCTCTCGGTGGGCTCCTCAGACGGTGGCTCCTCCTCAGACAGTGGCTTCTGGGATGGCCGCCGCTTCTTGGATGGCCTCTTTTCACGAGCCGCTCTCTCGATGGGCTCCTCAGACGGTGGCTCCTCCTCAGACAGTGGCTTCTGGGATGGCCGCCGCTTCTTGGATGGCCTCTTTTCACGGGGCGCTCTCTCGATGGGCTCCTCAGACGGTGGCTCCTCCTCAGACAGTGGCTTCTGGGATGGCCGCCGCTTCTTGGATGGCCTCTTTTCACGGGGCGCTCTCTCGGTGGGCTCCTCAGACGGTGGCTCCTCCTCAGACAGTGGCTTCTGGGATGGCCTCCGCTTCTTGGATGGCCTCCTTTCATGGGGTGCTCTCTCAGTGGGCTCCTCAGAGAGCAACTCCTTCTCAGACGGCCGCCGCTTTTTGGATGGCCTTCTCTCAAGCTGTTGCTTCTCAGTGGGCCCCTCCTCAGGCAGCATTTCACTCTTGTCCAGAAAAAGTTCAACTTCTTCACGAGACTGCCTTTTCTTCCATTTTTCCTTTAGCATCCTCTCCATCTTCTCATTTTCAGCTTTCCTCCTCTCCCTAATCAGCTTCTTCTGCTCATAGTCCTGGGGGGTCTCCTCCTCCTTGGGGATTTGGCCTTGGAGAGCTTTTTTATATATCCCCTCAGACTTGGACTTCACTCTTTCCTGCCTCGCC
Organism: Sminthopsis crassicaudata; assembly: GCF_048593235.1. Taxonomy (NCBI): domain Eukaryota; kingdom Metazoa; phylum Chordata; class Mammalia; order Dasyuromorphia; family Dasyuridae; genus Sminthopsis; species Sminthopsis crassicaudata. The sequence goes on along the minus strand of NC_133623.1, from coordinate 57,260,493 downwards.
CGCCTCATGACATCCTTGGACGCATCCTTGAACATGGTCAGCAACAGGTTGGCTTTGTCTTGGACAGCCCCCTTGTACTCCTCCTTCTTGATCTTTTGCTTTATTTTCTCTTCCTTGGCCAGTGTCTGCTTTAACTGGGCCAGCACACTCTCTTTCTTGGCCAGCTTTTCCTCTCTCCTGGCCAGATCTTCCTTGGTCTTGGTCAGTTCATCTTCCTCCTTAGCCAGTTTCTTCTCCTTCTTGGCCAGTTTCTTCTCCCTCCGGAACAGTTTCCACTCTTTTTTCCTGAGTTTAGTCTCTTGCAAGGTAGGGCCTGCAGAGCCCTCAGTGTCTGAGAAAAACACTTTCCTTTTCCTGGGCTTCAGAATATCCAATTCCTCTAACTTAGGCTTTAGCTCCTCCTCTTTCTCCAAGACCACAGCCTCCTTCTCCTCCCTTTCTTTCTCCTCCTTCCCTTCCTTGGAAGGTAGAAGTGGATGGATGGTCTTAAGGAGTTCCCAGCTGGCAGACTTCTTATCCAGCTTCTCCTGAGCCACACCCATTATGTCTTGACCCAGTTCCCCTTTTAGGGAGGCTGAATCTTTTAAGCTAATTAGCCGGAGGAGGTTGTCTCTCCAGGTTTTATCTTTGTCCTGTTCAGGGAAGCTAGGTGTCTCCTTGATCACCTCCCCAACTTTGTCCTCTTCAGAGTACCAGACAGGCTTCTCCTTGATCATCGCGAGACTCTTTTCCAGGGCCTTCTCCAATTCTTTTCTCCTTTCCTCATATTGTTCCTCCTCTTCTTTTACCTCTACCTTCTTCTTAGCTTTACCCTTCCTTTTAGGCTCCTTGGCCCACTTCTCCTTCACGGCCTTCTTGATTGGAACCGGTTTCATATCACCACCATCACTCCGGGCTTCTTGGCCCTGAACATCCAGTGGGATCGGCATCTGTATATCCCTACTCTGAGCCTGGGACTGTCTCGGTGACATGCTCGGAGGAACTTGAGTGGTGGTCAGTGAGACCGATGGGAGGCGGCTACTGCGTCTGCTCTCAGTCTCCTCTGGTACCATCCCGAGCTTTGCAAGGGAAACAGGTCTGGCAGGTCTCCTCCCTTCTGGGGTTTTCCCTCTGGACTTCCTGAGGTTATCCAGAGACTTGGCTGTGATCTTCCCTGAAGGAAAACACACACACAGACACAAAATGAGAGCAATGAAAAAATTTAAGGTAAGTTGGGCAGAACCCCTATTGGGGCAGAGAGTCAAAGAAACAGCCCATCTCTGGCCTCTATCCCAAGCCCAAAGCTAGGAAAATTGAGGCCTACTAGGTTTCCTTTGGTTGTCACTCCATTGAGCACACATTTATCAGGAAGACCCCCACTGAACTGGAAAATATGAAGCCATATTTCCCTATACTGCACAAACTTATCATTTATCCAGCTTAATCAATTGTGTCCATTAGTTGGCACCGTAATGCATAGAGTGCTGGACCTGGAGCTGGGAAGACTCATCTTGAGTTCAAATTTTACTTCAGACAGTTATTAGTTGTGTGACCCTGGAAAAGCCACTTAGCTTCATGCCTCAGTTTCCCCATTTGTGAATGAACTGGAGAAGGAAATGGCAAACCACTCCAGTATCTTTGCCAAGAAAACCCCAAATGCGGTTCTGACAGAACCGGACAAACTGAAACAATAATTCTGTCTTGTCCACAACTTCAATTTTTCTCTCCCTTGGCCACCCCATGGCTAACGTCCCTTATGTCCAGACTTCATTTTCTTCTTGCCAACATCTGGGTCAAGAGGCTATGCCCTGGTGAACCCTTTCAATTCTGGGACTTTCAATTCCCCTAAGACTCCTCCTCTTCTGATCGCCAAACTGGTCCCCTGGCTATTTGCCAGTTTAAGCATTTTATCCCCTTCACACCTTGGTACAAGCATCCCCCCCCCCACCTATGTCTGAACTGGAGTCCTTCCTCATCTTTCCTCACCCTCCCAACTCCCTTTTAGGTACCTGCTATCACCTTTCTCCCCAAGGCTTAGTATCCTGGCTCTAAATCCAGCTCTTCTGGTTGCCCCGTGGGGCTTATGTGCCCTCTCAATCCTTTCTGGTTCTACTCTGTGGTCAAGTATGGGACAACCTGTCAACCCCCAGATAAGATCGAGGGGAGGAAATCTGTCCAAAATCAGATGAGTAAGGAGGGGGCAGGAGGGATTTGATCCCATGCTCCCCATGGAGAATTGTTTCCATCCTTCTGTGCCTACTGTGAGTTTGAGGTGCTGGCAGGCAATTGGGAGAGGACATACTCTAGGCTGATGGTGCTAGAGTGACCCTAGAACCTGAAGAGAGGACAAGCCCGCAGAGGGAGGCTTGGGAGCCATCTCCTAACTAAATGGAGTGCCAGTTGGCAGATGGGGAGAGGGGGAATGCCAGCTCAAGGGTACACTGAGAAGGGGGAGAAAGACCAGAAAGGGAGCAAGAGAAGGAACAGAGAAGCAAGGGGACCTGAGGGACACAAGAATCATTAATAACAAAGGTCACAACTATTTGTATGGTGGGTGCTATCTTTGACCCTTCCAACAGCCTTGTGAGGTAGTTGCCCATTTCCCAGAGAACGACACTGAGTTTACAGTAGGGGTGGTCAGCAGAGACAAAAGCTTTTGTGCTGAGGAACCCTCCCCTTTGCCCCTGTTCCCTTCCCGGGAAAGCCCTGTGGGAAAGCTCTTAACCCGTTCTGTACCTGCCCTTCTGAGGATGTCCTCCTCCTTCTTTTCCCTCGGGGGAGTTTCAGTTTTAGAAAGGTCCTCGGTGCTAATGAAGGCTGGATGCTGAGTGAGCACCGGCAGGCTTGGAGGCAAGGAGACTTTGGGTTTAGATTCGACTGGGGTGAGGGTGTCACCGAGCTGGTGTTCCACCATGTCTGTGAGGGAGTAAAGGTCCTGGAGCCGAATCCCCAGCAGCTGGTCCAAGGACTGGTCCCCGATCTTCTCCTGCCTGCGGAGAGCAAGGTGGAACAAGTGAAGCTTGCGGTCGATGGCACAGACACAGGCCTAGTTGGACTTACCACCCATTTCTACTATGTTTAACACAGATTGGACTACTTGCCATGGTGGGGAGGAGGAGGTTTGAATACAAGATTTTGCAAGGATTAGTGTTGGAAAATTATTTCTGCATGTTGTGAAAATAAAAAGCTTTCATAAATTAAAAATTAAAAAGTTACAAGTTAAGAACAGTTTCTTTAAAAAAAATTTTTTTTAAAAGAAGTGATGTTGGGGGCTGAGAGTCTTGAGGCTGGTGTTCTGGACCACCAGGAGATGAGAGCGGATTGGGAGGGCCTCAGGAAGAGCAGAGGAGGATGGGAAGAAAGAGGCTGAGGGGTGGGTGGAAGGAGGGACAGGTCACTGAAGGAGAAGCTAGGCACTCCCTCATTGAGGATGCCATTGGGGACAATCCCTAGATCATTCAACAGCAACAATTAGGGACCTCAGAGGAATTGGTAATCCAATCTCGTTTTTAAACCGATACAGAAGGAAACAGGCCAGTGAAGTACATTACCTAAGTTCTCCTAGGTAGGTGTCAGAAGTGAGATTAGAATCCAGGACCTCTGATTTCTTTTTCCCCTACACCACTGGCTCCCCCATGGGATGGATTTAAGAGTCCTGTCCATCTCAGGGACTGTCATTCTCTGGGTGGGGGGGAGGGTGAGCAAAGGCCCACAGGCAAGAAGGAGAAATCAGAGGAAGGAGAGCTGCCGCCCCCCCCCCCCATCACTTACTGCAGTGCTTGGAAGGTCTCCGGGTTCTGGAGCAGATCCAGCAGACCAGCTTTGTCCCGAACGCCTGTCAGAGACCCAATGAGCTCCCAGGCCTTCTGACGCACGCTCTCATCCGTGTCCAGCAACCCTTGCACCAGGGGGATGGCGAAGAGGTGACTGATCAGGCCGAGCCGCTCCAAGCCCTCCCAGGCATCCTTGCGGATTTCGGCATTGGTGTGGGACGTGTCATCCAGCAGCTGCTGCGCAGTTTCGGAGCGCAGCCCTGGCGCCACGTTGTACACGGCGAAGACCTTCGACAGGAGGTTGATACACTTCTTGTATTTATCGGGTATGGCTCGGGACATCACATTCAGCAGGGTGTTGACAGTTTTAGAGACTGCCATTTCACTCATCTCCTCGGGTTTGTCCCTGAGGTTCAAGACGTCATCGGCTTCTGAGGGCTTGGGGAGCATGCTGACCCCAAGTTTCCGCTCTTCCCCCCCCTCGGCTATGTGTTCTGTAGCGAAGAACCTGAACTTGGCTCCCTGGTAGGCCAGGTCCCTCCAGCGTTCCCCCAGGCCACACTGAAGGAAGACCGGGGTGCCCTCGGGCCACATGCGGGCCCTGACCACTGAGTTGGGGATGTAGCCATCGGGGGCCACCACCCACTTCCGTCCTTGGCCAAAGAAACGCTGCAGCAGCTTCACGGGGCACACGCCCTCCCACAGTGCCAACTCATCTTGGGTCAGGCCGGCTGGGGGCCGCTTCTCTTGCTCCTGGGCCTTGGACAGTAAGAAAGTCGTCTGCTGCTCCTTCGGGATCTTGCCCTTCAGGGATAATAAGCCATCAATCTCTTCCACCACGTGGGGGACCAAGTGGTCAAAGGCGATGGTCCGCAAGTTGGGCAGGGCGTCCAGCCCCAAGAACTTCTGCACCCCTTCACCCAGGTAGACATAGCGTGGCAGGAAGATGATCCTGAAGGACAAGAAGAAGCTGGGCAGGAAGGGGACGGGCGCCTGCTTCACCTCATCCTCGAGGCTGATGCTGGCTAAGTGGGTGAGCAGGGAAGGGGGGAGCAGCTGCAGGCAGGATACCAGATAGATGCAATTGTTGAAAGTCAGGAGCAGGTCTCCCCGTTCATTGGCGAAGCAAATGGGGCCGAAATGCATGCTGGAGTTCAAGATGACCACGGGGTTGCCTTTCATGTCCCAGACACCCACGGTGCCGTCGGAGGCGGAAGTGGCGAAGATCTCCAGGGTCAGGCAGATGTCGAAGGAGACGATGGGCGCCTTGTGCAAGGGGAGGGTCTCTTGGAATTTTGCTTTCTGGCTCGTTTGGGGATTCACCAGGAATTCACAGTAGTTCCACAGCCGCAGCCGGCTCTCGGAGGTGATGGCCCCCACGGCCTTGGGCATCAGGATCAGGTGGTGGAGGATGCAGCTGCTCAGGATACTGGTGAAGGCGGACAGGCTCACCTTGGTGTCCTTAAACATGACTTCAGACAGGTGCACATACTGGTCCACACCATAGGAACAGACCAAAGTTTGTTCCATGTCCTTGGAGGTGGTGGGGGAGCCAGTGAGCGTGCAGATGATCAGCACCGGGCCGTCGTGGATGGTTTTCTCCACCCGGGCGTAGCTGTGCTGGGACAGCACACTCACAAGGCCGCTCTTGTGGCCGCAGTATATCAGGCCGTCGATGCCACGGCCCAGGCGGGGCTCCCCATAGGCCATGCACTGTATGTGGTCCTCGGGCTTCGTGCAGGCCTGCAGGATGTACTTTGGCATGCACGGATTCTTGGTGGTGTCCAAGATCATCACGCTGGCATCCCCCATGGCCACGACAAGCTCCCGGTGCTCGTGGTCATAGGCCGAGGCCACGGCTCTGTCCAGGGCCATGAAGGGCCACGTGAGGAACAGGAGATTACCGGTCAGTGGGCACAGGAAGCGAAAGAGGCCGTCGGCGGTGTGGCAGAAGATCAACGTCTGGTTCTCCTCGCAGAAGATGCGCTTCAGCTGCTGGGGGCTGGCCCCGCAGTTGTTGAAGAGCTGGTAGAACTGGGCCATGTGGTATAGGAAGAAACTGTGCTGGGTGTGGCAGAAGAAGGTGTTGTCCTTGATGAACTCCATCCGCAGCAGCTGGTCCTGGCACACGCGCAGCTCGCGCAGCAGCCCGCCCGATGTCAGGTGCCACTCCTTCAGCAAGCCATCTCCTCCCGCCGTCAACAGGGTGTGCATCTTGTCGTGGTTGTGGACCAGCACCACGGGCCCCGAGTGCGCCTGAAAGCTGATGAAGGACTTGCGGTTGGCGCTCTGCTGCAGGTTCCAGATCTGGATCTGGCCCGCCTGGTTGCCCCCAAACAGGTAGCCCTCGGAGGAGCAGGTGCAGCAGCAGGTCAGGGAATCTCCGCTCCGGGGGGACGAGAAAGACTGCAGCTCCTCCAGCTTCTGGTGGCCCCGCCACTCCACTATGCGCAAGAAGCTCTCGCACAGGAGCAGGAGCGAGTTGTGCGGCCCGTCCAGGCTGATCCCCTGCACCAGCTCCTTGCCCGACATGGGCGTGATCTGCAGGATCTGCAGGCCCTTCCCTCCCGGCTCGATCGCCCACGTGACCACGGCCCCCGCTATGCCCGATAGCAGGACGTCCGCCTTGGGCACATAGGCCAGGCAGCCAATGGAGAAGCGGCAGGGGACCACGCAGCGCGCCTTGAAGTTAGTGTTGTGGTCCCCGAAGACCCGCAGAAGCACGTCACCGCAGTAGATAACCAGCACCCGGTGGCTGTGCGTGTGCACCAGGGCCTGGATGGGCGGTAGGCGCTCCTGCTTGGGGATCTCTTTCTTCTGCATCCCTTCTGGGCCTGTTTTTGGATACACCCACAGCATTGTCTGGGAGGGGACAAAAAGGGGAGGGGGAAGAGATGAGTTGAGCGGTTATGGGGGGGGGGGGGGTCAGGCGCTGGGCTAAGCGCTGGGGATAATAAACAAATTAATACTCCCCCCACCCTCAAGGATCTTCTGAGCTTTTTGGGAGGCAATGGGCAAACAACCGGTAAACCGGTGAAATTAGGCAGGATCAATAAGGCAAAGGCTTCCTGTAGATGGTGTGATTGTAGCTGGGACTTGAAGAAAGCCGGATTTGAAAACAAAAAGCTTTGTAACAACAACAACAACAAAAATAGAAAAATAAAAATAAAAAAAGAAGTGGGGAGTGGAGAGATAAGGTGAACTTACAGAAATGTTTAAATTCTTTTTCTGTATTTTATTATTCATTATTTCTATGTCTTTGTGACCTGCATAAGTATGTTGTGTGTTAGCCAATATTTATTTAAACTTTTGATATATTTACTTGACCTGAAATGATGACATTTATCACTATTCAATGTTATCAATATTTAGACTATTAGTTGAATGCTGGTAGCTTAGTAATCTAAATTTTGAAGGTTTGTTGGCACCCATGTCTAACATTCAATTAAGGGGAGAAGGCACCTATTTCTCAATATTTCCCAACTTATGATCCAAATAGCAACAACCAATTAGATGCCTCCCCCTCCCCTTCTCAAAGCTCTCTTCCTTGTGATGTAATCTCTTGGATAAAAGCTGTGTATCTTTACTACTTCTTTAGCCCTCCTACCAAGAGCTTTCTCTTTCTTACCTCACAATGGGAGGACTCATCCTCCAGAGGTTTTCAATAAACAAGTTTTTTGCCTTCTACTGAGTGATCTCTGAGGAGTCATTTTGGGTAAGGGTCTTCTACATCCCTCACAGAAGAAAGCCAGGGAAGCCAGAACATGGAGAGTGTGTGGAGTAAGATATAGTGAAGAATTTACAGATTAAGCACATATTGATCAGACTCTGCTAGCTAACGTAAACCAGACCTATAGGCCCCAGTCATATGAAGGCCTAGGCTGCATTCCATTGTCCAAAGAAGAGATTGGGAACATATATGTGGCCAAAGTGGCTGTAAATCACCTTTTCAGCTGCATTCCACTGACCAAATAGGGGGGTGCAGACTTGTATGACCAATCACAACCTATGGGAGGATGGGATTTTGGAGGTTCTTTGTCTGAAATGTATAAAAGCTGTGAACGTTTTCAAGGGAGTGGTCTGTCCTGCTGTGAATTTTGGCTCACAGACCAGGATGGAGACCGCTTCTCGAGATTCTAATAAATAATTCTGCTTTTCTATGAGTGATCTCTGAGTAGTCATTTTTGGATAGGATTTTCTATCCCTCACAAGAGGAAGCTGGAGAGGGTTTTAAGAGTATGACTTGACCACGAGCAAGTCATGGGATACCACTGGGCCTCAGTTTCCCTCTATGGAAAATGAGAACATCTGAAGTGCTCTTTCTTTTAGGTGAAACATGAAATTCTTTTCAACATATTTCCATTTTGCCAAGTTGTGTAAGAAAAGTTAAACCAAGAGGAAAGAAACTATGAGAAAGAAGAAAAAAAAGTTTCCATTTTTGTCAAGTTGTGCAAGAAAAATCAAACTCAAAGAAAAGAATTTATGAGGGAAAAAAAACATGTTTCCATTTTTGTTAAGTTGTGCAAGAAAAATCAAACCAAAAGGAAAGAAACTATGAGGAAGGAATAAAACATTTCCATTTTTGTCGAGTTATCCAAGAAAAACCTAACCAAAAGGAAAGAAACTATGAGAATGAAAAAGAAACATTTCCATTTTTGTCAAGCTAGTTGTGAAAAAAAAAATCTAACCAAAAGGAAAGAAACTATGAGGAAGAAAAAAAAAGTTTCCATTTCGTCAAATTATCCAAAAAAAATCAAATCAAAAGGAAAGAAACTATGTGAAAGAAAAAAGTTTCCATTTTTGTCAAGTTATCCAAGAAAAACCTAACCAAAAGGAAAGAAACTATGAAAACGAAAAAGAAACATTTCCATTTTTGTCAAGCTAATTGTGAAAAAAAAAAACTAACCAAAAGGCAAGAAACTATGAGGAAGAAAAAAGTTTCCATTTTTGTCAAGTTGTGCAAGAAAAATAAAACCAAAAGGAAAGAAACTATGAGGAAGAAAAAAAAAAAAAAACAAAACAAAACAAAAAATGTTTCCATTTCGTCAAATTATACAAGAAAAATCAAACCAAAAGGAAAGAAACTATGAGAAAGATAAAACATGTTTCCATTTTTGTCAAGTTGTGCAAAAAAAAAAAAATTCAAACCAAAAGGAAAGAAACTATGAGGAAGAAAAAAAAACAAACATGTTTCCATTTTTGTCAAGTTGTGTGAGAAAAATCTAACCAAAAGGAAAGAAACTATGAGGAAGAAAAAAATTTCCATTTTTTCAAGTTGTGCAAGAAAAATCAAACCAAAAGGAAAAAAAAGAAAAACTATGAGAAAGAAAGAAAAAAAAAAACACATTTCCATTTTTGTCAAGTTGTGCAAGAAAAATCAAACTTAAAGGAAAGAAACTATGAAAAAGAAAAAACAAACAAGCAAACCAACAACAAAAGAGGTGAAAATATTATGCTTCGGTCCACATTCAGTCTCCATAACTGTCTCTGGAGGTGAATGCTCTCTCCATCCTAAGTCTGTTGGAGTTGACTTGAATCATTGCATTGTTGAGAAGAGCCAAGTCCATCACAATTAATCATTACATAATCTCAGTGTTACTCTCATGTTTTCCTGGATCTGCACACTTGATTCAGCATCAGTCTTTCCAGGCTCTTCTGAAATCATCCTGCTCATTATTTCTTACAGAATAATAATATTCCATCACATTCATAGACCATAACTTGTTCAGCCACTCCCCAGCTGATGGACATCCCCTCAGTTTCCAGTACCTTGCCACTTCAAAAAGGGCCCCCACAAACATCTGTGCACATTACTCTCAGTTCTGGATCTAAAGTGACTTGTAAAAGTCACCAACAGGTTATAGTAAGTAGCTGAACCCAGGTACGCTAGGCTGCCACCCCCTCCCCAAGGGCTTCATGAGTCCTGAGTTATCTCAACAATCTGCTGATTGATTCAATCTTTCTGATTCATCTTTCACAGGCTGACAAATCATTCTTTTGAAGCTCACCTGAGATTATTTCCAAGGCGATCTAATGAGCAGGAGCAGGATGGGATAGAATATGGGCCTGGATAAGGGATAGGGAAAGAGTCTTTCTGTGTAGTCACACAGGGTAGGAAGTCTGGTGAAGATGGTGTAGAAGGAATAAAGGAATGGACTAAGAAGCATATAGTCGCCCTATAATTAGAGATGTTAGTGCCTGGTGTGGATAGCCATGGTGGAATGTGTACATATGTGTGTGTGTTTGGGAGGGGCATTGTGGGGTCATCTTGGGAGTGACCCCAGTGGCAGTGAAGTACACAGTGAGATGCAAGATTTGTAAGTAGTTAAAAGGAGGAAGAGCTCTTAGAATGAGGCTACCTTGGGTTAGGGGAGGTGCTCATCCAGGGAAGAATGATATCAATATACTCCCTCTAAATTTTGCACCCTGGAGAAAAGACCCATTGTCTTACCCTTACTCAGAGTTACTCTGATGGGCAGCCTTACCCGCTCTTCCTTCTTGCCCCTCTGCACCCAGGAGAAGGAGACAAAATAGTAGGCGTCCAAAGAATAATGGCAGATTATTGGCATGCTTTGGGGATAGCGGCTATCCTGATACACGACCTGAGGTCTGTCATTTAAGAAAACCTTGGCTTCATAAATGCTTTCTTCTTTCCTGGAAAAGGACTGGAGAAGAGGAGAGAAAAAGAGATGAGAACCTGGGCCAGCAGGGCCTCCGCATCTCATCCCAGACACACATTAATATGGCACCCAGATATCTTTCCCCTGAATAACTTCTCACACTGGAAGGACCTTCAATCCTTGTGGCCTATGTCTGTGATTGGCTGGCTCCTCCATGTTAAGGAGGGTGCCCCGGTCAGTAATGTCTTCATTCCTTCTCCAGACAGCACTCCTCCCTCTCTGAGATTTTTTTAGCCCACCCTTAGGGTATTGAATTTGTATTTTTAGCACTTGGCTTAGTAGCCGGCACACAGAAAGTCAAATATCATTTGTAAAGTTCCTGAATTGTGAGGGTCTGTCTGCTCAATTATAATCCTTCTCTGGGAGGAGATCTGTAAAATCTTTTCCTCTGTGCACAGGTTTCTTGGGAGCTCTGAATCTCCTCCAGCTCTTGTCCTTTCTCAAATCAGACTGATCTCCTTTCAGCCTGCCTGGAGTCAAAACTCTATACCAGAGATGATTCTCTCAGACCCAATGCTGCCCTTCTTTTATCCTCCCAGAAAATAGGTGTGTAAGGACTCAATGGGGCGTGGAGAAATACTTCCACCAATGAACTTGCTCCTCTTAGAATTCCTAAGGTGTAAATTCCCTTTAAAGGCCAGAACCAAAGGTTTGAGCCAGAGAACTGTCAAGTCAACCTGAGTGTCTCACCTTGTAATTGTCCAGACAACCTGAGTTCACCTTGTCACTGTCCAGTTCTCACCTGGTAATCCTAACAATCATTGGCTTGACTCGATGCAGACATCCATCTTACAGAGCAGGACACTGAGGCCCCACATGTAAAGTGCAGAGCCCAGGGTCCGAAGCAGTAAGGGGCAGAGTTAGGATTCACTTTAAATCCAGCCCCAGTGGTATGGCACTCCTGCCTCCGATTAGAAGGGCAGCTCGGTCACAGAGCCCAAACATACAGAGTCAGATGAATGATAGAGAATAATGAAAAGTGGATTCAAGTTCCTTACTGTACTGGTGGAAGGACTGCCTGCCATCCTACAGGTAAGTGATGGTCATCGTCCTCCACCCTTCCACCAGGAGATGGGACATGAGCTTCATTCTGAGCCTCTGTGGTCGCCCCAGCATTCTGAAACCTTTCAAAGCTGCTTCTCTTTACAATGGTCTGCTCTTTATGTCACATAAAACCAATCAAGGCATAGGACACCAAGCAAAAGTAATTAACAGTGATGTGTATAACTAACTGTTAACAAATTGGGTCCGATTGGCAACCACTATAAAACCGGCGAGCCCAGTGAAAAGGAGGAGACCTTTATTAATCAACAACAGAAAAAAGGTTCTGGGAAGGCATGGAACATTCTAACTGGCTATTCTTCTCTGTATACTAATTCTCTGACAACTAATTGATTATTTTGGGGTGAATCTTCTAATTCTTGCTGTCTCCTTAGAAGAAATAAATTCTCCCCTAATTTCATAAGAATGGGCAAGGACAGAAGTCAGATCTCTTGGGCATGGTACCAAGTTAACTTGTGGGCCTTAAAGATAATAGATGTCCTGGAAGTATCACAGGGCGTAGGGATAGTATGGGAGATAGTCATTTTTCTCTTCCTCCTCCTCCTCCTCCTCCTCCTCCTCCTCCTCCTCCTCCTTCTTCTTCTTTTCCTTCTTCTTCTCCTTCTTCTTCTTCTTCTTCTTCTTCTTCTTCTTCTTCTTCTTCTTCTTCTTCTTCTTCTTCTTCTTCTTCTTCTTCTTCTTCTTCTTCTTCTTCTTCTTCTTCTTCTTCTTCTTCTTCTTCTTCTCCTTCCTCTTCTCCTCCTCCTTCCTCTTCTCCTCCTCCTCCTCCTCCTCCTCCTCCTCCTTTTTCTTTTCTTTTTTTTTTTTTGCTGAGGCATTTGGGGTTAAATGACTTGCCCAGGGTCACACAGCCAGGAAGTGTTAAGTGTCTTGAGTTCAAATTTGAATTCAGGTCCTCCTGACTTCAGAGCTGGTGTTCTATCCACCACACCAACTAGCTGCCCCTCATTTTTCTTTTAATATAACTTTAACAGAGAGGGAAAGTAAAAGTCCCAAGGTCAACTCAAGAACACAGAAAGATGGTTTTAGGCAGACAGACTCAATAATAAAATTCAATCCATCCTAAAACCAATTACATTGTAGAATCAATACAGTAGGCACTTTAAGTAATGTAATTTTTATCTTCTCACCTTGTATAAAGTGGTGTTCTCATTCAGCTTGCTTTTCTTTGTTTCAGTTCATATGACTTAGGATTCTCTGAAATGATCTCTTTCATAATTTCTTATAGTGCAATAATATTCCATTGTATTCATATACCATAATTTGTGCAGCCAATCCCTAATTATTTAAGCATCCCCTTATGATTTTTCTCCCCCCTTTCTTTTAATTCTCTCTTTGGGCATTTTCCTTTTTAGTTTGTGACCATGGTATTTTCCTTCCTCTTACTCAGTCCCAGTCCCAAGCCCCTAGTATTATTTCTTTTCCTTGCGAATTTAAAGCATTATATGTGTATTTTCAACTCTCCTTTATTCATTTTATCTTAGATTAAGCTTACTTCCCTTCTCTTTCCCTCATATTTGTATATCCTTTCCCCCTAAATACTCCAATTATGAGAAATAGCAAGTTTTGCCTCCATTTCCCCTCCTTTATAAAGTGTATTCCTTTTTCACTCTTTCTTTCCTTTCTTAAAAATCATTAGGACAGAACCACTCTATCTCAAGGATCTCTGTTTTTCTTATTTGACTACCACAATATCCTTTGTAGGCATTTAGGTTCTGAAGGGACACTTGTTTCTTCATCCTTTACTAGAATGTTACACTGCATCATCATACATCTCCTGACTAAAATACATTTCCTTTTCTAGGTTTCTCTGGACTCTAGTATTTGTATTCCAAAGTTCTTCCGTAAGTTCTAGTCTTTTTGTCCAGAATGCTCAAAAAGCTCTAAAATCTATTTTCCAAGCCTAGCCCCTTCAGGTTTCTGCTCAGCTTTGCAGGACACATTATTCTTATTACAAGTCTCTATTTTTTGTATATCCAAGTGCTGCATTCCAAAACCCATTCTTGTTTATAAAAGAATTTGTCGATTTCATATAATCCTGACTGCGATACTTGAACCACTTTTTGGATACTAGCAATATATATATATATTTTTTGACACTGGAGCTCTGGATTTTGGCTTTGATAATCCTGGAAATTTATCTTTCCTTTTCAGGAGATTATTGGTGGATTTCATTTTTATCTAATTCTAATAAAGCTGGGCAGTTTTCATTTCTGATTTTTTGAAATAGGTTCATTCATTTTTTTTTTCAAATCATGTTTGCTTTTTTTTAATGGGGGAACAAAAAGTCGAGGGTAGGAGAAGGCATCTGAGGCAAGATGGCAATAACTGGGCCCTTCATCAAAATGGAAGTTCTAGGAAAAACTCATCAATGCACAGCACTTCAAAGGCAGAGTTCTCTAAGCCTCAGTGTTCTCATCTGTAAAATGGGATAATGGTGTTTAAAAGGCATTGTGGACAAGGAGTTGGCCTGGGAATCAAGATGCCTCTGTTGAAGTCAGACTTCTGAAATTACTGATGTAGAGATCCAAGGCAGGTCTCCTGACCTCTCCTTACTTTTTAAGTTGCAAATCAGGGACATATGTAGGGGGAAGACAGAGGCAGGTTAAATTCATAGGATCCTAGATTTAGACAGAAAAGACTTCAAGTAATTTAATCTCATTGTATAGATGAGGAAACTGAGGCACAGGGATGTTAAGTGACTTCGAATCAAGGCTTTAGAACTGAGGTAGAACAGTCTATATTCTTCATGGTATCGGCAAGGAAACCAGGACCCAGAAAAAACGAGGGACTTTCTCACAGTCACATAAGTACTAAATGTCAAAGATGAGATTTGAACCTCAGTATTCTAACTCCAGCACTCTCTTCCATTTCTTCACTAATGAAATCGCAGCTCTGGACAAACAGAATAAACATAGAACCTAAATAAAACCCCCAAGTCTACCACTCTACAGCCCTATTGTGAAGATGGAATTAGATGTCTGACTTGGCCAATCTTAAATTGCTATAGAAAAGTGAAATTATTAGTGGTAAAGACAAGGGACAGACCTCGATTCGAATCCCTTTGCTGATACTTATCAGCTGGGTGACCTGGGCAAGTCAATTCTAAAAAACTCTGTACATTCATAAAATAGGCACAATAAACAGGGGTATGTGCATCCCAGACTTGTGGGAGAAGGCACTCTCAAAGCCTTTGGAACTCGAACTCGGAGAATTCCATTTCTTGTGACACCTCCCCCACCTGCCCACCCTCCCTTACCCTATGGCAGCTCAGGCTGTACCTTGTGGGGGATTAAACTTTGCAGGAGGGTCTCTTTCTCATTGACATTCTAGATTTGGAGCCAAAAAGACCTCCGAGGATAACTTCATTTTACAGACAGGGAAACTGAGGCCAAGAAAAGTGAGCTGATATTTCCCAAGCTCACCCAGGTAATAAATGGCAGAAATGGGATTTGAATCCTCATCTGGTGATCCACACCCAGAAGTGCCTGCCCTTAGGAAGAGCTTTTCCCCCATCTTCTATCTTTAATTGAACAACTGACTTTTTTGTTTGTTTGTTTAATCCCACTTGCAGGCTTTATATTTCTGGGTTTTCAATTGAATCATATTAGATTTGCCGTGTTACCTCTCTCCTTTCCCGTTTCTCACTGATAAGAGCTTTCAGAGTTTTCACAAGAGGAATGATTCTGTTGTTTATTTCCATGGTATCTGCTTTGTCTTTCTCTCGATCTCCGATTTGGGTACCTAAAGGAGTTTAGTTTCACAAGGAACTAGATTTAGGAGGATCTCAGAATCTCTTCCACATCTCACAATGCACAGCTCTAAAGTGTTATGATGCTGTGTCTGTAGCTTTGTGACCTAGACATCTGGCTTCCCAGTTTTTGTAAGACCCTTATCTCTGATCTCTGTGAGCTCACATGCTTGGAAACCATATGTCACAGACAGGGGCTCGGGCCTCCAGCCAGAATGGGCAGGGGGCAGCACAATCCAGGCGCATTCTGGAAGCTGTCCTTGCCTTGACTATAGGACAACTCTGATCTCCCGGCTCGTCTGCTTTCCAGCCCAGGTGAACTTCTGGGCAAATTGCCTAGTCCCTTTTTCCCAGTCTCAGAGTTCAGGGTCCTTCTCTGTCAGATGGGAATGATGATGTCTGGGCTGAGCTCACGGGCTGATGTGAGTAAGGAAGCTCATCAACACCTTTGTCTTAGTCTCTGTTCTGACCACATTTGGACACTAAGGAGCTGAGAGGGTCCCAGAGGAGGGTGACTGGGGCAATGATGGTTCTAGAGCTGGAAGGCTCATCAGGGACCATCAATTCCAAGCCCTCTCATTGCACAAGTGAAGAAACTGAGACCCAAAGTCACCCAGGTAAATATCAGAGTCCTGGGTATCAGAGTTCAAGTCTAGTCTTCTGTGCTGTCTGGGGGCTGTATAAGCTTTTGGAGGTGAAAGAATTAAGGATGCTTCAAGCAGAGACTGCTAGTTTAGAGTTAGCCTGGGGCTTGACACATGGAAGGCACTTCGGAAATCCTTATCGTCTGAATAATTCCTTTGTTTCTGGGCTAGAGGAGAATGATTCACATGGTCTGTGATCCTGTGCATGTTTAGCCTGGAGAAGGACGGCTCTGGGGATTCCAATAGCAGGGTTCAAGTATTTGAAAGTCTTTCACGTGAGAGAGTAATTCGAAATATTCTGATGGGCTCCAGAGGAGCAGTTTAGGGGGCATTCAGTCTCCATAGTTCTTTTTCTGGATGCAAATAGCCTTTTCCATTTCAAGTCTGTTGGAACTTCTTGGATCACTGTGTTGCTGAAAAGAGCTGAGTCCTTCACAGCTGATCATCACATAATCTTGTTGCTGTCTACAATGTTCTCCCAGGGCTGTTCACTTCACTCACCATCAGTTCATGTAAGTCTTTCCAGGCTTTTCTGAAATCAGCCTGCTCATCATTTTTTATAGAACAATAATATTCCATTATGTAGAGGACCGCAACTAATGGGGGAACTCTGGTAAGGTACAAGACCCTTCAGCCCAGAGGAAACCTGCTAATAACATCTGCTTTGGCTCCCCATTTCCCTTGGTGCATAGCTAATATCCCAGTCACTAATACAGGTAGACAATGTGTGATCTGTCACCCAGGAGAAGTAGTAGGGGGAGCCACAGGTAACCTTAGAGAACTTTTAAATTTAATTCTTTATACTATTAATTTTTTGATTTTTGATGGAGATGCCCCAAAACAAAAGAAATGGGGAGCCAAACCAGATGTTGTTAACAGGTTTCCTCTGGGCTAAAGGGTTTTATACCTTACCCAGAGTTCCCCCGCTATCTGCGGCCCTCTACACCATTAAATGACTTCTTCATCCATTCCCTGATAGATGGGCAATTTCCAATTCCTTCCCAGTACAAAAAAAAAAAAAATCTGCTACAAAAACATAGGAGTCTTTCCCCTTTTTGCCTGAGAAATTTTTAATGACCACAAATATATAGATATATAAAATAGATATATGGGCTCACAAACCACAGTTTAAGAAGCTGGAGACTAGAAGGCTCTTGGGATCCCTTCCAGCTTAAAGAACACAGGATCCTGAAGAAAGTCTCAGGAACTGTAGAATCAGGCTTGAATGGGGGATAGTAGCCATGAATGATCTCTATTGAAGTCCTGTGATGTGCCCATGTGGAATGGGGGCACTCTGGGTTCTCACAGGATGCACCAGGAGAGCACAAGCGACTTAAGGTGAAAAGGGGTTGGAGGGCAGCAACTTCATAACCATGAAGTCTAATTTTGGATGGACTGAGGGGTGTGTGTGTGTGTGTGTGTGTGTGTGTGTGTGTGTGTGTGTGTTTCTAATTATACTACTAATTTCTTATCATTAAGTTTTGAGTAAGAGAAGAGAAAAATAATGTGTGTGTGTGTGTGTGTGTGTGTGTGTGTGTGTGTGGTGTGTACATGTGGAAGATGAATTATTCAGTAAAAACAGCTATTCAGGGAATTGTCCTGACTAGATTGATCCATTTCATCATCCCTCTCTCCTGTCCCGGAAGTTCTTCTCCGATCTCCAAATGCAGCATTCTGTCTGCTGTGGCCTCCTATTTTCCTTAATAAATGGGCTTGTAATTATGGTCTGGTGGTTAAGGCCATGGACTGGAAATCCATCCATCCATCAATTGATGGATCACCAAGCTTTCAATAAGCATTTTCTGTGTTTGGGGATGGAAGACCAGAGGAAGAAGGAAGCAATCCCTCCTCACAAGACTGTCCATTCGAATGGGGAGATAACAAGGTCACACAGGAGATCAAGCAGAATAATTATACAAAGAAAACCTTCAGAATGTTCCCACAAAGATATGGGGGGCACACTCTGTGCCTCTCTGAAGCACTAAGTCTGGGAATGGAGTTTTAGAGCTGGATAGGATGAGGTTCAAATGACTTGCCCAAATTCAGCTGGTAAGTATCTGAGGTGAGTTTTGAATCTAGGTCTTCCTAGCTCAAGTCCAATGCCCAATTCCTAGACCAGGTGTGCTATTGCCTTTCTGATCCCATTTGGGGTTTTCTGGGCAGAGCAACTTCTTCAGGTATATTTTATGGATGAGGAAACTGAGACAAACAGGGTGAAGTGACTTGTCTAGGATTACACAATTAGCAGGTACCTGAGGCTGAATTTGAACTCAGGTCTTCTGACTCCTGACCCAACACTGTTCAATATGGCACCCCCTAGGGATTTTGTCAATTCTTAGGGTCAGGTTCTTCCTTCCCCTTAAGGTTTTCAACCTTCTTTCACATAGGGGCAAACCTCAGAGGCACACAAGGTAATCTGGGAGGGAGAACAACCTGTCCTTGACTCTCCTTCCATCCTAGTTGGTTCTACATTGATGTCCTCTCCCCATTTCCTACTAGAACTCCAGATCTTATGTAAACTCTGCCTCTCCTTAACTTTTTTCATTTAATTAAAAAAAATTTTTTTTTAATCCACAAAAACCTGGATTTAATTTTGTGGAATTAACATGTTTGGGGATGTCACTATGTGATCTGAATAAGGACAACACAGACATAGCTAGCTTCCTAGCTTCTCCCTCAACTCTTCTCCAAGGGAGATTTTTTTTTTTTTCTTTTTTAAGGACATTGAGATTAAATGACTTGCTCAGGATTACATAACTAGAATAGGTCTGAAGCTGGATTTGAAATCGGGTCCTCTTGACTTTTTAGGGTTGGTGTTCTCTCCACAGCACTGTTTAGCTACCCTGATATTTTCATTACTGTCAGGATTGGAAACAAAAGGTTGGAGGCAAAAGTCAATTTGCTCTCCTCAGAGAGAGGAAGGGTACCAGATTAGAATTATATCTATTTGCTCTTTTTCCATTCACAACTCCTTTTTGCCCAAGGAATTTTTATATAAGTATATATAATAAGCATACAAATCAAGCATTTACTGATGATAAATCATGAAGAAATTTATTTTTCTTTATTTTAGGGGCAGCTAGGTGGCGCTTTGGATAGAGCAATAGCCTTGAAGTCAGGAGGACCTGAGTTCAAATCAGACCTCAGACACTTAACACTCCCTAGCTGTGTGACCCCAATTGCCTCAGCAAAAATAAATAAAGTAAAAAACAAAAAATGGGCAGCTAGGTGGCATAGTGGATAGAATACCAGCTCTGAAGTCAAGAGGATCTGAGTTCAAATCTGGCCTCAGACACCTAATATTTCTTGGCTGTGTGATCTTAGGCAAGTCACTTAATCCCAACTGCTTCAGGGAAAAAACCAATTATTTTATTTTATTTTTAATTTAATATTTTTATTTACCAGATATATGCATGGGTAATTTTACAATATTGACAATTGCCAAACCTTTTGTTCTAATTTTTCCCTTCCTCCCCCCCCCAAGATGGCAGGTTGACTAATACATGTTAAATATGTCAAAGTATAAATTAAATACAATATAAGTATACATGTCCAAACAGTTGAAAAACAATTATTTTAAAATAATTCTTTGGTACACACATAATTTACCATTTATTAAAAATAAAAGTAAATATGCATACTGAGATGAATGTGCTTATTTATTTTTGCATAAAGAATTAAATCTTGGTGAATATTCAATACTATCGGATGTAGAGTATTTTCAATGTTTTTCAGAATTTATAATTTTATAATCGACAATTCTGAGAACAACCCTTCACATAACTACATAGTACAAAATAAGTATGTTTAGGTCTATTTTAGAAATTGCTGGAAATTCTATTCTAATCCTGAGCCAAATTTTATTTAAAGATTTTTAGGAAACTCAAGTTTTAAGCCTATTTTGCTTAGCATTCTCTTTGAACTTTTAATGGCAGATAAGTGACTTTAAAAAAAAAAATTCAACTGAGTATGGTTTTATGAATCTAATTTAGTTTTTTTTTTATAATCAAAATTTGAAGGTAAATGTTTCTGAAACTGTCTCCAAGCATTTCAAATGATCAAATGTAACTCTTACAACTAAGTCTTTGGGAAGGTTATTTTCAATTATAAAGTCATCTAATACTGCAAATATTTCTAAAGAATAATTTCCATTCTTTGCTTCCAGATGTTAACACTTTTAGTAATACTTTAGATTTTATCTTTTAATATAAATGTTACATTTTTTTCCCTTGAAGTGACATGCTTAAATCATTGGATTTTTTTGAAACTATCTGACAAATAACACGGATTTGAAAACCATGAGTCATGAAAAAAATTAATAAAATTGCATTTCTGTTCAACTTTCAATTTCAGTAATTTGTTGTTGTTGTTGTTGTTTTTTAATAATATGATTGGCTTCCAAATTTATTCGTCATGGAAATTCAGGCTTTTGGAGTATGTTTAGCTCTCAAAATTTGATTAATTATTTTATCCATAAATCATATTGATAATGATAAAGTGAAATTATTTTAAAGTTTCTATCTGATAATTTTTTTGATAATTTATTAATTTTATAATTATAATTTTTTTTGACAGTACATATGCATGGGTAATTTTTTTTACATTATCCCTTGTATTCACTTTTCCAAATTTTCCCCTCCCTCCCTCTACTCCCTCCCCTAGATGACAGGCAATCCCATATAAATTAAATGTGTTACAGTATATCCTAGGTACAATATATGTGTGTAAAACCAAATTTCTTGTTGCTCGGGAACAATTGGATTCCAAAGTTATAAGTAACCTGGGTAGAAAGACAATAGTGCAAACATTTTTAGTAATCTGTTTAAACCCCACTTCTTAAGAGTCACCTTACTTCTGCATGCTCTTATAATCAGAGAGTCCATGTCTTTACAAAGATTTGAAAACAAGCAACTGTTAAGTATACAACTTTTAAAGAAGTTAATGGTTTTGATAGTATCAAGAAGCACAATTTCTAATTCTGATGATTTTTTGTTTTTTTACTACAAATGCCATTCAGTGGATCATACAGTGGGTAAAAGTGTTTGTTCATTGCCACCAGCTTTAATTTTTTCTACAAATCCAACATTCTTGCCCGTAATTGCTCCAGCACCATCTGTACACAGTCCGATACATTTTTTTCCACAGTAAACCTTCATTTGTGAAAAATTCATCGACTTTAAGATACATCTTCCTTTCTTTTGTGTTCTTCCAAAGTTACAAAACAATAACTCTCTCATGTCTGCTTCCTTCATAAACATATCTTACACAAAGTAACAACTATTTCATGCTACAAATATCAGTTGTTTCAAATAACTGAATTCCCAACTTTGGTCTAACCTGAAGCCTGGTTATCTAAGTTGCTGAAATTGGTCAGTACCAATTTCAGAAATACTTTTGGAAACAGTATCATTTGATATATCATTTGATACAAATTTCCTTGTGGGTCTCAGCCTCCTAATCTAAGCTTCATTTCTCCTATTTAATTTTCATAACTCTGGAAACCAAATGCCCATCCATTTCTCACACTTGTCAATTTAAATGTACTACAACATGGTAGCCAAGATTTTGCTGCATTGTTATTGGTATTTTTACCTCTTATATCTAAATTGAGCCACTTATCCACTGTCCACAACTAAAAAATATTTTTTTCTAAAATATAAATAAATATTGCTAATAAACACTATTGCTCAAATAAACACTAGCTTTAGTTTATGAAATTACACTTGTTTGTGCTTAATTTTAAAAAGGGATGTACCCACTTATATATAAGTATATATACTTGTGTGTTATACATATTGTAATGTTTTATATATATGTAACACATACAGCGCTGATAATGGAGAACTGTTATTAAAGGATTTTTGTATTTAATTTTTTATAATAGTTTGTCTTAATTCTTTAAAGACAATGCCACAACACATACCAAAATTTTTGGCTTATGCATCATTTCCTCTGTTAGTATTTAAAGGCCTTTACTGTCTGACTCCTCTACCTTTCCAATCTTGTTCTACTTCATGCACCCCATGGGCCAGCCCAACTGGGGTCCTCCCCATTGGTTATAGAGGGCAAGGCATTTCCCACCCCTTTGCTTTTCCATGGCCTGCTCCCCATAGTCTGGAATGTCTTCCTTCCCGAAATAATCAAAGGATATGAACAGACAATTTTCAGAGGAAGAAATTAAAGCCATCTATAGTTGTATGAAAAGAAGCTGTAAATCACTATTGATCAGAGAAATGCAAATTAAAATAATTCTGAGGCACCACCTCACGCCTCTCAGATTGACTAAGATGACAAGAAAAAATAATGACAGATGTTGGAGGGGATGTGGGAAAACTGAAACACTAATGTATTGTTGGTGGAGTTGTGAAATGATCCAGCCATTCTGGAGAGTAATGTGGAATTATGCCCCAAAAGCTAAAAACAACAACAAACTGTGCTTACCCCTTTGATCCAGCAGTGTCTCTCCTGGGCCTGTATCCCGTATCCCAAGGAAATCATAGAGGTTGGAAAAGGACCCACACGTGCAAAAATGTTTGTAGTGGCTCTTTTGGTGGTGGCTAAGAATTGGAAAATAAGTAGATGCCCATCAATTGGGGAATGGCTAAACAAGTTATGGTATATGAAAATAATGGAATATTATTTTCTATATAAAATGATGAATAAGTTGATTTTAGAAAGATCTGGAAAGATTTACATGAACTGATGCTGAGAGAAACAAAAAACCCCAGGAATATAGCATACACGGTAAGGGCAAGATTATGTGATGATCAACTACAAGAGACTTGGTGGTTCTTAGCATTTCAGTGATCCAAAACAATCCCAATAAACTTTGGATAGAAAGTGCCATCTGCATCCTGAGAAAGAACTATGGAGAGTGAATATAAATCAACAGGTACTAGGTTCACTTTTTTTTCTTCTGATTTTTTTTCTCTAGTGGCTTTTCCCTTTTTTGTTCTGATTTTTCTCTCCCAACATGAGTCACAAAGAAATGTGTATTTAAAAAAAATTAATGTACATGTATAACCAGAAAAATAAAACAATAAAAGTATCAGAGAATAAGAAAAGGAGATACCTTTCACAACTATAGCTAGGGAAAGATTTTTTTTAACCTAAACAGAGAAGAGAAATGACTACAGAAGACAAATTAGACAATTTTGGTTATATAAAATTTTTTAAAATTACGTTTGAAGTTGAAGGGAAGCAACTGAGAAAAAAGTTTTTTGTTTTTTTTTTCTGATAAGGGTTTACTATCCAGAGCTGTCTGTTTTCTACTGTGCCCTTTGGAATGTCTGCTTATTCATTTTAAAACTCCTTTTTATTTTAAACTTCCTTTCTTACTCCTTCCGTCTTCTGGCTCTCTCTGAGATAAAATTCCCTCCTGATGGATACACTTTTTTCACCACATTTTTCATGACTGTCTTCACTTTTTCTCATACTTCCTGAGTCAATGGGAGCTGTGGGGGAAACATGAATATCCTTTGCTTCCCTTGTCCACTTCCAGACTCTCTCTTTACTACCATCACCAAACAATCTGTCTTTGAGGTGTCCAGCCTCCAAATATATTACCTAATCCAGATCCTGGATTCTGCCCACAGGATATTTTCCTTTCTCCTTCAGTGCCTAGCTCACGACCTTGCTTTTCTCTCCATCTCTTGCTCTCAAGTTAGCATCATTGTAAATATTGTTACTCCTCCAAATGCCCTAACTTCCTTTTTCAGTTTACTCATTTCCCATGATTTCCTCCTCTACTACTCAGCTCTATACAGTCATCTCCTAGATCTTGCCATCTCTCGTGAGTGTTTAAGTGTTGTGCATTTCCTCTTTCTGCTCATATTTTATGATCCCCTCTTTCTCTCTGCCCAATGGCTCCTAATCCTGCTCTCCATCCTCACCATGGTCTCCCTTCCTTCAGCTCTTCCACTCTCTCCTAGGCCAACATCCCTACATAATCTTAACTCTCCTATCTCTGCCTTGCTTCCTTGAGCTCCACACTTACCTTTCTCTTATCTTATCCAAATACCGCTTTGCCGACCCTCAACTCTGGATTTCTCCCACCATTTGCTTCTACTTCTATTCACGTGCTGCTGAATGGAAGTCATGAAGTCACATTGATTGGGTACACCACAAATTGATGCTATCTAATCTCATCTGGGTTTTAAATACATCTAGGCAAACTTTCTCCTCTAATTAATCCACTATCCCACTGTTGTTTCTCTCTTCTAGTACTATTCTTTCAGCTGAGAACTTAATGCAGGTTTCACTGAAAAAATGGAGCCATTTGGCAAGAACTCCTCTTTCCTTCTCACTTCACATTATTCAATTATGTTCCTCTTACTTTCCTCCTTCACATGGATCTCATATGGAGAGGAAGCCATCCTCCTTGCTATAACCAATCCATATGTGCATCCTTGATCCCATGATCTCAGGTCGTTTCTAATAAATTGCTCCCAATCTCATCCCTTCTCTTCTGACATTTGATTTCTCTTCATTGTTGTTGTTGTTGTGTATTTCATCTTAAAAAAAAAAAAAAAAACAAATCTTAACCTCTTTGATCTTAAGCTCTCTTCTAGTTATCATTCTAGATTTTGCCTTCCCACCTTGGCTAAAATTTTGAGATAAAGTCCTTTCAGAAGAGCGTTTCTCTTCTAAATCCCCTGAAATATGGCTTCTCACCCTCCTCATGCCCACTGAAACTGCTCACTTCAAAGTTACCAATGATTTCTTAATTGCCAAATCTAATGGCTTTGGTTGTTTTGCTTCATTTTATTTTGGGGGCAACCGGGATTAAATGACACACAACTAGTGTCTGAGATGAGATTTGAATTGGGTCCTTCTGACTCCAAGGCAGGTGTCATTTAGCTGCCCCAATGGCCATCTTCATCCTCGACCCCTCTGCAGCTGCTCATGCTATTGATCACGGTATCCTTTGTGGTATGATTTTCTCTTTAGATTTTCTCCCCCTTTCCCTTCCATCTGCTTATTCTCAGTTGAATTTGCTAGTTCTTCATCCAAGTCCTACCCTTTGATTGTACATCTCTCCTACGGTTCCATCCTGGACTCTCTTCTTTTTTACCATCTCACTTGGTGATGCTCTACACCTTGGGAGTCCAATGACTAAAGAGCGTGAAGCTGACGACTTTACGCAGTTCCATCTTACTCAAATCCAATTCCTTGAAAATCAAGACATTACTTCCTGATGTCATTGGTCTTCTCTGAGAATGAAGGACGAACAACATACCTGGGATGTTTCTCCCATCTCTGCCTCTTTGTTTCTCAGGCTGCTTCCAAGCTTCAGCTCAAAGTCTCACTTTCTCCAGGCCTTTTTCAGACTTCCACCTGCTGGTCCCTTCCCCTACTTTGTATGGAACTTGTTTGTGCCTAATAATTTATATGTTGTAATACTATGTGGTGATTTATTCTGATGGATGTGGCCATTTTCAATGGCGAGATGAACCAAATCAGTTCCAATAGAGCAGTAATGAACTAAATCAGGTACACCCAGCTAAAGAACTCTGGGAGACGACTATGAACCACTACATGGAATTCCCAATCCCTCTAATTTTGTCCACCTGCATTTTGGATTTCCTTCACAGGCTAATTGTGCACATTTCAAAGTCCAATTCTTTTTGTACAGCAAAACAACTGTATGGACATGTATACATATATTGTATTTAATTTATACTCTAACCTATGTAACATGTATTGGTCAACCTGCCATCTGGGGGGGGGGGAAGGAGGGGAAAAATTAGAACAAAAGGTTTGGCAATTGTCAATGTTGTAAAATTACCCATGCATGTATCTGGTAAATAAAAACTATTAAAAAAGAAAAAAAGATAAATAATAATTTATATGTTGTCTCTCCCATTGGAATATAAGCTCCTTACGGGAGCTGTTTTACTTTTCTTTGTATTCCATAACTAGGTAGACTCACTGATGGACTAATAATGCAGCCATGCATTGGCTCGACCATTCTAGAAAATAATTTTAAACAATACCCCCAAATCATTTAACTATCCATTGCCTTTAACTCAGAGATGCTACTACTAGACGATATATCGTCTATATGTCAGGTGGATCAAGGAAATATGGGAAGGAGGTACAAAGAGTAACATTTTTGTTGTAGAGAAGTGGAACCTAAATAGGTGACCATGGGAATGGGAAAGGACTGGACAACAAAAAAAAAAAAAAAAGAAAAAGAAAAAATGCTTTCCCTCTTCATTCAAATTATGGCAGCTATGGGCATAGTTTTGGAGAAGATTAAGTTGATCAAGCAAATCTCTTCACCTCACCTAAAATAAGTGGTAAGACACTAAGACTGGACACTTCATGTGGTAGGAAGATCTCAAAGGCTTTAGCTTATGTTAAAAGTTTTTAAAAAATCATTAAACATCTTTGAAAGCTAGTGGAAAAAGCAGTAGTTGTATTCCTATTAGGTGAGGGATTTGTCCATGACCAGTTGATCTATAAAAGAGCAGACTCTGTTCAGAACCAAGAAGATTCAAGGAAGCAGATAGGAAAGAACCCCCCCCTGAGAAGGAACCAATGAGATGCGGGAGGACTAGGGTACAGGTAATTCATGTTGCCCCTCTCCTTACACTGACCAGAGGAGGACCTCATGAACTTCAGACATCCAGTGGATTGTCCATGTTCATGTTACCACTGGAGCAATGGGAAAGCTGACAGTAGGAGGTGCCCCATTAGCAGTGTTCCTAGATTGACTGAAGGTAATGTTTGTTTTGGGATCAAATGCCAGATAAGATTCAAATTTGATGTGCTGCAAAGAACCTAGCCGAAAAGTCGTATTGTAGTTCAATGAATCATTTTGAAGACTTCCATACATGGATTTGCCACATGTGTTCAAAGCTTGACCACTTTCCTCTAAACTCTCTATATTTTTATAGGAGAGTGTATCAGACTTTAGAGGGGGGGTGCTTTGTACCCTCTAAATTAGGAAACCCTCCTCCTCTAAGAACTAATTGATATGCTCAAAAAGTTATCAAACTCTGCATATCCTTTGACTCAGCAGTGTTTTTACTGGGCTTATATTCCCAAGAGATCTTAAAGAAGGAAAAGGGATCCACTGGGCGAAAATGTTTGTGGCAGCTCTCTTTGTAATGGCAGGGAACTGGAAACTGAGTGGATTGGACTATGGCTGGGTAAATTGTGGTATATGAATGTGTAAGAAATAACCAACAGGATGATTTCAGAAAGGCCCGGAGAGACTTCCATGAACTGATGCTGAGTGAAATGAGCAGGACCAGGAGATCATTATATACTTCAACAACAATACTGTATGAGGATCAATTCTGATGGATCAACATCTCTTCAACAATGAGTTCTAATGGTCTTGTGATGAAGAGAGCCATCTACATCCAAACAGAGGCCTATAGGGAACTGAGTGTGGACTGCAACATAGCATTCTCTTTCTGTTGTTGTTTGCTTGCATTTTGTTTTCTTTCTCAGGTTTTCTTCCCTTCTTGATCTGATTTTTCTTGTGCAGCAAGATAACTATATATATGTGTATATATATATATATATATATATATATATATATATATATATATATAGATAGATAGATAGATAGATAGATATGTATATCTATATATATATCTATATATATATATATATATGTATATCTATATATACACATATATTGGATTTAACATATATTTTAACATAAAAAAGAACTAGTTGAGTGTGGATAACTAATTGATATCAACCAATAATGATGGGAGATGGGGATCTGAAAATAGATAGCTCTAGAAAAGAAATGCCCACTTTTTAAAGATTAATCCCCAGAATCTGGTTGAGACATATAGCATCCATGTTTGGAAGGCTGGCGATCTGGCTGCTCGTGCAGTTGGGAAAGAAGCTCTGGGGTCTACACATGCTACAAATTTAACAGGATATTATGTCATCTAAGAAATGATGAAAAGGTAGATTCAGAGAAACTTGGGAAAACTTGAACGGATGCAGAGTAAAATGTGCAGAAACAGAACAAGTGTGAGGACCACAATAAAAACAGTGTGAGGGGAAATGACCATGAAAGGCCTCACAATTTTGACCAAAATATCAATCATCATGAACTCCTAAACTAAAGACTTTTAAAAACATTTCAGGCAGCTCGGCAGCCCCTTAGTGCACAGAGCTCTGGGCGTGGAGACATGAAGATCTGAGTTCAAATCCAGCCTGATGCTACTAGCCTGGACAGGTCACTTAATCCTCTTTGCTTCTGTTTTCTCCTCTATAAAACAAGGAGGTTGGAATGATGAACTTTTTTATTTGCCTTGGTCGCTCACCTTAAAATATGAGCTCTTTGCCAGTGTAGAAGGTACTTCACTAATTCACTAAATCGTTCGTTTATTCAGTCAACTCCTGCTCTCTAGTCTTTGGCAATGTTCTCAAGCAAAAGTTGAATAAAATCTTTTCTGGAGTGGAAGTAATACAAGGAGCGGGCTCTAGAGGGCACCATGTCTCTGGGTTCTAGAGCTCCAGGTGCCACCAGCTCCCATTGGTCCTTCTTTTGGAGGGCCAGTCCTAAGAGAAGGATGAAGGGAGGGAGGGAGGGTAGTCAGGCTTGCTGAGGGTCTTCCTGTGTGTGTTTCCTCCCTGTGCCCTTCAGTGCTGTGAGACGTAGCGTTCTGGGCTTAGAGGCTCCGGATCAGAGGCTCAGAGGGACTTTACAAGCCAGCAGAGCCAGCCCCCTCACTTTACAGATGAGCAGTCAGAGGCAGACAGGACCTGTCCAGGGTTTGAGAGGGATCTAAACTCAGGTAGTCCTGGAAATCCAAGTCCAGCACCCTCTCCCACTGTACATTTACCAAGCACTCTCCATCTTCCCTCCCTGAGAGACCGGCTGTCTCTCCTCTAGGCTTCCCCTTCCTAAGTAAGCATCAGCTCTCTATCCTAAGTCTCTCTCCCCTTTAATGATGAAGTCTTAGCTGCTGCCCCAACTCCAATAATTCGATCATGCTGTGGATATGACTGTCTTCAACAATGAAAGGATCCAATTGGTCAGTGATGAACAGAACCAGCTACACCCAGCAAAAGGACACTGGGAAATGAGTGTGGACCACAACCTAGCATTTCCACTCTTTGTTATTGTTTGCTTGCATTTTTGTTTTCCTTCCCAGGTTATTTTTACCTTTCTAGATCCTATTTTTCTTGTGCAACAAGAGAACTGTATAAATATGTGTACATATATCGTGTTTAACATATACTTTAACATATTTAAGATATATTGGACTACCTGCCAACTAGGGGAGAGGGTGGGGGGGGGAAGGAGGGGAAAAGTTGGAACAGAAGGTTTTGAAAGGGTCAGTGTTGAAAAATGACCCATTCATATGTTTTGTAAACAAAAAGCTATAATAAAAAATAATAACTCTATCACTGTGTCCGCCTCATTAGAACAAAAGGACCATTTAGATACCTTCTCTGAAATAAATCCAATCCCAGTGAGTTTTCCATGTATATACTTATTTCTGAAATTATAAAGTGCAGGAAAAAATCTTATCTGAGATTTTCCTGCTCTGCCCTATTCCATTTTTCACTTCCCCTTCTCCATATAAACCCGCACCTTGCTCTGGTGGGCTGCTACCTCTTTCAAGGAGTTTAATCTGCTGAGACCATAAATCCCATTAAATGCCTTTACTTGATCTGGAGATGGCCTGAGTCTTAATTCTTTTTTAAAAAAAATTTAAAATAGCTCGAGTCTTAATTCTTTAAAGACAATGCCACGCATGACACATGCCATAATTTTTGACTTACCCACCATTGTAGAGTCAGTGGGGGTACTCTGGGGGAGGTCTAAGACCCTTCAGCCCAGAGGGAACCTGCTGACAACATCTGGTTTGGCTCCCCATGTCCCTTAAGGGATCCAGGCCTTCCTGAGAAGTCAGGGGGCGGTGACAACCTGTTGTGATTGAAGCAGAGTGATACCAGGTGGCAAACTACGTACAATAGCATGTTGTTTATGTGGTCCCAGTGTCAGTGCTTTTTTGGTTACATTATAAAAGGAGGAAAGCTGTTGAAATAAATGGACTCCATTTTCCCACCATCCTCGGGAGTCCCGTCTCATCACTTCTCCACTAGGAAGGTATAGTTAATTACTCCAGCTTGGGGGTTCCAGAAAGCAGGACACCACACACCATTTCCTCTGTTTAGCATTTAAAGGCCCTTGCCTCCTGACTCCTCTATCTTTCTAATTTTGTTCCCGCTTCGTGCACCCCATGGGGCAGCCCGACTGGGCTTCTCCCCATTGCTCAGAGTGGACAAGCCATTTCCCACCTCCTTGCTTTTCCGTGGTCTGCTCCCCATGTCTGGAATGCATGCCCTCCCCATCTCCTCTTGTTGGTTCCCTTTAAGATTCCCAGGAAAGCCTGGTGGGCAGGGCCTTTGTTGACTAAGGGATCTTGTTAAGTCACCCACAAAAGGCTGGTCTGAAGAATGGGGCCTCTCCTGGGAAGAGAGCCAGAGCTAACCTAGCCAGACCACACCTTAACTGAAGAAGTAAATGCCCACTCCCCACACACATTTTGGATGCTTAATTAAGGTCTGTGGGTCTGAGTTCTGCTCTTCCCCTTTCTTTCCTCCCCCATTACCTTAAGGTTCATTTTGTGAATGTGTACACTTATTTATGTATAAATTAACTTCCTCCATAAAAAAAGACAGTCTGTTTCTTCAGTGCATTGTGCCATGATTTATTTTTATTTTAAAACTTTAATTTACACATTTTACTTTATTTTTATTATTTTCTATGTGACAGACACTATTCTAGGCACTAGGGATCCAACCTAGAACAAAAATCATGGCTCCTTTCCTAGAGAGTTTACATTTCAATGGGTGAAACAAAGGGCAAAACCGGACAAAATATATACATTAGGTAGTTAGGAGAGGGGAAGCATATATTAGGTGCTTAATAAATGCATTATTGGGGCAGCTAGTTGGTGCAGTGGATGAACACCAGCCCTGAAGTCAGGAGGACCTGAGTTCAAATTTGATCTCAGACACACTTAATACTTCCTAGTTGTGTGACCCTGGGCAAGTCACTTAACCCCAACTACCTCAGGGAAAAAAAAATTATCAAGAAAGGTTTCTCAACCACAGAGGCAGGATTCAAATCCAGGCCCCAATCAATAATAATGCATTTTCCGGGGTGGGGGGGTTGGTTTTTTTCCCTGAGGCAATTAGGGTGAAGTGACTTGCCCAGAGTCACACAGCCAGGAAGTGTTAAGTGTCAGACCAGATTTGAGCTCAGGTCCTCCTGACTTCAGGGCTGGTGCTCTATCCATTGCACCAATTAGCTGCCCCCTGATACATTTTAATATTGCTGCCTGCCTTTTGTTCATTATTTCCAATTTATCCTGTCCATAGCTTTTCTGTACACAGTTGATTGAATGTTGCCTCACTGTTTGAGGTGAGCTCAGTAAGGGCAGAGACCGACTTTTGCCTTTCTTGGAAGCCCCAATACTCAGCACAGTGCCTGGCATAGAGTCGGTGCTTAATAAACACTTGTTGTGTGGGCTGGTCATCACTGCTCCTGTTTTATCCTCTGTGAGGATCTTCATTTTGAGGAAAGTGGATTATGGGAATGTGAGTTATTATTATTATTATTATTATTATTGTTATGATAGGTGTGTGGGGGAGAGCTGGGTGGAGACCAGAACTCAGTCTCCAGTGGGCCGGCCACATTGCTTGAATGCCACGTATTTGCCAAAAAGATAATTTTATGGGGAACTCACACGGGGGAAGCTCACAAGGTGGTCAGGAAAAGGGTGTTCCCGAGGGGTCTCAGAATCGATCGCTTGACACAGTAAACACTGGCGCAGGATCGCCCCATGTGGGGCGCCCTCCTCAGAGAAGGTGCTCTCTGAGCAAGCCGAACTGGAGCAGCTCAGAAGAAATGTGGGATACTCAGGGCTCGAGAGCTCACCCCAAATGTTCCTAGGGACGTTTTGTGTCCAAAGTGGGGCAGAGCCTCTGAGCTCACATCGGCCAATCAGCCACAGTGGGACACACTTAACTAACAAACTGACGCCATTTTGGTCCTCTTGGAGAACGAAGGACCTCAGCCAACCGACCCTTGTATAGTAGGCACTGGGCTCAGCCGGGCGCTCGGGGTCAGTGAGAACAGGCTCTGGGTGCTCTGGCCTCTCCTGTGGACGGCTCACTCTTTCCCTGCCCCCTCTACACTCCCTACCCCTTCCCTGGGCCTCTGCTGAGTCAGTCCTCAGCCCCCCTTTTGCCCTTAGAGCCTATCACAGCTAGGCGGAGAGCCAGGCGAGGTTCCCGGGACCTAGGGTGCAAACACACGACCTGGGGTGCGAAGAGGAAGCTTTCCTCCTCACATCTCTCAGAACCTTTCGCTTGGATTTCCCTTTTCTTCTGACCTCATTCTCCTGTAACCTAGGTATTTATGTTGGCAGAGACCATAGGAGGCTTCCTGAGGCCAGGGCCGGGCCACCTATGTCTTTGTGTTTCTTGCTTTAAGCCTGAACCTTAGTAAGGCTGGGACCCTCTGGAGCGTTGAGTTCTGGAGCTTAAGGTCCAATTCATTGACAAATGTTTGATTATTAAGAATTCTAATGGATTTTTTTTTTTTTTTACCTTGCCCTTTATTTCCAGATAACACCCTATCCCTGCCACAAAGAATAAAACCGTACTTGACAGCGTGCATGATGTTACAGGCCCACGCTCCCCCATCTATGGGGCTCCAAACATCAACATTTGTACTCTGTACAAGGCACTGGGAAAAGAAAGAACAACAGACATTAGGAGCCCGTTCTGGCCTTTGAGAAGAGGAGGTTCTACAGGGGGTGGGGTGGACCAAGGGATGCACAGAGAGAGCAGGACCTTGGCAAAATGCTTTTGGAGGATTTGAAGAAAGGGAAAATACTTTCAGTGGCGAAGGCTTCCTGGAGGAGGTGGCCCCTGAGGCAGGCCTTGAAGGAAAAGGATTTCTTCTGTCACAGATGAAGGGAGGAAGGGTGTGGAGTGTGAGTGGAAGAAGGCTGGGGAATTGGGGCCCAATTTTTGAGGGCTTGAAATGCTCGGCTGAAGACTCTATTTTATCCTCCAGGCAATAGGGAGCCCTGGAAGGCTTCCAAGCAGGGGAGAGTGGAGCAGAGTGGTTAGAGGTAATTACTGGGAAGCTTATGGTGACACTGAATGTCTTGGAGAGGGGGAGGGGGGTTCTGTCCATCTAGGCCCTTCTCTTTCATGGAAGGAGTCCTGTGTTGAGCCGGGTTCTTCCCTGGCCTCTCGGTCCTCCCCACCTTGCCAAGAACATCTGCTGTGAAAAAACAATTGGTTTGAAGTGGGTTCCTATCTCGGCGTTGTGCTAATTAGTTGTGACCTTGGGCAAATTCCAGTTTTCTTAGCTACAGGAGGGGGAGGGGGGAGGGCTCTGAGTCTGGGAAAGGCTGGATTCAAACGCTGCCCCGTCCCTCGCTGTGAATTTGGGCCCCCGCTTCGCTCCTCCATAAAGTGGGGTGGGGGCGCAGGGCTCGGGCTGCTGGGCGGGGGGAGCCTGGCAGTGGTGAGAGCCGTGGGACCCAGCCACCCCCAGAAAACAGCTTCCTGCCTGGCCTGTTATTAACATCAACAACAACAAGGCTAATGACCCCCCTGCGGGGCTCCCGGCCCCTCCTAGCTACTGCCTCGCTGGGGCCCAACTCTCCCACCCGGAGCAGCTTCAAAGCGCCGGGAGACCGAGCGCAGCTGAAGTCACCGGGTCCCCGGAGTCAGGTGCGTAGCTTCTCCTCCCCGGCCCCTGGGATTCTCCCCGAGCCCGGGGCGCGCCACTGGGCTAGGTAAGGGGAGGAAGCATCCATAGGGCACCTACTGTGTGCCTGGGGAGGAAGCATCCTTAAGGCACTACTGTGTGCCCGGCACCGCGCTAAACACTTTACCAAGTTTACCTGGTGTGATCCGGCTGGTCGGAGAGCGCCTAGCCTTCCGGGTTGAGGAGGACCCCTTCCCTATCTCCTCCCCACCCCCACCCACAGGTTGGGGCCGGTGGAAACTAGGTCATCTCTTCGGTCCAGGTCCTGCGGGCGAGGTCCAGGAGTGCAGGAGGCCTGAATGGAGTGGGGGGCGGCTGCAGCCCTTTAAAAGGGGCGTCTTGGCTAGATGTGGGGATCCTGGCCCTGGGGGCGGGGCGGCTCCTTGGCCCCTCAGAGGTTAGAATGGGGACTCCCGACGAAGGGCGGGTGCTCTCACCTTTTAGGGGCCAGGGCCTGAAGCTGACCTTGATTTTGGGGAGGGGAGGAGGGGATGCAGAGTGGTCTACTGTGCCAGAAAGTGTGGGGGAGGTTCCTGGTCTGACGCGGGAGGGGCTCCTCCTAGGGCTCACGCCCCAGCCTCCAGGGCCCCGCATATAAGGGCTCCTAGGGTCAGACCGGAAGCTCGCCGAGGGCAGGGGCTGCTGGGGTGTCGCGCCTGGACCGTACCTAACAGCTTCTAGCGGTTTGATTGACAGGGGAGCAAGGGGGCGGGAGTACGGCGAGGGTCCCCCTCTGAGTGGGCGGGGCAGAATGAGATTCTCTAGAGTCGGGCCCTGGAATTGCAGCTGCGCTCCGAGAACGGAGTGGGGGCGGGGTGAGGGTCTTCCCTCAGCAGACCCCGAGTCCCGTGAGGCGCCGGGACTGGCCCTTTAAGGCCAGAGTGGAGCCCCGCTCGCCCGTGCCGTTCCCCGGAGCTGCCGCCACGAGGGAGGGAGCGCGCGCGCGTCTCCGCGTGCCCGCCGCCCCGCCCCACCCCAGGCTCGCGCTCGCCTCAGTCGGGCCTCCGCCGGCCCGCGCGGTCGTGTGCGTGCGTCCGGGAGCGCGCACTCCGCCCCCGCCCCCTCCTACCGGCGGCGCGTCCTGTCCCGGCGCGCGCGCGTTCGAAAGTCCTCGCGGGCGGCCCCGCCGCCCCAAGTTAGCCGGAGTTGCTCGTGGCTGCGCGCGGCGCTCGGCTCGGCTCTGCTCGGCTCGACTCTGCTCGGGGTAAGTGCCTCGCGCCCCGCACCCGAGTCCGCGCGCCCCCTCGCGCTCCGGAGGTTGGCGGCCAGCGCTGCGGCCCTCGACGGCCTGGGGAGTCCCCCTCATCCCCTGGGGACGGCGGGGACGGCCGGCCGTGCTCCCGGTGCGCCCTCTTCCTCCCCTCCCGGCCCTCGGACTCTTCGGCTGCGGCTGCTGGGACTTGTAGTGCCCCCGGGCGCCGTCCCACTCCCCGGGTGGGCGGCCGCCGGACTACAGCTCCCGGCAGGCCCCGCGCCGCAGGGGGGGAAGGGGGCCGAGGACGAAACCAAACCCTCCCGAACACGCATGCGCGGGAGAACCTGCCTGCCGTTTTTCTTCCCGAGGATCTCGGCTTTTGCTGGCTCGCGGCTCTGGCCCTCCCCCACCCCCACCTCCGACCCCGCCGCGGGGGTGGGGGCAGGGGTAGATCGGAGGGATTGGAGATACCCGAATCCGTTCCCTTCTCCGGTGCAGAGTGGGAAACGAGCCCAGAGAGCGGAAGGGGCTTGTTCAGAGCTCCCGGCAAATCTGTGTCGGAGGCTGGATTTGAACTCCGGGCTCCCCGTTCCTGACCCAATGTCCGCCCTCTGCTTCCGTTTTATCTGTGCAGAGCTGCTTTCTCCCCGTTACACAGAGAACTTGTGAGCTGCAGGGATGGCCTTGGGCTTTTATTTTTAATCCCAGCGCCTCGGGCAGCCAGGTGGCGCAGTGGATAGAGCACCGGTCCTGAAGTCAGGGGGACCTGAGTTCAAATCAGGTCTCAGACAGTTAACACTTCCTAGCTGTGTGACCCTGAGCAAGTCACGTAACCCCAGCCACAGGGGAAAAAAAAGGCCAGCGCCTGGCGCGCGCTGTAGGCTAGTTAAGGCTCCTTATCAGTGATCCATGACTGGCTGATTAATCCTCCTCACTTCCGCTAGACGCTGGTGCACGTGAGGTACCCGCCCCCAAGGTGTGGGGGAAAGCTGAACTTCGAGTGGATCCTTCTAGATCCTATGGGCCCCCTTTGTTTACAAAACTGGCTCCCTGGTACCCAGGAAAACTGACCTGGGGTATCCCGCTTTCCGCTCCCATAGGCCCTCACCTTTCTGCCTGCACGGGGAGACTCGCTTCCCTTTGGCCCCTGAAGGCAGTTCTGGACAAGCCTTTTCCTTTAGCTCGGACCTGGTTTTCGTCCCCCCAGACTCGGCCTTTCCGAAGTTCTCTGAATTCTGGACTTCCCCTTGAGGTGGGACGCTGCCCTCCGGGGCCTCTTTGACCCCTCCCCCCAGCAGGTTAAAATGTCTGCGGGAAGAGTTATCGAGGGCCGCCGTTGGAGACTTCGAGGGCGCGGGCGTGGGTGTGTTCCGAGGTGCGGGGCCCTACTTCACCCCCTGTAATTTGTCCAGTCACCCCCAGGGAGGGCCGAGATTCCGGAGAAGTGGCGCGGGTCCTGCGGCTGCTCCTTGGGCACAGGCCGGAAGCGGTCCTGGAGCGGAGAACACTCTCAGCGGCGGGCCCCTCCCACCCGGACCCGCGTCTCCCGCCTCGAGCCCATCCCGCCTCGAGCCCACGTGGAGGGTTCTCGTCCTGTCGTGATCGGAGCCTCCTGTTTTGAGGAGCCGCTGGTCTGTGGGGGGCGCTTTTGTTCCAGGACCATCTGTGTCTGGGCCGGGGGCTTGCGGAGATGTGGGGGGCTTTTCCTTGCCATGTGCGGGGCCTTCTCCAGGGCAGGATTCTGGCCTGGCGGAATTGGGCCTTCTCTGATTAGTGTCATTTGTCTTTAACGGGACGGCGGGGTTTAGGTCACGTGTCCATTATCGCGTTTTTGCCAGCTTCTTTCCAGTTTCCCGGGGGTTACCCCAGAAATCGGGGCCCCTGCCGGGCTTGGGGCTGTCTGGGGGTAAAGAGGAGGCGCTGGGGGCGGGGCTCTTTGATTGGCAGAGTTTGTGAATGAATCTGGGGCAAGGGGCTCTTCCCTCAGGGAGTGCGATGGGGCTTTGGGAGGTTTGGCCTCTTTTGAAATCCTCCCTTTTTATCTATTTAAAGACATTGATGTGAGAAGCGGTCCCCTCTAGAACCCATAAAGATGGTGCTGGTGCGAGGGCCCTCCAGAGGACCGTGGGGCGGAGGCCGCGGCGTCCCCATCGGCCCCTCCGGCCCGGGTCTTGCCCAGACTGGCCATGACGCTGGCTGCTGCAGCCCGGCTTTGGCCCTCAGGTGCCCGCTCTGCGCCCTGTCCCTCCCTTGGCTCTCTCGGGTTCCGGCTGCCCGCTCTGATGACGCCCCCCAGGTTCTTTTCAGAGGAGGGCTGCTTCCCCAGCGGGTGGCTTCGGAGCTCCGCGGACGCCGCCCGGCCCGGACCCCCGTGCCCCTTCCGTGCCGCGTGACATCTGGGGCCGCGGGGCGATGCCGGGCCGCAGACCTGGCCGGCGGGCTCACGGCGCTTCCTTTCTGCCCTTTCTGGCCGCGGGCCCCCTCTGGGCCCCCCCCCCAGGGTTACTGGGGGGCACCTTGTCGGGTGGTCCGGCCCAGCATTCCCTGACTGACCAGTTGGGGGACTGTGAGAAAAGGCAGTTGGGTGAGTCAGGAGAGACCTGTTCTTGGCGAAGCCGGCCGGGTGGCTCGGGGCAGGCAGGCAGCTGGCATTTATCCGATACCTCTGGGCGTGCGGGGGGATGAAGCGCCGGGGCCTTCTTTTCTGAGGCCGGGCCTCCCGACCTCCCCCGGCCTGCGGTGCCGTGGCCAAGGCCGGCTGGCCTGAGAGCTTGGGCGCGCTCCATTTCTGACTGGGCCCCTGCTTGGCGCCCTGCTCAGACTTCGGGGTGGTAGACGGGCAAGCCCCCCGCCAGCTTCCCGCTCTGAGGGAGCCGTGAAGGGGCTGGCGGTTAATTAGGGGAGACACGCGTGCTGTTTCATGTTGGCTGCAGGCCGTCTCCCAGCACGGGGGGCTTCTTCCCGGATGTCCTTCCTCACGGCCCCCCTTCTGCTTCTCTGTGGCCCTCGATGGACAAGGGCTGAGGAGCTGTGGGAGTCCCAAAGGCCTGGTCCAAGGACCCAGGGCTGGCCTTTGGGAGGCAGCGGGAGCTAAGAGGGCCGAGGGGCGCTTGTGATGCCCCGGGGGCCGCGCGCCAGGCCCTACGGCAGCATGGGTGGCACCTGATTGGGCACTGCAGGCACGCGGACCTGCCTCAGTCATTCCCTAGCTTGGTGACCCCAGGCAGTCACATCACCCCTGCCTCCTCGGGTTCCCCAGCTGTCAAGCGGGGATAGTAACAGCACCTCCCCTTGTGAGGAGCAAACGAGGCCGTATTTGCAAAGCTCTGGGCACAGTGCCTGGCACAGAGGTGCTGGCCCCCGGCCCCGGGCTTGCCATGACCTCAGTGGTAGCTGTTGGCACCGGGGCGATGGCTGTGTGAAGAAGTCATTTATTTCCCTTTATGTTTTAACATTATGACATCAGGAGGCCAAAAGGACCCCCTCCCGGCAGCTGGCCACGGAGGGCGCTTGTCCAAGCGCCACCCATTGGGCGTCATCTGTGATTTGGAAGGCCGCCGGCCTGAGAGCCTGGGCGGGTTCTCAGTGAGTGCCCTGGGGGGGGCAGCCGTGGGCCCAAGCTCCCCACTTGGAGCAAGTGCGCCTGTGCCTAGTCCCTGCACCCTGAGGGTGGGCCTGTGCTCCTCGGGGCCCTGGGTCTGGGCTTGTCTGCAGGACCCCTCCCCTCCGAGGCCCGCTGGGGGCCCCGCTTCCTCGCTGCGATCGCCTGCCCCAGACACACACGCCAGCCCCGGCTGCCTCGCTGTACAGGCCCGGAAAGGGTGGGTTTGTAGGGAGCGCGGCCCCTCTGCTTTCTGGTGGGGGAGGGGCAGGCAGGTGCTTCTCCCCTCGTGGGGGGCCTGCTGGCAGGGAGGGGCCAAGGTGTGGAGAGAAGGGATTCAGACATGGTAATATAGGCTAGTCAGAGGACCTGGATTCGAATCCTGCTTCAGACACTTAATCTTTACAATTTGGGACCAGGCCCTCCTCCTCCCTGTGCCTCAGTTTCCTCATCCGTAAAAGAGGGCTTGCCTGGATGTCTTGGTGTCTCAGTTCTACGCCAGGGATTGTTGGAGCTGAAACTTGAACTCGGCGCTCTGTGCTCCGCTGGCCCACCCCGGGAGGTCCCCCCGTCTTGTGTCCTCCGTCCATTAGCCTTAGAGCGCACCCCCACGCACACATCGCACACACATGTGTGCAGTGCACCCCACCCACACACGCGAAGGACTTTTTGTAAAAGCTTCCCTGTGGCTGAGGCGGGATGAGCAGTGGCCCACGGCACGCTGCGCTCCCTCCTCCTTCCGGGCGCCGCGATGCCAGCCTCGCCTGCTGCGTGCAGGTTCTCTGGGTGTTAAGGCTCCAGGTGGCTGAATGTGGCGGGGAGAAGGGCGCGCTGCCCCTCCCGGCCCCCGACGGCTTCTGGCGGCAGCTGCTGCTGCTCACAGGGCTGATGGGGGTCCTTCCGGTGTGGGTCTTGTGGCCTTGGAAGTAGAGGGGGATGGGCTTGACTTGGGGGAGGACCCCTTTGCGGGGTGCCTGCTTTCCCGAATGCCCGGGCAGAGCTGGGCCAAGCTCCGCCAGCAGCCCGGGGGGCCTGGCGCACATGGGGACTCGGGGTTTGGGCCCGGGCTGTCCCCCGGCTCTTGCCTCAGCAGGCCGGCCCCAGGGACCCCTGGCTTTTCTCTGCAGCGGCGTGCCAGCCCTGGGGGGTTGAGGGCAGACATGTGGGGACACGGGGGCCCCGCTTCCTGGCGGAAAGGCAGGAGGAGGAGTCCAGGTGGGCCGGGCGGCGGCCGGGGGTCCTCCAGCACTGAGCATGATTCTGGAGTTATTGGAAGTGTCAGAGCAGGACCGAGCGCCAGCCTGGGCCCGAGGTCTCAGGTCTGCAGAAGGAGGCTCGGGGTTCTGGCCGCCAGCGCGCCCCCCGGACCTCCCTCACCCTGATGGAAGCCGTTCCCCCACTCTCGCCGTTATCCTGGGGGGAACAGACGTCGCTGCCGCCCCCAGGTCTCCTGCCGGATGTCTGCTGCCGCACATGCTGCTGGGGGAGGCCGGGGGCTGGTGGAACTTCTCCAACCTTCAGGAGCCTTGGCAGAGGCTCCCCGGCTGGGAGGCCGCCAGGGCTGTTATTTCCTCGCCGTCCCCATCGCCGCGTCCTGTCCCGGCCTCCGCGAGCGCTGGCCTTTGCCCACACCGTCCTGCACATCTGGGGGGAGCTCTTCCACCTCTCGGTGGGGGCGGGGTGTGGGTGGGAGGGAGGTCAGGGGCTGGGGTCCAAGGGCCTGGCTTTCAATCTTGCCTCGGCCCGCTTCCTGGCTCCCGTGAGACCTTGGGGGGCATCTCAGGGCAGCAGGTGCTTCTGTTGCTCCCATTTCACAGCTGAGAAAACTGAGGCAGGAGCGGCTAAGGGACTTAGCCAGCATTAAACAAATGGAGGGACTGAGGCTGCATCAGAACTTCCAGGCCCAGCGCCCTGCCCCCACCTCACCAGTTGCCTGGAGTCACCCCACAATGAGGGGCCCCCCTTCCCCCCAGCAAGCTGGGGAGGCGCCCGGCTCTGCCCTTACTGGGGTGATGGGGCACATCCCGCCCGGACGTTCTGGCCTCCGGGGCCCTTGGGGCCTGTGGGTCACCCATGGGAGGGGCTTTGTGGGAAGACCCGCCGCAGTCACAGGAGAAAGGTGGTGAGCTCCCCGTCAGAGGCCCGGGTCTCACAAGGTGACTGGCTCTCCAACCGCCCCTGGGATGTTTGGAAATTCTGGCGCTGTCATGGGAGGAGGGGTGGAGGGGACCCTTTAGCCTCTGCCGGGCAGGGCCTGGTGCCGGGAAGAGAAGGCACAGCTCCCGGGCTGGTGGGCAAGAGGGTCCCCCAGAGGCACGGGGGGGAGGGCGGAGACCAGGCTGTCCCACGAGCCAGTGCAGCCCCTGGGACTCTGCTTCCCCTGGTCAAACGGGGAGGGCCCTCGCAGACTGCTGCCAGCCAGCTGGCACAGAGGCCTGGCTGGTGCGGGGAGGGGTGGGCGGGGCCGCGGCCCGGATGCCAGGGCACCTGAGACCTGCCTTCTCGCCCCACTCCGGGGAGGAGCGAAGCTCCCAGGTTTGGGCTGGAGGCGGCCACGGCAGCTCAGGCCAGTCAGCGCCCCCCCGGGCCTGCGAGTCACTCTGCCGGATTTCCTGTTGTGGAGGGAGAGTCAGTGGGCCTGGTTCACTCCTTCCAGGGCTAGCTGGGAGGAGCCCGCGGGCACAGTACCCCCGCCACGCTCGGGACCCCGGAGCCCCGGCCTCTCCCTCTGCCGTGGTCCCAGTCCTGACTCTGGGGAGGAACAGGTCCCAGTGAGATGGGCAGCCTGCCAGGGGGCAGGCCCAGCACCCACAGGATCAGAGAGCCCAGTGGGCGCTGCCAAGGTGAGGTCACTTTGCCCCCCCATCTCCGAGAGTGACGCAGGCCAGGTGCTTCTGCTTCACCTTAGGGGACCTAGAGCTGCTGTTTGGGAGGGCTGGGCAGGCGCCAGCAGGTGTTAGAGAGCCCGGACGGGCGGCACAGGCACCTGAGGCCTGGAGGGAAAGGCAGCCGGGGTGGGCCCTGGGAGGGACTCGGGCCCTGGGGGACAGACTGGGCCCTGGGGGACAGACTGGGCCCTGGGGGCAGCCGTCTGGCCAGAGGACACCTGCCCCTTCTCAGGGCTGTGCTGGGTGCTTGCCGGGCCCTGCCAAGCTGGAGTTGGAGCGCCGGACCATCTGTCTGTGTCATTTTTAATTAGGAGAAAATTAATGGATTCTTAGCTGCTCTGTCTTAGGGATTACTTAGACTTAACTGTTACTAATTAAACCGCTAGGAGGGGGGGGGCTCTTTTCAGAATGGTTTATTAGAAGCGGGCACGTGCTTCGGGCCGAGGTGACCCGGGACCCGGCGGTGCTGCCACGGTGCCCTCCTTGGCCTCCCGGCACTGTCCCGGGGCAGCCCCCCCACTTTGGGCTCTGCCCTGCCTCTTGCATCCCCACTTGTTTGTAACCTGGCCTTCATTTCCCTGGCTCCTACTGCTCTCATAGAAGGAGAAGAGAAGCGAGTCCGCCAGTGTTGCCTTCTTGGGTTTTTATTTAGCAGCCAGTGGTTTGTGGCCGGTCCGGTGGGGCGGGGGCGGGGGCCCGGCCGGAGGCCTCTGGGAGCGGGCCCTGCGCTGAGCGTCTGGAGTCGGCCTCGCTCTGTGAGCTCTCACAGGTCCTTTTTGGAGGCTGCCAGGGCTGGCCAGGGGTTCCAGGGAGGTTTCCTGCGATCCTTCCCCAAGGGGCACAGCTGCCTGCTCATTGTCTGGCATCCCCTGGGCTCTCCGGGGAAGAAATTTGAAGGAGGGATGGGAACCCCTTAAAGTACGCATGATGGGGGCTCCCTGTGAGCACGGTGCTGAGCTAGCCCTCGGCTCGGGGGCTGCAGACTCCTGTGCCAGGGCACGGTCACCGGGAGGGCATCAGGGAGGATCAGCTCCCTTGGGGCCCAGTGGGATCGTGGGAGCCAACCCCCCATTGGAGAAGGGGCTGCTTGGCCCTGTCCTGATGCTCCGTCCTGGGCTTGCGGATCCCATGGTACTGGGCTGTCCTGGAGCAGATGACCTGCTTCCGGAGCGGGTCTGGCCACTGGGAAAGTTGCCAGAGCCAAACCGCAGCCTGAGGGCTATGCAGGCCCCAGAGCATCAGAGGGCTTGGCCATGGGGCAGGGTGGGGGGCGACATCGCCGGCCCCTGGGCCTTCCCCTCCCACTCCTTGCCAGGCTTCCCTGTGGGAGCCGCCCTACTGGGCTACATGTTGCCCATCCCCATTCTAAAGGTAAAGGCCGGGTGGAGGGAGGCCCCCAGCCCTGCCCAGTCCTTCGTCAGCCACTTTCTGGGGGGCTTGTCCCAGAACAGAGGCATCTGTGGTGCATCCAGAGGTCTTTCGGGGCCCCTGGGCTAGCCGCCCCACCCCACCTGAGCTGCCTTTGGCCTTGGCATGGCCAGGGTGTGCCTGGGAGGGGGGCAGAAAGAGAATCCTTGCGGTTGCTGACAGCCCTGCCCCCGGTGCCCGGGCCGAGCAGGGGGCCCTGGAGCTCCGGAGCCCGTCCCAGCTTCCTGGCCGGCTCTCTGGAGGAATCTGGAGCTCTGGAGCAGGTATGGGGCAAGCCTCTGGACTGGAGACGGGCGGCCTGCTTGGAAATGGCTGCTTGGGTCCGTCCCCATCCCTCAGCCTGGTGGAGATCCTTCTCCCAAGCAAGTCTCCATTGTGGGAGCAGCTCCATGTGACTGAGGGTCCCCAGGCCCTGGGCTGCGTGGGGGGACACAGAGGAAAAGGCAGTGGCTGTTCCCGAGGACTCCCGGGCTAAGGCAGACAGCTCCGTGACCCGCCTGCGGGGTGAATGAGAGGGAGCCGGGGACAGCTCTAGGGCTGGGACCCAAGGGAGCCGGGGCAGCTGGGAGGGGGCTCGCTCCCCAGGCGGGGGCACAGCACCGAGAGGTGGGAGAGAAGGGGCCAGGGGGTGTTGAAGGGAGAAGCGAGAGGGGGCAAGGGGCAGCCAGGCCGCCAAGGGATCGCAGGTGACAGACAGGGAGCCACGGGGGTTAGGGGAGCGAGGCGCCTCGTGCTGATTGCAGTAGGGAGAGAGCCTCAGCCTTCGGCTGCTCCTGGCCCGACAAGCCCTTG
The DNA here is from genome assembly GCF_048593235.1 of Sminthopsis crassicaudata. NCBI lineage: Eukaryota > Metazoa > Chordata > Mammalia > Dasyuromorphia > Dasyuridae > Sminthopsis > Sminthopsis crassicaudata. The sequence continues at coordinate 57,216,918 of NC_133623.1, read as the reverse complement.
GTCCTATGGGGCCTGGGGTGGGAGCTGCCAGCTGGCAGAGAGCCTGGGCGCCAGGACAGGACTGGATGGGGGGCCCAGCTCTCAGACTGTGCCCGAGCAGCTGGCAGTGCCCATGGCGTCTTCTCTTTGTGGGCCCCTGGGTCAGCCAAAGCTTTCTTCTTCATCTTGAACATTTTGGGAACCGCTTCCTGTGGGGCCCCTCATTTGACCCGTGCTCCCCGCAGCCTTCACGGCCGGATCGTGTGGAATCCCGGGGCAGAGACCGGCCGAGCCAGGGCCCTGAGAGGGAGGCCCCGGGTTCAGAGCCGCCTCTGCCCCTCGGCCTCTTAGACTCTGGGGGCATTGAAGATGTAGAACACGGAAGCACTGACCTGTGTGAGCAGGAGGGTAGATGTAGGCATCCCCGTGCCCTCCCGGGAGCCCAGCTGGGCTCCCCCCCCCACTGCTCTCATTTGGTGCCCCCTCTGTGACCTGCTTCCCCCGTCCTCCCTGAGCCCCTCTGGGTGTGGGCACGCCGGCTCTGCTTGGGGTGATGCCCTTCCCCCAGCCCAGCATAAGCCCCTGAAGAGTCGGCGACTTCCTCTCTCTTCTGGTGCCAGGGAATGGCCACCACAGCCTCAGTCTCCTTGTCTTAAAACGAAGCTGTTACACATGTGCTCTGCGCATGCCCCGGAAGGGCAAGGAAGCAGGGGGGAGGGGGGTGTTCCCGTGGGCTCAGCCTTTGTCCTCCGGCCCGTAGGCCTCTTGCTTAATGGGCTCACAGCCCTGGGCACCTGCAGGGGTTCCTGCCCCTCCCGCTCTTCATATCAGGTTGGCGTAGGTTGGCAGAAAGCTCAGGGGCCGGCTGGTCGCAGCTGTGCGGGAGAAGTGGGGGAACAAAGTGGAGGTCAGCGTCCCCCGAGCTGGAAGGAGGCCGGGTGGATTTGGGGGAGCAGGGAAGGGAAATTGTTCTGGCTTTGTCTGGGAGTCCGTCAGCCTGGCAGGGCGGATTGTTTGCTTCCCCACTTCCCATTTTGCAGATGGAGAAACTGAGGCCCAGAGAAGTGGCATGACTTGCTAGCCTTGTGGTCAGAATACCGCCAGCCGTCCTGGCTTCCTGTATTTTGGGTCCAGGGCTGCTGCCAGCCGCACGCACTGCCAGTGAGGTTGTTCCCTAATCTCGCTCAGCGCAGGGAGCCGGCATGTGCGAACTGGTTAGTCCCAGAGAGCCGGGCTCCTTCCGCTCCCCCTCACCCAGCTGGAGCACGCTGCCGTGCCCGTGGGCATCCTTGGGGGTGGTTCTGCCAGCCTCCTCTCCATCCTGGCGGCGTCAGTGCCCAGCTGGTGCGGACGGGGATGTGGGGCAGTCCTGGCGTGCCCAAGGGGGCTCCGGGCTCTGGGCGTGAGCGAGGGCGGGACCCCGGAGCCTTAGGAAGAGCTGCTGGGCTGCCAGACGCCGGCAAAACTCGGCATGTTCGCGGCCCCTGGCCAGGCGGCCTCCTTCCCCCACGCCGCCCCACTCGCGTGGCTGCGTGGGCTTCCTGCCTGTTCCCGGCACAGAAGTTCCTGGTGCATGATGGGAAGGGAGGCTGTTGCACTTCCTGCCCAGGCTTCCCAGTGGACTGGGGTGACCCAACTGTGCCGGGCTCAGTTTCCCCAGCTGGAGGGTAGGGGGTCCCGGGCGAGGCCTAGGTCTGCAGCTCCGAGTATGCCCTGAGTTCCCTGATCGTCTGCCCCGGGGGCAGCGGGATTCCTCCCTTGCTCCCTCCGGGGCAGCTCTAACCGTGCCCCTTGTTCTGCCTTTAGTCGCCCTTATCAGGCTGGCTTTTAGCCTTTTGCGTGGCCCCGAGTCTCGCCTGGCCCCGCAGGCGCCTGGCTGGTGCTTTGGACTGACCGGCTCTCTCCTTTTTCTGAGGCTGGTTCTGGTGGCGGGTCAGGCCCGGGTGTGCCATGGTGGGAGCCTGCCCGCCGTCCGAGCACACCGGCCCAGAGTCCTGGAGAGTTAAGGGCTCCGTTAGAGCTGCCCCCGGGGTGAGTGGCGGTGCCCGGACTGCGGAGGCCGGAATGGAGGACCCAGAAAGAGTCCGGCTTTCCTTGGGCAGCTGTGAGCCCCCAGATGTTACAGGAGACCCCTCCCCACTTCAGACTTTGCCTTTGGTCAGTGGCCGGGCGGGGGGGGGGGGAGGGGGAGGGCCCGTGGGGCTGGTGATGTGGCCGGCCCTCGCCCAGGGCCCTCAGGGCACAGTCTCTCCAAACGGGCAGGACTGGGGAGGCGTTGGGGAGCTCTGTGTTCCCTGGCTTCCTGGCAGCTGTTAGTGTGCCCGCCTCCAGCCCAGGCTCTGCCCACTTCCCGCCAGCAGCCGCGCTGGCTACCAGTGGCTGTCAGACGGGTACACCGAGGCAGGCCAGGCTCTCCATAGGGCCAGAGCCAAGCTGGGGGCGCCCGCCAACAGGGCACAGGCTTTACCCCGGCCTGCTGTGTTCTGGATGGGGGGAGGGGAGGGTTCCCAGCCTGCCTGTGTTCTGGATGGGGGAGGGGAGGGTTCCCAGCCTGCCTGTGTTCTGGATGGGGGAGGGGAGGGTTCCCAGCCTGCTTTGTTCTGGATGGGGGAGGGGAGGGTTCCCAGCCTGCTTTGTTCTGGATGGGGGAGGGGAGGGTTCCCAGCCTGCTTTGTTCTGGATGGGGGAGGGGAGGGTTCCCAGCCTGCTGTGTTCTGGATGGGGGGATGGGAGGGTTCCCAGCCTGCTTTGTTCTGGATGGGGGAGGGGAGGGTTCCCAGCCTGCTTTGTTCTGGATGGGGGAGGGGAGGGTTCCCAGCCTGCTTTGTTTTTCCGTGTTCTGGATAGCTAGGGGGATCGAACTCATCCTGACAGGAGGTGGCTCGGTGTTGTGACTGCGTTAGGGGGCTGCCCACCCCCCCTCCTGTTTGCCTGAAGGTCCAGATGTGCCTGTGTCTCCCTTTCAGGGTGGCAGGGGCCCATGATCTGGGGGTGGGGGTGGAGCTCCCACTTTAGCTGCAAACACAACCGCTGGCTTTGGTCGTCAGGTAATGGCCTGCCCGGTGTTTACCAACCTGGCCATCTGGGATGCACCTGGGACCCTGCCGGGCTCTGGGGCGGAGGCGCGCCGGCAGGTGCCGTGCCCCCGGGGCCCCCCCTCCCTCTGCCACCCCCTTTCCTGGCCGCTGGTGGGGGTCGCCGGGCCCCCTCTCACTGGGCGGTCAGTGTGGGCCCGTGGGCCTGGGCTGGGAGGCTTCCGGGAGGGCCGGGGCGGCCCTGGGGAGGCGGGGCCTCACAACTTGGCTGGGGAGGCTGCCCAACGAGTTCTGCTCCTCGTGGGCTCAGTGAGGGCTGCTTGTTCTGCCATCTGAAGTGCAGCCAGCAGAGAGGCCCTGGAGGCTTCTCCCTTCTGGGCAGGGCCTCCCCACACCCATGGGCACCGCCCGGAAGCTGGGACTCAGAAGGGCCCCGCGCCAGCTGGCTCCCCTCCTGAGCGGCCCCCCGAGGGGGCCCCGGCCCTGGCTTTATGGGACGGTTCAGGCTGGTTCCTCACGGCCCCCCCTCCCCCCCAGAGCTAGGAGGCCAGTGTGATTCCCATTTAGTGATGAGGAAGCTGAGGGCTTGTCCCCGCTGTGGTGACGGTCTGCTTCCCTCCCAGCCTCCGCGCTTGGGGGGAGGGGGCCTGTGTCCTCCAGTCTGAGCCCCTGCTGAGTGAGCCTGACTCCGCCCCTTCCCAGGAGCAGGGCTCCCGTGGCCTCTCCCAGCCTCCATTCCCCCTCCCCCCCCCAGGACTCTGGCACTCCCAGCACTTGGACCCTGGGCCCCGGGGTCCTTCCGGCTCTGGCTCAGGAGGAGAGCGTCACGAGGCTTCCCTGGCGGAGCCTTGGGGAGGGGGGGGGGGGGAGGCCTGCCTTGTGTGGATGTCGACAGGCTTCCCATCACTCCCTGAGCTGTTTTCCTGACGCACTCTTTGCTCTGACCTCTCTCCCTGCTTCTCCATAACCTTCACTGGCTCCCCACTGCCGACAGAATCCCCCAGAAGCCTTGGCGTTTCAGTCCCTCTGAGACGTGGCCCTCTCCCTTACTTCCTCTGCTCTGAGGATCTCTGGCTCTAGAGCTTTAAGAGAGGACCCGGCCATGAGGGATACCTTAGGGAGCCTGTTGTGAAAAAAAGAAATTGGGCCATCCAGGGGTCTCGTCAGAGATGGAAAGCACCTGGGGGGCAGAAGTGGCTTGTGGGAGACCCCCCAGGATTCCTGGCTCCCCACCCAGGGCCTCTCCCTGCAATAGTACCAGGGGGCCTGGCCATACCTGACTCTGCCCCTGCCCTCTGCTCATGGGTCCTCAGACCTAGGCCCATGGGCGCCCTTGGGGGCTGAAATCCCTGATTCTCTCTCCTGGGAAATCTTCCTCCAACCCTCTGTTCCACCCCAGGGACCAGCTCTCCTTCCTGGAAAAAACTTTTTGTGAGTATTTGTAATAGGTTTTTATTTTACAAAAGCCAGTTTTCAACCTTCCCCCACCCCTCCTCAGGCAGTGATCCAATAGTCTGGAAACACGTGCAATTATTAATTAGGTATCAGTACCATGTCTGTGTCATAGAAGGAATTTGGTAGGACTCCTTCAATCCCTATTTTTTCAAATAGTTTACATAGCATTGGAGTTAGTTGTTCTTTAAATGTTTGGTAGAATTCACCTGTAAATCCATCTGGTCCTGGGGACTTTTTCTTAGGAAGTTGGTTAATAGCTTGGTCTATTTCTTTTTCTGAAATGGGACTATTTAGACTACTTGCTTCTTCCTCTGTTAATCTGGGCAAGCTATATTTTTGAAGGTATTCTTCCATTTCATTTAAGTTATCGAATTTATCGGCATAACGTTGAGCAAAGTAGCTCCTAACTATTCTTCTAATTTCCTCTTCATTAGTGGTGAGTTCACCCTTTTCATTTTCAAGACTAACAATTTGCTTTTTCTCTTTCCTTTTTTTAATCAGGTTTACTAAGGGTTTGTCTATTTTGTTGGTAGCTTCCTCCAATTGATGGGCATCCATTCAATTTCCAGTTTCTATCCCCATACAGGGGCTAGAACACAAGGGCTGCCACAAACATTCTTGCCCATGTGGGTTCCTTTCCCTCCTTTAAGATCTCTGGGATATAAGCCCACTAGTAGCACTGCTGGATCAAAGGGTATGCACAGTTTGATCACTTTTGGCGCATAATTCCAGATTACTCTCCAGAATGGTTGGATCCATTCACAACTCCTCCAACGATGTATGAGCATCCCATCTTTCCCACGTCCCCTCCAACATTTGGCATTATCTTTTCCAGTCATCTTAGCCAATCTGAGAGAGGTGTAAGGTGGTACCTCAGAGTGGTTTTACTTTGCATTTCTCTGATCAATAGTGATTTAGAGCATTTTTTTCATATGTCTAGAAATGGCTTTGATTTCTTCATCTGAAAGTTGTTCGTCTCCTTTGACCACTTATTGATTCCTTCCTGAAATTCTTCTTGGCCCCTTTGACCTCCACCTTCCTTCGCATGGATCCGTTGCATCCATCAGCTGATTGATGCCTTGCTCTGTCTGCACCCCAGTGGAGGCCGTTGCCCTGCACAATGATGCCCTGGGTGCTGGGGGCATTGCCCCGCACGATGGCGCTCTCAGGGATCAGGGAGAAGACTCTGGTCAGCTGCCTCATTTTATAGGTGGAGAGGCTGAGGCCAGGGAGGTGAATGGACTTAGCCTGGCCCAGCTAGGGAAATGTTGGAGGCAGCGGTAGAATCCGGTCACTCTGACTGAGCCAGTCAGTAATGTTTCTGGTGCCAGCCGACACAGAGACCGAGATCCGAGCCCATCCCTCCCGCAAGAGGCTTACCATCTAATTGAGGAGACCGCATGCAACAGATGGCCATAAAGCTGTGCCGGACAAATCTGGGAAGGCTTCCTGGAGGAGGAGAGCCTTCCCGGCCTGGGGGAGACACAGCCCCAGAGTCCCAATGGTGTGGGGAAGAGGGTCTTGTTCCTGGACCACCCGCAGGCCCCGGTCACTGTAAGGGCAGGAGGAGTGAGCCGTTAGGAGGCTGGGAAGGCAAGGCATGAAGGGCGAGGAAGGCGGAATCAGGCTTTAGGATTGCTTTGAAGGTGATAGGGAACTGCTATGGAGACGGGGATGACATGGTCGGCCCTGGGCTTAGCAGAGTCGTGTTAGTGGCTGAATGAAGATGCACCCGGGAGGGGAGGGGCTCGTGGAAGCAGAGGCAGGAGGGGCAGTCAGGCTAAGGCGCTGCCCCCCTCCCCACCCCCATCTCCTGGGTCCCGCAGCCTCCTCATTGGCCTCCTGTGCTTGACAGGGATTTCTCCTTTGAAATAGCCTTTACTCCCGGCTCGTTTTCACTAGTAATTGAAATTCACACATAATTTTCACTCCTCCTGCGGGGAGCCGGGGCTGCTGGAAGGGGCAGCCTTCCTCCCCGCTCCGCAGGCCTTGACCGGCTCTGGCGGCCCTAGCTGCTTCTGGACTCTGCTGCCCGGCCGGCCGGGGCACCACGTGGCTGCTGGGAAAGCGGGGCCACCTCGGAAAATTGGAGGTAAATGGCTGGGGCCACAGGAGCTCGGGGCTGGGGATGCAGGGGAAAGCCTTCCTGTGCCAGGGCGTGAATGGGCACCTGTTACATACAAATAAAGACTGTTTTGGGGCTTGGTGTTAGCTAAGTCTGAGTGGGGGGTGCGGGAAGCCAGGGAAGGGTCCGGGGAACGAGTGCCTCCCATGAGGAACAGCTGTTCTGCGGGGTGTGATAGAGGCCCCCAAAAGTGAGGTGGGTAGTGAAGTCTTATAAGACCAAGAGGGCAGGGCCAGGCATCTGGAAGCCTGTGGTGGAGGAAAGGCTGGGGGGGCCATGGCTAGTGCTAGACCTCAATTGAGATGTGTTCCTGGCCTCAGAGTATTAATCACTAATCTAGATCGAGCACCTTAAGTTTGGCAAAGCGCTTTGCAAATGCTATCTCCTTTTATCCTCATAAAATCGCTGAAAAGTCAATGCTATTAATAGCCCCATTTTCCAGATGGAAAAAGTGAGACCAAGAAGGATTTGCCTTCTAGCAAGAATTAAACCTAATCTTTTGTGAGTCCGGTTGGTCCGGTCCTGGCTCTCTTGCCGCCCTGCACACCATCTGGCTGCCCCAGCGCCCTGGGACACTAAAGGGCAGGCCAGGAAATTCTTTTATTTTTCATTAATGACCCAAATTTCAGGTAAAAATGAATTTTTAGCATTCTGTGTAAAGATTTTGAGTTCCAAGTCCTCTCCTTCCCCTGATTCAGTAAGCAATTTGATAGAGGTTATACATGTGCAGTCATGCAAAACATATTAGTCATGTTGTAAAAGAAGACACAGACCAAAAAAAAAATTTTAAAGTGAAAAACTGTTTCAGTCCCTGTTCCCATTCCGGCAGATCTTTTTCTGGAGGCGGAAAGCCTTTTTCACTTTGAGTCCTCTGCCGTTGTCTTATTGCTCAGAATAGCTGTCATTCACAGTTCATCACCACTCAGCTTTGCCGTTACCGCGGATGGTGTTCTTCCAGTTCCGCTCATTTCCCTTTGCATCAGTTCATGTAAGTCTTTGCACGTTTTCCCTGAGATCGGCCGGCTTGTCGGTTCTTATGGTACAGTAATATTCCATTACAGCTAGAGGTCACAACTTGTTCAGCCACCCCCAATTGATGGGCTTTCCCTTGTTTTCCAGTTCTTTGTCACCATAAAAGGAGCTGCTGGGAACATTTGTGTATGATTAGACCCTTCCTCTCCGCTCCCTTTCCCTCCCCCCTTTTCAGAAACTTCTCTCTGGAATACAGAAGTAGTGGTGGTGTAGTCCTTAGGGCATAGTTCCAAATTGCTCTCCAAAATGGCTGGACTAGTTCACAACTCCGCCAACAGTACATTAGTGTTCCGGTTTTCCCACATTCCCTCCAACATTTATCGTTTTAATTATCATGATCGGTGTGAGTTATTTCACTTTGCAATTCTCTAACCAGTGATTTAGGGCATTTTTTTTTTTCCTTAACTATAGCTAGCTTTAATTCCTCTGTAAAATCTGCCTATTCGTATCATTTTTGTAGTAGACACTTATTGTTCACTGTTATTATTATAGCTTTTTTCCCCCCAAATATATGCAAATATAGTTTTTAACATTTGCTTTTGCAAAACCTTGTGTTCCAAACTTTTCTCTTTCCCTCCCCCTCTCCTCCCCTAGGCAGCAAACAATCTAATATAGATTGAACATGTGAAATTCTCCTAAACATATTTCCATAGTCATCGTGCTGCGCAAGAAAAGTCAGATCAAAAGGGGGGGGGGAGGAAGAGAAAGAAAAATATCAAAAAAGGTGAAAGTATTGGGCTTTGATCCACATTCAGTCTCCATAGTTCTCTCCCTGGATTTAAATGGCGCTCTCTATCACAAGTCTATTGGAATTACCTTGAATCACCTTGTTATTAAAAAGAGCTGCCTCCATCAGAATCGATCATCACATAATCTTCTTGTTTCTGTGAACAATGTTCTCTTGGTTCTCCTCGCTTCACTCAGCATTGGTTCATGTGAGTCTCTCCAGGTTTTTGTGAAATCACCCTGCTGATCATTTCTTATCCAACAATAATAGTATTCCATAACATTCATATCCCATAACTTATTGAACATTCTCTGACTGATGGGCATCCCCTCAGTTTCCGGTTTCTTGCCACTACAAAAATGGCCGTCACAAACATTGTCTCACATGTGGGTCCTTTTCCATTTTTTATGATTTCTTTGGAAAACCGATCCAATAGAGACATCGCTGGATCAAAGAGTATGCACAGTTTGATGGCCCTTTGAGAGTAGTTCCAAACTGCTCCCCAGAATAGTTGGACCAGGTCACAACAGTATGTTAGTGTCCTAGTTTTCCTACATTCCCTCCAACATTTATCATTTTCCTTCTCTGTTACATTGGTCAGTCTGATAGGTGTAATAATAATAATAATAGGTGTAATGTAATATCTGACATGTATTTTAATTTGCATTTCTCTAACCAGTGATTTAAAGTATTTTTTCATGTGACTGTAGATATTTTTGATTACTTTGTCTAAAACCTGTCTGTTCATGTTATTTGAGCATTGGAGTTGGAGAATGCCTTGTGTTCTTATAAATTTGACTCAGTTCTCTTACATATTTAAGAAATGAGGCTTTTACCAGAGACACTTGCTGTAGAAAAATTTCCCCTAGCTTTCCTCCTTATTTTGGTTGCATTAGTAATGTAGGTGCACATTTTTTAACTGAATATAATCAAACATTCATTTCGTTTTGATGATTACCACTTTATAATAAATACAGTTTGAGATGTGATATGGCTAAGTTGCTTTTTTGACATTTTTTTTTTCATTGCTTCCCTGATATTTCTGATCTTTTGTTCTTCCAAATGAATTGTTATGATTTTTTTTTAGCTCTATAAAATAATTTTTGGGCAGCTTGATGGTTTGACACTGAAAAAATAAATTAAGTAGAATTGTCATTTTTATTAATTGGCTCTGCCTACTCATGTTCAGTTAATATTTTTCCAATTATTTGGATCTGGACTTTAGCTCAGCCTATATATATACAATTAATATTTTTCCAGTTACTCAGATCTGGACTTAGCTCAGCCTATCCATGTACAGTTAATATTTTTCCAGTTATTCAGATCTGGACTTTAGCTCAGCCTATCCATGTACAGTTAATATTTTTCCAGTTATTCAGATCTGGATTTAGCTCAGCCTATCCATATACAATTAATATTTTTCCAGTTACTCAGATCTGGACTTAGCTCAGTCTATCCATATACAGTTAATATTTTTCCAGTTACTCAGATATGGACTTAATTCACTCTATCCATGAACAATTAATATTTTTCCAGGTACTCAGATCTGGACTTTATTTATGTGAAAAGTGTTTTGTAATTGTGTTCATATACTTACTGGCTTTGTCTTGGCAGGTGGACTTCCAGGTGTTTTATATTGTTGGAAATTAAATGGAATTTCTCCTATCTTTTGCTGCTGGGCTATGTTGGTGATAGATAGAAATGCTGGTGTTTATGTGGGTTTATTTTACATCCTGTAACTTTGCTCAAGCTGTTCATTATTTCAGCTAGTTTTTCAGTTGATTCTCTAAGTATACATACATAATGTCTTTACTGTGTGACAGGAAATTTCCAAGGTACAGGGAAGAGGGGAGACTTGGTTAGGCTTCAGACTCTGTGAATCCCTCAGGGCAGACATTCAGTCAGTTCCCTTTTTTTGCTTGACCCACATGAGCCATCAAGGGATAGAGGATTCCACCTTAGGGGTTCCCCCCAGTATGGGGGCCAGCCTTGGAGCTCAGGTGAGGATCCTGGCCGGGGCTTGCTGGAAAGAGGCTTGAGACCTACTCTAGCAACGGGAGCTTCTCCCTTCTCCCACTTTGGGGGCTTGGTGGTGGTGGAGGTGCTTGTAGCCTTTGAAGCCTCATTTCCAAAACTTTAAAGATGGGCTTATAATTCCTGCCCTACTCACCTCGAAGTTGGTATGAAGCAGGAAAGATCAGTGAGTCAGGAATGGGGGGATCTGAGTTCAAATTCTACCTTTGATGCTTAGTTTCCTCCGTGACCTTGGACAAATGACTTTCATTGATGGCCCTCAGTTTCCTTCTGAGTGGAGGAGTCTGGCTGCTTGTCTCTGGGGTCATTTCCAGCTCCAGATCTGGACTTTCAGAGGCAGGTGCCCTTGCCCGGTCTTCTGAGGGCCTCGCCCCACTCCGGGGTGGGTGGCCTAGGTGTTCCCCTTGGCGTTGCTGGTTTAGTTGTTGGCGGGGAGGGGACTGGGTTCCCTTTTTCTGTGGTTGAAGTTACTTGGAAAGATAAGTGTCTGGGTTCCACCCACTTCTCCTTTGTTTTGGGCCTGACTTTCTGTTTAATCAAACAGGTCACGAATATTTATTCAGGGCTTGGTTGGTTGCTTGTGGTCCTTCAGCCAAAAGTGACATCCTGCGTTGGAGTCTGGCTCCAGCATGTCCCCATATAAGCTTCCGGGGGGGGGGGGGGTCCTCTGCCATAGGGACGGAAGTAGTCCCTGCCCACCTTTGGAGGGCACTCTCCAGCTTTGTGCATCTCGTGTTTCTCCTGGGCTGGTTCAATCATACTTTGCTCCTAGAGCGCAGCCCCTTCCCAGATGAGGGCCCGCCATGCTGGGTGGTCCTGGGCCAGGCCTCCCATGCCATGCAATCCTTCTAAAGATCTTAAAAGAGACCTTGAGAGTGTCTGTGTACCGCTTTTTCTGACCACCTTGTGAGCACTACCCCCTGCCCCCCATGGCTCTTTCCTAGCTGGAAGCGGCCTTTGAGGTGAGCTTGAGAGGGCTCCTGCTGGGCTGGGAGGCCTTTTCCTTTGGTCCCAGTGAGAAGGGCCCTTGAGTCTTTGTTCATTCCCCCAATTGGGGTGGGGGGCTCTCCTGCCCTTATCAGAGATGCTTGGTGCAAAGCTTTCCCCGGTGGATGGCTCCCCTCGTTCTGGGGCGGTTGTTAGGGAGTTTCACTCACTGGAGATATTCTGGTGGGCCCGCTGTTTGATGAGGAGGGGTCCCTCTCACATTCGTTGGATTGTCATCACGGGGGCACGTGGCTGGCTCAGAGGGTCTCCCCAGCCTGGCACCATGGCGGGGGTGGGATGAGGGTGTGTGTGTACGCGATCCTGGATCGATTGCTTTGGCCAGAGTGGAGGGATGGGCCTTGCCGTGGTCCTTGTGGGCCCTGGAGGACGGGGATTAGTAGGGCTCCCTGGTGGGCTCGAAGCCAGAGCCCCATTCCCAAGAGCCAAGGGAGAAGGAATGCTCCCGGAACTGGGGATGTGGGGCCCTGGTGGGGTCTGGGTTTGAGGGGCTGAACCACATGTGGTACTGCCCTGGGCAGGACAAAGAGCTGCCGGGCTTAAATGCCAGGAATCGTAACGGCTCGCACTGCCACAGTGCCCCCTCTGTGCCTGCACTCTGTGCGACACTTTATACTTTCATTATTGTGTCTCACATGCCCTCCTAAGCCTCCTGCCTCCAGGGCACTGTACCTGGTTTTTAAGACAGAAGCTTCCCAACCCGTCTGTAACTGATTCCCGGCTCCAGAGATTCAGCTGACCTCAGGCCTCCCCGACTCCAAGGGCCCCCCTGCTATTTACTGGGGGGGGTTGCCTTCATTAGGCGACAGGGCAGAGCTGGAAGGGACCAGAGCAGGTGGGCCTCAGTTTCCCCATGTCTCTCCGTCTCTTTGTCTCTGTCTGTCTCTCTCTCCATCCCCCCCCTCCAGCTAGTAAGCATTAAGTGTCTGAGGTCATGTTTGAACTCAGATGCCTGGACACCAGGTGGGTACGTTATCCACTACACCCCCATCCATCCCTCCTCCAATGCCAGATGGGGGTGGAGTGGGGGGGTGGCAGAGGAGACCCATTTCAGGCCTCTGGCTGCGTGAGGCGTGGAATGACATGGACCTTTCTAGGCTTGGCTAGCACAGAGATGACCGCTGCTTGACTGTGTATCGTTATGGGGACTTTGTTTTTCCTGGTTTCCTTTTCTTTGGGGGGGAAAGAGGTGCTGGGATGGAGCCGCCCGTGGGAGACCCAGGTCATGGAAGCAAGTTTTTGAAATGCCCGGAGGCTAGAGGGAGTCAGAGGGAGCCCGGCCCCTGAGAAAGTAGTTGTGGAAGCCGGCCCTGCGGGGAGTCCGGCCCGGCCCTGGCGCCCTGCTCCAGGAGTGCAGGCACAGGCTCAGCTTGTGTTTGTGAGGGATGGGGTGAGGGGAGAGGCCCCGCCCCAGCTGACCCCCGAGGCTTCTCCGGACGGGCTCCATGCTCCTGGGAGTGACCCAGCCTGGGAAAGGGACCCCTTGGAGCAGCAGACCCAGCGGACACTGAGAGCCCGGCTTCCTGTTGGGGTCCTTCAGATCAGGCCCGAGAGGGAGGGAGGTGACAGGAGGCAGGCATGGCTCCGCTGCCCTGAGAGGGGACCGCCAGGAGGAGGCTGGGGGAGAGCCGGCCAGCGGGACGGACTTAGGTGGCTGGGGGGGGGGATCCTGGCCCATAAGTGAAATTGTGCAATCCCCCTGGGACAGACGCTTCTCAAAGGGGCCTTTATTCCCCGGAGCTGCAGAGAGAGACCGAGCCTCCTCATGCTGCGCATCCACTGCGCGGGGTTTGGGTTTCAGGAGGAGGATAGTGTGGCCCGGGGAGGGGGGACACAAAGGGTTTGGGAAGCGCCCGTCTCTGCGGCGGGGGGAGGCCGGCCTGCGGATTGTTGGGGCCTGATGAGTATCTGCTGATTTCCTATCTAGAAATAAAGCCTTCTCAGTCCAGATGGGGATCAGCCGCCCAGATTGGGCCTCCTCGCTCTGGACAGACAAAGGCTGAAAGGAGAGGAGAGATCCTGAAGCAGAGATAAGCCAGACTTATTCAGCGCCCCTACCCCAGATACCAGGCTGGGCCCCTTGGGGGGCGAAGTGGGGGAAGGGAGGCCCGCCGTCCTGCCAGGTACGCTCCCAGAGAGCTTCCGGGCAGGAGCCATTCTCAGAGTGGGAAGCTGGGCTGCCCTGAGCTCAGTGCGTGTGTGTCTGTCTGTCTGTCTCCCCACAGACTATCTCCCTCACAACCATGGGTCTGACCCCTCCCCACAGAGAGAAGTACAGGAACTAGGGCCTGTGCACACCCTTGGGCCAGCTCCCTCCTCCCCAAGGAGAGTCACCTGGGCAGGCCCCGTCCTGGGCCTCCTGGATGTGGCGCCCCCTTGGAGCCCCCCCCCAGATCAGCCAGGGCCTCATCTGCCGCCCCAAGTCCTTCCGTCCCTCCTTAGCCTCGGTCTGTCCCATGGATCTCCACCTCCCACCATTTCTGAGCACTTCCGGGTGAGAGGGGCCGTCCTCTGCCTTCTCCCACCTCCCCTTGGCCCCTGAGTGGGCTCTCAGCATGTCCATGGCCATCTCCAGGCCCACAGATCTGGCTCTGGAGGGGAAGGGGAGGTGGGGGGCTGTGCCGCGCTCGAGTCCAGCCCACTCCATGTCCTGCATCCCCTCCCTGAGATCATGGCTCTCCCACAGACAGACAACAGCAAATCAACTGCAGGCCTTTGGCCCCAAGACCCCCGTTCTGAGAATAGCTTCCCCTAAAGAGCTGAAGATGAGCCCCCGAGGAAAAGCAAAAACTGATAACAGGTGGAGGGCTTCCAAGCACGCTAGGCGGACAGCCCAGAGCCAGTGGGAGCTGTGATCAGAACTCGCCACCCTGCGTGTCTGCGCTGATGCCCCTGCTGGTCCTGGATTAGGGTTCTCCCCAGTTAGGGACCTTCAGAGTATGACCCTTTCTGAGGCTGACCCCCCTTGGGGGCTTCAGCCCCCAACCTCAGGCTCTCCTCAGCTTGGCTGGTTGGGCGCTTGGGGCGCTTTGGCTCTGCTGGGTAGCACGCCCCCTCTCCTCCTACAGGTAAGCTTCTGATTACCTCTTCCCCCCAATTTCTGCAGGAAAGAAACTGGATTTCTCCATCACTGTTTGGCTTGGCTTGCCAAGAGAGTGTGGGGGAGCCGGGTGGCCCTCACACCCCCATGTTTCTCAGAAGCTGAGTCCCATTGACTCATCAAGGCAGGGTCCCAGTGACTGTGGGAGCTGCCCCGGGTAGACACCCCTTCTGATAAAAGGTCTGTTTTCCACTGGTGGGCAGCATTTGGGCTGGCAGGCTCCCAGACCCCACTCACCTCCTTCTTGGTGGATTTGGCCTTTCTTGGGCAGGTTCGGGGAGCACTGATGCGGCCCGCTCTGAAGGAAAGCCCCCGGCCTGTCTCCCGTGACCTTACGGGTCCTGACCCAAACTTTTAATAGAAATCCAAGGCGTGCAGACAATGTCAGAAGTTCTCTGTCCATGAGGGGATAAATAAGGGTGTGGGGCTTGGGGGGACTTCCTTCAGCTCAGGACCCTCCTCAGGAGCATCTGGGTGCAGGAGCACTGCCTCCAAAGGGAAGAGGTTTCCACCCGAGGTGTGGTCATAGCCTCCCCCCGGCTTCTGGGCTCCCAGCCTCTTTGCACTCCATGTCCCCTGCACGCTGTGCCTGGCATTCAGGTCCTCCAAGAGGAAGGGGCCACCTTCCCTAGAGCCTGGCCCAGGCCATTGTGAAGGGCTTAACTCAGAGGCTGCCTCCCATCGGCCCGCTCCTGCGGCCTCAGTGTGTTCTGCCTTGAGTTGGAAGCATTTTCCTGCATGGAGAGACTCCACTCCTGGGGCTCCCCACCTGGCTGACTTGGGGCAGGTGATTCAGCTTCACTGGGCTCATGTAAAAGCACGGTGGGCCTGGCAGCCACCAGGGGAAAGGCTTTCTGATGCCCCACGAAGCGTATGCAGAGACAGGGCAAGAGAGCTGAGAGTGTCAAGAAAACATAGTATAAACACGTTGTGGTTGGCGTCCCTACTGTGAGCTTCCTAAAGCTTCGGAGGGGCTCGCCTGCTTCTGGTGGCCTTCCCCTGGTACAGACCACCGAGATCCTCCCTCCCTGCCCTGGGTGCAGATCTCCTGCCCCCCCAGGTCCTGGGGAAGTGGACATTTGGAGAAGTAGCCGGCAGATTTGACACAGTTTTGGCCGGAGTTTGGTACCTGGCCTACTTATTTGCCTTACTCTGCAAAGGGCTTTTAAAGCAAGCCTGGGAAGAGTTAATAGACAGATATATTATCCTTTATTAAGATATCATTTGTACTGCCTGCTCTACCTCCATTCCCTGCCTCCCTTCTCTTTCTCTCCATCCCAGCTCTGCCTTCGGCCTCCAGGGGCCACTCCCATTAACAGGCTGGGTAGGAGGGACCTGTTCTTTTATGGGCCAATAACCTGTTTGCTCATGTGCCTTGGAAACTACCTCAATTTCAGCCAGTTTCTTTTATTTTTTATTGAAGCTTTTTATTTTCAAAACATGCACGGGTAATTTTTCAACATTAATCCTTGCAAAACCTTGTGTTCCCAAATTTTCCCCTTCCCCCTCACCTCTCCTCTAGATAGCAAGTAATCCAATATGTTAAACATGGTAAAAATATGTTCAATCCCTATATGCATACATATTTATATAATTATTCTGCTGTGAAAAAAAATCAAAACTGAATAAGAAAACAAAATACAAGCGAACAACAACAAAAAGAGTGAGGATGCCATGTTGTGATCCACACTCAGTTCCCACAGTCCTCTCTGTTCAGATGATTCTGTTCATCAAAGATCATTGGAACTGACATGAATCATCTCATTGTTGGAAAAAGCCACGTCCATCAGAACTGATCATCGTCTAATCTTGCTGTTTCTGTGAACAACGTTCTCTTGGTTCTATTCACTTCTCTCAGTATCAGTTCATATAAGTTTCTCCAGGTCCTTCTGAAATCATCCTGCTGGTCATTTCTTACAGAACAATAGTGTTCCATAACATTCGTATACCACAATTTATTCAACCATTCTCCAGCTGGTGGGCATCCTCTCAGTTTCCAGTTCCTTGCCACCATAAAAAAGGCTGCCACAAATGCTTCTGCATGTGTGGGTACCTTTCCCTCCTTTAAGATCTCTTTGGGATACAGGCCTAGTAGAAATACTGCGGATCAAAGAATATGCACTTTTTGATAGCCCTTTGGGCATAGTTCCAAATCGCTCTGCAGAATGGCTGGCTCCATTCACAATTCCACCAACAATGTATCTGTGTCCCAGTTTTCCCACATCCCCTCCAACATTGTTATTAATTTTTCCTGTCATCTTAGCCTATCTGAGAGGTGTGTAGTGGTATCTAAGAGTTGTCTTATTTTGCATTTTTCTAATCAATAATGATTTAGAGCATCTTTTCATATGACTAGAAAGTTTCAATTTCTTCCTCTGAATATTGCCTGTTCATATCCTTTGACCATTTATCAATTGGAGAATGGCTTGATTTCTTATAAATTAAAGTCAATTCTCTGTATATTTTGGAGATGAGGCCTTTATCATTTCTCTTTGTATCTCTTGCTGTTGGATTGTGTTGGTAATGTATAAAAATGCTGAGGATTTATGTGGATTTATTTTGTATCCTGCAACTTTGCTAAAATTCTGAATTATTTCTAATAGCTTTTTAGCAGAGTCTTTGGGGTTCTCTAAGTATACCATCATGTCATCTGCGAAAAGTGATAATTTGATTTCCTCATTTCCTACTCTAATTCCTTGAATCTCTTTCTCGGCTCTTATTGCCGAGGCTAGCGTTTCTAGTACTATATTGAAAAGTAATGGTGATAGTGGGCAACCTTGTTTCACTCCTGATCTTACAGGGAAAGGTTCTAGTTTATCGCCATTACATATGATATTTACTGAAGGTTTTAAATATATGCTCCTTATTATTTTAAGGAATAGTCCATTTATTCCTATACTCTCGAGCGTTTTTAGTAGGAATAGATGTTGGATTTTATCAAATGCTTTTTCTGCATCTATTGAGATGATCATATGGTTTTTATTAATTTGATTATTAATATGGTCAATTATACTAATAGTCTTCCTAATATTAAACCAGCCCTGCATTCCTGGTATAAATCCCACTTGGTCATAGTGTATTATCCTGGGGATGATTTTCTGAAGTCTATTTGCTAATATCTTATTTAAGATTTTAGCATCAATATTCATTAAGGAAATTGGTCTATAGTTTTCTTTCTCAGTTTTCAATCTACCTGGTTTAGGTATCAGTACCATGTCTGTGTCATAAAAGGAATTTGGTAGGACTCCTTCAATCCCTATTTTTTCAAATAGTTTACATAGCATTGGAGTTAGTTGTTCTTTAAATGTTTGGTAGAATTCACCTGTAAATCCATCTGGTCCTGGGGACTTTTTCTTAGGAAGTTGGTTAATAGCTTGGTCTATTTCTTTTTCTGAGATGGGACTATTTAGACTACTTGCTTCTTCCTCTGTTAATCTGGGCAAGCTATATTTTTGAAAGTATTCTTCCATTTCATTTAAGTTATCGAATTTATTGGCATAAAGTTGAGCAAAGTAGCTCCTAACTATTGTTCTAATTTCCTCTTCATT
Organism: Sminthopsis crassicaudata; assembly: GCF_048593235.1. Classification (NCBI taxonomy): domain Eukaryota; kingdom Metazoa; phylum Chordata; class Mammalia; order Dasyuromorphia; family Dasyuridae; genus Sminthopsis; species Sminthopsis crassicaudata. Next base: position 57,198,878 of record NC_133623.1, on the reverse strand, counting down.
AGTGGTGAGTTCACCCTTTTCATTTTCAAGACTAACAATTTGCTTTTTTTCTTTCCTTTTTTTAATCAGGTTTACTAAGGGTTTGTCTATTTTGTTGGTTTTTTCATAGAACCAACTCTTAGTTTTATTAATTAATTCAATAGTTTTTTTACTTTCAATTTTATTAATCTCACCTTTTATTTTTTGAATTTCAAGTAAGTAGATTAATTTAGATAGTATTGTCATTTATATTTGTTCAATCCACCCATGAGCACTTGATGTTTTTCCATTTGATTAGATTTGACTTTATTTGTATGAAAAGTGTTGTGTAGTTGTGTTCATATAGTTCCTGACTTTGCCTTGGCAGATAGATTCCCAAATATTTTATACTATCAGCAGTTATTTTGAATGGAATTTCTCTTTGTATCTCTTGCTGCTGGACTTTGTTGGCAATATATAAAAATGCTGATGATTTTTGTGGATGGATTTTGTATCCTGCAACTTTGCTAATATTGAGAATTGTTTCTAGTAGTTTTTTAGTTGTTTTAAGTAGTTTAGTAGTTTTTTAGTTGATTCTCTAGGGTTCTCTAAGTATTCCATCACATCATCTGTAAAGAGTGACAATTTGGTTTCCTCATTACCTACTCTAATTCCTTTAATCTCTTTCTCATCTCTTATTGCCGAGGCTAGCATTTCTAATACAATATTGAATAGTAATGGCGACAGTGTTGCAACCTTGTTTTACCCTGATCTTCTTGGGAACGGCTCTAGTTTGTCCCCATTACATATGAGGCTTGCTTTCAGCCAGTTTATTATTAAGCACCATTGTTCCAGGCACTGAGCTGAGCTGAGCTGAGACTGCAAAAAGAAGCAAGAGATATGGTCCGTGTGCTCTAGGAGCTTGGGATCTAAGGGCAGATACCATTCAGACATACTAAGCAACTTGTAAGGATAACTATGGGGAAATGAACTGAAAGAAAGCCCTGGGATTGAGATGGTACTGAGTGTCTATGAAGGCTTATCCCTTGTCCACACATTCTGCTCTATAGAATGTCTGTCTAAAATAAACTGGAGGGATTTGGGATGCCTCAGCTGAGAGGAATGGAAGCTCCCATGGGGCTGCTTCAGGCCTGAGGGAGGGACTCAGCCCTGGGGCCTGAGCAGCTTGGAGGTCAGCTGCAACTTGCACTCTGGATGGCAGAAGCCAGGGATTCGGGGGCCTTGAGCCACCCCTTGCCCGGATGCCAGCTGCCCCAGTATTTATTTGTCCAGCACCTGCAGATCACACAGAATCCTTTCCATGGGAAGGCACCATGTGTACACACATGTAGGAGGATTTACACATCCAGTGTGGGTGACTCTGCCCTCTTGGTTCAGTGGTTTGCTTCTGCCAGGGCTTGTTGGGGTTCAGCACCCCACTGGGCCTGGCTTTGCTGATCCCTTCCACACTTCCTGTCCAGTGGCTGGTCGGCCGTGGCCCGGTGAGGGGCGATGGGTTCTCCCTGGCAGTTTTCTGCTGTTGGCCCCACCCACTTCATGGTCTCTTAGCCCTGGTTTGGCGTCATGGGCAAGTGGAGGGCCGCGTTCCTCTGCCCGGTGGGGGACCTGCCCGGGGAGTGACCCCGTCCTCTCTAGAAGGATCATCACTCCGGACTTTCCGGGGCCACACCCGGGGCAGCTGAGCCCATGAGCAATTTGGATTCTGAGCAGCTGTGTCATCCAGCCGGCCCTCTTGTAGCAGATCCCAGTGTTTTCTCATTTCCTCCTGGAAATAGAGTGGGTTGTGAGAATGGTGAGTAACCAAGATGCGGAACCTTTGCCAGGGAGTGTGGGAACCTTTTCCCAGCCAGGGCTCAGCCAGGGGAGGGCTGTAGGGGTGTGTTCCTGTGTGGGGTCCCTCAGGGAGGACTTCTAATTCCTTAACTCCGTGCTGCTCAGTTTCTCCATCTGTGAAATGGGAATTCTTTCCCATCATGCTCCCTAGAGGGGCCGTGATGGGGTTCAGTGGAAGCCCCAGAAAGTTAGCTGTGGAAGGCAGCCGAGGGGCCAGGCCTGCTCTGGAGGAAGCTCCCTTTTGAGAGCCCTTCCCCTACGTGATATAGCCTCTCTGAGACTTCTCTTCCCCGGCTGGTCCTCTGGGTCTTGGATTCACAGTTTCTCCTCAGCTCTGGACAGTCCTAACCACTGAGCAATCTCTCCTGGGCCTTACACCTCCCCGAGCTGCGTCCAGATCATTTTTGGGTTCTTGGCTGCCCCATTGCATGGCTGACTTCTCTAGAGCTTGTGGGTCACTAAAACCCCCAGGTCTTTTTCAAACTAGCTGCTGCCTAAGCAGAGCTCTCCTATGTGGAGGAGTTTTTTTTTTCCTACCCTGTTCCTGCATGTGCCCCTCCTGGTGGGGGGCTAGACCCAGAATCCAGCCCTTTGGGTGTTTGTTTATTCCCAGTCTTCATCTGCAGGAAGGAGAATCAGGTTGGATTTTACTTTACTTTGGGGCCAGAAATGTCCCAGCCAGGAGCGGGGTGTGGGGCAGGAAGGCCTGGAGAGGCCCCTTGGCAGTAGCTCTGAGTGGGCAGGGCCGAATCACCCTCCTGCCCATTGTTTGGGCTCTGGGGCTCGGAAGAGCCGGCACCTTCTTAGTTCTTACCCCACACAGACGTTGTTGTGTCTTCCAGCAGCCAAGCCCTTCCTCCCACCCAACCCCTGTCCTTCCCGGAGAGCCCTCCACGACCCTCCAGGAGCCCCAGCAGCCCGCCCCACTGAAGGGCCACTCACAGCTCGGGAAGGGACGTCTGGGCTGTGCTGCCCCAGAGTGCCCGGGCCGCCTCTGGCCTGGGATCCCCTGGGTGCTGGGGGGGTCCCAATCACCCTTCTAGCCACAGCCCAAAGGGAGCACGGCTCCATGGAGAGCTGCCAGCTCACGGTCTGCCCCAAGTGCCGCAGACAAGCCCCTCTGCTATGGCTTATTGGGCCTCAAAGAGCTTCTGTTCTCCAGGCTGTTGTGGGATGGACGCTTGACCCCTGGAAACTCCCTGGGAAGAGGAGCCGTTCATGGGGTCCCCAGAGGGCTCTGGCTGGGGATGCGGCCCCCTCCATGCGCAGATCATATGAGGGAACCGGCATCTCCTGCCCCCCCGAGGGCAGAGTCAGCATTTGAACCCAGGCCTCCCAAGTCCAGATCTGGCTTCCTTCTCTCCATGCCACGCCGGCTCATGGGGTGCCACTGGCTGCTATTTTGGGTCATTTCTGTGGCACCTGAAGTCACCAAGTGGGGAAGCAGAAATTCAGGCGCATTTGGGCACTTTAAGGGCCCATTGCAGCGGCTTCTTCCTCATTGGGGGTTTGAGGCAGGGTTTCTGGGAGAGCTGGCAGAGGATGTACCAAGGCGAGCGCTCTGTCCTGGCGGCAGCCTGTCCCCCCTTCCCTCCCTCCACCCCCGCAGGGGTAGTGATAGAGGGATGAGGACCCCGGGCCACTGAAGTGAGGGTGCTTGGGCTTTCTTTTGTTCTGTGTTCTGTGCTGGCAGTGGGGAGCGTTCCCTCCTGCCCCTCCCTGACAGAGAGATGAAACCCAATTTCGAGAGTCAGACAGGCCCCGGTCCAGGGCTGGGGGGGACCTTCCTTGGTGGCTCAGCGCCTGCTTCTGCGGCCCTGCCCGGGCTGATGTCCGTGGGTGCTCGGGGCTGCTGCTGTCGGCAGGCCCCTCTCCCGGCGCTGGGCCTTTGTGCTCGAGGCTCACGTGGGCCTTTCTTGCTGGAGCGTTAACGCCCGTCCCCACTGCGCCTTCCCCGTCCGGCCAGCCCCAATCCCTCCCATGTCCCCATGCTGGGCCATGTCGGACATGACTTGACTGCTCCATATGCAGCCCTCCAACCTGGGCGGGCAGGTGAGACTGCTCCGAGGCGGCTCCTTCTGCAGCCGTCGGGCGTACATTAAGTCAACAAGAAGGAGTGCATGATGGACGGCGTATGGCCGCTGGAAGCGGTGCATGGCTGAGTGGTCATGGTTTGCTGAGTTCTGTCCCGTGGGCCAGGGGCTGCCATCTCTGGCGGGGCAGCCTTGTGGGCAGCCCAGCTGATGGAGGGGCGTGGCGGGGTCCTGGGGACCAGGTTCAGGACGGGCATCACCCCCTGGGCTGGGGCAGTGCCCGGGGTTTACAGGCGGGAGAGAGCCGGACACGTGCCTCTCGTTTTCCTCATCTGTGAAATGGGACTAATAGACCCATAGCTGCTTCCTCACAGAGCTGTGTGTTACAGTGTCTCAGTGTCAGTTGTGACTTAGTGAATTCTTCTCCAGTCCGCACAAGCAGAAAGACGGTCTGGGCGGCCTCCCCCAGGCCTGGGCCTCCTGAGCTTGGACAGCATTTTGTGGGGCCCAGGCCGAGAGCCCCCCGAGCCGTCTGTGCAGTGAGAGGCACTTACTCCGAGCGGTAATTCTCCTAGAAGCACGCTTCTCTCTGGCCCTCCCTCTCTCCCTTTCTCTCCCTCCCCCCCTCTCCCTCCCTCTCTCTCTGTTGAATCTGTCCATTCAGCCTTGGAATAGGAAGAAGAGAGGGCCTGATTTCCTGCTGGAGGATCCGCCTTTGGCTGCTCCCGAGCAGCTGGGGGGAGGACAGATGTCTCCAGAGCTGATGTTTGGGGCAGAAACCACCGTTTTACACAGCCAGAGGCAGTCAGCAAGGGGGCAGAGCAGACCCCAGCCCACCCCCCTCCCCCGGACTCCCCCCAAAAGCCGATCCCCTTCCGCTCCAGTGCATTTTTTATGTACCTGCCAAAGGATCTCTGTGACCCTCGGGTCTGGCCCTGCCCCTATTCCCCTGCTTAAAGACCAGCTCTGGCTCCCTAGCACCTGCTAGTCCCTCAGCCGGCCGAAGGCCCTGTGGGCGGTCTCAGGACGTGGGCGCCCGCTTGCCCCTCGCGCCTTTGGCCGCCTCTGTTCCGTGGCTGCATCTTGGCTTTTTCCTTGGGTTGTTTGGTGTTTTTTGCTGTCCTGTGTTTACGTGGCAACATCTGTGCCCCCCACAAGAAGCGTCTTGTAACAAAGTAAAATAACGAGGCGACACTGACAATGTGGTGACCCCTCAGAAGGAGCTCGGTGACGGTCTGCGTCTCTCCCACGGCCTCCATTAACTGAAATCCACGTCCTTTTCTTTCTTCCTCCACCCCGTTGAGAGAAAGAACTACCACATGCTTGTAGCCGGTCTGCCTCCACACGTAAGCCCTCTATGGTCTCTGTCCAGAGAGGGTGGGCTCCGGGGTTCCCGCTCGAGCTGCAGCCTGCAATGCCGCCGCAGCAGGAGAAGCTGCTCCCCGACTTCTCCTTCCCTTCTCCGCTTTTCGTCCTGTTTCCCAGATGTGCATCCCTGGGCGGGGCCCGTTATTTTTCATTATACGGCAGTCAGCAAGCATTTCTTTTTTTTAAATTAATTATTTAATATTTGATTTCCCCCCCAGTTACACGTAAGGCCAAATTTTAACATCTTTTATTATTTTGAATTCTAAATCCTTCCCCTCATCGAGAAGGCAACATAGACAGTTGTGCAAAACCCCTTTCCATATCAGTTGTGTTCGGCAAGCATTTATTAAGCACTTATGGAATGGAGCAAGCAAGTGGTGTCTTTGTGTCATCTGGGGCGCCGCAAAGCACGGGACACGGGCCCAGGGCAGGAGGGCCTCAGATAGCCACCAGTTGTGTGAGCCTGAGCAAGTCACTTCACGTATCAGCAACGAGGCACTGCAAAGCATGGAGTAGGGAGAAGGTGAAGGGGGGGCGTTCCGCAGCTTAGACATGAGGGAAGCCAAGTGGCAGAGGGGAAGGGGGTCTCATAGTGGTGGGCAGCGATGCAGTCAGGGGGTAACAGGAGAGAAGCAAGTTGTGAAAGCCTAGAAGGAATCCAGGAGAGGGGCAGCCAAGTGGCGAAGGACCAGGGCTGGGCAGAGGCCATTGACCTGGGCACCCAGGGTAATTGTGGAGAGCATGGTTGCTGGTGAGCCATGAGGCTGCAGGAAGCCAGAGGAGGAGGAGACAGATGGCTCCCCCCAGGGAGGAGAGATCGTCGGGAAGAATCACCCTCCCCGAGTCCCCGAGAGCCGACGGCGTGCACCTGTGGAGGCTCAGACTGGGAGGACCCAGCAGTGACCAGAGGGACGGGGCTGGAGCCTGAGCCTCCTCCCTCCACAGTGGGCTCTGTCAGTGACCAGACACCGCCAGCTTGTTCAGCTTTTTTCCTCAGGCCCAGCAGTGACTGATGTTATCAATTATTCAATTAGCAAATACCTCCTGTGTTGCCATGGATGTCGTAGGGCTGTGGAGAGAGCGCAGGCTCATCCTCCTGAGTCCAAATTCTGGCACAGGCGCTTAACCGCCAGGCTACTAGCCATCTGACCCTATTTACCTCAGTTTCCTTCTCTGTAAAATGAGCTGCAGAAGGAAATGGCAAACTACTGTACCCCAAATGGGACCACGGAGAGTCAGACAGGACTGAACGATGACTGAAAACGCCGTGTTCCAAAGGCTGTGCTCTGTGCTAGGCTAAAGACAAAAGGGGAGACCGCGTGTGCTTATGTAAGAATGCATGATAATTGGTAGGAAACTATATGTAACTGGGAAAAATAAAATGTGACTTCCATTTAAAAAATGGAATTATTTGAATTAAAAATGGAAAAATTACTAGAAGCTATGAATCTGTTTTAAGGATGTCCTAGAGGGGGAAGGAACTACAAATTAGTCTGATAGAATAATAGAGTAAAAACGAATAATAAAACAAGAGAGAAATTTCAGAGCAGCGCTCATGTTTAATAACTAGGTCGTTGCCAGAACATTGGCTTTGAAGTAGTCATGTGCCCATAAGCAGGTCCTCTCAGCCTCAGTTGCTTCATCTTTGAAATGGAAATAATAATATCTGCATTAGCCAACTTCACAGGCTTGTTGGGGAGCTCCATTGACACACTGAACATTAAGCATTTTACAGACTTTAAAAGCCCATAAAGTGCCAGCCTTCAAGAGGCACACCTGGCTTTTTACCCCCCTTTCTTCTGTCCGTCATGTTCCAGCTCACTTGTTGTTGAAGACAATGATGGTAAAAAGGAAGCTCCCAGCCCCCCAGCTCTCTGTCCTTTATGAATATTCTTCTGTGATAAGTTACAAAAAATAAATAAAATAAAATAACATTTATACAAAATCTGTAAACCAAGGAAAGGGAAGCTTAATGCAGGAATCAGGGCTTGAGCTGGACTCGAAAGGTATTAGGAAGGCAGAAATGATGGGGCCAGCCCGTGAATGGCAAAGGCCCGGAGATGGGAGATAAGCCTTATTGTAAAGGCTTTTGTGTACTTGGACTGATTAGGGAGACCTTTGGAGTTGGGGGGAGGGGGTTTGAAATAGCAGTATGTTGCATTTTGCTTAGAAGCAAGAATTAATTTTTTGAGAGCCGCTGGTCGCAGTTGCTGCCGAGTAATTCTTGAGTAACTCCCGTGTCTATTTCATAATTGCAATGTTTTCTTCATAGCAAAATTGCACAATTGCTCAGTAAGTATTTGTTACGCACCTGCAAAGGTAAAAAGGAAATAGCTTTTTTTGGTTTGGTTTAGTTTTCCTGAGGCATTTGGGGTTAAGTGACTTGCCCAGGGTCACATAGTCAGGAAGTGTTAAGTGCCTGAGGCAGGATTTGAATTCAGATTCTCCTGACTAGAAATAGCCTTTTTATATAGTATGAGAATCTTGGGTGTAAAGGTTATTAATGCTCCTATAGAAATGGAAGAGGCTGGAGAGGAAGAGAGAGAAAAGGGTCCGGGTCAGACCTTGAAGGGACATTCAGGGTTAGGAGTGGGATGTGGATGAGGCCCCACATTCAGGAAGGATTTGTTAATCACCTTCCTTGTGCCAGGCACTGGGCAGGGCAGAAGACCCTGCCCTCAGGGGAAGCAGCACGTGCACATGTAAGGAGATCTCGGAGACAGTCATTTGGGGGAGGAGGCTGAGGGGCCAGGAAAGGATCCCTGTAGGAGGTGGCACTTGAACTGGGCTGTGAAAGAAGCCGCTGGGGCACCAGGGGGCACACGGTGCCGGGCCTGGAGCCGGGAGTTCGGCCGTGGCCTCAGACCTTTCCTAGCTGTGCCACCCTGGGCGAGGCGCTGCCCCTGAATCTGCTCAGAAAACTCCACGCGGGCTCCCAGAGAGTGGGGCAGGATAGAACCCATCCACCCACAAAGATTTCTGAGGGTCAGTGGGGAGTGAGAGGGTGGGGAGTGCTCCCGGCAGAGGGGGCAGGAGATGGCACACAAGAAGGCTGACGTGATTTTTAGGTGTGGAATTTTTATCCATCTGTACGTTATTACTCAGGGAGGAGGAGGAGGAAGGTGGCGGGATTACGAGGTATGAAGGCTCTGAGGGGCTGTAAATGCCAAACCGAAGCACTGTGGTTGGTCCTGGGGCAATAGGGAGCCACTGCTGAGGGAGTGACATGGTCGGACTGTGCCAGCCTGGCAGAGGATGTAGAGGGAGGGATTTGTGAAAGAGGGCAGAGCAGTAATCCGGCAGTGTTCGTGTTAACCAATTTATTGATAAGATACCTGGTGGTTTGGTGGTGTTTATGGAGGTGGGGTGGGAGGACTTTGAGACCGGGCTCCTTGTCGCCCCCTCTCTCCGGGAGGCCCCTCATTGCCTCAGGGCCCCTCAGCACCCTTGCTGCCTGGGATGCTCAGAGCCCTGGGAGTCTGGCCTGTTCTTGGCCTCGGAGGCCGGAGGCCGGGCCTTGGAGCGGGGCCCCAGTGGGGGCTGACCCCTCGCCGGCAGCACGGCTGCAGCATTAGGAGGGGGCGGTCTGGAGAGCTGGGGGCCCGGCTTCAGGGATCACCTTCTTGGCTCCGGATTAAGGAAGGTCCCAGCTCCTGCTGCTGGATGTGGGTCTTTGGAAGGGGTGTGTGTGTGGGGGGGGGGGGGTGCGTGTGTGTGTGTGCACGTGTGCGTGTGCAGGCCGGTGTGTGCATGTCGTGCAGGTGCTTGTGCTTGCGCCTGTGTGTGGCCGTGGCTGTCGGGGGGGGGGGCAGATGCAGGAGGAGCCTCCGGCCACTCTCCGAGCCCCGTGTCCCCGGGTCCGATCGGGGCTCCTGGGCCGCCCCCTCCCGCACCCCGGCTCTCCCAGGCCGGATGTTTCTGGCGGCCTGAGAGTTGGCGGGGCAGCAGCGGGTGGCGCTGGCCTGCAGCTCTGCTGGGGAGGGGGGCGCACACGCACATTTACACACGCGGGCGAGCGCGCACTCACACACACACACACGGCTGCTCCGGAGTATGCGGCACATGACTGCCTGAGCCGGGCTGAGCGGGCTGGGCCCCGAATGCAGCTCCGCCACCGCCGCCGGGGCTCGCAGCCCAAGTTTAAGTCGCCCCCATCGGGGTGGTCGCCGCGGCAGCTGCTGCTGCCAGTGCGTGCTCACTCCTGCCGCCGTCCTTCCTCCTCTCTCTCCTCCTTCCTCCCTCCTTCCCCTTCCCTCCTTCCCTCCCGGCGGCTCCGCTGCTGCTGCTGCTGCTGCTGCTGAATGGCCTCACGTGGCCCGGGGAGCCCTTGTGGAGGCTTCTGATTTGATGACCGGGGAGCTGAATGGAAGAGGCTTTGTGGGCTCGGAAGGTAAGCGGTGGAGCAGCCTTTGAAGCGCACTCCCGGGTGGCGGGAGCCCGCTCTGCCCCGCTGGGGCTCCGAAGGCTTCTGGGCAGGGGAAGTCCAGAGCACGGTGAGCTGGGGGCTCAGCCCTCTGCGCCTCCTGGGGGGGTTGCGGTGACACGCTTGGTGCCGCAAGGGGAGAAGTGAGCCAGCCCACCTGCCTGACCTCTCCCCCCAAAAAAGCCCCCAGCCCCCCTTTCTCTGCCTGCTCTTAAAGGGCCGGCAGCCGCTGAAGGGTTTGGGGGGGGGGCTGCACTCGTACTCCGCGCTGCCGTGTCAGCATCCGGGTGGGAGAGTGTCCTTGGCAGCCCCTTGCCCCGTGGGACCCCCGCCTCCAGACGGCCCGGCCCCTCCCCTCTCCGGCTGCTCCTGAGTGTCCCGCACGGAGCAGGGAAGGGCCGGCCGGGGGCTTGGCGCCCAGGCTGCCCCCGGCGGTCCTGACAGACAGAACGTGACAGAGATCCGCTCCCATCGCTGACTCTGCTTTGTTACTGACCCAGGACAGTCAGTCGTACGAGAGGGAGGGTTTGGCTGGGGGGGCATCGGGCCCCCGCTTCTCCCCACCGGCTCTCCCTGGGACCCCCCCTCCCTGCTCGTTACTCTGGAGGCCTGCCTCGGGGGCGCCGGGAGGAGCGGCCAACTCACCCCCCCCACATCTGTTCTCTCCTCCGCCAAAATGGCAATAATCAGGTCTGCACAGCTTTTCTCGGGGGGCGTCACAGGGAAATGGCTCTGGATGTAGATATGCATGGCCCGGCAGCTCTTGGGGTGACCCTGCTGATCCCCACTCTCAGCCTCCTCTCCCAGCTGTGTCCGGAGTTCTGTCCCCTCTGCTGCCCCTCTGTTCCTCAGCTGTCAGTCAGCTAACCCTTGACCTTCCTGGGGCACTTAACTCAGCTGCGCCCCCCCCCCCCCCCACTCTCTGTCCTCCCCTTTCTGTGAGTGTTCCGGTTCTCCTCCCACCTCTCAGACTGCACCTTCTGGGGCGCCTTTGGTGCTTCTGGGTAACATTTCGGTCTCTGTCCCAGTCCCCCATTTGTTGCCATAGCTTCTGTTTCCTCTCTCTGTAGATGGTTCCTAAATGTACATTTCCAGATTGTGCCCCCCCCCCCCCCCCGTGACCCACTCCTTCCGGCTGCCCCCTTCTCCACCCCCCATCTTTCTTAGGCTGACCTTTGTGCAGCGACCCCTGCCTCTGTCCCAGCCTCCCAGCATGGAAATGTCCCTCCTAGAAGCCAGGCCCCCCGCCTGCCCATCTCCCCCGCGTCGTGTGGCAGGTGCCCACCACAGAGACTTGGGGGGCCGGGAACCCCGTTCCCTCCCCCACCCAGCCACTGCCCCGCTCAGAAACCTTCCAGGATTTCCTTTGCCGAGTGCCAGCTTCCAGCCTGGCATTTCAGACTTCCCTCGCACCTTTCTGCTCTTATTTCCTGTTTCTGTATTGCCAGCACCTCACGCGGTCCAGGCTGCCAGCCTCGAGCCTTCGCTTCCGGTGGGCTCCATTTGTCTGGGACGCCCTGCGCCTCCCTGTGCCCTCGGAGGTGGCTTCGGGGGCTCCCGGCTCGGGCCAGAGCTCCCTGAGCAAATGGCAGCGTTGGGCCCTCCGGCCGGGAGGTCCCGTCCCCGCTCCCGAGTCTCCCCGTCCAAAGAGGAAGTCCCCCCAGAATACCCGGGCACACTTGGGGTGCTTTCTGAGCTGTTGTTATCGTTGGTTATTCCATCCCGCGCCGGCACGTCGGGGATCTGTGCCGCCTAAATGCGCACTGCTGCTTCCTGCCCTCACCTCAGGCCGCCCCCTCCATGAAGCCCTCCAGGATTCTCCCAGGCAGTCTCCTCCCATTGAGCGCAGGGGCTTTCCCCTAGTTCTCCCCCTCACGTTGGCATTTATTAAGTGCTTGCTGAATACCAGGCACTGTGCTCAGGTCCAGGGATACACAGGAAGGCAACACGTCCCTGTGCTCAAGGAGCCCATCCAGAGGGACCACGTGCAGAGGGCTGGCTTCGGGAGAAATTGGGAAAAATGAATGGGAAAGGAGCCGAGGAGGAGAGGCTTCCTGTGGATGCTGGGGCCTGGGGCCGGCAGAGAAGAGGCAGACCCACCGGCGGTGGGGGGGCTTCTTCAAGGAAGGGCACAAGGAGGGGGCGGGAAAGTGTGGGGAGGGGCCAGGCAGGAAGGCTTTGGATCTGAGCCTGAGGGTAATGGGGAGCCACTGCAGGGTCATGAGGACAGGGGCTGGCAGCTCCCCAGCCCCCAGACTGGCGGCAGCCTGTCCATGCCCGGGACACAATAAATAGTGAGAAAAGTGACTCTGTTGGCGTCTCCTGTGCCCTTCGCTCTAGACCCCTTTCTCCTTGCCGTCCCCGGGCGCACGTTGGCTCTGTCCTCTCGCTCTGCCCCCAAGCTTCGAAGGCCAGCTCAGTCTCCTCCAGGCAGCCTTCCCACATTTCTCCTTGTCTGAGTTGTTTCCCCAGACACAAGGAAATTGTGGGAATAGAGATTGTTCCAGGCGGGCTCTGTACCCCACCCCTTGGCGCGATGCCTTGGGGACCCTTGCCTTGGCTTGAAATTGTGACTGTCGGTCAGGGTCCTAACCGGGGCTCCGGGTTCTAGTTTTCACGCTTGTACGCCAGCGTCGGTCACCCACCACAGGACCCGGGGAAGCCCCTTCCCCACTCCCCGTCTGTAAGTCTCGGTCCCGGCTTCCCTTGAGCCTCCCTGGCGGTCTCTCTTTCTTGAGAAGCGAGAGGACGTGCCAGGCTCTGCCCTGATTCCTGCCCCTTCAGATGGCTGGGTGCCAGGGGGCGGAGCTGCAGGCCCCTCGCTGTGCTCTGAAACATCGTCCAGGAAAAGCCATCGGGTGCAGCCTGCACGGTCCGCAGTGGGAGCGGCCTCTGGCCATTTGAGAGGCAGTGGGGTGCAGTGGGTAGCGTTGGGCTCAGAGGCAGCCCTACCAGGTTCTGTTCCATCCCTGCCACTGTGGGTGCGACTGTGGGGGCCAATCATCCTGCTCGGCCTCAAGCTATGTGTAGTGCAGAGGGTCATGGCCCCTTCCTCCCGGGGTCTTCCGTCAAGCCGGGCTACCACGGGCCCTTCTGGACTTTGGAAGGCCAGAAACGTCCGCTCTTGGGCTTCAGAGCAGAAGCCACCCTGTGGAAAAAGCGGAAAGGACCGGGGCCTGCCCTCGAGGCCTCAGGGCCCCGCCGCCCCAGTGTGGGAGAGGGAGGGCCTGTGGTAGCCCGCTGGTCCTCCCTCTCCCACACTGCCCGAGGGGCAGAGGAACCCAAAGCCGGGCGGCCTCCATGGCCCTGCATGGCCCTTTCTCAGAGGCCTCCGGCTCCTGCGAGCCGTGAAATCGCACCGGAGCTCACGAGAAGGAGCCTCCTGCTTTGGTGGGTGGGAGGGGAGTTATGGCTGAGACTGCTGCAGCCCTGCCGGTTCCACGGGCAGTCTCTGGTGATGGCAGAGTGCCTGATGGGAAAGCAAGGGGCTCGGATGAGACCTTCACCACTCAGTGACTGCAAGAAGGCCGGCCCTCCCCTTCTCCTGGGCTCAGAGAGAGCCTGAAAGCCCCCGGGGAAGCGGGGAGCCTCTCAGCCCTGCCCTCCGCCTGGCCTGCTTGTTCACAGGGGTGTGATTAATAGTGACCGCAGAGGAAATCACTGGGCCTTCCTCCGATGGCCTTGGCCCGAGCCAGCGTCGCACAGCCTGTTGGGAGGGCTGGGCCTGCCTGGGCCTGGGAGGGTGCCTGAGGTTCATGAGGGCTGGGGCCACTTCCATCCTACACAGACCCTGGGGGGACCCCCGGGGAGCAGGGAGCCCCTGGGCTCTCTGGGGCCTTGTCCCATGTGTAAGGGCAGCTTTGGGGCCTGGCTGCTGTGGGGTGCTCCCTTCGCCAGCTGGGTGCCCGCCTTTTCTCCTCAGGAAAGGAGAACGGGCCAGTTACTGGGGGGTCTTTTCCAGCTCTCTTGACTGTCATTCACCCAAGGTCATCTAACTAGGAAGCTGCAGAGTCAGAATCCTCCCTGCAAATGAAGGCTTCCCTACCGGGCCGAGCTGGCTCTCCCACAAGGCCTCCTGACTCTTTGTATTGTGCTCGGGGAGCACTTCCACTGGGGCCCTCAGGAGGCCTCGGCCCTGGCTCTGGGAGCCCTGCCACATCCTGCGGTTGGTCCATTAGGCACTTCCACGCCCCGGCCCAGCTGGAGACTCCAAACTCCCGGCCGTCCTTCTGGCCAGGACCCGGGAGCCCGGCCATGACCGGGCCTTCTAGCCTGGCTCTGCTCCCCATTCCCGTGAAGCCGGGGGCAGAAGAGGGGTGTGGGGCGGGCGGCAGCGAGGCAGCGGTAGTGGGGCGAAGAGCCGCAATCAGGAGACCTGGTTCGTGGCCCAGGCTTTGCCCTGCATGCTCTGGGACTGAGCTCGGGAGGCTCTCAGCGGGGATACCCTGCCGTGCATTGGGGTGCTGCTTCTCGTGTTCTGGGGCTTCTCTCAAGCTGTAGCCGGCCCAGGGCAGTGGGTTCCTCAGCTCTGCAGAGGTGGGAAGCGCCTTGAGCACACGGTCTGGAGTTTGCTTCTTTTTGTAGCCCCAGCAGAGTACCTGGTGCGTAGTAGAGACTCAAGAAATAGTCACTGAATTCTCCCAAGCTTCCCAAAAGTTGTAGCTAACCCATAGTGGAAGTAACCACGGCTGAAGGTTGGAGCGTCCAGGGTTAGAGACTGAGAGCTGGGAAACCAGGGCTGGTCCAGGCCCACAGAGGGAGGGAGGGATGATCCTGAGGCAGGTCTTCTCCATGGTTATAGTGATGGGACAGCCTGAGGGCCCCGGTGGCCCTGGCCCAGTGGCTCTGGGCCTGATGGCTCAGGCCCCCAATGCCTCTGGCCCCGGCATCTCTGGCCCCGGCATCTCTGGCCCCGACTATTCTGGCCTGGTGGCTCTGGCCCCAATGGCTCTGGCCCCAATGGCTCTGGCCCCAGTGTCTCTGGCCCCAGTAGTTCTAGCCCCAGTGGCTCTGGCCCTGACGGTTCGGGCCCTGGTGGCTCTGGCCCCGGCAGCTCTGGCCCCAATGGCTCTGGCCCCAGTGTCTCTGGCCCCAGTAGTTCTAGCCCCGGTGGCTCTGGCCCTGACGGTTCGGGCCCTGGTGGCTCTGGCCCAGTGGCTCTGGCCCTGACGGTTCGGGCCCCGGTGGCCCTGGCCCAGTGGCTCTGGCCCTGACGGTTCGGGCCCTGGTGGCTCTGGCCCCGGCAGCTCTGGCCCCAATGGCTCTGGCCCCAGTGTCTCTGGCCCCAGTAGTTCTAGCCCCGGTGGCTCTGGCCCTGACGGTTCGGGCCCTGGTGGCTCTGGCCCAGTGGCTCTGGCCCCGGCAGCTCTGGCCCCAGTAGTTCTAGCCCCGGTGGCTCTGGCCCAGTGGCTCTGGCCCCGGTGGCTCTGGCCCTGACGGTTCGGGCCCTGGTGGCTCTGGCCCAGTGGCTCTGGCCCTGGCGGCTCTGCCCAGAGAGGGGCAGTGGACTGACTTCCTGGTGGTTGTTGCGAGGCTTTGAACAGCTGCGACCTGTCGGTGTCCTGGGGTTTGTCTGGGAGGTTTCTTCCATATGGAAACATCTTAAGATTCGGTTGGTGCGGGAATGTCACTCCTGCCAGCTGGGGCAGCTGAAGGCGCTGGTGGCCGCCATGGCAGCCGAGAAGCCCCGGCCTGGGAGCGAGGAGGCCTGGGCCCAGCCCCGCTCTGCCCTGGCCCGGTCCCTTCTCTCTCTGGACCTGTTTCTTTCTCAGTGATGTGATGTGGTGGGGAAGGGACCGCCCGGCGGCACTGAACCCCACATCTCTGACTCCTCGCCCAGGACTAGCTCCTGGTTCCTCCCCCAACTGTTTCCTCTTGCTCACTTCCTCGGCATTTGGGAGGAAGGCTCTCACTTTCTCCATTCCCCAGTGGGAATCGGGGTCAGGAGGCCGGGGCTGCTGGGAGTTTGTCTGCGCTCTGGGCCTGCCGGGCTTCAGGCCAGCTCCCAGCATGGCGGATCCTGGGCAGATGCCGGGGGAGACATTCTTGAGGCTTGACTCCTAGTGCCCAAGAGAGCTGAGAATGGGGACCGGGGCGTTCTCTTCAGCGTGGTGGCCAGGGATCGTTGTGGGGCAGCGCTCTCTCAGGAGCCACCCCGGGAGGCAGCCATGACAGGTGTCCCGTCCCCGTCTTACAGATGAGGCAACTGAGGCCCTGATAATGCGATGACCTGTCTGTTGTGGTAGTGCTTGGCCTTGCTCCCGATTGACCTTCCACTCAGTCTGAGAAATCCCTTTCTGGACTGTCCCAAACCCGGGGCTGATTTAGAAGGGGAGCCCGACAGGCCCGCCATGGGGCCCAGACGCAGGGCCTCCCAGTGAAGGGTCCCCCACGTCCGCAGGCCCCTGCTGCAGGATCTGGGTGGGCCCTGTTCCCGTGGTGACCGAGACTGACAATTAAGGCTGCCTCCTAATGAGAGGCCGGGCCTCGGCTCCCTGCCAGACCTTCCCCTCCTCCCTAGAGAGCTCGGGCACATTCCAGAGGCTTCCAAGCCTGTGATTAGCAGAATGTGTGCGGTTCAGCGCTCCGTTCACGTGGGAAACACCCAGAGCCACCTTATCTGCCCCGGCAAATAGGGAAGGCCCTGGCACCGGGCGGGCAGCCGCTCCCAGGCAAAGTCCGTGCAGAATGAGCCGCCTCAGCACTCGGAGCAGCGGGGCGCCTGTGGGGCCCTGTGGGGCGCTTTGGGGGCCCGGGGTGGAGCACCGAGGGAGGCTGCCAGGTTGGAGGCCCAGCCAGGGGCCTCGCCGTGCCCTCTCCAGTTCACCCTCAGCCGCCTTGTCTGAGGGACCCAAGCTCCCCTGTGCCCTCTGGGGGTCAGCTTCCCCCTTGATGCCACGGAGTGCTGGGAGGGCCAAGTTTCTGACATTAGGGGGAGGGGAAAGGGGAAAGAATGAAGGGATGGGGAGATGTGCCAGGCGGTACACTGAGTGTGCAAGTGCGGAATCGCCCACACTGGCTGCCAGTGCCTGGGCCGAGGGGCATGAAGGTGGGCTGGCCTGGCCCCTGTGGATCAGAGGGGCTCTGGGAACGGGCTGAGGTGGGAGAGCCGAATTCAAACCTTAAAAGTGATTCTTGTAGAAAAAAAGATATATTGGGGCAGCACCAGCCCTGAAGTCGGGGGACCCGAGTTCAAATCCAGCCTCAGACACTTAAAACGTCCTGACTGTGTGACCTGGGCAAGTCACTTAACCCCAATTGCCTCAGCAAAAAAAAAAATAAAAAGGAAATGAATTGGGGGCTAGACTCAGGAGCCATGGGTGGAGGTGACAGAGGGACATTTGGACTTGGTGGCTGGAAATGCCCGGTACGGATTAGGGCTCTGAAGTAGAGGGGATTCCTAGGGAGGTGGAGGATCATCCCTGGGAGGCTTCTTGGCCCTGGGACACTTTTGGGGTGCCAGGCTCATCCATGGCTGTCTGCAGGCTGGCCCGGGAGCCTGTCCATCATGCCTTTCCGTGGAGACCCCCTGCTCGTGTTTGTAGTGGCGGGCGGCCCGTCCTCGGGGTCTCGTGGGAGAAGTGGTTCCTGGGGTTGGTAACCTGCCTTTCTCTTAATTGGCGGCACATCCTTTCTGGCAGAGGCCGGCGGTCTGAGGCTGCTCCCCACTCTCTGGTGTCCACTCAGCCATTGTTTGCGTGGCCTCCGTCCTGCCCCCAATGTGGCTCTCACAGGCACGTCTTTCTTGGGGTCCACAAGGAAGGAGGAGAAGGAGCTTCCTGACTCTGATCCTGCCACAGGCTTTGTGGGCCACTCTTAGGCGTCTGCCTGCGTCCCTTCCCCTAGCCCTCTGTGGCCCCCGAAGCTTTCTTCCATGAAAAAACCGTGTTGCCCTCCCCCCTCCCCCTTGTCGCATTCCTCTCTGTGCACAGCTGAGGTCGTGGCTGGAGGCAGTGCCCTGGTTTTGCTGCATGGGCTGAAAATGGGGCCAGCCTCCCTGGTCTCTGCCGGCGAGGAGCCAGCGAGACACAGAACCATCTCCTATGGTCATCCGTCTAGCGCTCTGGAGGAAGAGGGAGCCAGTGGGAACCACCAGGATCATGGGAGGGGAGACAAAGACAGCTGTTAGCTCAGTGTAAGAGAACTTTCCCCACACTGAGAGCTGGTCTGACATGGGTGGTGGGCTGCAGTGAGCTCCCCATAGCCGGGGGGCGCAGGGGGACACAGTGAGCTCCCCATCATGAGAAGGTGGCCTTCCAGTAGATGCTAGCTGCTGATGAAGCCATCTTGGGTCAGGGGCATCTCCTCTGCACACCCTTCCAGCTCTGAGATCTGTCTGAGGGACTCCCAGAGAGTCTGACTTGCTTTTCCACAACAGATAGGCTGTGCCTTCTGCCCTCTGCCCTCAAGAAGCTTGCAAGACAGCATGCCAGAGCTTCAGCCGCCATGGGACTTTGCTGATGCTGTGTCCTCCTGGCACTGTAGCCCCTCCATGGCATCTCCTGCCCGTGTCCTTTCCAGAGCTCTTAGGGCCCAGCCATGGCTGTAGATCCCTCTGGGGTGTGGAGCCTTTCTCCCACCTTGTGGGGCCATCCCTCCTTTTCCAGTCCTGCGTCCTGGCGGGTGTCGCCCTTACAGACCATCACCACCTGAGGTGCGCCCGTCTTGCTCACGTCCACTGCGGCTAGCCTGCAGCATGGCCTCCTTAGAGAATTTAGTGTTCTCAAGCGTGCCTCCCACAGCTGGTCTTTGCTGAACTCCTTGGGACTGCTGGAGCTCTGCAGAACTTGTCCCCCTGCCCCACCTCGGACAGTTGGAGCTCAGGGCCGAGTTGTGCTCTCCGTGGCGACTCTATCCGGCCATGTGTCAGTCTGTGCCCAGTGTTATTGGTACCTTTGGGTAGCCATAGATTTGGGGGACAAGGTGGTCCTTTAGGCTCAGAATATCACCATCTTCAAGAAATCTCTCCTGGTTAGAGGAGACTTTATTCTCCAGTGAGAGGACAAGAGGGAGGAAGAGCCTTCAATGCCAAAGCAAAGTTGGTCTTGGAGGCCGTAGGAGTTTATGGAGCAGGATTGTGATGGGATCACATTTGCATGTTAGGGAAATTAGCACAGCAGCTCCATGTGGATGGTTAGGAAAGAGAAGAGGCTTGAGACCCTTTGGGAGGCCTCGTTGTAGATGAGGGGAGAGGCGAGGAGGCTCTGGGCCCAGTGCTGGCTGTGAGAGTGGACAGGAGGGGGCTGGACAGAGATAGAATCCCTTTGAAGAACAGCTAGAGCTTTCTCAGAGAGGTTCCGTGAAGCTGACAAAGTAGGCATGTGGATTAGTAGTTACTGGTGCTTTTTTCTCTTTTTTGGGTGTGGCAGATTCCGTTAATTTTTTTTTTTTTTTAATAATCAACTTAAACCAAATAAAGGGGGCATTTCCACATCCATTGTAAAACAGAAGAGGGGTCTACAGGAAACTGTGGGTCTCTGCTAAAATTCAACATGTAGCTGTCAAAGCAATCCTGCTGGTCTTTGATTTTTTTCTGGCCTTTTGTCTTCTGTGCATTTAAAAATTAGATGGACTACTGAATCTGGAGTCAGGAAGGCTGGAATTCAAATTCATCCTGTGTGACCCTGAGCAAGGCACTAAATGTGGTTATAAAATGGGAATAATAATAGCAGCCATTTCAAAGGATTATCAGGAGCATCAAGTGAGATAATATTTATAAAGCACTTAGCACAGAGCCCAGCACACAATAGGTGTTTTATAAATACTTATTAACTCCCTCTCTATCTCCCAGGGTGGTGGAGAGGATAAAATTTTTAAAAAGGTTTTTCAGTAATGTTTCTCCTCTTCCCTCCTGTCTCAAGTGTACATGGACATGTGCGTGCACGCGCACACACACACACACACACACACACACACACACACACACAAAGCCCATGTAGCCAACATGTTCACTTATGATTCTCCAAGGCTATGTTCTATCATCGGGGAGTGGGAGTATCTCCCGCCATCCTCCTCCTTTGAAGCCATGGTTGGTTATTGGTTTTAAGATCAGAGTTCCTATGTCTATCTTTGGTTGGGCCAATCCACAAGTACTCACTGTCAGTGTGTCAGGCTAAAGCACCAAACTTGCTTCCTCCCTCCCTCGGTTCTCTCGGTATCTCTTTGTCTCGTGTTATTGTATGAATTGTTCTCCAAGTTCTGTTTGCTTCTTTTTATATCAGTTCTCCCAGATCTCCCCAGTTTCCTCTGAAAATGTAGCTCTCATAATTTATCACAGTAATATCTCATTACTGAATGAATTACATCATTTGTTTAATCATTCTTTAATGGATAGATGCCCCTTTAGTTTCCAGTTCTTTGTCAGCCCAGAAAGAGCAACTGTATATCTGTAGTTTTACATATGGACTCTTTTTCTCTTTCTTTAATCTGTTTGAAGTATAGGCTTAGTCGTTCTAGCGCTAGGTCAAAGCGAACGCATAGTTTATAAAGTGATTTTGGGGACATATTTCCAGATTGGTTTCCAGATTGACTGTTCCAATTCATGGGGGTGGGATGGGGGTGGGAAAAAGAATAAGCCTTTATAAATCATCTACTGTGTACCAGGCAATATCTCATTTAATTGATTCACAATGGTGTTCCTGCTTTTTTGTAGCTCCAAATATCATTTTCCATTTTTTGTTGCTTTGCCCATGTAATGGGTGGGAGAGAAACTCAGAGATGCTTTAATTTGCATTTTAAAATTTATTTATAATTAGTAGTGATTTGGAGCATTTTTTTCATATGGTTTTTGGTAGCTTGGATCTCTTCCTCTGCAAACATGTCCTTTGACCATTTAGATCTATTGGAGAATAGCTCTTGTTCTTATAAATGATATACTATTTCTTATATATACGTTAATATATTTTTTATTGGAGGATGGCTTTTTTCTTATAAATTTTATTCAGTTGCATATATATATATATATATATATATACACACACACACACATATATATATATATATACACACACACATACTTTTGTGATCTTTTTTCAGATAAACTTGTTGCAAAAAGAAGAAAAAAAATCCTCCAAGTTATGTTTCCATTCTAATTTTAGCTGCATTGAATTTGTTTGTGCAAAACCTTTATAATTTTGTGTAATCAGAATTGTCTTCTGTGAAACCGTTTCCCCTTGTTTGATCATAAATTGTCCCTCTAACCATAGAATTAAAAATAATAATAATGTCTTACTTGCCCCTCCAATATGTTTATGATGTCATCCATTACATCCTTTTGTAGCTTGTACTCTTAAATGGTGCAAGATGTTGCTCTTTTCCTAATTTCTGCCACACGACTCTATAGTTTTCCCTTTGTTGAATAGTGAGACGGTTATCTCAATAGCTTTGTTTTGGGTTTCCCCCAGAACTCTGTACTATTCATATGCTTTTTGATGCTTTTTCAGTTACCCTTTGGAGGCATTTATTTTTGATCTGGGATTTTTTTCAGAACTTTTCACATTTTCCCTTCCCTAAGATTTCTTGTCAGATGATCTCGAGATTATATGGGAGAAAGCGAGGATTTGCTTGAGTCAGGTTGGACCTTTATCTTCTAACGTACCAAGTCTAGGGGGCAGCTAGGTGGCGCAGTGGATAGAGCACCGGCCTTGAATTCAGGAGGACTGGAGTTCAAATCTGGTCTCAGACACTTAACACTTCCTAGCTGTGTGACCCTGGGCAAGTCACTTAACCCCAGCCTCAGGGAAAAATAAAAAATAAAAATAAAGTACCAAGTCTAGCGTATGGAGCTATGTTTAGAAGAACTGTGCGTCTTTAACTTATATTGGATTGCTTCCTGTCTTGGGGAAGGGGAAAGAGGGGAGAGAGGGAGAAAAATTTGGAACACGAGGTTTTACAGGGGTGAATATGGAAAACTATCTTTGCATGTATGTTTGGAAAATTAAATACTATTTAAAAAAATTTTTTTTTAAGTACCAAGTCTTCTTTGTTAACACAGAAAAGGACTGTAGGGTCAGGATCTTCCATCAGTGGTGATAAAATAGGTTGCTGTAAAATAGTGATGCATTTATTCTGGGGTACATCTCTTTGCAGGCCTCCTCCCACTTTTGCCCTTGAGTATTCTGAGATTGTGTAGCTCAGTTGATTCTCAGCGCAAGCCTTCTGAGAGGCTGCATGGAGAAGAGGAAAGGACCAGACTGGAAGACTCCTCGCGAGGGTCCAGCCATCACTGATGACTCCCACTCCTGTGGTTCTACATCTCCATCTGTGTATAGGGCATTTTGAAATGCATGTCCGCTAGACATCTTAAACTCATCGTGCCTGAAATAGAACTCCCCATCCTCTCTCTTTCTCTAGTAGGTTCCTGTTACAGTCCCGGGATATGGTACCACCATACTCAAAGCACTCAAGTTGGTGATCGATTCCACGTTCTTAGTTAGCCCACATCTCTAGTCTCTTGCTCAGTCTTGTCATTTCTTGTCATTTCTTTTCTTTTCTTTTTTTTTTTATAACTTTTTATTGACAGAACATATGCTTGGGTAATTTTTTACAACATTATCCCTTGCACTCACTTCTGTTCCGATTTTTCCCTTCCCTCCCTCCACCTCCTCCCCTACATGGCAGGCAGTCCCATCCATGTTAAATGTGTTATAGTATATCCTAGATACAATATATGTGTGCAGAACCAAACAGTTCTCTTGTTACACAGGAAGAATTGGATTCAGAAGGTAAAAATAACTTGGGAAGAAAAACAAAAATGCAAACAGTTTACACTCATTTCCCAGTGTTCCTTCTCTGGGTGTAGCTGATTCTGCCCATCATTGATCAATTGGAACTGGATTAGCTCTTCTCTATGTTGAAGAAATCCACTTCCATCAGCATACATCCTTGTACAGTATCATTGTTGAAGTGTATAATGATCTCCTGGTTCTGCTCGTTTCACTTAGCATCAGTTGATGTAAGTCTCTCCAAGCCTCTCTGTATTTCTCCTGTTGGTCATTTCTTAGAGAACAATAATATTCCATAACATTCATATACCATAATTTACCCAACCATTCTCCAATTGATGGGCATCCATTCATCTTCCAGTTTCCAGCGACTACAAAAAGAGCTGCCACAAACATTTTGGCACATACAGGTCCCTTTCCCTTCTTTAGTATTTCCTTGGGATATAAGCCCAGTAGTAGCACTGGTGGGTCAAATGGTATGCATATTTTGATAATTTTGGGGGCATAATTCCAGACTGCTCTCCAATGGTTGGATTCTTTCACAACTCCACCAACAATGCATCAGTGTCCCAGTTTTCCCACAGCCCCTCCAACATTCATCATTATCTGTTCCTGTCATCTTAGCCAATCTGACAGGTGTGTAATGATACCTCAGAGTTGTCTTAATTTGCATTTCTCTGATCAATAGGAAATGGTTTCAATTTCTTCATCTGAAAATTGTCTGTTCATACCCTTTGACCATTTATCAATTGGAGAATGGCTCGATTTCTTATAGAGTCAATTCTCTGTATGTTTTGGAAAGGAGGCCTTTATCAGAACCTTTCACTGTAAAAATGTTTTCCCAGTTTGTTCAGTCTTGTCATTTCTTACCTGACATCTCTCCCTTTTGGTAGCTGGTGGTGTCGTGGAAAGAAAAGTGAGTCTGGCGTCTAAAAGACCCAAATTCAAATCTTCATGACCCTAGGCAAGTCACTTAACCTGTCTGCCTCAGTTTCCTCAGTTGTAAAATGGTGATAAATCATAGCATCTAGAAAAAATGCATCCAATGCCTGCGAGACAACTGGTAAATTCTGAGTGCAAATGGAAGGTGCTTTCATTATTCTTGCTTTTTTCTGTGAGATGACTAATATAGAAATATGGTTTTCATTATTTTGCTTGTCTTCTCAGTGGGTGGGAGAGAGTTAGAAGAGAACTTGGAATTCAAAATTTAAAAAGAAAGGAATGTTTAAAATAAATAATAAAATTGTTGAAGGAAAAAAAAACAATAGCCTCTATCTCCCGGGGCTTTAAGGATCAGTTGAGATAATATTTGTAAAAGGCTCAGTGTAGCTGCTGAATAAATGCTTGTTGCCTTTCTTGCTTCTGCCTCCTCTCACTCTCAGTCTCCTTATCCTATTTCACACCCTGTGACCTCGTGATTAGACTTTTACCTCCTAACGGATCTTCCTGGTTCTACCCGCTCCAACCCAGCTTCTCCTTCCTAGCAGAAGACTTCTTTTTGCGGGGTAGAGGGTGGGAGAGAGAGCCGGTGCCCAGGAAGATTTTAAATTTTTGTTTCGTTTCCACTGAGCTGAAATCTATTTTCTCTCTCGTTGAAAAGAAAAATAAAAACTCTCCCAATAAATCTAGTAAAACAAGGTTCCCTTGTTGGTTCCGTTCCCCCTGTCCCGGGGAAAGCACAGCCGGACGGTCACTTCTGGCAGTACATCCCTCTGTTACGGAGGTTTGTTCAGCCATCGCCCAGATGATGGGCGTTTCGCCCCCGCTTCTGGTTCTCAGCCCGCCCAAAAACAAACCCGTGGGTCGGTTTCTCTTACTTTGGTCTTTTGGGCTGCAGACTGGGAAGGCCGGCCCTGGTGCAGTGACTCTGGGGCTGCTGTTCCAAGTGGCTTTCCAGGAGTGGCTGAGTCAGCTTGCAGGCCCACCAGCAACGCGGGAGGGTGCGGGGTGGTCCCCGGCCTCCTTCCCTACTTTGTTCTCTCTGTCGATATGAGCCTCAGCTGCGTATGGTAGGAGCCTCCAGCTTGGCCGTGGGCCCCTGAGGAGGGGTTAGTGAAGGGGACTCTAACACGCCGTGCCATCACTAGAGAAACAGGTGGGATGAGGTCCCCGTGGTCGCTCCGGTCCAGATGCTGACCACCACCTGAGGCGGTCGCCCTCGGCCTTCCGGACTCCGGTGGGATGTGAGCACTGGGGAGTGCTAGAGGGGGAGAGGAGGAGCAGAGGGCACGGGGCCGAGGCAGGGGGCACGTCGGAGGCCCGGTGAGAGCGGCAGGAAAGTAGCCGCAACCTCGTTGAGGGGGCAAGAGCCAAGAGCTCCGCCGGCTGCTGGTCAGCCAGGGCCTGGCTGTGGTCTGTGGCTCAGTTTTCTTGTCTGTCAGATGGGAATAATGTGTCAGCCTCTTGTGTTTTGTTGTGAGGATCGGGAGCGAGACATTTGTTAGCAGAGTCCCCATGGGCTCCATCTGGGTCCGGGCTAGTGACTTGGTCACTTCTGTTTTCAGAGCAGCCGTTTCTCTGGTGACTGTTTCCCCATCGGTACAGCTTCCACATCTGGAGCATTCGAAGATCTGGGAGGGATGAATCACAAAGATTCCCCTCATTTAACAGGAGGGGAAACTGAGGCTCACAGCCATAAGTTGCCTGCTTGGGATCACACGGCTGAGGAGTTGGAGGCAGAATTTGAACTCACATCTCCTTCTCTGGGGGAGGGGAGACCCCCCCTGGGGCTGACCCCTAACTCTGCCCTAGCTCCCAGGTCTCCCGGACCCTCCCCCAGGCCGGGACCGGCCCCCTCCCTCTGTCCCCTCGCCGCCTGCGCTTGGGCACAGCTGCAGGAAGTTGGTTCCCAGAACAGAGAAGCTAAGTCTGCTGGTCTGTTTTTAAACACCCATGTGCATCTTTGGGGGAGAAGAAAGCAATTGAGTGGCGGAAAAGCAATTTCCGTGCAGTTGGAAGGCAGCTATTAAATCTTTACAAGAGTCTGATTGTGGCTGCTGCGGAGCAGGAATTTATAGACGCCGTTAATAGAAGGCAGAGCCTGCCCTGCTGGAGGCGGGGGGGGGGGGGGGGGCGAGGAAGCCGCCGGACACCCCCTGGACGCCGCGGTCCCGGCCTCCGACCGCTTGGGCCTTCCCAGGGATGCGGCCACAGGCGGCCCCTCGAGCCGGGGCGCCCAGCAGTCAGCTCCCCTCTCTTCTCTCCCCAGGTCTGACTCTGACTCTGCAGCCTTCGGAACCGCGAGAACTCTGCCGGTCTCCAGCGCACACGGAGGTACAGGGTCCTGGGGGGCGGGGGGGCGAGGTCCGCGAGGGGGAGGGTCGCTGTGCCCATTGCCTCAAGCCCCTGCCCTCACTGGTGCTCCGGGCGCTCACTCACTGCAGTCAGTTGGTCACTAAACATGCCGGGTGCTGTGCTGAGCCCTGGAAGGGCGGCCCCAGGAGCACCGGCCTGGGGGGGACAGCAGCTCCCGCGTCCCTGGGCAGCCGGCTGGGTCCGGCCCTGGCCGCCTTCTCTCGCCCCGAGCCTGAGGCTCAGCGGCGCTTGGGTGACCAGAAGCTTCCCAGGACGGCTGAGGGGGGGCTCCGAGAGCGGGTGACCGTCCGGAGCCCCGGCAGTCGGCCCCTGGTCTCTCGCCGCTTGTCACAGAGGAAGCGGCTCTGGGGAGGGGACAAGACTGCGGGAGGGCGTTGTAGCCCGGCGACTCTCGAGGAGGAGAGCCGGGAGGCTCAGCCGTGAGAATTGAGAGGCCGGGGGCTTGGGGAGGCCCGGGAGGAGGCCTTTGGGCGAGCTCTGGTGGGGTCAGTTGCAGGGAGGGCACGGAAGGGAGCAGGGCAGGGGAAGACAGATGTGGCAAGAGATCAGTGAGGGCCTGAGGTCAAAGGGAGCCTGCCCCGGAGCCATTTGGGAAGGCGACGGAGGCCGCCCAAGTGTGGGGGCCTTGGGGAGCCCGGGGCCGAGCCGGACCTGATTGGGGGCAGGCTTCGAGGGAGCTGTGTCTGTCCCAGCCAGGGTGGCTGATGCCGTGGCTGCCCCCATCCCTCTCCCCTCCTCCTCTTCCTCCCCATGCCGTCCAGCTGCCCCCACAATCCTGTTCCGCCTTTGCTTGATCCCTGTTCCCTCTGGGCGGCTCCCTCCCTGGCCCTCCTGCCCCCGAGTCCCCCTCACTCTCTTCCCGGGTGCTTTGCCAGGGGTGCCGTCCCTGACCAGGCCTTCTCAGTTCCTCCACTTTGTCCTGAGCACAGGGGGTCGGCTCTTATGCTGCCGCCAGAGTTGGGGGGCTTGCTGGCTGGGCACGTGGCCTTCCTGAGGGCCGGTGTGCCCGCCGTGCTGTGGCTGAAGGAAGCCGGGCTTTATGGGCTCCGGGCAGAGGGGCTGGGGGCTCCGGGCTGCAGCAGAGCTGCTCGGCCAGCCGGGAAATGCCCTTGGCTGCCCAGGTCAGATCCTTCCACCCCCGTGTCCTCTCCCCGAGCCCCTCAGCACTGCCGGGCTCTCATCCTCCGTCTAGCCGCGGACTTTCCTCATTCATCTCCCTTTTTGGTGACTCCCAGCCCCGGGTGGAGAGCGGGGGTTTGCGAGTGCACCCTGGTGCCCAGTGCTCTGGGCTGGCCCGGGAAGTCCCACCTCTGATCTGGCCTCGTGCTTCCTGCCTTTGGGGTCCTCGTCTCGCAGCAGGGACTTCCACGGCTCTCTCGCTCTTCCGGTTCGGATCATCTTGGGGGTGTTCGGGGGTGTCCGGTCGGAGGATCCCTGCCAGGGCGAGAGGAGCCGCTCCTGGCCGCTCTGCTGCTGACGAGAAAGCTCTTTGGGTCAAGCTTCACGCTTTTGTCCCATTACTGCTCCCCTTGGGACTCAGAGACCTGGATCTGGAAGGGCCCGAGAGCCCATTTTACAGACCCAGAAGGTGAAGGCTCTTGCCAGACTCACCCACCTTCTGAGTTCCCTGGTTCTAGCCGTGCTCCCCGGCCTTCCAGAGCCACCCCGAGGACCTCCTCTGCGTGACAGCGTGGAGATGTCTGGGAGCCTCAGGCCTTCCTCTGCTCTTGTGGAGGAGACCTCCCCAGGTCCCTCATCTGTTTCTTGTTGGGCCTGGATCAGTGCTGACGTTGCCCTGGACCTCCCTCCCCACCCTGCGCAATGTGGCCTCCAGACATGGGGGCTGCAGCCAGCCCTTCCTGCTGCAGGGGCTGGCTCCGGGGGGGTGCTTCCTGCCAGGCCCTCGGTCCCCATGTACCCCAGATCTTGGCCCCGCAGGGCCCGTGTGGGGCGCCTTTTAGAGCGCGTCAGGGCTCAGCCGGTCAGCTCTGTGATGCGGCCTGCCCGGCCGGCTCCCCTGGAACAGAAACTAGGGGTCAGCAGGGATTGTTTGAGACGGAGAACCCTGGGGGCCGGGGACAGAGCCGCCCTCCCAGGCTGCCCCAGCATCTTTGCTCTCCCGCCCCCTCCGGCGGGCGGCCTTGGCTGCATGACCCTGGGGGCTCTTCAGGCTAAAGCCTCCTCCCGTGAGGCCCTGGCGCCGTCACGGGCTCCCTGGGCCCCCAGCCTGCCTCGTCCCTGCCTTCATTCACACGGCGTCGTGGATTGGGGGCCGCCCGTGGCTGCCGGGGACCCCTGTGGGCAGTTCTCGCCGACTCAGCTTAGGTCAGTGAGATGTCGCCAGCTCCATTGGGGCCAGTTTGGGGGGAGGGTCCAAACCTGGGGCCGGCAGTTGGGCAGCGCACTGTGTGTCTTGCTCCAGGCCTCAGGGACTCCTACGTGGCCACGCTGGCTGAGCCTAGGGAAGCCCAGGAGGAAAGTGGGGGAGCACCGAGAAAAGGGAACAGGAGAGCTTGGCTTTGGGGAGATTCTGGATTGGCAGGTCCCGGCCGCTCGGGGGCTCTCGGAGAGGGGCCCACATTGCTACTCCGGCGCAGGGCTTTTGCAGCCCCTGTCTCTGGAGTGTGTTTGCTCTGCTCGGCCCCAGGGGTTGGGAGTCGAGGAGAGCCGAGGGGAGGAGGGGGAGGGGGAAGGCGGATTTAGGCCCCATGTGAGGAAGGGCAGAGAGAGCCGGCCCAGACTGGAAGGGGGCTCTGGTCAGGGGCGCTGCAGAGGCGCAGGCCAAGGTTGGGCCGGGTCCGAGCTGGCAGCCCAAGGACTCTGAGAAGCGCTCATTGGGCTCCCCCGCTGCAGGAGCAGCTCCTCGTTTGTCAGGTGATTTCACACCCCCCCCTTGCCCCACTTTCTCCCAGCCCGGCTCCAGGCCTGGTCAGAGTGGGACAGATGAGGCCGGCCGCCACCCGAGCTCTTCCTCTCCCCAACCCTGGGACTTGCAGTAAAAAGAGCTCTGTGTGAAGACAAGTGTCCTGGCTCGCGTCTCACGGAGCGCTGGGAAGTAACTGGATCTCTGGCCAGCACCAGAGCGGGGCCCGCGGGCTCTGCGCCTCAGCCTGCCACGCTGTCCGTCCGCACCCACCCACGGCCCCAGACACGCGGTTCCCCGCACGCGCCAGCCGGTGTCCCCTCTGGGCCAAGGCTTGCAGTGGGCTGCCCGTCTCCTGGCAGAGCAGGCCCGCGCTCCCGCTTCCTTGTCCCCCAGAGTCAGAAGGAAGCATTGGGGCAACTGGGGACTTCCCTCAGCCCCAGCACAGGCGCCCAGGTGTGCACGCGGCCCCCCAGGGGCTGCCCCCACCCCCACTGGGGAACGCTGGGTCTCAGTTTGGAAAGGGTGCTGGGTTCCTAGCATGGGCCCGCCACAGGGATCATGCTGATCCCCCAAAGGGGCAGCAGCCGTCTCCTCACCCCAAGCTGGCGGCTGCAGGCAGGAAGTCCGGAGTTCGGGCAAGTCCCACTCCCACTGCCTGCTTCAGTTTCCACAACTGTGAAATGAGAACAGTAATGTCATTTTTCTACCTGATCTACCTGATACCTGTGAGGGTCTAGTTTCTTTCTTTCCCTGTCCCCCCATTCTCTGAGGCGAGCCGTTCATTTATAACAAGAGATGATCATTTATTTTTCTAAAGATGTTTCCGGATCTGCCCCTCCAGTTTTCTGTGACCCAGGAGCACCCTTTGTCAAGAGAGACAGAGACACAGAGAGAGACACAGAGACAGAGGAGAGAGATGGAGAGGGAGACAGAGAGAGAGAGAGATGCACACGTGCAGAGCATAAACCAGTGTATGCTCCTCCTGCCCCCTTGGTCAGAGGGGCACCGTAGCTGCTCTTAGGGACGCGCCTGGTCATAATGGCGGATGCTAAATTTCGGTTGCTCGCCCTTCCTCTGAGGTGGCTGTCACGTGCGCGGTGATGGCGTTCCCGATCCCTCTGCCGCGCTCTGCATCCGCTGTGCCCCCCAGCACCTTTTTCCGCGCACGTCACCGCTCCGTCTGGCCCGTGGACCACGCTTCTCTTCTGCGCTCCGGGGTGTCGGGCCCTTCCCTGTCTCCTCCCTGTCTGTGCCGCTGAAGATGCCGCCAGTCCGCATCATCCCCCGTTTGGGGCCTTCGCTCCTTGGGCCACGTCTGAGTCGGGGGCAGACAGTCGCTTGCCCGACTAGCGGATGTAAGATTTTCCGTCTTCAGTGTCCCGGGGAGGAGAGGGGCTGGGTTTGTGTCAGATGCTTGGCTTTTATCCAGCCTCAGAGCTGGGAGAGAACAAGGGCCCGGACTTTGCTTCTGTTCCCGGGCAAGACTGCCCAGCATGGCTTGTCTGCTTCTGTCCTGCAGGCCGCTTTCAGGGCCGAGCAGACCTGTCGGTCAGAGCCTTTTTGTGGCACCTCCTCCTGGTGAGAACGGGGTGCACTGGCTCCCTGGCTCCCCAGCACCCCCAGGCCCTACACTTTATTTATTTATTTGTTTGTTTGTTTGTTTTAATTAAAGCTTTTTATTTTCAAAATATATACAGGGATAATTTTCGCCATTCCCCTGCAAAACCTTGTGTTCCAATTTTTTTCCCTCCCTTCTCCCACCCCCTTACCTACACAACACGAAATCCAATATATGTAAACCACGTGCAGTCCTTCTATTCGTATTTCCCCAATTACCAATGTGGTACACAGTGCACAAGGAAAAGCAGATCAAAAATGGGAAAAAAGAGAAAGAAAACAAACTGCGCGTGAACAGCAGAGTAAGAATGCTGAGTTGTGTCCCCCGTGCTCTCTGGGGGCTCATGGGAGCTCGGTCCTCAGCACCGGAGGGGCCCAGCTTCAGCAGGACTAAACAGAGTTCTCCTGCGGCTTCTCCTCGGCTCCTTGCCCATGGAAGGGGGTCTGCGGTGGTTCCTCTGCAGGCTGGCGATCGGGGCTCCTGCTCCGTTCTGGCCAGGAGCATTGCCCTGTCTTTGGTTTCAGTTTATCGATTTTTATCTTCAAAGATGGAAAGGAAAGGGCAGCGGGCCCTTCGCCGGTGCGAAATTAGATTGGTTTGAGCTCCCTGAGAGGGGGCAGGGGTCCTTCGGGGTACAGAGGGTGACCATGGGCCAGGGCTCCCCACGGGTTAGGCCGGCCAGCCTGGCTGGGCATCTCTCACGGTCCAGGGCCGTCTCTGGCTGTCCGGGGCACAGCCCATCGGGAGGCAAGCTAGTCCACATTTTGGAGCCTTTGTGCTTGTAATGGGGAAGGACGCTTACTGAGCCATTGTCCAAGGGGCCCTCCCCGTCCCACGCCCTGCCGACACAGCTGCCTGGGCCAGTGGTGGCCGAAGAACCCTCCTTGTCTGCTCTGGGGGGCACTGGAGAGGGCTTCTCCTGGCCAGCTCGGGGCCCTCGAGCCTCGCTCTTGGGACACTTGGTCAGGCATGCGCTCATGGCTCTCCGGGGGGAGCTCTGCTCCCAGGGGCACCTCTCAGGATTGAGCTGGCTCCCTGGGCCTTGTGGAACAACTGGATATCAGAAAACCCCTGATACTGGGAAGTTCCCGGTACCCTCGGGGTCTGTGGTTCTGGGGGGCCTAAGTTAGGGAGCAAGGCCACCCATCTCTGTCCTCTCTTCCCCCAATCTCCCTGTTCCCCCTCCCTAGTGGTCCTGTCCCTTTTGTGGTAGGAAAGGTTCAGCCAGAGGGTCCCTGTGGAGTGCTCCGGGGTGATCACCTGTGGGCCAGAGCAAGTGAGCGAGGCAGGATCACGGGGCCGGAGCAGCAGCCGAGCTTCCGTCCCTTCGGCGTCCGTTCTCTCGCCCTTCTGCTTGCCACAGCCGTCCGTTCTCCCAGCGCAGCGGCGGGCAGGGCACTCCCAGCCTCCTCTTGGCTTCAGTGGCCGCGGACTCCGGCCTTTGCAACCTCCACAGGCTGTTGGTGTTTTGTCGCCCGTGGGACTTTTCTTCCTTAAAAAAGCCAGCATCTCTCACGGTCCAGGGCCGTCTCCGGCTGTCCGGGGCGCAGCTGGCCATTGGGCCCGGCTGGTTCTGGGCGGCCTCGTACAGCCCTTGCAGGTCACGGCGTGCCCTCCCTCTTTGAGACAGGGGCTGCCCTCGCACAGCCAGGCACCTCCCTGGGCGCCGTACTCAGCGCTGGAATCCCTCGGGCATTAGCCTCCTCGGGCCGGGGGCATTGCCGGGCCTGCCTTCCCACAGCCCCTCCAGCACGGAGGGCTCTGTCTTTTGTCTTCTCAGCATACACACGTGGCGTATGGAGCAAGCCCCCCAGCCTTGATTTCCTTTTCCTGTATTAGTGATTTGGAGCATTCTTTCAAACTGGGTTCCTAGTGCTCGGTTCTCCTGAGAACCGTTAGCTCCTGTGGAAGAACAGTTTTTGTTTGTTAGTTGCCTATATTTTGGATGCTAGACTAAAGGCTTCTATTTCTGCTTGAGTTAAACCCTCATTTGCTGCTGCTTCCCTAGATGTCCCTCCAGGCCGCACACTCTGGGAACCACCCCCCACGCCGCAGCCCCGTCTGCGGGGGGGGAAGTGTGGGGGCTGGGCTCTGGCCCTCTCAGGCTTTCACCAAGTGACATCTGGAAGGCTTGAAAGAGAGGCCCCCTGTCTCTGGGCAGCTTCAGGACTCTTGGCTCCTGGTCTCGGGCCCCGGGACTGGAGGAATCTGGAAGGCCCAGCTTTGGTGCTGCACCAGAGCAGCTGGGGTTGCTCTGAGCCCCCCTTTTCTGTCGTCTCTCCCTCCAGCCTGGAGCCAGCTGGGCATTGAACAATGCCCTTGTTAAGGGAAATTTTAAAGTGGGAATTTGAGCACAGAAGTGCACATTCTTTCCCTGGGAGATCCGGGCTGGGGTCGAAGGGAATGACTCTGGAGGGTCTCAAGTGTCTCATTCCAGGGAGAACACGGCTCGGGGCCCAGGCGGTAGCATCCTGGATCTAGGCTCGGCGCAGCCACGACCCTCTTCCTCCTGCCCTTTCGGGCCTGGCTCAAAGGCCCCTCTTGGGCGTGGGGCACAGGCCCTCGCCAGGTCTGAGATCGGGGGTCCCAGGCAGATCACTTCCACTCCCCAAGGACGCACATCAAAGGGACCGCTTTGAGGCTGTGAGCGGAAAACCTGTGCAAAGTGAGGGGCCCAGAGCAGGCCTTGGAGGGGAGGTGGGCACAGTTTCGGTCTGTACAAAATGTTCCCATTGGAGGGTTCTCGGGAAACTCGGCTGCATGGTGCCGGAAAGGACAGCGAAGGAGGCCGGGGGGCAGCTTAGCTGGGCATGGCAGGGCCCTGACGTTGTTGCCATTGTCAAATCTCCGACGAGTTCTTGTGAGAAAGGGATTCGATTTGATTTGCTTGGATCACGGGCCTAGACGCCCTCAGGCCACAGTGACCCGTCCAGCGGCAGAGGGAGCCGGCCGTCCTGGGACCCCCTTGCCCATCGCTTGAGAAGCCAGTCTTCCTGCCCTCCTGGGCTCCGCAGATGTCTCTAACATGGTATCGATGCAATTTTAGGGTTTTGGAAAGATTTCTAGAACAAATGGGTTGCAGGAATCATCCAGTGGGCGCTTGGACACAGGCCGGAATCTCACCGAGCCAGCACGGGCTCAGCTTCCCCGCGTGAGGGCTGCGGTCGGCGCCGGGATGCTTGCGTGGTGCTGGTCCCCGGGGCGCGGCCAGGTAGACACGCTGCTGATCTTTACCCCGCGTGCCGTCGTTGACAGCTCTGAGGAGGGCCTGGCTGCGGAGGGCACTTTAAAGCGAGTTCTTGCTGCTTCTCCAACCTTCAGACCTGTTAAAGCCCTTTCACCCCATTACCTCACGGAGTGGTCACACCTCTGGGCCTCGGCCGCCTCCCCGAAGGTCGCTGCGAAGGTCGGCCGGAGAGCGGAGGCTCAGCTTTGCCCGGGCACCCCTGCCAGCCTCAGCACTTTGGTGTGTTAATGATTATGGGGAAGCTCGAGTCCGTAGCACTTGTGGGTTGCTGATTGTCGGTCCCTGATCGGGGACTCGGGAGACCAGGGTTCAGTTCCCGGGAGGGAGATCCCCCTGACTCCGAGAAGCGGGCCCTGCCCCTTGGGGTGGCCGTCATTAGCTACTGGGTGTGCCTGCGGAGGCAGCAGGGCCGGGCTGGAGCCCTTCCTGCAGAACTGCCCACCCTCGCAGGTTCCTTCTCTCCTCAGCCCAGCTCGTAAGTGGGAGACCTCGGCCTTGCGGCGCAGAGAATTGGCGGCTCGGGGGTTTGGGAGACGGAGCGCGGCCGGAGCTCTGGCCCTTCGGGGGGAGGGGAGGGGCACATTCAAGCCTGGCCTCCCCCCCCCCCCCCCCCCGCCGGGTGTGACTCTGGGCACGTCACTTACCCCCAGGAAGGAAGGGAGGGAGGTAAGGGGGGGAGGCCTTCAGAGGCCTAGAACCGGAGCTGAGGAAGCCTAAGGCCAGGAGGTCGGGGCTGTCCCAGGCCCCACACATGTTCTCAAGCGCCAGAGGCCAGATGTGAGTTTGGGGCTTGGAGGCCACGTTTGAAGATAGAATTGACCCAGGTTCTGAACAGGCTTCAGCTGCTTTGGGGCATTTGTTCCGGATCTCTGTTTCTAGGAGCTCTTCCCGAAGCTCCCATTTTTAGCTTCTTCTGCATAATCAATAAGTAAATATTTATTAAGCACCTGCTGTGTGCCAGGCCCTCTGCTGAGATCTGGGGATACAAAGAGAAGCGAAAGGCAGACTGCCCTCAAGGAGCCTCTGGCCCGACTGGAGAGACGAGACGCAGACGCACAGACGGCGCAAATCGTTGGCGGGGCGTTCGGCCGTCGCAGTCCCGCTCGGCTCTTTGACCCCGGTTGGGGCTCTCCTGCCAGGGCTCCTGGAGGGGTGGGCCTTTCCTTCTCCAGCCCCTTCTACAGATGGGGAAACTGAGGCCAGACGGTGAAGTGACCTTGCCAGAGTCACAGAGCTTCGCTAACAGGATAAATAGGCTGGGGGTTCCAGTAGAGACTCGGTATGCGTTAGGTCCTCGTGTTAGGACTGGCAGGATCCGGTCTGGATGCAGAGGAGCTCACTCAGGCCCTGGGGAGAGCGGAGGTCACGGGAGCTGTCGGGAGCTCCTGCCCGGACGGCTGGGGTGGCTGCGGTGCTCCTTCCCTTGGGTTCGGGGTCTGAGGGTGGCCTGGGGGCAGCGCCCGAGACAGGCCAGGACGCCGGGCGGGCTCACCTCTCCCGGGCCCGTGCAGGTGCTGGCGTGTGCGGGCCGGCTCCCCGTGGCCGTCGGCTCGTCGGCTTCGTCGGCTCCCAGTCGGCCGTGTGCTGACCTCGGAAGCCGGACGCTCAGTCCGCTGTCTCGGCCTCTGCTCTCTCCCTGATGGGGGTGAGTTTCAGGCTCCTGCTGCCCTCCCCGGTATCCTGCCTGTCCCTCCCCCGGGACCCTGCTTCTGGGACATTCCTGGTGCCGGTTCGAGGCGGGTGGAGGGCCGGCTCCCGCCCATTGCCTCACCTGGGTGACCCCCGGCTTTCCTGACCGAGCTCCGCCTCCCCCACTCTCCCAGAGCCGTCCCGGGCTGGTCCCGGGTCGCCCTCCCCGAGCTCTGGGCCTCAGTCCCCGCAGAGCGGAGCGCCAGCCGTGCCCTCTTCTCCACGGGTGCCCCAAGATGGCGCCGATGCTGACTTTGGCTGCGGCAGAGCCGGGCCCTCCCCTCCCCAGGCCGGCTTCCCTGAGGGGAGTGAACTGCTCCAGTGTCCTCCGGGCGTTGGCCGGGGCCCAGCTGAGCTGGCCCAGCCGGTTCTAGGCCGGGGCTCCGGAGGATCCTCGTGAACGAGGGGTAGTCGGGCATTTTGTAGCTAGGTACTTCCCAACACTCGACTTTTTTAAAGCTCTCTTGACTTTTTGGACTTGGGCGGCGTGATTAAAGTGGCCAGGAGCTAAAGCTGACGGTTTTTACAAGAATGCCAGACTCCCGGAGGCCCCTCTGGCCCTCCCCCAGTGCCGCGTTCCCAGTGGCCCCAGTTTGTGATTGCCCCGAGCGGCCCCGTGGGACGGGTCGGTGCCTTGGGGGCGCGGTCTGGGCCGGGGTGTCCGGGGCCTTTGTGGGCCAGAATCCTCCGGGACTGCGGCGGGACTGAGTCAGGGTTAGAACCGCGCTCTGCCGCGTCCGCGCCACCTGTGGGCTTTTCATGGAACCCGCAACCCCAGAACCGGCTCAGGCCCGAGGGTCCCACGGACCAAGGGGTCGGGGAGCCGGACCCGAGGCTCCTGGGAGCTCACAAATATATCGGACTCAAATCCGGCACTCTCACGGTCCAGCCGGACGCGGACATCCTGACCTGTGGTGAAATCTTCCCTCCCGCAGCGCCCCCTGGTGGCTGGCACATGTGCTCCCACGCACCCCTGGGGGGGGGGGGCAGCGGGACCTTTGCTCCCCCACGTCAGAGGGTGGCGGCCCCGGGGCGACCGAGCCTTCCTCTTCTCTAGTGGAAGGCGGTCTCCTCGGGCCACACCTGACTCCCTGCGGCCCCGCCCCCAGGGGCTTTTCTGCTGGGGGGGGGGGGAGTCTCAGACCCTGCTGCCTCCGCCCCAACTCCCCCTCCCCCCAGCCGCCTCCCGGGCTCTGAGGGGCCTCTGCTCTGAAAGAGCAGCAGCTTGTTGCCTGGAGAAGGGGAGGCAGGCCGGCCATCAGCAACCCCTGGGGCGCGGGGGGCAAACCCATCCCCCCCCATTCCACAAGGGGAGCAAAAACTGTGAGCGGGCCCCTCCGTGCCCTTCAGCTCCCGGTGCCCTTGGCAGTGTGACATAGCCAGTGAACTAGCAGAAGGGGACGAGCATTTATTAGGCACCTACTGTTAGAGGAAACAGGCATTTATTAAGCACCCACTGCCTGCTTGGCACCTGGGAAACAAGGAGAACCTTCTGTTCTAAGGGGAGAAGACGTTAAAGGGGCCTGAAGGGAGGGAAGGGTGAAGGGCTGCCAGGCTGGCTTTAAGGAAGAGGGCCAGGAGGGGGACGCCTTGCCCCAGATCGGAAGGAAGCCGCAGCTCCGGCTGAGCGGGGGGTGGCAGGGCCGCCCCAGGGGCTCGGGCGAGGGCCGGGCTGGGCCGAGGGGACCCCGGGCGCGGGAAGGTTCCCGCTGGCAGAGGAGGCCCGCTCTGAAGCCGCCATCTTGGCTGCCGAGCTGACGGTTTCCGGCCGGGGGGAGCAGCTCTTTGCCGAGGGCTCGCTCCTCCCTCCCTGTCACTGGATCTCGGGGGTTCCACAGGCCCCAAGAAGTGGCCCCCAATGATAAGCGCCTCCTCCATGGCAGAGGCTTCCCTGCAGGGGCCCTTGGGCGGGTGGGGGAGGGGGGGGGCCCTCTCCCATGTGCCTTTGATTAGGTTCCCGTCTCCTATTTAATCCCGATTGTCAAATATTGATTCAGTCTGTGCCCTCAGCAGATGTGATCCTAGCGGGGGAAGCAGCCGGGACCCCTTTGTCCTGGGGGCGCCCGACTGGCAGGGCCCAAAGGCTCTGGGGGGTGTCAGGCTCCGCTGGCAGCCTCTGAGTCGGACTTCCCGTGCCGGCCCCGGGCCCTTAGGCAGCCCCCCCATGCCCCGCCTTCCGGGGCTGTGGCTCCCTCCTGACCTTTGCCCTTTGCTTAGGCGGGGCCCGACTCTGAGGGGCAGCAGCGGACAGCATGACAGGGTTCTGAGGCCTGGAGGCTTGGGGGAGGGGAGGGAATGGGAAGTCTGGAACCGGGGACCAGAGGGACTGTGGGACTGACCTATCCCTTGTCTGTCTGCCCGCCTGCCGGGGCCCAGCTGGGGGGCCGTCGGCCGGTGCCGTGCAGGGGCCTCGCACCCAGGTGCCAGAGTCCGGCCGGGAAGAGGAGTAAGCTCCCCCCGGTCCGGAGCCTGGGGCCGCAGCGGCGGGCTGGGAGGGGCCGGGGGCGGCCTGGGCTGCGAGGGGCCGGCACACGCCGTCCGGGATACGGAGCGCTCCGGGGCGGGCGGGGGATACGTTGGGGAGTGGAGGTGGCGGGTGGACGGGAGACAGCCGGAAGCCCCCTCTCTCTCTCTCTCTCTCTGCCCGCCCGCAGCGCCCGGGGGGAGCGGCCTTGATGACTGGCACTGGGTCATTCGCCGGAAGCGGGAGGATCTCAGAGGGCACCAAAAGCGAGCGGGGATGAGGGTGGCGGGTCTCGCCCTCCCCCAGCCGCAGGCCCCCCGACTAACCTGTCCCTGTCTCTCCCCAGGATGGCTCGGGCCCTGTTTCCGCCTGCGGAGAGGCTCGGCTCTGACCGGCTGGCCTGAGGAGGCGGGATGCGCGGGGGCGCCACCCCCCCCCAGCCATGTCGCTGCCCTGGGCCTCCGCGGCACTTCCCCCCGGCTCGGGCGCTGGCCCCGGGGCTCTCGGCAGCGGCTAAGCTTCTCCGGGCCGGCCCCTCAGAGATGCTCGGCGCCTTCAGGGGGACTGTAGGACTCCGCTCCGCTTTTGGACTATGACGACCTATCGACCCATTCAGAATGACGGCGTGGACGTGGGCGGGGGCAAAGGCGGCGACCCGGGCCCCCACGGAGGGGATTATTTCCCTTCTGGATTTTGGGCGCAGAACGGCGGCTCCCCGCAGCCTGGCGCCGGCGAGAACGCGGCAGCGTCGCGCTCCAGCGCCCCCACGCCCGCCGTGCCCAAGATGGGCGTGCGGGCCCGGGTGGCCGACTGGCCGCCGAAGCGAGAGGCTCTGAAGGACCAGGCTAGCTGCAGCCCCTCCCAGGACGGGGACGCCGCCAAAGCCGGGCGGGAGGGCCCCCGGCCGCGGCCCTCTCAGAACGGGCAGCCCCTTCCCGGCGGCTCTCGGGCGGCGGGCGCGCGGGCTTACCGCCTGTCGCGCAGGAGGTCCAAGGACGTCGAGTTCCAGGAAGGGTGGCCGCGCTCCCCGGGCCGGGGCTTCGTCCCTCTGCGGAACCGCAGCAACAGCGAGATCACGCTCAGCGAGTGCGACGCGGAAGAGCCCTCGGAGGCCAGGGGGGCCCGCCACGTGGGGGGGCTGCCCCTCTTCCGGGAGTACGGCAGCACGTCGTCCATCGACGTGCAGGGCATCTCGGAGCAGAGCTTTTTCGACATCCTCAACGAGTTCCGCAACGAGAAGCCGGACCCCCGTGGGACGGGCTCCGAGAAGCTGGACGAGCTGCTCGCGGCCGACGTGGGAGCGGCCTCGCACCTGCGCCTGGCCGGCGGCCCCAAGGCGGCCGTGCGCAACGGCCAGGCCCTCAAGGACGACTTCCTGCCCAAGGAGAAGGACAAGCTCCGGAAGAAGGCCGCCAAGGGCGGGGACGCGGGCGACTCCTCCATCTTCCGGAAGCTGAGGAGCGCGAGGGGCGACGGCGAGCCGCCGGGGAAGGCGTGCGCCGAGGCCGACGAGGCCGGGGCCGGCGGCAGGCTCCAGGAGGGCGGCAGGCCCTGGATCTGCCAGAAGAGCTTCGCCCACTTTGACGTGCAGAGCATGCTGTTCGACCTGAATCAGGTCGCCGCCAACAGGCTGTCGTCGGCGGCCCAGCGGCGGAACACGACCACGGGAGCCTCGGCGGCGTCGGCGGGCTCGGCGGCCGCGTCCAGGGCCTACGGCCTGGGGGGCCCGGACCCGTCCTTCCCCAGCACGGAGGACCTGAATTACAAGGAGAACCTGGAGCAGGACCTCGGAGACAGCAACAGCAACGAGCTGCTCCTCAGCTGTCCGCACTTCCGCAACGAGATCGGGGGCATGAGCGAGCGCAACGTCAGCTTCTCCCGCGCCTCTGCCGGCTCGCCGGGCGGGGGGGGCGCGCCGGAGCCCGCGCTGGGCACCTACTGCACCAACGCCAGCGTGTCCGTGCTCGAGGTCCCCAGGGAGCTGCAGCGGAGCCAGGGCCGCCTGAAACTCTACAACATCGAGCACGTGGACCTGGGCGCGCGCTACTACCAGGACTACTTTGTCGGCAAAGGTGAGTGGGGGGGCGCGGGGGGGGACCGCCCTTTGGCCCTTGGTGCTCCCCTCTGCAGGAAGCGTAAAAAAATTAGTAATGAGCGGGACCGGCGAGCCCTCGAAGCTGATGCACCTCTCTCCCCCTCCCGACAGATTTTGCATCTGTCTGTGCACAGTCAATGAGTCTATAAAACTCCTACTGTGTGCCCAATATGGCGCCCAGGACACAGGCAGAACGTTCTGTGCCGGGCTGTGAATCGGTCAGAATCATGGCTGCTCGTTAGAGCTAGAACTTGGGGCTCCCCGGGGCCTTAAGGGCAGCCCGGAGCTTTGCCAGCGTCCGCCCCCGCCCCAGCCTGCCCTCAGTTTGCTGTAGGCCCCGGCTGGCCCGCGGGGCCTGAGGCTGCTCGCTCTCGTCCCTCAGAGCACGTCAACTACTTCGGCGTGGACGAGAAGCTGGGGCCCGTCGCGGTGAGCATTAAGCGGGAGAAGCTGGAGGACCACAAAGACCACGGCCCGCAGTATCAGTACCGCATCATCTTCCGGACGAGCGAGGTACGTGCCCTGCCCCCGGCCCGGGGGTGCTCCGGGTCCTTCACAGGCGGGCAGCCCGGCCGCTCTGGGGCCGCGGTCTCCCCAGCAGGGGCCTGAGGCGTCCGGGGCGCAGGAGGCGCGTGGAGGCCGTCTTCAGAGGGAGCACGCAGCTCCCTCCCTCCCAGCCCCAGGCGAGGAGTCTGCCGCAGGCCGGTCCGCATGCTCCCGGCCAGCTTTGGCCCTTTTCCGGAGCCTTGTTGGAGCCGCGGCCGGGCGGGCCAGAAGGCGCCAGCGCTTGGGCCTCAGGGGCCACCGGAGCCCTGCTGTCAGGCCAGCGCCGCAGGGGGAGGCTCGGGCTGGGTTCTTGCCCTCCGCGGTGCTGGGCCAGGGAGCTGGGGGGAGCTCTGTGAAGCTGTCTTGTTGTGGTGGACTGCTCCTGGCCAGCACTGGCCTCATGAGGGAGGGTCCTTTGTGTGCAGGTGTAGGACTTTCTGTGTTGAATAATAGCTTTTTATTTACAAAATATGTGCAAAGATAGTTTTCAGCACTTACTCCTCCCTTTCCCCCACCCCCCTCCTAGAGGGCAAACAGTCCAACATGGGGTCCGCATGGACAGTGCTTTTATACATATTAACACAATTATTTTGCTGCACAAGAAAAGTCAGATTAAAAGGGGAGAAAATAAAAAAGAAAGAAACGGCAAACAGGAAGGAGAAAACGCTTGTGCTCCACACTCCTCCCCACGGTCCTCCTCCGGCTGCAGGTGGCTCTCTCCATCACACGTTTGTGGGAATTGGCCCGAATCCCCTTGTTATTGAAAAGAGCCTCACAGACGGGAGTGAACTCGTACCCATTCTACGGATGAGGAAAGATGTAGATGCCCAGCTCCCGCCGCCGTGGGAGGCCAGGGGCCGCCCAACATCCGCCCCTCGCGGCAGAACGGGCCTTGGGCGGCCCCGGTGCCCGCGTCTGGCGGCAGACGGGCCTCGCTCCCTCGGAGCAGGGGGTGCGCGAGAGCCCCGGCGAGGCCGCCTCTGCCTCCGGACGGGAGTCACCCTCCCCGCCTCGTGCTCGGCTCCGTCCGAAGCGCCCGGCTCCGCCGGGAAGCCCGCCTGGGTTCTCGAGCAGCTTCCTCCAAGCCCCACGTGGTCCTCCGAGCCCCGTGGCCCCGAGATCTCCCAGGCCCCACCCACAGTCCGACGGGGGTGGGAGAGTGAGCGTACGGACCGCAGCGCCCGATGGGGGCAAGCTTCGTCTGGGCTGCTCTGGGCTCAGGGGGCTGTAAGGCAGAAAGAGGGGGGCCGCCCAGCCAGGTTACCATGTGCTGCTGCGAGTGCAGACAAGAGCGGGGGGGACACTGACTCCAGGGTGACAAAGTGGCGGCGAGCCCCCTTGTGGGCTGGGCCTTCGGAGCCCCTCGTCTCCTGCGCTCTGGGGCCACGTCCTGGGCAATGAGGCCCCTGAGAACCCTTTCCTTTCCCCCGAGCAGCTCATCACTCTTCGGGGCTCCATCCTGGAGGACGCCACCCCGACGGCCACCAAGCACGGGACGGGCCGAGGGCTGCCCTTGAAGGACGCGCTGGAGTACGTCATTCCCGAGCTCAACATCCACTGCCTGCGCCTGGCCATGAACACGCCCAAAGTGACCGAGCAGCTGCTGATGCTTGATGAGCAGGGGGTGAGTGGGGGGGGTGCTGGCCGGCCACAGCTGCCTCGGGGCTGCTCCTCCCCCCACAGCTGCTCTGCACGGCCCCCTAACTCGCTCCCCCCCAACTCGCTTGCCTGCTACCCCCTGGGAAAGGGGCACTGGTGGGAGGTGATGCAAGACAAGGGGCTGTCCCCAGGGCTTTTGCCTGGAGGCCGGTTGCTTTCTGAGGGGTAACTGCCTGCAGTCCCGCTCTTTGTGGGGAGGAGCCCAGCCGGAGCCGCCAGGCTGAGGGGGTGCACGGCTCTGGTCCGCCTTGCAAGTATCTGGCTCAGTCCCTCTAGCGGTTCCTCTCAGGGCGGTATCCCAGGAGGCCCATCTCCCCAGAGGGAGCCGAACTCCCTTAGTTTTGCTCTAATTTAGTCCAACTCCCCATTCTCCTGCCTGAGATGGGACCTCAGATGGGGCTGGGGAGTGGACCCCAAGGGCTAGAAGGGGGAAGGACACTGGGGGCAGTCGGGCTCGGGCTCCCTCTCCTGTCTGGCCGGGCCCCGGATCCCCCCCGGCAGGGGGGGCCTAAACCCACCTTCCTTTTTCCAGCTGTGCCGGAAGCACAAGGTCGGCATCCTGTACTGTAAGGCGGGCCAGAGCTCCGAGGAGGAGATGTACAACAACGAGGAGGCCGGCCCGGCCTTCGAGGAGTTCCTCTCGGTGCTTGGGGACAAGGTCTGCCTCAAGGGCTTCAACCGCTACGCCGCCCAGCTGGACGTTAAAAGTAAGTGGCGGCCCCCCCAAATTGGGCGTGACAGACTGGGGGGCTCCGACAGGCGAGGGCCACGTAGGGGGCCCAGGAAGGGCACTGCTGGCCAGCCCGCTTCGGGGTCACTTCCCACGTGGCCAGCCTCAGCCACTGAAATACGCCAGGACGGCAGCCCAAGAACAGGGAGCCGCTCTGGGAGTCCGGAGACTGTGTGCTCCAGGACGACCATCCGTCCCAAGGGATGCTTTCCAGGGACCAGGAGGGGTTGGGGGGGAACAAGATGGAGCCCTCGGAGCCTGGTTTAAACCTGTGCTTCAGCTCCCGAAGGCCGGTCTGCACCATCTGCTCCAGGCTCGGTGATTTCGGGGGACTCGGGGGTGGACCATTTTAAGCTTCTCCCCCATGCCCACGGGGCCAGCCAGGCCAGCCTCAGGTTCCCCTCTCCGAGCCTTTGCACGGGCCGTGCGGGTG
Source organism: Sminthopsis crassicaudata (assembly GCF_048593235.1). Classification (NCBI taxonomy): domain Eukaryota; kingdom Metazoa; phylum Chordata; class Mammalia; order Dasyuromorphia; family Dasyuridae; genus Sminthopsis; species Sminthopsis crassicaudata. Next base: position 57,155,858 of record NC_133623.1, on the reverse strand, counting down.
ACCGCTGCGCCCCCTCGGCTGTCGTCACCTGCCTGTGGCTTGGCCACCTGGGCTGCCCTCCAGCAGAAGCTCCCTGCGGGCAGAGCTGCCCCTGAGCCTGGTGGCTGACGGCCTCGTCCTTGCCCTTCCAGCCGACTCCACTGGAACGCACTCGTTGTACACAACTTACCAGGAGTACGAGCTCATGTTCCACGTGTCCACCATGCTTCCCTACACCCCCAACAACCGGCAGCAGGTGAGTGTCCGCGGCGGCGGCCCCTGCTCAGAAAGAGCGGACTTGGGCTGGGCCCCTCTCCCTCTGGCTCTGTGAGAGCCCAGCCGGGAGTCGGGCAGGGACCTGGGGCTGACCCAGACGGGGCCGTGAAGCCTGCAGTCAGGAAAACCCGAGTTCAAATCCAGCCTCAGAGGCTTCCTGGCCGTGTGACCCTGAGCAAGTCACTTCGCTCTGCCTCAGTGGCCTTGACTACCACATGGGGCTCCTGAGAGCCCCCATCTCCCGAGTGTTGTAAGAAGAGAATGATAAACGTAAAGCACCCGGTATGGCCCCGAGCACCGAGGAGGCCCTAAAAATGCCAGCTGCTGTTAGCTTAGAGACCTCGGCCTTAGGCACCGACCCCCCTTTAGCTGCCCGCTGTCACTCATGATCTGCCCCAAACCCTTCCCCCTCGTTCTCCATTACTGCCGAGGGCATCACCCTCCCAGTCCTGCAGGCTCCGGCCCAGGGGTGTCCCGGGCTCCTCCCCCTCTCCCCCCGGCTTGTGCCAGCTGGTCACCAAGGCCTGTCATCTCCACCCCTGCAGCACGTGCCCTCTCCCCCCAACCTGGTTCAGGCCTTCAGCCCCTGCCCACAGGGTCTCCCTCCACCCAGCCACCAAAGGGATCTGAGCGCGTGACCCCCCGTCCCCAGGCCCCTCCACCCAGGGGCCCCCTGCCCCCTCCAGGACCAGACCTGACGTCCTCGGTTTGGCATTCAGAGCTCTTTGTGACCTGGGATGTCCCTGTCCCCGGGACCCCGGACCCTGAACAAGGCCCTCCCCTGCCCCCTCCAGGAAACCTCTCCTGACTCGCCTTCCTTCTAGCCCCACCCCCGAGCCCCTCCAGCAGAGCCCCTCCAAGGCTTGTTGGCTTGTGGTCGTTGGCCAGTTGTCTTCCCTCTGAGCCTGGGAGCTCCCTGAGGCCTCCGGGCCCCGGCTCCTGCAGAGGGCCTGGAACACAGCACTGACTGAGCAGGAGGGAGCGCCGGGTGCCGGCGGCCTCCCCCCTCCCAGGGCTCTGAGAGCAGGGGCCGCCTAGCTGCGCCCCACGGCGCCTCCCTGATTCAGAGCCCTCTGAAGTAGCGGCCGCCCTCGGTGGCGTGGGGCCCGGGCCTTCTGGGTCACTGTTTCAGTAGGATTCCTTTGCAGCCTCTTGTATTTTATTTTGTGTCTTCAGAAGCGTGACCCTGGAGGGCTCCTGGAGGGGCCGGGCCCTAGCAAAGCGAAGAGCCCCTCCTCTGAGAAACTCAGCTCTTGTCTGGGGCTTTTAAAAACCTTTAGTGCTACTCTACTCTTTTTATTATCCAGAAAAACAATTTTTGGCATTCTTTTGGGAAAAACTGAGTTCTAGTTAGATAATTTTGAGAACAATGAAAGCATGCAGCTCCACACTCTGCCCCCCTCTTCACCCCCATCTTGCTGGATCTTTGTGCCCCCCTGCCCTGACTAAACTGGTACTCTGAGGGCCACTGAGAGCTTTACCTCAGTAGGAGCCTGTGGCTGAGGTGAACATGGGGCTCCTGGGCCACCGCGGGGACTGCGCTCTGGGAAATCTGGCTTCTGGGGGGGCGTGGGAATGAAGCCCCACAGACAGAGCAAGGCCGTTGGCCGGTTCCAGCAGCTGGGGGCAGGACCAGCTTCTCTTGGGGGACCGGAGCGGGGGCACGACGGGAAAGGGGAGTCCGGATCCCAGGCCAGCTTGGGTCCCCACTGAGAGAGGGGCACGCCCTGGAAGCCCGGGCTGGCCTAGCGCTGCATTACTTTGGCTTGGGTAGAGAAATCCTTTGCGTTTCATTGAATTTGATGATTCAGGATGTCCTGATTAAGCAAATGGCTTTGTCTAGGGGGCTGAGCTTGGCTCCAGAGGAGGGGCCGAGTACAGGCCTGCAGAATGTTAATCTGACCCAGCAGGTCCTTGTCCGGGGTCACGCAGGGGGCCGTGCTCTCCCCCACATTCTCTGCCTCCGAAATCCGGAGGAGAGTGGTCTGTGCTCTCCCCTAGAGGCTGCCCCGGGGCCGCACTGACCCTTAGAATTTGGCTGCCGGAAGTTTTCATAGGTCATGGACGTTGGCCGGGCCTGGCCCGGGTGGGCCTAATTCCTTTTCTGTTTGCCTTTCAGTTATTAAGGAAGAGACACATAGGAAATGACATCGTGACCATCATCTTCCAAGAGCCTGGCGCCCTGCCCTTCACCCCCCAGAATATCCGCTCACATTTCCAGCACGTCTTTATCATTGTCCGGGTTCACAACCCTTGCACTGATGCTGTTTGTTACAGGTGAGCCCGCCTCTGTCCGCCCGCGGCCTGCTCCCGGTGACCCGGAGCAGGGCGTCGGAAGCTCGGGGAGCTGCGTCAGGGACGGTCCCGCTCAACCTCTGGGCAGGATCATAACCAAGCTGGGCTCCGGCTCCCTTTCAGCGCGGAGAGGGGCCACCCCCGGGCTGGGACGTGAGCCCTCTGCCTCCCGCGGGAGGACAAGCGCAGCCCCGAGCTCCTGCTGAAAAGATTTGGCTGGAGTCGGAACTCTTTGAGTTCCTTTTAATGCAGCTCAGTGAGACCTGCATTGGGAACAAGGGGCACCCCTTACGGAGCACTTGCATTCACGGAGGGGACGAGCCCAGGGAGCCGCGCCAGAAGTCAGAGCTAGGAGTTAGGCAGGGGGAGCCTGGAGGGGAGAAAAGACCTCAGACTTCACATGCAAATTCCCAGTGTGGCGCATCAGATGCGGGGAGATCAGGTAGTGTCCACCTGTGGCCTTCTGATGTTCTTTATCTTGGGGGGGAATGTCACACAGTCCGCATCGTTAGACTGGCAGAGACCTTCAGAAGGACCTTCTCCTTCTGCCTCTGGGTGAAAATGAGCTAGCCCAGCTATCCTGAACAGATGCTAATCTGCCCCGATTTTGTGCCCCTTGGAGAAAAATGTCCCCGGCTCTGGGGAGAGTCTCGCCATCTGGAAAATGTTAGTCCTCTCTGACCTCCGTCCGTCTGCTCTCGGTCTGTCCCCCGGAGAGGGAAAGCGGCTCTTGGCCACCTTTCAGATATTCGTTCGCTCTGATGTTATTAAATCAAGCTTCTTTTCTTTTTCTGGATATAATTTTTTCATTTTACAGAATGGCAAGCTCTATTTTCCTTCTCCCAGCATTCTTTAAACAGATATTTGAGCAAAACAAATTTGGCCACGCACAGAAATATGTCTCCGTCTCCCTGAGTCCATCAGCTCTTGGTGGGAGACGGTAGCGTGCTTTATGGTTGGTCACGGTTTTGTTCCGTTATTTGTCTTTGCTTTTAAATTTATCTATTTTTAATACAGCTTGTTTTGTGAATCGTGTTGGGAGAAAAACATCACAGCAAATGGAAAGAACCATGGAAGAGATTTAAAAAAAAAAAGTAAACATAAGTTGTCTTTGCCATTGCTATTATTCCCCTGGTTCTACTTTCATTGTGTATCAGTTCTTCCGAGGTTTCTCGGATCCCTCCATCCTTTCTCACAAAGCAGTACTGTTCTGCTACGTTTGTCCGCTGTTCCCGTCGATGGGCACACTCTTCGCCCCGCCCCCCAGTTTCCGTGGCCATTTTCCAATGATCCACAGTTGCTTTGTCTTCCCCGTGAAACGGGGCTGAACGTAGTCTCTCTCTCTCCCGCCAGCGTGGCTGTGAGCCGATCCAAAGATGCCCCCCCGTTTGGGCCTCCCATCCCGAACGGAGTCACGTTCCGCAAATCGGACGTCTTCCGAGACTTCTTGCTGGCGAAGGTGATAAACGCCGAGCACGCCGCCCACAAGTCGGACAAGTTCCACACCATGGCCACCCGGACGAGGCAGGAGTACCTCAAGGACCTGGCCGAAAACTGTGTGACCAACACTCCCATCGACTCCACGGGGAAGTTTAACTTGATCTCCCTCACGTCCAAGAAGAAGGAGAAGACCAAGGCTCGGGCGGGCGCCGAGCAGCACAGCACGGGGGCCATCGCCTGGAGGGTGGCCGCCCAGGACTTTGCACAAGGGGTGGAGATCGAGTGTATCTTGGGGATTTCCAATGAGTTCATCGTCCTCCTGGATCTACGCACCAAGGAGGTGGTTTTTAACTGCTTCTGTGGGGACGTCATTGGCTGGACCCCAGACTCCTCCACACTCAAGATCTTCTATGGGCGAGGGGACCACATCTCCATACGTGCCTCAGAGGGGTCCCCCGAGGACATTAGGGACATTGTCCAGAGACTCAAGGTGAGGGGTCTGAGAGCCCTGGGAAACGGCCGGCCGGGATCAGGGGAGGCCCAAAGCTAGCCAGCCGACACCCTGCCGCGAGGGCCGCCACGATGGCGTCTCGGGCCCCCGGGCTGGTCCCGGCCGACCTGCGGGGCTCTGACAGGGGCCAGACTCCCCGCATGGGAGCCTTTAGGAAGTGTGGGCGCGCATTTCCTCCTCTCCTCTCATGAGGGCCGCCTTCTTGACCTGCCCCAAAGTTGAGTAGCGGGAACCCCCTCTTCCAGACCTCCCTGCCAGGTGCCCATGGCTTTCCCTTGCAGCCCTTACAGCTGGCTGCACAGTGTGAGTAAAACCCGGTCCCGGGTCAGGAGCAGTGACTCGGCTCCTCCCTGGTCCCGCCTCTCACTGGGGAAGGTCCACATGGGCTGGGGGGGGGGGGGGGCGGCCTCCAGAGCGGTCGGGTCTCCATCCAGGACCCAGCCCAACCCCACGGAGGAGCTCTGCCCTGCCTGAGGGGTGGGAAAGGGGGTGTTCCTGTAAAAGAGGGGGCTCCTGGACCTTGACACCAGAAGACCCCCAGAAATGCTGGGAGGGGAAGCCACGGCTGCATTTCCATGAAATGAGTCAGCAACCACAGGGTCAGGGTGGGTGAATGCCCCCTGTGAATCCCCGTCTGAGAGTTTAGGGAGCCCCTGAGGCTGTGCCTCATTTTGGATGCCCCTGAGTTCCCTGAGAACACGCGCACACATGCACACCACACCCGTGCGCGTTACATGTGTGCACAGTCTCACAGTGCACTGCAGCACGCATCCCATCATGTAGGTGCACACACCTGTGCCACATCACACACACGCATGCCACCACACCTAACCACACCACGCCCGTATGTCTCGCACACTCCCGGCTGGGTTCAGACCCGTTCCCACGTGTTCCTCAGGTAATGACCAATGGCTGTGAAACCGTGGACATGACCCTGCGGAGGAACGGGCTGGGCCAGCTGGGCTTCCACGTCAAGTACGACGGCACCGTGGCCGAGGTGGAGGACTACGGCTTCGCCTGGCAGGCGGGCCTCCGGCAGGGCAGCCGGCTGGTGGAGATCTGCAAGGTGGCCGTGGTCACCCTCACCCACGACCAGATGATCGACCTGCTGCGGACCTCAGTCACTGTGAAGGTGGTCATCATCCCCCCCTTGGAGGATGGGACTCCTCGGAGGTGAGGAGGGGGGCCGGGGGGAGGGGGGCCGGGGGGGGAGGGGGCTGGCCTCGGGCTGACAGACCCTCTGCTTTGGAGCCAAATTCCTCCAGAGACTTAATCATTGCCCGAGCCAAGGCGAGCCCTCTTTTGGTCTCAGTTTCCTCATCTGTGAAATGAGTTGGTTGGGCGTGAGGGTCATCCACAGCCCCTTTCATACCTGTTCCCTGAACACCTCCCCAAACCAGGCCCGGTAGAGAATCGGGACCACCATGGGGGGAGCTTTGCACCCTGACCTCTCAAGCCCTGTGTGCATTCCGTGGCGCGTGCAGACCCCCCTTTCCTGGCCCATTGAGAGCACCCAGGAGCTCACCTCCAGGCTCACAGACCGTGCAGGGAAGGGGCCTGGAGCCGGGCTCACAGCAGGTGTCCTGGGGCTTCCGGCCCCGGGACTGAGGTCCCAGGGAATGGATCCGGACGCTCGAACAGGCCTCAGACTCCCCAGAGCGGGATCGGATCGTTCCCACCAAGTAGCGGGGCCTGTGCTCAGCGGGCGTCCGCGGGCCTCCGGAGGAAGCTCTGTGAGACGGCAGCGCCGACGCGGGCACGGAAGGGTGCGCTGAGGGGCAGACCTGAACCCGGAGCCGGGCAGAGGAGGAAGCAGCCTCTCGTCCAGCCGGACACACACCGGGATGTAAACCCACAGGCGGTCTCACCTGGAGCATCCCCCCCAAGGGCCAGAGGAAGAAGAAAGGAAGATGGCAGTAGGTTACCCCCCCCCCCGCACCCAGAGGAGGAGTCTGCGTAATGGCGCCGGTGGCAGGAGAGATGGCTCCTGCCCACTCGTGGTGATTCATGCGGGCACAAGTGGGGCTGCCAGGAGCCATCTGGAGAGGAGTCTGGGGGTTGGGAAGTCTCCGCTAAGAGACCCAAGGCCTTTGGGGGCCGGAGGCTGCGCCGATGGAAGGAGAGGGAGGCCGCATCGGAAACGTGAGGCGCCGCCTGAGGGTGGCAAGAGCAGGATGGAGGCGGCTGGCCAGGCTTCCAGTGGTTTTGCACGGGGTCCTTGGGGCCCAATAAAGCGTGAGGAGCCCTGCCCGGCTCCCGGCCGGCTCGCTGCCAGAAAGCGCCTCTGGTCCTGGCCGCGAGGAGCACAGCCCGGAGCAACGTCCCGCCCAGCCCGTGGTCCTGGCTGCCTCTTGTGCCCCCGGAGACTCTCCAGCGAGCAAATCGCCGTCGTGGGGAGCCCGAGAAGGGGGGGCCGCGCCTGGGCCCTGAGAGAGGGTGATCCCCCGGGCACAGCGTCCCGCACAAGGACTCCAGCAGGGAGGGCCGGGGTAACGGGGCGGTGCCGTGGGTGCGCGTCATCGAGCCCCCGACGGAGACGATGTCCGTGAGCCCCGGACCGCCCAGACGGAAAGGAAACGGAGAGGGCCGAGAAGCCGACGGCGGGCACGGCTCCACCGGGAGGGCGAGGGGGTCACTGACCGTGGCGGCTCAATCAGAAGGAGGACATGCGGCCTTTAAACTGGGCGGGGCACTGCCCAGGGGGCCGCTAACCGCCGAGGTGTGAGCCGGTCTGTGTCCTCACGCGGCTACACGTGTGTTCTTCTCTCGACCGTTCCCGCGCGTCCCACATACACAGTACAATTCTCGGTATGCAGCAGGCACTTACTAAATGCTGTTGGCCAGCAAGTCATCGCAGTCGTTGTCGTGCCAGAAGAAGGAAAGACCGGCCAGGTTTAAGGAGTGAACCGGACCCTGGCCTTGTGAGCTCTCGGACCGCCGTGCCGGGAAGTCCCCAGTGACTCTGGGACTCTGCAGAGGCTGCGTGGAAGAGGCGGGGGGAGGAGCCCCTGAAGGAGAGGGCCGAGGGAGCAGGGAGCACTGTCAGCGCCACGGCACATGGGCAGCGCTGCGCGGGTACCGTTATCCTGGCGCTGCCGGGGTGCCGGTGCCAGCCCGCCAGGGCCCGAGGTCCCGAACCCTCCTGCCCCGGTGATTGAGTGAGGGCGGCTCACTGGGCACAGACGCCCAGGGCACGCTTTGGCAGAGGCCAGGGCCTCCGTTCTTGGGGAGAGCCTTAGCCTCGTGTCCCGAGGTGAGCCAGAGCCGAGGCCCCGGGAGCCCCGCCTCCCCTGCCAGCCGGGGGCATGGGTGCTGGTGGTGAACGTCGGAGCTCGCAGCCACGTCCGGCCAGGCTGCTCAGTGGGCCTCACGGCTCCGGGGGCAGAGGGAGCCCCAGCCGTGGGAGCGCCTGGCCCAGAGGCAGGCCGTCCTTGGCAGGGCCCCAGGCGGGCCCCAAGGCCCGGGCCAGCGGGTTTGGGGTTCCATCCCCTGCCTTTGTCTAGAGGAAGGCCGCGCCGTGTTCCCACGGAGAGTGGGACTGGGAGCCTGGGCGGGGCCCGGCGGTCCTCCTCGGCCCTCCTCCGCCGAGCAGACAACAGCGCGCTTCCCTCTGACTCCTGCCCCGGCTCCGGTGCCCGATAAGCTGCGGGGGGAGCAGCAGGGGCCGGAGCAGAGCTCTCCCCCCCAGGAAGTGTTGTGCAGCCTAGGATTAGCGGGCCCTCAGAGCCCATCCCCCAGCTCCCCCCTCCCCCCGCCAGACAGATGGGAGAAACCGAGGCCTGAGGGGGGAAGCAGGAAGTAACCTCGGCCACCGTCTCCGCGGCCCGGGTGGCTTTTCTCGGCAGCGATGTGGCGGCTCGTTTCCTCCTCGCTTCGCCTCGGGTTTACAGGTGGGGAACTGAGGCAAACGGGGCGAAGCGTCTTGTCCGGGTCACGCAGCAGTTAAGCGTCCGAGAGCTTCCGCCGCAGCCCGACTGGCTGCCCAGCAGTGATGGGGGCTGGCGGCAGTTATCACGCCCTAGCGTTTCTGTGGCACTTTATGCGTGTTCTGTCATCCTCACGGTGACCCTGTGAAGGAGGGGCTCCTTTTACAGTGAGCAAACTGAGGCTGGGGGCAGTCAGGATCACCGAGCTGGATTTGAACGCAGCTCATCCTCCCTCCAGCCCCATCCCATGTGTGCGCAGTTCATTCTGACGCTGCAGGTCCCGTTCCCTGGACCCACCATCGCTGAAGGGCCGCCCCCGCCGGCCCCTCGGGGACACAGCGGGGGTAATTCCTCAAGCCCGCTCCTATTTGCTCGGTCAGCTAGTGGCAGTGCCCCCCCTGGGCGGGGGGGGGGGAGGAGACAGGCTCCTCTCTGCCCAGAAAGCACCCCGGCTTGACTTGGCAGGCGGCCGGGAAGTCGCCCTCTGGAAGTTAAAGGGCTCGGCTGGCGGCCCGAGGCCGTCGTCGCCCTGCAGGCTCGGGAATCCCGCACTGGCAGGGAGCGCGGGGAGAGAGCGGATTGCCTGAGACTCCCCATCGTGGGGCAGGAGAAGCCCCAGGAGGGGCAAGTGAGGGCTGATGGCGGGTGCTGAGGGTCCCGAGCCAGGAGAGGAGGGGGCTCGGGCTTGGAGGGACCGGGGCATTTCTTCACTTTGCTTACTTGGGCCAATCCCCTGCCCTGCGGCTGCCCTGGGAACCATTAGAGACTGGAAGGGAATCCTGGGGTCTGGCTGGTCCTCGGCCTGGGATCTGCGGTTGTCTGAGCCGTGGGTCCCTCCGGCGGCTGCTAGCCGGGCACCGGACCTTGGCACCGAGCAGTCCTGCCTGCGAGGCGCTAGAGGGGGCCGTGGGCCGGGAATCGGCAAGAGCCGAGCGCCGGGGCAGCCTCAGACACGCAACCGTCTCAGCCGTGGGGCCGTGGCAGCCCCTCCCCGAGCAGGATCAATGAGAGGAACGCTAGCCCGGTGCCTGGCACTGTGAGGGCTTGTCCCTCCCCTCAGAAGCCAGGCTGGCTCTCGCGGAGCTGCTGCTGTCCCGGGACCAGAGCCAGGAAGGGTGGGGGGCCCCCATTGTCCCATCTTGTCCTTCCATCGTCCGGGCCAGGCCGCCGGCCGCGGGGCACCGAGGGCTCCCAGCAAAGCGAGGGCCCGCCCCTGCTCTATTTTTAGGTTGTTCTGCCTGTGTTGTTAACCACCTTCAAAGTAGGTCACCTGTGCCTGCGTGGCCTCCTTTCTGAGAGCAAGGTGGGTCACAGCACAGAATCGGGGGCCTCCACCTCTGTGCCCCACAGGCCCCCTTGGGGGCGTGGCGGGACCCAGCCTTGGACTCCGCGGGGGCCGGGGTGCCAGGCCTCTGGCTGCAGGTGCCGGTGGTGCCATCCTCCCTGGCCCAGGCCTAAGCCAGGCAGACACTAGGGAGTTGGCACAGGGGCCGCCTTGCCTTTTTAGGCCATGTTGGGGGAGGGGTGGGCACAATTTTCCAAGCAAGTGGATAACGGTGCGGGGCCCTCCTGCAAAGTTCCCCAGGCAGGAAATAAGTCGGGCTCTCCTTTCCAGGGGATGGCCAGAGACCTGTGACATGAATACCTCGGAGCCGAAGGCAGAGCCGGAGAGCACGGCGGCTCGGCCCCCGTATCGGAGCAGCTCTTCCTGGCAGTGGAGTGGGCCCGCTTCCCACAACTCCTTGCAGGCTTCCAAATGGGTGACCACCGGCCACGCCCAGTCGCTCAGCCGGCCGCCAAAGCCCACGCCAGGGGTCCCTTACCGGGAAGCCCAGCCGCTGCACAGCAAACGGTAAGTGGTCTCCGGGGCCGGAGCCCGTGCGTGCTCGCCGGGTCCTCGCGCTCGGGGGCGGCCTCCTGGCCTTCCTCCGCGGGAGCTGCCGGGGCCTCCCTGGCCTGCGCTGCGTTTGGGACGGCCGAGCGCCCGGCCACCCAGAGCCACCGCGGCCGCATCCTCCCAGTGACCTGGGCGTCTGTCTCCGTTCCCAAGGCTTTCAGAGCCATCGTTCTGTAGCTTCCCGGGCAGCACCTGCTCCGGCGAGCTCACCTTCTCACAAGCAGCCCTGCCCGCTGTGGGACGCGCCCACTTCCACTTGTTCGGACCGTGGCACTCTTGCTTTATTTAGAACTTGTCGGAAAAGCTTGTGGCCGCAAGTCGTCCCCACTTGGCAGCTCTGGGATCGGCCCAGGCCCCTTCTGCCCCTCCCAGCGTTAGAGGAGCCCCTGCGGCTGCCCGAGCTTGTCTTCCAGATCTTGGGGGTCTGCGGGGCGGAGCCCTCTGTCCCTCCCCCCCCCATGCCCGCACAGGGTACTCGGACTCATACACATGCATCCTACACTTACACACTCACACTCCTTATTGCAGTCCCGGGAGGGGGAGGACCAGAACTGTTTTCCCATTTTACCCATGAGGAAATTGAGGTTGAAGCAGGCTCAGGGAGTGGTCCCAGCCCCCGGCTCCCCGAGGCAGGACAGGTGGGAAGCCCTGGTCTCCCGGCCCCCGGGCCCCGTTCCGGCCTCTGCTCCTCACCTCCCCCGTCTCCTCCTAGGCCTGTCAGCTTTCCAGAAACTCCCTATGCAGCCTCACCAGCAGGGGCGGACCGGGTGCAGCCTTATCGACAACCTTCGGGGAGCTTTTCCACCCCAGGCTCGGGGGCCGCCTCCTACGCACGCTACAAGCCATCCCCGGAGAGGTAGGCCCCAGCGCAGCCCGGGCGCGTGGCCGCTTCCCGCGCCCCCAGCGGGACATGTGGGGGGTCAGCGCGTCACGGACACAGCCTCGTCCCGCACTGGCAGTCAGACACCTTGTTCTTGGGAGACTCTGCCTGCGGTCCCTGCCCTCCCCACTAAGCCGGGACAGACCGACCCCGGGGGAGTCCAGCCCGTTTAAGCAAATCCTCGGCCCAGATGAGGGGCCTGGTCTGCTTCCCTGTGCAGGGCGGGCGCCGAGGTGCCCCTGCCAGCCCGTGGGGGGGGCGGGTCTGTGCGGAGGCGCTCCCGCTCTCATCTGCTCCGGCCCCCGGGCTCTGGGCGAGGATTCTCTCCAGGCCTCCGCTTCTCACCCACTGGCAGCAAGGCCCGGGGGACAGTGGGCGGCCTGGGTCAGTCTGTGTGTGCCCGTGCCTGTGTGCTCAGCGGGGGGAGGGGAGGGGACAGAGCAGGCTGCCCCATGGTGCCCCCCCACGGCCTCGCCCTCCTGGCAGGAGCTCTTACTCATCGCCAGCCTCCCCCTCCCCCCCAGTCTGAACCTGGCTATTTAGAACCTGCTAATGAGTGCTCGGGGCCGGCTTTTTTTGCTCCTGAGTGAGCTTCTCCCTTCCCTCCATAGGTATGCAGCCTCCCAGCATCCTCTGCTGCCTCTCGAGCCCCACTACGGCCTCGAAGGGCTCTCCAGCGGCGACTCGTCCTCGGGGGGCCTGACCAGCCAGGAGAGCACCATGGAGAGACCAAAGCCAGGTGAGCGCCACCTTTCCCTCCTTTCCTCTCCTCCTCCCTCCCCCTCTGCCCCCTCCTCCCCTTGCTCCCGGTGTTCCTCCTCCCTCCCCCTCTGCCCCCTCCTCCCCTTGCTCCCGGTGTTCCTCCTCCCTCCCCCTCTGCCCCCTCCTCCCCTTGCTCCCGGTGTTCCTCCTCCCTCCCCCTCTGCCCCCTCCTCCCCTTGCTCCCGGTGTTCCTCCTCCCTCCCCCTCTGCCCCCTCCTCCCCTTGCTCCCGGTGTTCCTCCTCCCTCCCCCTCTGCCCTCTCCTCCCCCTTCCTCCCGGTGCTCCTCCTCTCCCCCTCGGCATTGGGTCCCGTGGGCCCGGCTGACCCAGGACAGGACGCTCCGCCAGCCCCGTCTGCCCCTGGCTCTTGTTGGGAGCTGCTCCTGGGAGGGGGCGGGGGCCTGGGGCCGGTGCCTTGGCTGCCCCCAGAGGCAGAGCCGGGCCTGGCTCCCCGGGGAGGCCCCGCCTCTGACACCCTTGTTTTTGCCTCCTTGCGGCTGCTGGGCGCTGCCCGTGCTTGTCCCCCCATGACTCGGGGCCCAGAGCTCCGGGCCTGGCTCCGCCGGCCCATGGGGGGAGGGGGCGGGGCGCATCAGAGTTGGAAGCCATGGGCAGCTGGCGAGGCCGGGGACCCCCTCACAGTCTTTGTGAATCGCACCGAGCGCTCTCGCAGACTTAAAGCTTCAGTCTGAGGCCGGCCCCCCGCCCCGCGCCCGCTGCTCACAGGGGGTCTGCGTAACCCCGCTGAGAGGTAAAGGAAGTGAATCCCAAGAAGCGGTCAGTGCCCTTCCAGCGGCCGCGTGCGTCCTCCCAGTGCCCTAGAGGCTCCTCCAGTCCTTCTGGCCAGCTCGAATCCCTTTCTAGACTCACCTGCAGACTGACTCCCCCCGACCCAGGACACGCTCCTCAGCCTGAAATCTCCGATTCCGTCCCTGCCTCTCGTGTGCCCGGTGGGGAGAGCGGGTCGGTGCCTCAGAGGGCGGGCAGGGGGCGGCTTGGGCTCCTGCAGCAGAGAGCCCCCAGTCTCCTCCCACTGAGGCTGCAGGTGGACTCGCTTGTTGGGGGCAGGCTGCGTCTGCGTGCCGTCCTGTGGGCGCAGAGACCGCGGGGCCAGGGCCGGGCCTCAGGCCGGGCCGCCTCACACTCAGGGCAGGGAAGACGGGGCCGTCCCGTTTGGGAGGCCAGAGACCCGGGGCGCATGTGGGTGAAACGGGTCCGGCATCTCCTGTGGCAGCTAACGGCAGGTGTGGGAGGGCGCTCCCGTGCCAGAGCTGAAGAAATGGGGAACGAGCGCAGGCCTTTGGGGGCCCCTCGACACCCGCTTTGAGGCCTAGCTCCTTCCCCAGCCTCCCTGCTCCCCGGGCAGCCAGTGTAGAAGGGGAGGCAGCTTTGGGGGGTGCAGAGTCCCCTCGCTCGTAGACCTGGGGGAGCCGAGCCCGGGGTGCCTGTTGGCTTCCCTCTCAGGGACCAGTGCCCCGCCCCTCTGCCCCTTTCTCTGGACTGTTTCCCATCCTCGCTCCTGCAGCACGGAGCCAAGGTAGCCCAGCCAGGCCCCCAGCGGTGGGACAGCCCGGCCTCCCTCTGTCCGAGGGGTCCCAAACGTGGCCGGGCCGGGCTCCGTCCCTCTGCTCGGCCCCAGGGCCAGGCCCGCTGTCCCGTCTGAATGAGCCTCCCTCCCTGCCGCCTCAGAGCTTCCCTCGCCACCCCCATGTCTCCCAGAGAGGGGCCCGCTCAGGTGTGCTTCCTCACTCCCCTCTTGCTGCGGCTCGTTAGGTACAGGGGACACGAGCGCCCCCCCTCGGCTTGCCCAGAAGGCCCCCCTCTCCCAGCCCACGGCCTCGGGGCCAGAGGGACTTGAAGGTCCTGCAGCCTTTGGTCCTGCAGAGGAGCAAACAGACCCTGGCCCGAGGGCTCATTAAGTGCCGGAGGCGGGATTTAAGCTCCTGATCCTGCCCCCAGTCCCTTCCCAACCAGGAGGTGCTGTCCCTGGTGCTGAGAGCCTGACCTGAGCCGGGGGCTTCCTGCCCCCTGCCGTCCTGGAGTCCTCACGCTGCCTGCCAGGGCAGACCAGGGCAGAGTGCCAGACCTGGAAGCCAAGCTCTGGGTTCGAATGCTGCCTCTGGGGCTAAGGTGCCAGTAGTTAAATCCCTCTGAGCCTCCCAGAGTCAGGAGGGCACTCCCCGTGTCCAGCCCAAGAGACAGACCCTCTGTGTGCCCCGGAGCCCTTCTCTCTGCGCAGCCCCCGACCTGGAAACGGGGCAGGACGCGAAGTGCGGGAGCGCGGGGTCCAAGTCCCGCCCTGACATGGACCAGGGCCCCCGAGCTCCGGCCTGAGCCACTTCCCGCAACAACGGGCGCTGTCCCAGGACGCTGCGGGAGGGGCGCCGCTCCTTGTGAATTCCGGGCTGTTCTCCCGGGGACTGGCGCATGAATTGTTTCCGGGCCAGTTGGACCATTCGGGACCCTTTGGGGGTTTTCTCGGGAAGGACACTAGAGCGCCGGCCATTCCTCCTTCTGCTCATTTTACAGATGAGGAAATTGAGGCACACGGGGTGCAGTGACTTGTCCAGGGTCACTCAGCTAGTCAGTGTCAGAGGCTGGATTTGAACTCAGGTCCTCTTGATTCCCGGGGTTTTCGCTCCGTCCACTCCCCCACCCTGTTGCCTCTTTCTTGTGGATGGCCGGTGGCAGATCACATTTGGGGCTCATTAGAGCGGGCTCCTGCCCACCTCCCCTCTCTGCCTTGCTGTCTCCCTCCCTCTCCCTCCCTCCCTCCCTCTCCCCCTCCCCTCCCTCCCTCTCCCCCTCCCTTCCCCTCCCTCCCTCTCCCTCTCTCCCTCCCTCTCCCCCTCCCCTTCCTTCCTCCTCCCCTTCCCTTCCCCTCCCTCCCTCTCCCCTTCCCTCCCTCTCCCCTCCCTCTCCCTCCCCCCTCCTCCTCCCTCTCCCTCCCTCTTCCTCCCTCTCCCTCCCTCTCCCTCTCCCTCCTCCCTCTCCCTCCTCCCTCTCCCCCTCCTCCTCACTCTCCCTCCCTCTCCCCCTCCTCCTCTCCCTCTCCCTCTCCCTCCTCCCTCTCCCCCTCCTCCTCACTCTCCCTCCCTCTCCCTCTCTCCCTCCCTCTCCCTCCTCCTCCCCTCCCTCCCTCTCCCTCTCCCTCCCTCCCTCTCCCTCTTTCCCTCTCCCCCTCCCTCTCCCTCCCTCTGCCTCCCTCTCCCTCTCTCTCCCTCTCTCCCTCCCCCTCTCCCACTCCCTCTCCCTCTCCCTCCCCCCCTCTCCCTCTCCCTCTCCCTCTCCCCTTCCCTCCCCCTCCCTCCCTCTCCCTCTCCCTCCCCCCCTCCTCCTCCCTCTCCCTCTCCCTCCTCCCTCTCCCCCTCCTCCTCCCTCTCCCTCCCTCTCCCTCCCTCCCTCTCCCTCTTTCCCTCTCCCCCTCCCTCTCCCTCCCTCTCCCTCCGTCTCCCTCTCTCCCTCCCCCTCTCCCTCTCCCTCCTCCCTCTCCCCCTCCTCCTCCCTCTCCCTCCTCCTCTCTCCTTCTCCCCCCCCCCCCGCCCGCTCTCCCGGGGCACACACAGAGCCTTTGGGTGGGCCCAGACGAGCCCCTTGCTCTGCGGGTGCCCCGGCGGTTCTTGGGGTTCTGCGCAGCCCTGAAGATTTAGGCCGAGTTCATTTCCTATAACTGACAGAACCACAGCTCTGGTTAAAAAAGCACCCTTGGCTTCAGGCGCCTCCGTTTCCTCGGGGTCCGGGCGGGGGCTCCCCGGCCTTGGCTGTAGAGTGGCCGGGGTGGGGGGGACAGAAGCGTGGGAAGCTGCGGTCGGGGGCTTTCTGCCCTGGGACACTCTGGGTGACCTCAGACGGCCGTGGCGGCGGGAGGAGGGAATCGGGGCTCAGAATTAGGGAAAACCCACCTCGAAAATTGTTTTTACGAGTAAATGGATGGAAGTAAGAGATCCAGTGTAGAAAAGGCAGAACGTTCTAGAGCCCACCGAGTGCGGGCGCACGAGGCAGGGCTGATTCTCGTTTAGCGCGGTCCCCACCCCTCGGAGCTCCGCTCCCCCCCCCCCCAGCCGGGAGAACAGTTGGGGGGAACAGGGAGGGTCGGGTGGGGGATGGGACGGCGGCCCCCCTGACCCCCGACCCCTCTTCTTCCTTTCAGAGCCCCTATGGCACGTGCCGTCGCAGTCTCGCCTCTCGGCCATGGGCGCCAACAGCGGGAGCAGACACCTCGGCAGACAGGACGCGGCAGGCAAAGACTCCCCCAACCGGCATTCCAGAGTGAGTCAGCGCAGCCCCTCCCTGCCCCCCCCCCCCCCGCGGAGGGTGGGGGCACTGTTTCTTGTGGGGGGTGGTCCCCCCCTGTGCGTGCGTCCTTGCTGCACGAGAGGGTCCCGCGTGCCCGGCCCCGTGCCAGCCGCCTGAGGGTCCCTGTCCCGTTTCCAGGCCGAGCCTCAGTACTCAAGCCATTCCAGCAGCAACACGCTGTCCAGCAACGCCTCGAGCAGCCACAGTGACGAGAGGTGGTTCGACGGTCTGGACGCCCTGGAGGCCGAGCAGGACCCCCTCTGCAAGGGCGGCTCCAGCGACAGCGGCATCGAGACCACCATCTGCGCCGCCAGCCCCGGCGGCCTGCCCCCGGCCAAGACGGCGCGGCCCCCCAAGCTGCAGAAGCCCGCGTACGGCGGCCACGGCGACAAGCGGCGAGAGGGCCCGCCCCCCGGGGCCCAGGGCAAAGGCTTCCGGCCCAAACTCTACTCGGCCAGCTCAGGCACAGCCTCAGGGGGGGCCCCGGGGGGCGCCCACGACCTGCTCAAACAGCCCAGGTACCGGTGGGGGGGGCTGTGCCTGAGCTGGGCTTTGGCAGGGGCCCCTTTTCCCAGAAGGATCCCGAGACCCCTGTGAGACTGTCGCCTTGTCCGCCCCAGGCCGGACTGCTCCTGCTGGGTCTGCCCGGAAAAGTGTTCTCTGTTCCAGGCCGATTGCTGGGGGTCCTGCCCCGGCCCTCCCGCCATGAGTGTGGGGAGAGGGGGAGGCGAAGGAGACGGGCTGTCCGGTTGGGGAAGGGCCCAGATCCCCTGCCCGCCCCCTTCCCTGGCCTGAGGCATCCCCGGGGCAGGGGCAGCTGAGCTGGCCCCAGAGAGCTGAATGAGACGGGACACACTGCCACCTAGTGGTGGAAACCTTCCGGTGCCGGCCCGGCTGGGCGAGCAGCGGGACCAGATGCTGCAGCCCCGAACAGGCCCCCGGGCCCCGCAGAGCGGCCCCTTAGACCAGGCTTTGTGGAGGGCTTGCTCTGGGACCCTCGGCCGGGCTGGGGGAAAGAGGCCCCAAGGCCATCAGCCTCCCCCGTTCCCTAGTCTATCCGATCCCCCCATTCCCCATCCCCCAAGGCCCACCTCCATCCCCTGCACAGGTGAGCCCCCTGCCCTTGGCCGGCGGGGACGCGCCCTCTCTAGTGGGGGTCGATTGGACGACCCAGGAGGGCCCCTTCCTCCTGACTGGGCAGGGAACAGCGCCCGCCCGCCGCGGGTTCCAGGGACAGGCGCACAGCCGGAGGTGCAGGCCCGGCCAGGAGCCCATGGCGGAGCTGGCTTTTCCACAGCCGGGCCCTGGCGGCCCTTTGCCCCAGGGGCCGCTGTGATCCCCACTTTGCTGACGGGGGAAGAGCACCTGAGCTCATCCCAGCGCCCCACGAGGCCCACCTGCAGCTCCCGGCCCCCGGCTCTGGCCTGGGCCCTTAGTGAGGAGGCGGGAGCATTTTTCTGTTGGGACTGACACCGGCAGCGCGGGTTCACTCCGCTCCCGCGCGGTGTCGCCTTCAGCCCCGGGCGGGCCCCAGCCTCCCCGAGGCTGCTCCAGGGACCGCGGGGAAAGGGCGGGCCTGGCCCGGGGCCCCGGGTCCTCTCCAGAGGGGATGGGCCGAGAGCCGGGCTCTGGGGAGTCACGGCGGCCAGCACAGGGCCCACGCGGCCCCTTCCCAGCCCGAGGAGGGGGTGTTAGACAGGAAAAAGCCGGGGAAGGGACCGGGAGGGGCCGTAGCCGCCCTGGGAGAGCTGATCTCGGGTTCCTTTTCTTTGTTCTCAGTCACATGAGCTCCCGAGCCGCCTACCCCGCTCAGGTTTACAGAACGCCCGCGTCGGAGCCCGCCCGGGCCCCTGCGCCGGCCCAGCCCAGCCCCTTCCAGCTGTCCGCCTCGGTGCCCAAGTCCTTCTTCTCCAAGCAGCCCGTACGCAACAAGTACCCCGCGGGATGGAAGCGAGCGGAGGAGCCCGCCCCGCGGCCTCTGGCCTTCTCCGACCCTAAGAAGTAAGCGCAGAGCCCGGATCTCGGTCTCTAGAGGAGGTCGTGGTCAGACCCGCTGCTCTTGGGGGCTGGGGGAAGAGGGAGGCCAGAAAGACCGGTCGTCCCGAAGCCTTGCCCTTGTGCCCCCCGTGGCTGGGGGAGGTGGGCAGTGCCACGCGGGGCAGCGTCACCTGCTTCTCCCAGGGGCGCGCTGCCAGGAGGGCTCCTCTGCATTCTTTCATCACCCTCAGCAGCCTCCTGAAGTGGCCTTGGTTGGGCAAACCTGGGAGAGATCCAAAGGGATCCAGGCAGGAAAACCTCGAGAGCTTGAAAAGGGCAAGGGAGCTGGGAGTGGGCATGTCGAGGGCAGGGCAGGCGGCAGAGGGTACACACATGGCAGCAAGGCCGTCTGCCACGGGGGCACCTGATAAGCACCGTGCCAGGTCCTGAGGATGCCAAAATGAAGTGTTCCTGCCCAGGAGGCGCTGGCTTTCTAGTAGGGACCGTGAGTGTGTTCTCATGGAGTGGGCGCCGTGTCTGGCAGGGGCTGGTGCCTTCAGGCGGAGGCCTGAGGGAAAAGAGGGGCGCCAGGACGTGGGGGCACAGGAGAGTGCAGAGGGGCCGACTCTTGGCTTTCTGGAGGCCCCAGTGGCAGTGGCCTGGAGGGGCTCTCCCCAGTCAGGGCACAGTGCTCTGGGGCAGGAGGCACAGAGACAGCGGAGGCGAGGCCAGGGGCGACCGGCCGATGCTTCGCCTAAGCGCCCGATGGGGCGAGACGCCGTCCAGGGACAGCCCCGGTTTGAACTGGAGGTCTCGGACGGCGGAGATCACGGCACGTCGCCTCTCGGCAGTGGCAGGAGCGGTCACGCTATGGACATTTGTGGGGGACGCAGAAGGAGGACAAGAAAGCAGAAGGACTGTGGAGCGCACCACGGACTTTGCTTATCGCCATCGAGGCGCTAGAGCCGCCATCCTTGAGCCTCCGGCCCAGTCTGAGTGAAGGAGGGCTAAAGGGAGCAAAGACGGACCCGATGCCCACGAGAGGGCACACTTGTGGCAGTCAGTTCTTGGGTATCCGAAGAAGGCGGGATGTCGGCGTCACGGGAACACGGTCAGTCTTGTGGATAGCAGAAAATGGCCGCCACCGGGCAGCACGTCCGCCTTCCCGTCTCTGGGGCGATTGAGCATCGTCCACCTGCGCATCACGAGCAGGAATGATTACGTCAGCTCGGAAGAGCTGTCACAGAAGTAATCTCCCCGGCCGCTCTGATCCCAAATGCCGGGAAAGCCTGACGCGGGAGTTTTGTCGTCGTTCACTCGTTTTTAGCTGTTTGGGGCTCTCTTGGCCGAGGTGCTGGGGGCGCTGCCGTCTCCTTCTCCCGTCCGTTTATCGATGAGAAACAGGCCGACGGGCCCTCCCCACTAGGCCGTGTCCGGAGCTCCCCCCGCCTGTAAGCCCGGGGGCCGCTCCCAGAGAGGCCACTGAGGTGGAGAAGAATTTCACCGAGGGCAGTCGGGAGAGGTGCCCACATTCGGACGCTGTGTCAGGGCGTGTTCGGGGCTTCGTTCAGCGCGTCCCGAAGATGCTTAAGAGGAAGTTAGCGTGACCATCCACACAGGAAAACAGAGTGGAAGAAACGCCTCTTGTCCACATCCTGACGGGCCCTCGCGTGGACGGCCCCTGGCTCCTCCCACCTCGGACGGACGGAACAAATGGCCCCCAAAGAGACGGCTGCGTCGGCTCCCTCGTGACGCTGAGTTTTTCCTGCTCCTTCGCTCCGTTCCTTGGTGGTTTTCTAGTGTCCTCGGCATTCGGGAGGAATAGACATCCATAACCCCCGAGGCATGGGCAGTGGAGGGGCGGGCTCCAGGGGAAGGCACGGCCCCAGGAAGGTCTAAAATGGGGCCCAGAGTCTAGGGCAGCCATGGACAGGAGGGGACAGGGGAGTGGCCCGGGGGCCGGAGGGTACGGGCAAGAGCGAGTCGGACGCCTGGGCGCAGTTGTGCCATTGGAAAGAGTTTGCCCATTAGCACGAGGTGGTTTTCCCATAGTCCATGCAGCAAAAGGACTGAACCCCCCGGGAGTTCTCCAGGTGATGGCGGACGCCCTGCCTCCCCTCGGTCTTCCCTTCCCCTGGCTGAGCAGCCTCTGGCCCTTCCGGGGAAGAGGCTGCAGTCATCGTCCATCCTGGCTCGCACTGGGGCCCGCATCCTCTGCCCTGGAAGGTTGTCGCTCCCCTCCGTGGCCCTATGGCCACCCCTGGGGTGCTGTAGAAGCTGGCACAGACGGTGGCGTTGATATACCAGCAGTTTCCATGGCTTTACTGCCAAGGGTACAGGGAGGCTGGCGCTGAGCTCTGCCGGCGAGAGTCTGCCAGGGAGATGCAGGAGCCTGGCCGGCTCTCTGGGCTCAGGCCAGGGCACCGGGCAGGAGGGTCGGAAGACCTTAGGTTTCCACTGTCTCCCTACGCACCTGTGCATGCGCCTCTGTGCCCAGGAGCTCCACCCACTGATCTCATTTATCCTCGGAGGCCCCCCATCCTAGCCCCGGGGGTGTCGGCGTAGCTGGAAGGCAAGAAGGCCCAGAGCTAGGGAAGCACACCCGTGCCGAGAAGAAAAACGGGTGCTCCAGGGCGGGGTCCCAGGGAAGAAGAGCGGTGAGCATTTCCATAGCACCTACTGTGTGCTGGGCGCTGTGCTGTCATGTTGCATTTGGGATGTGGTCCAGTTCTTATCTTACACGGATGAGGAGACTGAGTCAGATGGGCTGAGTCAGCCAAGGTCACGACCTAGGAAGCGTCTGAGGATGGATTTGAACTTGGGCACAGCTCTCTGTGCCCTGGGGCACCCCCTTGAGATGTCTCCCTCTCCGTACTAGGCCCGTTCACCCCTGGCAGGGGGCAGGGTCTTTGGTACTTTGTCATTCTGCGGAGGGCACGAGGGGCATTCACTCTCATTGTGTGGGGACGGAGGCCTAATTAGCCTCATTGGCCCGGCCTGAATGAGCCCCGGCTCCCCCTGTGGTCCCCCGCGCTCCTCCGGCCCCCTCGGGTTCTGTTGGCCCCTCTGTGGAGGAGACGGGGGCTGGCGGGGAGGCCGCCTCGCCCGGGGCAGAGGATTCTGGGAGGCTCTGCGCAGGGAGGCGGGATCTGCTGACGGCGCCCCGGCCGGCCCCTCTTATCCTCTGGCCGCCGGAGGGGAGGCCCTTGGCCCGCACCAGGCACCGGGGGAGCCGGTCGCCTGCCCTCATCACGTTTCCCCGGGGCAATTGCGAAGTGCAGCGGGCGCTCCTGGCCCCGGGGCTCGAGCCGCGGCGCTCCCTCCGCCCGCTTTCCCGGTCCCCCCTGTGCCTCGCCAATGGCCTTGTCGGGGAGCGCGTGAATGGCGAGGCCCCGTGCGTGCTCAGATCCTTGTCTGCTCCCGCCGCTGTCGCGCTGAGACCCGCCGGGCCGGGAGAGAGAGCAGGAGTTGTTTGCTGTTGTCTTGGGCTGGAGCCAGGTGGAGGGCGGGCTGGGGGCCTGGGCTCCGAAAGCCTGACTTCCCCTCCCCCGGAGAAGCCAGCGCAGTCTGAAGCCCGTTTTGTCATGGAAGAAAGCTGACCAGCCCTTGTTAGCACAGCGTGCCCCTCCCTCCAGAGGAGGCCCCTCCCTCCAGAGGAGGCCGCTCCGGTTACTGTGTCGATTTGCGGGCCCCTCCCCCACTGGTGGTCCTGTCCCCTCAGGCTAGCACTCATTGCACAAGGGGTCTCCAAGCTAGCTTCCTGTTGAGGAAAGGCAGCAGCAGCCCCTTGGTTGTAGGTGCCCATCAAGGGATTAGGATAGGGGGCTTCAGAGGCCAGCATCCGGCCCCCAGGCTCCCCAGGCAGGGGACTCCTTCTGGCTTCCTCATGCGGGGAGGGGGGCCAGAGCCTGCGTGGCTGCCCAGCTTTGAGGGGAGAATTTTGTCAGTAAGCATTCTCTAGGGTGGGGGATGGGCAGCGGGCCGTGCCACGCCGTGGCTGCTTTCTTGGAGCAGGGCAAGGAGCAATCCCCATTTCTCCTCAAGAGCCTCTGGGGAAACTCCCGCTCCGGGGCCACTCTCAGTCCCTCCCGTGGCCCTGCCGCGTTGCTCGACCCGCACCTGTTCCACGGCGTGGCCGAGGCCTTGCCCTCCGCCATTGCTTCGGGCGCCTGCCCCCCGACTTCTCCACCGGCCTTCTCTTGCTCTGCCACGGGAGGCCCGGGGCTCGCTCCAGCTCCCCCATGCTCTCCACTGGCCCACCCCAAATGCATCTTGTCATGGAGTCCTCCCCTTCCCCCAAGAGCCAGCCATGAGATGGGTTTGCCTTTTCTGCTGTGTCTCTGGATGCCAGCAGTTATGTCGTGCTTTCTAGTTGACAAAACAATGTACAAATACAATCTACTTTTAATATTCACAGTGACGGGGCAGCTGGGTGGTGCAGTGGGTAGAGCCCCAGCCCTGAAGTCAGGAGGACCTCAGTTCAAATTCACACCTCAGACACTTAACACTTCCTAGCTCTGTGACCATGGGCAGGTCACTTAAGCCCATTTACCTCAGCAAAAAAATAATAATAATAATAATGTTCATGACAACCCCTGGAGGAAGGTATTAGTATTATCCCCATTTCACAGAAGAGAAAACTGAGGCAGACTTGCCCAGAGTCACACAGCAAATGCCTGAGGTTACATTTGAACTCGAGTCTTCCCAGCTCCAGGCCCAGCACTGCATCCCCTGAGCCACCGGCCACTTGGCTATTCTTTAGCTTCTTTCTGGTTCCACCACAGCCAGGCAGATGAAAGGGCCTGGTTTACCTCCTTCCCTTTGCTCGGTCCCCAGAGAGAGAAGCAGGGAGCCAAAGGAGGTCAGGGAGGGAGGGAAAGAGGCCGGACATCTCCTGACCCTTTCACCCGATTGTTTCAGGCAAATCGATATGAGCACGAAGAATGTCTTTGGGCAGCCCAGGCTGAGGGCGTCCCTGCGGGATCTCCGCTCGCCCCGGAAGAACTACAAGTCAACCATTGAGGATGACCTCAAGAAGCTCATCATCATGGACCCCTTGACCCCAGAGCAGGAGCGGGATTCCTCAGTGAGTACACGGCCCCCTCCCCTGGGGGGCTCCCAGACCCAGCACCCTCTGTAGACGAGGCGGAGCCTGGGGAGCGTCCTCAGCCGGTCGTAGCCGGGCTTAGTCCCCGGCCCCTGGTCTAGGAAGGAAGGCCTGCAGTCAGCCAGCAGCCCTTCTTTGTGATCACGGCGTCTTGTGCTCAGCGTTGCTTCTTTTAACTAGGAAGTGGGGCACTCTGGGGAGGGGGGGAGGTGGACCGCGTGCCCCTGGTGGGAGAAGAGAGGGGCCACGGCTGGCTGCTGCGTCCCTCCTGCGACATTGGCCGCAGACATTCGTCAGCAGGACTGTTCCCCGAGCGGGAAGCAGAGTAAGGAAGGGCACCCCAGGTATCCAGTCCACATACCGGGTCGTGCCGGGCCAGCCTTCCATGAGGCAGCCCACGGCCCCCCGGGGGTCTGACCGCCATCCTCGGCTCTTCAGTCCCCCCAGAAGGCGCTGCAGAGGACGCTGTCCGACGAGAGTTTATGCAGCGGCCGGCGAGAGGCCTCGTACTCAAGCCCGGCCTGCTTCGAGCCCAGCCTGCCCAGCGACGTCCTCTTCACAAGCACCTACCCCTCGAGCACCCTGCCCTCCCGCCGACAGCACCAGCATTTGCACCCGCACCCGGCCGGGGGCAACGGCTTCCCCGAGAAGAAATGTGAGCACCTGGTGGCCCTGGGGAGGGGGCTTGGGGGGGGGGGGAGGCTCCTTCCTGTGGGCCCACAAAGGCCTGGTCCAGAAGGTTGAGGGCAGAGGCATAAACATGCTAGCTGGGAAAGGAAGCTTGGTCCTCTGGCCTGGCAGGAGACTTGGCAGGGGGCCTAAAGAAGCTCAGGCTTTGGCCCAAAAGAAATTCTATCCTCTCCCTCTGTTTCCCAAGCCATATCCCCCCACGCCCCATTCTCGTAGAAGAAAGACTCATGGGAACTTGGGCCTCCATTGGCTCTTGTTCCGTGTGACCGCCATAACCTCTGCCAAACCCCTGAGGATTTGGGCAGTGGGCAGGACTTGAGTAATTCTGCTGGCCCTGGGAGCTTATTCTGAATCTCAGGAGAATAAAAACCTCAGCAAAGTATCTCCAGCTCCTCCAAATTGGATTATATTTCTTTGCCATGATCTGATCTATGACAATCAGAGAAATGGCCAAACCTGGGCAGATGAGGTTGGGGGAGAGTCCAGAATGATGGGGACGGGGTGCCCAGTACCTGCCGGGGGTGTCGGGGTGGTCCTTAGAGAGGATCTCATCCCCTCCCCCAGGAGCCTCCCC
This sequence comes from Sminthopsis crassicaudata, assembly GCF_048593235.1. NCBI lineage: Eukaryota > Metazoa > Chordata > Mammalia > Dasyuromorphia > Dasyuridae > Sminthopsis > Sminthopsis crassicaudata. Next base: position 57,131,248 of record NC_133623.1, on the reverse strand, counting down.
TCCACCGAGCCCTTGACCTCATGGCGCTAGTCCGCTAGGGCCTTCCTTCCTAGGCAAGAGGCTGGGGACTAAAGGTTGAGGATTGAGGACAGTGTCCTTGGAGGGGGCCCTCAAAGATTAGGATTGTGGGAAGGAGCATGGCTGGTGGGCTGGCAGCAGCTGCAAGGAGGCCTCCGGCAAAGGAAGAGTTAACGAGGAGCAGCCTCCCGCCTGCTCCCTGGGCCCCAGCTCCTCCCCTCCTGTGCCGCAGCCTGTACTCTCCACCTGATGGAGGGCACTTCTCTTGCCCACGTGGCTCGCTTGGAGGGGAGCCCTGCCTGTTGCTAACTATCAGCTGCTAATGAAGGACCCTCCAGCGCCGATGGCCCTTGTGGGAGCACGGGAACGCTAGGCCAGGGGCAGCCGTCGGAGCCTCTGAGGCGTCTCCTGCTGCGTGCAGCGGCCTGAGGCGCCCGAGACTGAGGGGCTGGGAGGGAGGGCACCTGCTGCAGGAGCCAGGAAAGGCCCCGTCCCGACTCTCCCGTCTGTTTGCCCAGCCACCATCTCTGCCTCGGAGCTCTCTTTGACTGATGTGCGGGACCGGCCAATGAGGCGCCTGGACCCTGGGATGATGCCCCTCCCTGACACTGCTGCTGGCCTGGAATGGTCTAGTCTGGTCAATGCTGCCAAGGCTTATGAAGGTGAGCTCCCTCAGATCCCACCTCCTCCCTTTCTTCCCTTCCCCTTCCCTGTGCAGGGCAGGAGAGGCCCAAGCATTAAGTTTCCTGGCTCTGGCCAGAGTTGCCCGCCATGGAACCTCAGACACGGTCCCCTTCCTTTTCTGGAGCCTGCTGTTCCAGACTCGGTGGGTGCAGCCCTTCTCCTCCTCAGGGGGGCCGGCTCTAAGTTCCCAGGCATCCAGGGAGCTCGGGGGAGGTTCATTGTCTCTCCGCAGCTGCTGGGCATCCACTGCTAGAGATCTGTGGAAGTCAGCAGCGGGTCATTCCACTTTGATAGGAAGGAAGCAGACTTTCATTCAGCACCCGCTGGGTGCCAGGCACTCGCACTTGTCAGATAACCTCTCGTTTGAGCGTCACAGCAACCCCAGGAGAGTGGGGGGTAGTTAATGTTTTTATCCCCAAATTTCACAGTGGAGGAAAGAGGCACACAGATGAGGTATTTGGGCCACGCAGCTAATGGCGAGTGTCTGAGGCTGGATTTGAACTCCAAGTTAACACTGTGCACTCTGACCATTTATATCAGGGGCAAAAGAAGGAGCTACATGAGATTAGCTCCGAGGTGTCTCACTGAGCCACGAAGGGTCCCTGCTTGGCCTGAACTGTCCTGGCAGCGTCCCCTCGGGACCCGCCAGCTGTTCCCAACTCCAAGACTGCGTGCCGGGCGTGGAGGATGGAGGGGGTTCTGGGCAGGGTGCGAGAGGAAGGGCCGACACCTGCCGAGCCACAGCTGGGCTGGCACGCAGCAGTGAGCAGTGGGCTTTCTTCCTCGGCGGCGCGATCTCCCAGGGCTGCGGGCCGGCCTCTGAAAAGCTGGTCCGAGCAGACGAGCTGCGGCCTGGGCCTCGGTGTCTCAGGGGTTGTTTCTCACTGGCTCTTCTCCTTGCTCCTTTCTAAGGGACCAGGCCTAACTAGGGCCAGTCCAGTGAGTTAGCGTCAGGGTTAGAATGTAGCGAGACACCCATAGACCACAAAACCGTAATAAACATTGGTAAGATTTTGAAGAGCACGATTCCCGGCTAAATAAGTGACTAGCTCGGAGAAAATGGGGCTCCATCCCTGCCTCCACAGTCCAGTATTTACTACAACGTCAGCGACTCTGGATCAGAAGGGGTTCCTGCAGGGAAATCTGAACTCAAGCCACATCCACCAGCCCACCTCCACAAGACTGAGCCTTTTATGCCTCCCAAAACTAATTGTGATCCCCCAACAGCCCTTCTTTCTAGTAAAAGGGAAGCCGGCCCAGTCTGCGTAAAGCCGCACTCCTCCACAATGGATTTACACAGTCCCAAACCGGCATGACCCTTGCAGCTTCCCAGCACCCCCAGCCCTATCCACACTAGAGTAAAGCGTCCCTGAGATCAAACTATGAGAAGGCCACGCCACCGAGCGGACCTCTGCCTGCCTACCCCCCGCTGGTGCTGCCACAGTGCAGCCGAAGAGAGCTGACCTTGTTTTCTTCCCCGATTCGTTCGTTAACATCGGCAGCGACAAATTTTTCTGTATCGCCTGTAGGTCAGCTGCTCTGAGGGGAAAACGGAGATGAGACCAAAATAATTCCACTCAATTCAACCACTCATTAAACCCCTACCGTCGCCCCAGGTCCTAAGTGACACAGAGCAAACATCAGATGGCCCTGCCCTTGGGAAGTTTATACTCAACCACAGAAAAATAAATATTAAGTATATAAGGGCAGCTAGAAATGAGCAGAGTTCTGCAGCTTGAGTCTGACCACACAGTTAGAGCGTGTGGGATGGTCTGCTCCCTACTTCCAGGCATCGGCTTTCCTCAATATAGCCTGAAATCACTTTGGCTAATGGCGCATGTGCTCCACCCTTACCCCAGGATCTTCTTTAATGCACCTGTCACCTTTCTTATACAAGTCTCTACATTTGCTCCTGCTCCAACTAGCATGCAAGCGAGAAGTGGACAGAGATCATTATGTCGGAACAAACTAATAAGTACCTCAGAAGTGCTTAGCAACCAGGACCTGCAGAGGAAGGGAGCCTCCCTCTCCTCCCTCCCTGCCCCCCTCCATTTACTTTTTTTTTTTTTAATTAATAAGTTTGTTTATTTTTAATGCACATTGCTTTATAAATCATGTTGGGAGAGAAAAATCAGAACAAAAGGGAAAAACCTCAAGAGAGAGAAAACAGAAAAAAGCTGTGAACAGCGTGTGTTAACTTCCCTTCAGTCCCCGTAGTTCGGTTTCTGCATGCGGATGGTGTTTTCTGTCTGCTGGGCTTGCCTTGGACTGCCATTCTTCTCTAGAAACTGCCCGTTCAGGTCTGACAGAGCACACAATCCCCAGGGGGAATCTGCCCCAACCTGTCAGCCCTGGCTGCCTCCCTGGGCCTCCTCCTAGAGTAGCATCAGAGAGCGGGGCCTGGCCGGAGCCTCCTCTCCGGAGGAGAAGCAGAGGGGACGCGCTGCGGCCGAGCGCGATTGCCCGGCCCTGGGACCCCTCGGCCTCGGAGGAGGTGGCAGCCAAGGCTTGGATCTCCAGGGCCGTTGGCAGGTACATCTGGCGGGGCGGGGCGGGCCTGGCAAGTGCTTCCCCAGGTGGCAGAGCCAGCAGCCGGAGCTCCCCACACCCCCTCCCCCCTTGCCCACCTTGCTTCTGAGGTTCTAGAGGGCAGAAAAGCAGGCCCACCCCCTTGTGGGACTACATTCAAATAATGGAAGGCACCGTGCCCCCACCTTTCAGGCACGGCCCTTTTTCCATCCTCCAGAAGTGGGGGGCAGGGGGAGAAGGGAGCTGGACAGCCGAGGACCCCTTGAGGCCTTGATGTGGGCCTGGGGGCAGAGAAGCCGGCTGCCAGTTCAGATCTGCTCTCCCGTGTGTGCTGGGGTGGGGAGGAGCGGCTCTGTCTGCTTTGCAGCCCAGGGCGATGGCCCGTCAAGTTCTAGTCAGAGGGGCCATAGGGGGCCGGGCCCCGTGCTCGGCCCCCACCACAGCCCCTGCTTTCAGGACGCTCCTGTTGTAACCATGGGGACCCCCTGTTAAATGGCTGTGAGCATTGCAGCTCCCCAGAACCGGGGAATGAGGAGCGTGGCGCCCCAGACCCTCGCCCCCCTTCTGGGCTGCCTCTGACTGGAGATCTCTTCCACCCCACAGTGCAGCGTGCTGTGTCTCTCTTCTCTCTCAATGACCCGGCCCTGAGTCCCGGCCTTGCACCAGCACACAGCCCGGTCCACTCGAGCCTGGAGAGGACACCCACCACCCCCCGCACGACCCCCACGATGAGGTGAGACCCCCTCAAGTTAAGCGTGAGCATCCCCGAGCCACATTTATGAAGCGCCTGCTGTGTTCCTAAGCAGGAGCCATAATCAGAAAGGCCCCGAGCTGTCCCTGCTTAAGCAACGCACATCAGCTATGGACACAGGCGATGGTCAGAACCAGGTGGAGGGCCCTGGGGGAAGAGTTTCTTGGCCCTCCCCACATGCAGGCCAGGCCCCGGGAGGCAGAGCTCAAACCAAGGCGTCTGGCCCAGCAGCTTGGGGGGCAGAGTGGCAGGAGGCCGGGCAGAGAGCTCCCCCCAGAGCTCTTGCAAAGGGGCCTAGAAAGTGCATCAGACTGATGGGGGGAGATCCAAGGAAAGCTCTTAACGAGACCAGGCCGGCCTAGGGAGGAAGATAGAAACCCGTGGGAACGCTAGTCGGGAGCTCTCTGAAGTGCTCCAGCATGGGACTGTGACCCAGACCCCCTGGGGCACAGGTGGCAGTTTTGATGCCCGCTTCCTGGTCCTGGGTAAGCAGTCTGGGCCAGACTGAGGAGGACGGGCACCAAAGGGGGACATTGCTGGGTAAGGAGTTGTGAATCAGTCAGGCCTGAGTCAGGAGGTGGGTTGAGAGAATGGACAAAGAAGGGGCTGTCCCCTCCCCTTGCTGGCGACCTGAGAGTGGGGCCGGCGGCAGGAGCAGCGGGGGCCCTCGGGTCTAGCTTTTAGCCCTGTCCAGAACCTGCAGAAGAAAAAAACCATAGCAGCCATCCTGGACCAGAGGCCTGCAGTCCTGTCCCTTCACGGGGCCATGGGGAACAGCCCTGAGCCCCACCGGGAAGTTACAGAACCAGGGGCCAGTGATCGGACTTTGCCCGGATTGGACCATTTGGAGCACCAAAAGCTCGCAGGTCCCAGCCCGTGCCCCAGATTCTGAAATAGCCCAGTGCCCCAAGGAAGCGGCGACGGGAGCCGCTCAGGTCTCCCTGCAGAAGGGCGGAAAAGTCCAGCCCAGCATCTCCTGAGGAGTCACAAAGTGGGCTGGGGAACGGGCCGAGGAAAAAGAGCCTGGCCTCAAGAAGCTCCGAATGAGCAGGAGAGAACGGCTCAGAGAGAGGGCGGCTCGGCGGCAGTAGGTTCCCAGAAGGCTCAAAGCCGAGGTTTTGTAGAGTTTAAAATCTTTTCCTAAATGAAGTCAGTCCATTAGAGGAAAAAAGGTAAAGGGCGGATGGTGGGGGAGTCAGGGGAAGGGCAGCAGGAATCAGGGAGGATTCGGGGCAGGGAGCCCCTCCGCCTGGGCTGCCCTTGTTCCAGGGCCCGAGGCTCATCTCTGGCCCGGCTCTCTGCCGCCCCAGCTTGGGGACAATGGAAGCAGACACCCTCCGCCCCCACTCCCCCCCACAGGCCCCGGCCCGCAGGCGCAGCGATGCCGGGCACCAGGCTGGCACGGGGCTGCCACTTCCGGGTTGGGTGACTCATCCAGGCCGTGGGCTGGGCCAGGTGCAGATTGCATAATCTGCCAGCCTGGGATCTGGTTGGGCTTGATTTCAGAAAACCCTAGAACCGGTAGGGTGTGGGCCCTGGGCGCCTATGCCCAGCCCTGGCATCTGTTTTAGGGGGCAGGCCTTTGTGTGGGTGTTGGGAACCAAAGGGGGACATCTAGTGGCGAGAGGTAGTCATGGCAGGCCAGAGCCCACAGGGGGGCCTTCCCCCTGCCCCTCCCCCCCGGGGGGCAGCTCAGCCCCCTCTTGAGGTCTCTTGGCCACCACAGGTGGGCAAGGACTGTCTCCCTTTTCTGCACCCGCTCACTGACCCAAACCTCGGCAAGGAGAGACCCCCACGGGCTCCCGGCTCAGCCTGCTTCCTCATTTGCCCCAGAGGGCCCCTTCTCATCACATTTCCAGTCTGATTCTTGGGGATAAGGAGCACAGCTGGCATCCCCTGGGGGACCTAGGCAAGAGTTGAGAGATCAGGGCCCTCCCCCACCTCGCTCCCAGCCTGGCATTTCTGCTCTCAGGAGGCTCCTCGGCCCTTTGGAGGCCCCCCCACCCTGGGGCTGGGGGAGGGGAGCCCGACCATTTGAGACAGGGGGCATCCTGGGAAAGTCTTTGAGGAAGGGGAGAGGCACAGGAAGCTGGGCTGGGAGTGTGGGCCCCCGGAGACCTCTTGGCAGGACCAGGGGCAGTAAGGTGCCCACTCGAACCCAGCAGTGCCCGGGAGGCCTGCATTCAAATCCAGCCCTGATTTGGAGCCCGGGCCTGGAGGCAGCTATGAGTGCTTCCTCATGGGCGCTGCTCTTCCCCCTTACCTGCCCCCCTCTGCCCCCAGCGAGGAGCCCCCTGTGGACCTGCCCGGGAAGGTGTACCAGCTGGAGGTGATGCTGAGGCAGCTGCACAGCGATCTGCAGAAGGTGAGAAGGCCCGGGGTTCAGCCCCGCCCCCGTGAGCCTGTGGCTCCCCGGCCCCTCGCGCCCCACGGCCCCCCCACCCCACCCCCTGCACCCACCCCGCCTTTGCTCTCTCTCCACAGGAGAAACAGGACAAGGTGGTCCTGCAGACGGAGGTGGCCACGCTGCGGCAGAACAACCAGCGGCTGCAGGAGGAGTCCCAGGCCGCCAACGAGCAGCTGCGGAGGTTTGCAGAGATCTTCTCCAGCACCGTGGAGAAGAAGGAGCCCTGAGGGGGCTGCTGGGACAGTCCCCTGGCCCACCCCTCCCTTGGGCTGGCGCAGGAGCGCCCTCCCTGCTGAACTAGGTGCTGAGCGGCCCCACCCCCCCCGCACATCCCATGGCATCTGCGTCGCCCCGGGCTCCTTCCCCTTGGGCGGCCCGGGGGGCCGGGCTGGAGATGGGCTCCTGGGAGTCACCCGGGTCGAGGACGTGAAGAGACCCCCCCCCACGGGACCCTGGGCAGTATCCCCACATTAGTGACCAGTCTTCCTCAGAAACCTTGAACCCACCGGCCAGCCCTCGGTCCCCTGAGGTCCAATGCAATACAGAAAACCTTTGGACCCAGCGGGAGGGTGGGAGGAGGGGGCACGCCTCCCCCCTCCCCAAATCAAGTTTCCGGAAAAAACCTCGGAGCACTTTTTTCCAGGCTAAAGTACTTTCTAGTAAACCCAAGATGGAGAAATCCCAATGTTCAGAGTGTAAATGTTCTTTATTGAGAGAGAAACACTATATTTGTATAAATAGGACAGTTTGTAATCTTTTTTACTAGGAGACCCGGCTGGCCGCTCAGGGCGCCCTGGCCCTGGAGCCAAAGGCAGAGGTGGGGCTGCTGGTGGGTTCCCCCTTCCTCCCTCCCCCCAGGGCCCGCTCAGCACTGACGCCAAACTACTGAATCCAGACAAGCTGGGCCGGGGCCTCGGGGGGCCTGGGGGTCCCGGCCTTCCTCCCCAGCCCCCGCCTTCATCTTCCTGACCGCGGCGTCTAAGCCACTTGCCTCTTCCCTTGCCAAGGCGGGGGGCTGAGGGACTAGGAGTTTTCTCGCCTCTTCCCTTTGAGAGCCCCCGGGCTCGGGGCACCCTGGGCTTCAGGCCTGCCCAGCTAGGACACACACTGTGGAGCAAGTGCCCCCGGCAGCCCCCGCTGCCCGCAGCTTCTCTAAGGCAATAAGGAGGGGGCCGGGCGGCCCAGCAGCTACGTGCGGTACTGCGCCAGAGCTTAGGAAAAGAGCAGCTGTCATTTTCTTTAGGAAAAAAAAGTATAAATATAATATATATTTATTTTTTCATGCAAAGCCACCCTGGAACAATGCTAATCCTCTGTGGGACTGTTTCCAGGACACATTCTGCCAACCCAAGTTTCCCACAGACCCCCCCAGCTGGGCCCGGAGGCCGGGGGGCAGACTTGGGGGCAGTGCAGGCTCCCCAAATCTTCATGGCCCAGGTCAGAGAGCCCCCCGGGGTGGGGGGCCCGAGCTGCGGCTCTTCTTGGGCCTGTTCTCCAAAGAATCACCCGGGCCTCTTCTAGAAATGAAGGGGGAAGCAGGTGCCGGGGCCCTTTTCTCCACTAACAGGTCTGGGTGCGGGAGAGGTGCCTCCGCACCCCAAAGCCACACTCCCCCCAACACTTGTCTCCTTTATAGGGACCATCTCTCTGGTGCAGGGGAAGGGGAAGGGATCTTAACTACATCTTCCTCTGTAATCGCCAGCCAGCTCAGTCCTGATTGGATGAGATGGGAAAATGGATCCATAAATCTGCTGGCTTCCCCTCTGCCCTCGCCCCTGGCGAGGGGGTTCAGAGCCGCCCGTGGCCCCTGCCCCCGGCCCGGCGGCCTTACTGAGCTGGCCCTCCCCGCCCTGCCCTCGGGGTCTCCCCGGGGGCCCCCAGTGCTTCTCCCCCCCATGTCTGGAGATCATTCCAACCCTTCTGGGGCGTGATTGTGAGGACGGCCGGGGTGGTTTGTTGCTTTGTAAGGATCTCTGCAGATCAAATCTGTTATTTAATTTGGCCCCGGCCTCCTTCCCGCACCTTTTCCTACGTCGTCGACTGGTTTTCGTTGGGTTTTTTTATTTTGGGGGGAGGGGGAGGGTCCATTCTTTTTTTTTGTCATTGTTATTCCCCTCGCTCTTGAGATTAGGGGTCTTGTTTCTGGAAGTTTCAGAGGAAATAAATGTTTCATAGAAATCCCGTGTCCTTGCTGCCTGGGTGACTGGGATGTGGATCAGAGAGGAGACTGGCCAGGCCACCTCTGAGGGCCCTGCGGGCTGCCAAAGGAAGAGGAGAGAGCTCCCTGTCTTGGGAGCTCTGCAAGTAGGGACTGACCCAGGGTCGGGCAGATGACCCGTTTCAGCTGGCCACGGCCTTTGGCCCTGGTCCTGGCCCACTGCAGCGAAGCTGGCTGCCCAACAGACCGATTTCCCAGCTGCCCTCACTGCCACCTCACGCTGGCAACTTGTGAGGGGCATTGGGGCTCTGCTCCACGGCTGGCCCACGGCCCCCATCCCACCCTCGGGACCCTCAGACCATTGGGAGGGAGTGGAGGCATCCTGGGCTGCTGATTCGTGCCAGCCCCCCAGCCAAGGTCCGAGAGGAGCCCCGAACCCTCCCGGCCCATCCTGCCGATCGTGGGCAAACTCCTCCTCACCGAGTGACCTGGAAGCCTCCCGGCCCCAAACCAAGGCTCTCGCCCCGGCCAGCCGATCCCTGAGCTTTCATAGGAGGCCCAAACTGAGTGCCCAGGGAGGAGCGCCCAGGCCTCAGCAGCAGGCCCGCTGGGAAGCTTCCCAGAGGGTTGGGGCCCCACACCCGGCCAGTGATGGCCCAACTCTTCCCCCACCCCACCAAGGGGGGCCCCAACACCCTAGATCCCCCACAGGAACCTTTCAGCCAGAAAGTCTTCCCAAACTGGATTCTGGAAAGGAGACCGGGGCCAATTCCAGCCCTTGTAGGGGGGGCATTGAGAGCCCACAGGGAGGGGCCGGACACCCGGAGCCACCGCCCCAGTGCATGCCGGATCTGCACTTGGGGACAGGGGGGGTCTCTGCCCTCACAGGAGTCTGGCTCCCTCCGGCTTTGGGAGGAGGGGAGCAAGTGTAAAGGGACCCGTTCTGCTTCTGAAATTCACATCCACGCCCTCACTCGCAGCCGGGCGCGCTTTCAGCCCGTCTCCTCACCCTCCAGCTCATCTCTCCATCTGCTGCTCTGGCATTTGGCTCTGCCAAGCTTCCCGGCTGCCTCCTTCCTGCGGGTACTGCCCTCTCTGGAGTCTCTGCCCCCCCCCAGGATCCCTCCAGTCCCTGGCACCCGCCCTTCCATACCCGGCACTGAATCCGTCAGCTCCTTCTCCCCCGACTGCCACGTCTGCTCTGCCCATCTCTATGTGTCTCTTCTCTCATCTCTGTGTCTGTGTCTCTTCTGTCTCTCTCTTTTTTTGTTGCTTTTTTTTTTATTAATTATAGTTTTTATTTTATAATTATATTTTATTTATATATATGCATGGGTAATTCTCATCTCTCCTGTCTCTCTCCTCTGTCTCTGTCCCTGATCTGTCTCTTCTCTCTTTCTCTGTATCTCTTCTCGTCTCTTTCGCTGTTTCTCGCTCCCATATCTCTCTTTCTCTCTCATCACTTTCTTGTCTCTTCTCTTTCTCTCTCCCTGCTGGCTGGCTGAACCCCTCCCCTCTCTGGGTCTCTGTCTTCTCTTTCTCATCTCTCATCTGCCTTTCTGTGTCTCTCCTCTCTCTCTCCCTCTCCTTTCTCATCTCTCTCTCCTCTCTCTTTGATCTCTCTGAGTCTCTTCACTCTCATCTCTTCTTGTCTCTCCTCTCTGCCCCTGATCTTTCTCTCCTGTCTCTCTCATCTCTTCTGTATCTCTTCTCGTCTCTTTCACTGTTTCTCTCTCCCCCTCTCTCTTGAATCTTTGTCTCTTCTCTTTCTTTGTCTCTCCTCTCTTTCATCTCTTCTTCTGTCCCTCTCTCCTCTCGTCTCTCTTGTCTGTCTGTGTCCCTGTCTCTCCTCTCCTCTCCATCTCTGTCTCTGTGTCTCTCCTCTCCTTCTCTCTCTCTGCCACCAGGTCACTTGGGCTGTTCCCAATCTGTCTCTTCTCCCCGCCCCCTCCCCCTCTCCTTTCTCCCCTCCCCCCCGTCCTTCGCCCTACCCTTGGCTCCTGGGGCAGAGGTGAGGTTGAGCTGCTGCCCACACACAGCCCGGCTCTGCCCAGGGGCACTGAGGTGCACACAGTGGGGCTAGAATACTGACGCGGAGCCCGGGGACTCCGGACAGCTCCGGGGCGGCTGCTGCTCTCCGCCCCCCCCCCCATCCTTTCTCCCACTTCCCACCCTCTGTCTGTCTCTTGCTGCAGCAGCTGCCCGTTGCCAGGGCGACCACAGCTGGTTGGGTGTGTGTGTGAGGAGGGGGGGGGTGGGGGTGCTGCAGTCTCTCTCACCCCATCCCCCCGTTCCTTCTCTTCCCAGCCAGGCAGGAGGGGGTGGGGGACAGGGAGAAACAGGGAGAAGAGATGAGGATTGGAGGAAGATGGGGAGACAAGGAGAGGGGGAGGGGGAGGGGAGAGGCGAGGGAAACGGGGCCGGCAGGGTGACGGGGAAAGACCGGGAGGAGGCAGGGAAGAAGGGGCTGGAGGAGGATGATTCCAGGGGAGAACCGGGTTGGGGGTGCCAGAGGAGGCTGCCAGAGGGGGATAGGGCGCTGGGGGGGGCCTGGAGGGAGGCGGGGGGGGGTGTCGGGAGAGAAGTGGAGCGGGCGCTGGGGGAGTTAGGGAAGAGCAGCAGACAAAAGCGGGCCCCCTCCCCTCCCCCATTGCCCCCCTCCCCTGGTGCCCACAGAAGGAGGCATCGGCCAGGGCGCAGCAGGGCCAGGCCCAGTTTAATACACAGAACAGGGTGATCCACAGGAGAGGCAGGCAAGGGGGGACACAGGCTGTACCGGGAGCTGGGGGGATGGGGCCATGGTGCCAGGAAGCCAGGGCCAGCCCATGGCGCCCTGGCCCCCCAGGACCCCCCTCTCCCTGGCCTTGCCCACTTGCCCGGGAAACCCAGTGTCTTTTGGATACCCCAACAATGAAACACACACGACCACAAGAAACAGCTGCCCCCCTCGCCAACCGCCCTGGAGACGGGCATCAGGTTTCAGGGGACCCCCCTTGCCAAGGGGTCTGGTCCTTGCCTGGCGAGGGGATAGGGATGGGGAGAAAAAAACCAGTCCGGGTGCAAACTCTGTGCTTCTCATTCTGGCGAGCGCCGGGGCCCGCCTTGCCCGGCCCCTGCCCACAGTCTGCAGTGGGCATGGGGGAGTGGGCACAAGGAGGGGGCGGGGGGAACAGGACTTGAAAAACCATAGTTCACATCATGCAACGCCCACGGCGGGCACCGCGGGAAGGGGCAGGGGGCAGGCCGAAAGGGGCAAGCATGGCGCCTGCCCCCCAGAGCATGAGGTGGGAAACGGTGCCCGCTACTGGGGTGGGCCCCAGGATGGGCCCGAGCAGCCGGTTGCCCCAGAGAATTAGGGGAGGGGGGCCGACGGGCGTTGGGCCCAGGTCAGTGCCTAGTGGGAAACTGGGGGGGAGGTGCCCACCGTCCAGGCCCACCAAGTTGTATAGGTTTCTCTGTATATATTACTTTGTCATTTTTTTTTTTTTAACTTTTTGTCTTTTTCTCTAGAAAAAGGCTCCATCCATGCCCCTACCCCTCCCTGGCCGGTGCCCGCCCCCTAGTGCCCGCCCGGAGGCAGGTTATGGCTTTGAGGAGAGCAGCATCCCCAGCCCCCCCGCCGTTCAGGAGTGGGGGCGGGGCGAGCTTCCCGCCCAGGGGGGAGGGGGCTGGAGCTGGCACATACTCCCCTCGGTGGGGGAAGGGAACCCGGCCCTTTGGGGGCCCCAGCCTGGGGGTGGGGCTCAGTCAGGGAGGGGGGGATGGGCAGACGAGGGAAGGGGCGAGGGGTGGCCGGGCCTAGGTGAGGGTGATGTAGGCCGATGCCTTTTCCTTCAGGTGCCGGAGACACAGGTGACAGCTCCAGCTTCCTGCAGGGAGGCCGTGGGGTCAGCCCGATGGGAAGGCCCCGGCGTCCCCGCCCGGCCCCGCCCCTCCCCCCCCCCCCCCCCCCCCCCCCGCGCGCCCTCCGCTCCCCGCTCACCTTCCGGGGGCTCGGCCATGGGCGGGCTCAGGCAGTACATGTGGTAGCCGCGGTCACAGTCGTCACAGAACAGCAGCTGGTCCTGGAGGGCGAGACCCATGCGGCTGGCACCGGGCGGCAGGGGCAGGCGGGAGGGGGGGGCGCCGGAGGCCCTGGGGGGCGGGGGGAGGGGGAGGGAGCCTCAGGCCCGGGGCTCTAGCCCTCCGGGAGCACTGCGGGGCTCGGGCTGCCGCCCCTCCCCGGCCTCGGGGTCCCCTCGTCCGGGTCCGGCTGACCTAAGGCGCCGGGGCTTTCCCTCGCGCCCAGGCCAGGGACGGCTCCCGGGAGAGGACGGGGGGGGGGGGGGGGGGACTCACATCATTCTCCGAAGTGCCGCACAAGCTGCAGGACTTGCACTCGATGCACTGCCAGCGGTACGTCCTCACGGCCGCCGTCATGTTCACCGTGAACTGTAAACAGGAGGGGTGACCTGGAGGGAGGGGGGGCCAGAGTGGGTTCAGCGTCGGCGCGAGGCGGGAGGCGTCGGCCAGCCCCTCCCCCACCCCCCGACCTCCCAGGACCGGGTTCCCTCCCTCCCCCTCAGCCAAACCGGCCGCCTTCCCGCCGCTCCGGGCCGGGGCCTCCGTCCCTCCCGGGGCAAAGGCCGCCCGGCCCGGCCGCGCTGCCCCTCGGTCCCGCCCGGTGCGCCCATGCCGTGCCCGGAGTGTCACCGGCAGCGCTGTACACCGGGTGGTGCCACATGTTCCGTGTGTGGTGCCCTACTGCGTGTTCATTGATGGCTTCCGTACCGCACAGGCGGTGCAGTCAGGCTGTAGTGGTTACATTGTACATGGACGATGGTACAGTATCCAGTGTCTACATTAGGATAGTGTACATGTATACCGTGTACAGTGTCTGTGTGTGCAATTGTATCTGTGCGGCAGTGTCCGTTCCTTTACCTATGTACAGAGTGTATATATTTATACTGTGTGTGTGTGTGTGTGTGTGTGTGTGTGTGTGTGGCCTATTACATTGTATAGGTTGCATATAGTTCTATCAGAGCCTTTATATGTTTATAGCATATATAGTATAAAATATAGTGCATGTATGTGGTGTATTATATGGTGTAGATAGATCAGTTCCTTTACCTAGTGTATATATTTATGCTGCATATAGTATATGTAGTATAATACATGGTGTATATAGTAGTATAGTGTATATGTGTGTTACATATAGTACAACATATAGTGTATATATTAGTATAGTGTAGTATATAAATGGGGTGTATATTTATTTATTTATTTATTTCTCAGTTCCTTTATCTGTGGAATACAAAGGATCATCCAGAAGGCCCCTGACAAGTCTCCTCCATGAGCCCGAGTCAGCTAAAGCCCTGGCTCTGAGTCCCTCACCAGCTCTAGGAGCGCTTTCCCTGCCTCAGTTTACACTTCTGTGAAATAATCCTTGATGCCCCAGTGACTCTGGGGTTCCCCATGCCGGTTCTTCCTCCGGGTGCGTGGGCGGGGGGGGGGGGGCTGCTTCCCCACCCCTACTAAATCACCCTTGAGGGAATGAGGTCCATACTCAGGCACAAGTCTCGAGTTCTAATCCTGACTACCATTTGGCCCGGTCATGACCTCAGGTGTTACTTCCTGCTTTCCTGTAGGATGAGGGGGGTTCAGCCTCTAAGAACTTCCTCCCAGTTCTAAAGTTCTCTAGCTTTACCTGTACAAACAGTAAATGCGAAGAGCGGACCCTCAGAGCTAGGAGTGGTGCAGGGTCTAGAGCACTGGGCCTGAAACTTACTGGCTATGTGACCCTGGGCAAGTCATTTCACCTCTTTGCCTCAGTTTCCTCATCTGCAAAATGGGGATAATAATAGCACCTCCCTCCCAGGGTGGCTCTGAGAACCAAATGAGAGAATATTTATAAGCTGCTTAGTACAGTGCCTGGCACATAGTAGGTGCTACATAAATGTTTATTCCCATCTCCTCTAAGTGGCTTATTTTATAGATGGGAGAAACTGAGGCTCAAGGAAGGGGATCCCCCGGAACTTGCCCAATGTCACAGAGACAGTGCTCTGGAATAGGTGTTCTCTCCAAGGCCCCAGAAGCCCCACCTGGAAGTAATCCGTGTCCTGGTGCTTCCCCAGGAGTCCGGATGACCATCTGAGTGAATTAGCATGGGGCCCAGAGGTGTGGGAGTGGGGGGCCCCAGAAGGCTGGGATGGAGGCTCTAGGAGGGAGGGGCCCCTAGTGCGTGAGCCCCTGGTGCCGCCTCGGAGAACCCCAGACTAAAGGGGGGCCGTGTTCACCCACACGTGTAAACGCCTGTGTATAAACTTCCCGCAAGAACACCCGAGCCATAACACCTTCTCCGGGCACCTCAGGCCCGGCTGGGCACCTCTAGGGGCCGGGGGGAGGACAGGGGGTTACCCGATCGGCCACAGTCAGCACAGGAAATGAGGTCCTCAGGACACCCCGTCTTTTTGGAACCGCCCAGACAGAAGTCACAGTAGCCATTGGGGATCACTGTGCCGTCTGGAGCCTTCTTAGCTGGAAGACATCAGGGAGGCTTGGGAGGTTCGAGCTGCAGGACCAGGCAGTTCCCAGCCAGGAGCCCTGCACCTTCCCCCACCTCTCCGCCTGCCGCCCCCTCTCTGCCATAGGCTCTGCCTCTGAGTGCCTGCCTTTCCCCACCTCTGTCTCTCTGACTCTGTCTCTTAAGTCCCTGTGTCTGTCTGTCTCTATCTCTTTATCTCTGTCTTTGTGTCTCTGTTTCTCTTTATTTTTCTCTATGTCCCCGTGTCTCTCAGTCTCTGTCCCTCCATCTCTGTCTCTCCATCCCTATTTCTGTCACTCCGTCTCCATCTCTCTCTTCCTTCCCGTGTCTCTCTGTCTCTGTCCCTCTATCTCTCTCTGTCTCTGTGTCTCTTTATCTCTCTCCCCGTCTCTGCCGTCTCTCCGGCCAAGGAAGGGGCAGCCTAGGGTGGGCCGGAGCCCGAGGCGGGTTACCTGTGTGCTTTCTTTGGGCTTCAGGAATCCAAGCCAGTTCTTTGTAGAACTCTGAGGAGGCAGAGAGAAGCCTTGGCACGCTGGCCCCGGGCACCTTGGTGCCCGCTCCCCAGGATGGGGCCCCCGGCCGGGCGGGAGGAGTTCAGAGGCCAGGCTGGGGCACCCCCAGACACACACAGAGCCGGGAGCAGAGAAACACAAAAGCAGAGGGGCAAGGAAGGGGTCCGGCCAGCTGAGTGGGGACGGGCCCCGTGCAAGGCCGAGGGGACCCCGGGGCCCAACCCTTCGCTCCCTGCCCCTTCCCGGGCACCCTCATTAGCCACAGGCGGGGAGGGCGCTGGAACTCCGGCTGCCTCCCTGGCTGGGTGGGCATGAAGCCGGGGGCTTCCCCAGGTGCCCTCAGGCCCAAGAGGAGGGAGGAAAGGAGGCTGCAGAGGAGTGTGTGTGGGGAAATCATCCATCACCCCCCATTGTCATCTCCACCCCCTCCCCCATCTCTAATTGAAGCAATAAATCAGACCCAGAAATCTTCCGCCCGGGCCAGGGAGAGGGCTGGTTGCCATGGAAACCCCCAGGCTGGTGCCGGCGGCCACGCGCCGTGCCAGCTCCCCAAGTTGGGGAGGGAGGCGGGAGCCCCCGCCCGGCCGGCCCCTGGGCCGCTCCCGACGCCCCCCGGGCCCTGCCCCGGCTCACGCTTGTGGTTGTTTTTCCGGTGGAAGGGCAGGGCGTGCCGTTCTGCGTTCTCCTCGCCCTCCTCTTCTGCCAGGTGGGTGTGGGTGTAGTGGTAGCTCAGACCCGGGCGGTTCTTATAACGTTTCCCGCAGACTGAGGGGTGGGGGATGGGGAAGGGAGGGGGCCGATCAGACCCGTCCCCGCCACCCCTGCCTGCCCCAGCCCTAGAGCCTCCTCGGGGCTCCGTCCAGCCTTGCCCCCACGCTGAAGGCCTTCCCTCCCCCCCAGGCCCCCTGGAAAAGAGGCTGCTGTGGGAACTTGAGCCCTCCCCTCCCCTGCTTGGGGGGGGCAGAGCTGCCCCTCATCCCTGAACCCCGCCGTTGGCCCTTAGCCCAAGTGGGGGAGGCTCTGAGGGCCCTCTCCTCCTCCCCACTCCTCAAAGGGACTCACTATCGCAGACATACGGCTTGTCCCGGTCCTCCAGGGAGGTCGTGTCTTGGCGTTTCCGAAGCCCCCCAATGCCGTACGCCT
The DNA here is from genome assembly GCF_048593235.1 of Sminthopsis crassicaudata. Classification (NCBI taxonomy): domain Eukaryota; kingdom Metazoa; phylum Chordata; class Mammalia; order Dasyuromorphia; family Dasyuridae; genus Sminthopsis; species Sminthopsis crassicaudata. The sequence goes on along the minus strand of NC_133623.1, from coordinate 57,114,523 downwards.
GCAAGAACAACCAGGACAGGGGCTGGGGAGAGGGGCAGCGGAAGGAGCTGGAAGGACGGCGGTCCGGACAGGAGAAACAGTGGGAGGAAGGTGGCCCAGACCGGGGAAACATGGGAGGAAAGAGCAGGTCCAAGGGAGAAATCGGAGACATGGCTAGGGCCGTCCTAGGACGGTCAGGAGCTGGACGGGGCCCGGAGCCAGAAGAGACTAGGAAGTGGAAACCAGGGGGATGCTGGGGGAAGGGAGAGGTACTGGGGCCTCCTAGGGGTGCTGCTCTCCAGCCCTAGCACCAGCACTTAGAGACTAGGTCATGGCAGCAGTCACTTCACTGTGCTTGCACTTTCCTGAACTGTCAGATGTTGGGCCTGGAAGTTCTCTGCAGCTCTGACTTCCTCTGGGTCCCACTGTCTTATGGGAAGAAGCTGGGCAGAGCAGGACCCAGGCCGGGGGCAACGGGAGTCAGACCCTGGGAGACAGCGGGCTGGGAAATGGAGTGAACAGCCCTTGGGGGAGAGAGGGCGGCCCCAGGCAGAAAATGGGGCTCTTTGGTTGGCCCAGGGAAAGTTCTAGAGAAGAATTGGACCCGGGGAAGCAGGCTGGGGCCTCCAAGGGGGTGGATGGGACCGGGGGGACTAGTGTCCCAGCTACCTTCCCCTTGGCTTTGTTCTTGCGGCGTGGAATGTCATCTTCTAGATCTTCCGCCTCAAGCTCATGGGGAAACTCTAACATCTGCTGCTTCTGGGCGGGAGGGAAGACCAGTGTCAGGGAAGGGAGGCTTTACAGGGCTTCCCACCAGGCAGCAGCGGCAGGGCTGATGAAGGGCCCAGCCCTGGGGATTCAGAGTCACCCTGGGGGGGGGGGGGGAGCAAAAGGCTCTCAGGGTGAAAATGGGGGGGGGGGGCAGAGAATGCCCTAGAAGGCACAAGGAGCCAAAGCAAGGCTCGGGATGCTTCAAGGGAAACCAGAAAAGGGGTCTCAGCTGGAGCCCGAAGGACAAGAAAGGCCCAGAAGCCCATAAGGAACTGGGTGAGGAGACCCCCTGGGAGAGGGAGACCCCTGAAGCAAGGCAGGAATGTGGGTCTCTTACAGAAGGTGGCAATCAAGGATGATTTTGGAGCAGGAGAGGGACATCTTGGGAAGATGATCAGGGCAACCTGGGGCGTGTGGGCTGGAGGGAGATCCTGGGTGGTATCCCAAAACTAGCTGGGAGGAGGGATTTGTAGGACATCTGTCCTTTAAGGGGGAGGGGCGCTGGGAGTCTCCTCCCCACCCCACCTGACAGTCCATGATGGTTTCTTCTTCCTTCAGTTCTATTTTCTTTTCTCCTGTCTCTGCACACAGTAGGGCCTCCAGGACTGGCCCTTCAGGGAGACCCCCCTCCTTCTTCAGAGGTGTTTCACAGTCTGGGGGAAGGGTGGGAAACAGGGAGGGTCAAAGAAAGGTTGTTCGCCAGGGACCCCCTTTCTCTGACTGTCTCCTTTCTCTCCTCCCTATGTCTCTCTCATTTCTGTATCTGTCTCCTATCTCTGTATCTCCTGTCTGTCTCTTCCATCTCTCTCCATTCTCTCTCTCTCCCCTACTTCTTTTCCCCTTTGCCTTCTCTCTCCCTCTCTCCCCTTCCTTTTTCCTCTCTCCTCCCTTTCTTTACACTCCCTCTCTCCTCTCTGCCCTGCACACTCAGACACACAATCACCACAGTCACAGACACATACTCACACGCCATTACACAATTATACACACACAATCACACACATCACACCGCCGCACTCGCACTTTCAGAACAGCTCCCATCTAGCTCTTTGAGGTGTTTTCTATTCTCTCCCTGGGGCTTCGCAATGACTCTCTGGGGGGTAAGTGCCATTCTTATTTTCCAGTGGGAATCTGCCGTGCCCAAGCTCTCACCACCGGGTCTGAGGCGGGATTCGAATTCAGATCTCCCTGCACTAGCAGGCCCTCTGATCCCTAGCTACAGTCGGATACGGTATAACTAAGCCCAGCGTTCTTGGTTCAAGCCTTCCTCTTCCTTTCTATCCGTGACCTCGGATTGAGAGTTCCCTTGGCTCCCAAGCCCTCGGACGTCAGCGCCCCGCGAGCCCCCTCCCCAGACTCAGTACCACCACCACAGGGCCCTGGGGGCCGCACACGCTCAGACATAGGCTCAGGTGCTCACGCTGGGCCACGCTCACACTGGGGGCAGGGGCTGGGCTGGGGGCCCCCCACGGACCGATCTTGTACTCGCAGGGCCGCAGCCTGGGGTCCTCCAGGATATTGAGTCTCCGTTTCTTCCTCCAGCAACGGGCCGGGTAAGTGTAGATCTGTCCAGGGGCCAGACCTGGAGAGACAGGGGCCGAGGCTGTTGAAGGGTCTGCCTCCTCCCCCTCCTCCCCGCCGCCGCCAGCCCCGGCCCCGCCCCTCGCGGCGAGGCCCCGCCCCCTCCCTCACCCGGCCCGCGGTGAGTCTTCTCCATCCAGATGTAGCAGTTGTTCTGGGCCACCCCGGTCTGCGAGTCGAGGAAGGGCAGGCGCATGCTCCGCTCGGCGCACAGGCGCGCGTTGTAGCTGCGGCAGTGCTCGATGGCCTCGCGGTAGAAATCCTCGCCCAGGCTGCGGGGAGGCGGAGCGCACCGGGTCAGCCGAGCAGATGCCCCCGGACTTGGGCCTGGGGAGCCCGAACTCGAGGCTAGTGCGAACGTCTGGGAGCGCCACGGGACGTCGGGGGGGGGGGAGGGAGGGGGCACCGGAACGCCGGGCTGGCGCAAAGCTCCGGGAAATGTCCCGGGACGTTGTGTGTGTGTGGGGGAGACACCGGGACCCCTGGATCCGGTGCAGACGTCCGGACCCGGGACCCGGCTGGCTGGGGCTTCGGAAGGCCCTGGGACATTATGGCCGGTCACTGGGAGCGTCTGGGAACAGCAGCCCTAGGTCCCGGTGGACAAGATGTGGAGCGAGCTGGAATAGTGGGAAGGCGGGGAACTGAAACTGGGTGCTAGACTTAGACTTGGGGTGTACGGGAGGCGCTGAAAAGCAGGGCTCGGGTCCTGAACATCTGGGTTGTGCTGCGGTGCCGGGACGGGGGCCGCGGCGGCCCACAAACTTTGGGAGTCGCGGGCGGGTTTGGCTGGGGAGGAGGAGGAGGAGCTTGGGGCTGGGATCTCGCTGGGCGGGCTCCGGTGGGCGGAGAGAGGGGCAGAGCCGTGCCCTCCCCTTCCCTGGCTCAGACAGCTGACCCTCTCTTCCCCCGCCGCTGAGCGCTAGGTGGTGCCCACGCCCGCAGGCATCCCCGGCAGCGCCAAGGCCCGGGGGGAGGGGGGAGCGCCGGCACTGTCCCTGCCCCCCCTTAGCTCCTACTACGCCCCCCCCCATACACGCGTATATTCACGGCGTAGACTACCCCTCCGGTGTGTACCCGGAGGATACAAAATCCGACAGTTACCGCCCTCCCCCGCCTCGCCTCTCTTCCCCCTGCCCGGGAACCGCGAATCGGAAAGGATTTTGGCGATCACTACTCGGATCCCATTGTTTCACCTCCACAACCCCGAATTCGGGTCAAGGGGTCACGCCATTACCCGCCTGACCCCGAAAGAAAACAGTTCCTCCGCCCCCTTCGGCCCGAGACCGGGAGCGGAGGAATTGGCAGCCCCATTAGACAGATGAGGACACTGAGACGCCCCGCACGACAATCCCACCAAAGGCCTCGTGCACCGTAGGAGGCGGGGGGCGTTTGCTGAATGGTTGTGGGACGCCCAGATTAGCACAATGCCACTTGAAGATTCACAGAAAACCAAACCCCTGGTAACACAAGCCGCCGAGATGAAAGCCCAAGCGCCCGAATCTCCGGGACACACACAGTCACACGAGACAAGCACACTGAGTGACCACAGGAGACGCGATCCCGATCCTCCCCGACACACACACACACACACACACACACACACACACGATCCCACTCCGAGACACACGCTCCGCAGCCCCCGCCCTGCACGATGGGATGGGGCGGAGGTGCCGGGCTCACCACCGGACTGGGCTGGGGTTGACCGTGGCCATCTTGCACCTGGCCCGACCCTGGCCCCGGTCACCTCAGAGCGCCGGGGTCTGCAGCGCCCTGGCCCTGGCGGCCACTCCATTCATTCTCAGGGTGGGGGTGGGGGCGGGGATATCCACCAACGTGGGGGGGGGAGAGGGACTCCCCGGGGCATGCTGGGAAATGTAGTGCGGGGGCGGCGGGGCGGAAGGTGGAGGAGGGGGGTCGGGGCTGTCACTAGAGGCCAAATCTAGGTCTGGCCCCGGAGGAGAGGCCCCGGCGGCTGGTGGGGGATGGGGACAGGGTGGCGTGAGGCCTGGACCAGGTGAAAATCCGGAAACAGCCTCTTTTCTGGGCACTGCCGTGGGCACTGTGTATAGTGGGTGCGCTTGTGAACCGCATATACCTTTAGTGACACCCAGGGTCCCGTTGGCACCCCCCCCCTACGGTGACACAACCCTCCACCAAACCCACCAGACGGACGCATGCAACACACTCACACTGATGGAGCCTCACAACGCTGGCGACACATTTACACAAGAGACACACACAGACAGCTCCACACGGGCACGCACACGCCAAGGCCTCCGGATTCACATGCACGGAGCTCCCCACACAATCGCAGACACGCACGGGAGCTTGCAAGCGACCGGGGTGCAACAGCCCCGCAGAGCGCGCACACAGGCCCCACGTGCTGGCGCGGCCACGGCCGCCCCCCACTCTCCCCCACACCACACACACACACACACACACACACACACACACACACACACACCTTCGGTGGCCCGGCCCCCAGCCTCCAGCTCTCCCCGGGACAGAAATAGAAAAGACAGAGATCGGAGACTTCCAGGAAGCCCACGAACCCCCAACCCTCCTGCCGCTCGCCCTCGGGCTCGCGCGGCCTCCTGGTGACCCTCGCACCCCTTCAACCCCAAGGTCAAGGCCAAGCGCACGGGGTGGGCCGGGGAGGGGGGCTGTCCCGGGGCCCCTTTGTGCGCCTCCGCGTCCCCGAGAACCCACGGGCACGCGCCACTCCCCAGCCTCCTCCCCCTCTGCCGGGCACGCGCCTGTCACTCCTGGGGGAGGAGCCAGTGGAGCAAGGGAAGGGGGCGCCCCCGCCCCGCTATACCGAAGGGTCCACACTTAGGGGGGAACCCAGGCGGTTCCGGCTCCCAGTTCCCTTCCCCGGCCTCGGATGCCGGCAGGGTATCGCGTCCCAGAACCAGTGCCTAGGGTTGGGGGGAGGGGATGAAGTCCCCCCCCACCCCCGAAGCAGATCCACTTCCCTTCCCGCCCCCAGCCCGAACTCGGGGATCTGCAAATTCCTGCACTGAGGGTGGCGACAATAGAGACGGCCTGAAGGTGGAGGGGGGACGAGTTCGGCTGCCAACCGTGCCCATCCCCCCGCCCCCTCCCAATAATCCCCTGCTCCTATCAATCCCAGGGTTTGGGCGGGGAGGGGGGGAGGGAGGCGGAGGGCGCCCAGGTGTCAGTGGCACCCATCAATCTCCGGGAAGGGAAATGGGGCAGCCCCGGGGCTCCAGGGTTGCTATCCCTGCTCTGCCCGCCGTGCCCAGCCCCGTGCCCGGTGGGAGGAGGGAGGGAGGGAGGAGGGAGGATGGGATGGAAGGGGGAGACTCACGACTTGAGGGGGTTCTGGATGGCGGTGGCCATGGCCCGCTCCCCGCCCCCGGCGCCGCAGCCGCTCGGCCCTCGGGACCCGGCTCCGGGCCCCCGGGGCCCCGCGCTCCGCTGGCCGTGCCCGACCCCCGCCGCCGCCGCCGCCGCCGCCGCCGCCGCCGCTGCCGCTGCCGCCGCCGCCCTCCTCCTCCTGCTCCTGCTCCGCCGCCCAGCGCGCTACAATTTCATTCATTCTTCGGCTGCGGTGAGGGGAGGGGCGGGGCCGGGGGGCGGGGCCGTGGCCAAGGAGGAGGGGGGAGGGGATCGCGGACTGAAGGGGGGCACGGGGGAGGGGGAAAGGGGTGGGCTGGGTCTGCCAATCCCCCGCACCTCCCGAGGGACGTTGGGAGATGGAGTTCTCCCAAACACCCGGGTGGGGAGGGGGCCAACCTGGGAGAACTCCAAATCCCGGCTGCCCTGCGGGTTGCCCACTCCCCCAGGGCGCCGATTGGGCAGCCGCGGTACCGGGCGGGGAGTGCCGAAGAAGGCCGGAGCATCCTTTCCCCGGAGCTCTCCCGCAGACACCACGTCCCCTTCCGGCCAACTCGGTCTATGTGGGAGACCGGGAACGTATGGGAATCCTGGGCCCCCCCGACCTCCCCCCCTGTGCGGCACCCCCCTCGGAGTACCCGCACCCTGTGTTCCAGGACCTCCTGCCGGAGACTTCTCCCAGCAGGCTCGCGGCCCGTGCCCAGAGCACTGAAGCGTGAGCGTCTTATCTGGGATTCAGCCCAGCCGAGTGCCAGGGAGTTCAAGTCGGAAGGCAGAAGCCCTGGTTTGAAATTTCAATTCGATTCTTTACTGCCTGTGTGATCTGGACACCTTCCTTCCCCGTCCTCCCTCCCTCCCCTCCCCCCCCCCCCACCTTACCTAGTCATCAGTTCCTTCGTCTGAGCAAAAGAAAGCGGGCTGAACGTGTAGCTAAATCCTGATCCGCTTGGAGAGGTGCGACACCCCTCCTTCCCCCACCCCCCTCCCTTAGGGAACACTACAGACCCAGAACTAAGCCGTGGGGGTCACTCTACAGGGAGGGGGAAGGCCTCTGTGGTGGGAGTGGAAGCGTGCCCCTGGGCCTGCCTCCAAGCTGGACATCCTGAGCCTCTTTGACTTCAGGGGAGTAGGCAGCCGGCAGGGGGCGGCCCTGGGAGCTGTCCTCAGTCCTGAATCGTTCGAAGCCCTGGATCCTCTGCCTTGGAAAAGGGTACTTAAGGACCAGCCATTCCGTTCTCTCCCCGACTCCTGCCCAGTTCTCTCAGCCGATGGGGGGGGGGGGGTTGTGGAGGGAAAGTCCATTGCATCGATAAGTAATTGAGTCAAGACTCGAACTCCAAACTCCAAATTCTGGTCTCTTTTTATTTCATCCTGAATCCTTTGCCAGGAACAAGTCTGGAATCCCCAGAAAGGATGGGGGGAAGGAAAGCTGAGACAACCTCTCCACACCGGCATTTAAATTAAGTTTCGTGGGAGATCTACCCCTCTCATTGGGTTGATGAGGACACTGAAGCCCACAGAGATCTATACTTCGTCCTATCCTGAAGTAGGTCTCCTGGAACCTAAACCTTGGGCTCTTTGCAGCACCAGATTTTCCAGGAGTCTTTCCATGTGTCTCTGTGTCTCCCTAACTTATGCATGGACTTTTCATCCTAATCTTATACTTTCTCTCTCCCAGGGAAATTTTCCCATTCCCTCTCCCTCTAAAAAAAAAAAAGACCCTAAGTCTGCTTCAGTGCTCAGGGTATTTCCCCTCCAGGGGAATCCTACAATTTTGGGATTGTTAGAAAACCCAGAATCCATCCTGATTCTGAGTCATTCCAAAATGAGCCACCCCTTTACATTTCTAAGCAGTGGCTGTCCAGGTTTGTGTGGAGACAGAGCTCATCTCTCCTCAGTATTACTGATTATTGCCTTGGGGTCGTAGGCAAGGAGTTTCCTCCCTTCAGGCAGGAGGATTCCATCCGGCATCCTCCAAGTCACTCATTCCACTTTGGGTCAGCTCTCCTTGCTGGGAAGCTTTTCTGAATCTCAGAACTAAATCGGATTCTTTGCAGTTCTGCCCACTACTCGACACCAATCTAATCCTTTATTCCACTAACTTCTTCTCTTTTGAGTTCTTAAGTGAGTCGATGGAAGCCAAGAACACCAGAACTGGGAGGTTCCCCACCTCATGGAAAAGTTCCTAAAAGAAAAACTAAGGCAGAGGGATAAACATGGGAGACACAGCACAGGGAAAAGGGGAAATCTGAGGCTTAGAGATGGAGTTACACGTCAGAGACCTCATTCTTTCCATCAGTCAAGCAACTAGCATTAAGTACATACTATGTATTGGGCACTGTGCTCAGGAAGTTCATGGTCTGAAAGGGAAACAACATGATAACTGTTATGAATCCCTATTCCCATCGTCTTCGGGCCTTCAGGGTGAGCTCCCATCAGCCTGGGAAGAGAAGAGGAGGAAGGAATAGGGGAGGAATTAGCGTTTCATAACCAAGGTGCCGATCCTGGTTCTTGGCTCCTTTTTATCTAGCACACAGCAGCCAATTTGATATTACAGAAGTACAGATGTCACCATGCTACTGACTTGCTCAATAATGAGTGACTCCCCACTGCCTCTAAGATCACTGCTGGCTTTTAAATCTCTTCCCAACCTTATCTGGACCTACCTTTCCACTACACACTATTGCTCTTCTCCAACTGGGCCTCTCTGGTGCTCTGGCCTTGATGCTCACACTTGGTGTTCTCCATGTGTGACTTTGTGCCAGTTGTTTCTCCTGCCTATGATGTTCTCAGAGCCCTGCTTCTTTAGCACGCCCTAAAGTGAGCTGAGGCCTTGTCTCATTTCTCAGGAGCTAGGGCCTCCCTGCCTCTTCCACCAGCAGAAATTACTCAGTCTTTAGTTTTATATTTGTGCATGTTTTCCTCCATCAAATGCAAACTCCTTGAGGGCAGAAGCTGTCCTATTTTTGTCTTTGCAAACCTAGCGCCTCATTTGGTGTCAGGCCCAAAGTTGGTGCTTGTCCGTTAACTAGTTGGTTAGCTGAGCCTGCTGAGTGTGAAGAAGCAAAGAGGGATTCCTCAGCAGGGCTTTGGAAATGAACATCTAGAACCAGGGACTTAAGTCAGAGCTGAAGAAATTTGATACTCATCAGTGTAAGGAGTAGAAAGGTGAGTTAAAACCTAGAAAAAAGCAGGAACAACCCCCCATCCCATCCTGGAACCTCTGATGCTTTACTTTTTTTTTTTTAATTCTGCCTTTTCCCCATGCCCTCTTTTTCAGTTGCTTTCCTCACCTAGAAAGATGCTTTCAGTCTCCTGGATCTTTGGCTGAGAACTTAATGACCTCTTCTAAGCCAGACAGCCCTCTTCCTCTTCCTCCTCCTCCTCCTCCTCCTTCTCCTTTTCTTCCACCTTCTCCTCCTACCTCTCTCTGTGTGTGACTCCCCACACTTGGTCACTCAGTCTTTTAAAAATCTCTCTGGTCTTGAGTGAGAACAGGATAAACTTCATCACCATCACAAAACGAATAAAAAACAACCAAAAAAAATAAAAATAAAAATAAAAATAATAAAAATAAAAATCCCAAAACAAAGCCCTTCCCCTCCATGCCTCAGATCTTCATGGCCATCAGTCTCCAGTGGCTCCTTGTCCCTGTCCTTGGTGCCCCACTTTCCATGCTTCCCCCTTCCTCCCCCGCAATTCCAGTAGAACATAGTGTGCTATCTCCCCCTTGTGGCCTGCTTCTCACTTGGAAAGTCCCTTGGAATGTTGTGTTAACAACTTGCTTTTGTGGCTGCCTTCTTTTATGGAGGGCCTCAGGGAGCTCGGGATCTCAGCGCCACCTTGTGGCACAGGTCCTTCCCAAACCCAAACCAGACAATGCTGTCTCCCCTTTCCACCCCCCCCCCCCCAAAGCTCCTGATGTACAAATTCAGGTTCAGAAGCAAAGAAGCTGTTCAATCCAGGGAGAACTGGTTCTGGTATCTTACTCTCGAGAAAAAAAAAAAAAAAAAGTTGACTAGTCACTCTCCTTTTCCTGAGTATGTTTGGGACTCTGGTGGAAGTGGGGAAAAGGGGGAAAGTTATGGGTGTGAATTTCCAGGGACCGAGTGACCTTGAAACATCACGAAATAATAATTAACATTGCAAAAATACTGTAAACACAACTGTGTCTCCTATTTTTACGCCAACTCTGAGAGGTCCATGCTACAATTCTCCTTTTACAAATGAGAAAACCAAAGTACATGGAATTTACATGACTTGCCCAGAGTCACACAGATCCGAACTCGGTACTTTCTGAATTTCTGCCCTTTACACTATCTCTGGCCACCTCCTCTCCTTAGCACTCTCATGCAGGCTCTTACCACCTCATACCTGCAGTAGCCCCCTGAAAGTCTACCTGCATCAAGTTTCCACCTTTCAACTACCAAGGTGATTTTCCTATGGGACTAATATTCTACCATGTCACTCCACCACCCCCCCCACACACAGAATAATCTCCAGTTTTATTATCCAGAAAAATTCCCTGTCATCTCTAAAATCAAACAACTCTTCCTCTATTGGAATTCAGACTTCTTTATAATCTGCTTCCTCATCTTTCCAGTCTTCTTACACCTTCTTCCTCCCCACCTGCTCTTCAAATCAGTAAACCCATCTCCTTTATGCTGCACAAGCAAGACACTCTGCCTCTCAGCTCTGGGCATTCTCTCTGGTGGGCTCCCATTTCTGGAGCCTTCTCCGAGCTTGTTCCACCTCCTAGTTTCTCTGGTTTCCTTCAAATACCAGTTAAAATTCCATCTTCCACATTCACTCTTTTCCAATTCCATTTAATTCCAGGACCTTTCCTCTGTTGATTATTTCTGATTTATCCTGTGTTTGGCTTGTTTGTACTTAGGTTCTTGCACACTCTCTTTCCCAATTGCAAGCTCCCTGAGAACAGAAATTGTGATTTATCTTTTACATCTCTTTATATCCCCAGCACCTAGTACAGGGCCTCTCATGTAGTAGTAGTAGTAGTAGTAGTAGTAGTAGTAGTAGTAGTAGTAGTAGTAGTAGTAAGGAGCAGCAGCAGTAACAGGAGTAGCAGCAGAGCATTAGCAGTAATAGTTGTAGTTGTTTTCTTAACAGAGATACTGGAGTGGTTCGCCATTTCCTTCTCCAAGTCATTTTACAGACAAGGAAACTGAAGCAAATGGAGTGAAGTGACTTATCCAGGGTGACATAGCTAGTTAGTGTCTGAAGCCAGGGACTTCCTGACTCCAGGCTGGTGTTCTATCCATCCTCTCTTATAGTCAGTGTTTAAGAAACTCTCATTGATTGACATTGTTGCAGTGTCCCCAAATGTTGAATTGAACTAGGAATTTCTCCCTGTGTTTAATCTCTTTGTGGGTCTCCTTAAAATCTGCCCATCCCCTCACTACCATCCCTGTCCCCATTTATCCCGACTGAATCATACCTCATTAAACTTCATCCATAATTTCAGTTTGAAAACGTCTTGTTATATTATATATATATAACAAGACTTTATTATATATATTATGTATCATATATATTATAATATATATTAGCTTATTCCTCTCAGTCTTATGTCATCTGCAAATTTAATGTATGTTCAGACATATATCAGAGAGATTGGGGATTCAGTTTCAAATCACCGAAATAAGATGAATATTGCAACAAAACAAGTCACATGTTTTTGTTTGCCAATAAGTCATATTCCCAAAAGTCATATTTACACTATATTGCAGTCTATATAGTACACAGTAGCATTAATTAGTTAATTCATCAATTAATTTGAATATTTTACTATTAAAAATGCTAACCATTATCTAAGCCTTCAGTGAGTCATTTTTTTTTAGTGATGGAAGGTCTTGCAATGATATTGGCTGCTGACTAGTCAGGGTATGGAAGTTGCTGAGGTTGGGGGTGCTGTGGCAATCTGTGCAGTGCAAGAAAATGAGTCACACCTGGACTACCTAATTACTTATCCAAATCACTGATTTTTAAAAATGGTTAGCACAGGACCAAGGACAGCGCTGGGCAGCCATCACTTATAGATCTCCTTCCAGATTGACATTCATTCTTCACATATTCACCAAATCCTTTTGGCTCCTCAATTTTGTTCAGGGCATATTTCTGGGCCTGAGGATGAAGTCACAAGTTGTGCCCTTATATATAGCATGCTCAAAGAAATAACAGTTATTTGCAGATAATTCTAATATTTGGGCGAATTTGATGTGATCAGGAAAGCATGGGCAAGGAGAGAGATTGGTTCTTCTATTTCTCACCCCTCTTTGGGTCAGGTCAGCAGCCACAAATCCTTTAACGTGTACTGTTGTCCAAACCATCAGAGTTTTAGTAAGTCCTTATGTGTACTGGGAAAGGTATGAAATTTCTGTAATAACCGGTCCCTGCCCTCTTGGAGTTCCCAGTCTAGTAGAGAGAAAAGGCCCCCTGATCTCCATGTCCCAACCTTGTCCAGAAGAACTTCAGGAGAGATTTGGCCACATATCTAGAGGTAGCTAAGTGGCAAAGTGGATGGTTCTTGGACCGAACTGTTGGAAAGGTAAGACAGTTTATATCACTTTTCTCAGCCTTAGTTTCCTCGCTGTAACTAGAAATAATAGCACCTACTTCTTGGGGCTGTTGCGGGATTCAAATGAGATAGCAAATGTTAACTGTTAATATATTGCCATTCCACTTTGCATCTGCTACTCTGCCTGATTTCAGCTCCCAGAGGCAAGATTCCCCTCCTAGGGTGATCTCATCCCTTCTGAACTCAGCTTGTATGGCTAATTCAAACCCTGATTGACACAAGCTCCTTCAACTTTCTCTGATTTGAAGGTTGGAATACCACTTTCCTCCTAATGCCTTCCTGTCTAGAGGGAGGAAACTGGACTTAGCTCACTCCACTTTGCATCTGCTTAGTTTCAACTTCAGGGAACAAGGTGCCTCAGCACCTTCTGCTTTTGCCCACTTCCTGCCCACTTTCCACTTACATTGTGTGTTGTTTCCCTGCTTTGATGAATGAGCTCCTTGAAGGCGGGGAATCTCTTTTTATTAATTGTCTCCCCAGTATCTAGTACAGAGTGGGCACTCGATAGATGGATTGGATTGGAGTGGAAGCACTTTGCAAACTTTTTTCAGTTGTTTTTGGTCATGTTCCACTCTTGGTGTCCACATTTAGGGTTTTCTTGGCAAAAAAAATACTGGAATAGTTTTCTGTTTTCTTCTCCAGCTCATTTTACAGGTGAGGAATTGAGAGAGGGCGAGTGACTTGTCCAGGATCACGCAGCTGAGTGTCTGAGGCTGGATTTGAATTTAGAAAGATGAGTCTTCCTGACTCCAGACTCAGCCGTCTATCCACTAAAGTGCCCCTAGCTGCCCATATAAATAACATTGTTGATGATGATGATGGCAGAGTACTGAACATGGATTGGAGTCAGTAAGATTTGAGTTGTATGATTTAGGCAAATAACCTGCTCTCTCTATGTCTTAGTTTTCTCACCTATAAGATAAGGGACCTCAATGGGGGTCAGATGGGATCTCTAGGGTCCCTCCCAGCTATCAGCCCATAATCTTGTGATCCTCCCTGGAATTCAAGGGCATTATGGACATTATTTCCCCATCTTTTCTCAGACTTACCTGTCTGTGTCTAGTGGTCCTAGCAAAAGAGGAGATGAGATTAGACAGTTATGGCTTCTTTGACTTGTGTTGATTCCAAGGAAATACCATTCCCCCTTTTAAATGCTCACAAAGCTTCCTTTGTCCATTATGAATTTGTTTCCAGGGATCGAGGCCAGCTCATTGACAGCTTGTAGAATTTTTTATACCTCCCTTTATGAAAACAGGGACAGCATTTTGCTTACCTTCCAGCCTGGCACATTTCCCTTCTATTTTAAGGCATCAAAACCATACTTGATATATGTATGTATGTATGTTTGGCAGACAGCCAGCAAAGAATTAGAAATGACTGTCCAGGGCTCCATCTGGGCTGGATTAGTGTATATGTGAATGTGTGTGTGTGCATGTATACATGTGTGGGTGTGTGTGTGTGTTGTCCTGGTCTGATCACTTGGACCTTCATCAGCTCCTCTTCCACTCTTTAGGCTCCAGGCCCCCCATTTGGTCAATGAGAGAATGAACAAATTGACAGTCTTTAAAGGTCCCTAAGAACTCTGAGGTTCTCAAATTTTGTGATTCAATCCCAGAACTCTTTGTACCAAACCAGACTAAGAAGAGGATTTCAGGAAGCCTCGGGCTGGAGAAAACACGCAGGGTAGGGTGGGTATGAACACCCCAGGTATAAAGGAGGGGGCAGGCCACATGGTGGAGGCCAGAGAAGAGAGAATTTGTTTAGGCAATGGGGGAAACATCCAGTTGGACTGAATCCTTGTGTACTCAGAACAAGAGGCCTGAGACAAGGCCAACAATGCAAGTTGGAGCCAGGTGGTGGAGGGCTGCGAGGGAGGCTTAGAGGATTCTCTGGGCAGCAGAACCCACTAAATGTTCCTGAACAAGCTGTTCATTAGGAAAATCCATCTACCGGGACATCCTGTGCGGGAGGGATTCGAGAGGAGGAGGCCGGCAATAGGGAGAACAGTTCAGAGGCCACGAAAAGCCTCCAGGTGAGAGATATGTGGCCTGAGCTACTAAAAATGAGGCAGGGGGACTAGAGAGAGGGGATGGATAGAAGAGATATTGCAGAGGTTGGTGTGGGGGTGAGGAAGAGGGAGATACTCAAGGGAAGGTGGCTGAGAAAGCCTTTGCCAAAGACAGGGAAGAAGAGTTTTTGTGGCATGATGTCATGTTGGCTCTGGAAACAGTCAGTATAATAGACCGGGGGACAAAGGGCAGCCAGCCAGCAAAGAGCTGGAAGTGACTGTCCAGGGCCCCGTGTGGGCTGGGTTAGCGTTCACCTCAAAAGAAGAGCCAGAATCCGGACAGTTCGATTCACCTCAATAAGCATTTATTAAGTGCCTATTATATAGCAGGCACTAGGGACCATAGAGAAAAGTGAAATAGTCTGTGACCTCAAGGAGCTTCCCTTTGAATGTAGGGAAACGGCATGGAATGAGCTAAGTGAATACAAATTAATTTTTCTCTCTCTGTCTTTCTGTCTCTGTGTCTGTCTCTCTCTGTGTATGTGTGTGTGGACTAACAGCTTTGTAGAGTTTGGTACTAGAACTGGAGTAGAGCTTTTCGTGAGACAGAGGAGTACTCCCTCTCTAGAAAGCAGCCCCCCCTCCTTGGAGCCACTCCAGTCCCTCACCTCTTCCAAGTCGTCACATGGCACCATGTGGCCGCCATCCTTGGCTCTGGACGCGCTTATTCTCCGATGGCTCCATGGGTCTGAGATGGTGGAGTGCTGGGTCACCTCAGATCAGGTCAGACAGAATAGACCTGTTTCATGTAACGAGATGAATCATGAGACACGTATTTAAAAAACAAACAAAAAAAAAAAAAAACAATGTACATGGGGCAAGATGAAATATAAGGGGATGAGATAACAAGCACTTGTTTAGTGCTTATAATGTCAGGCACTATGCTAAGTACTTTCCAATTATGATCTCATTTTACTCTTTATTATTCCCATTTTACATTTGAGGAAACTGAGGCAGACAGCTTGAGTGATTTGCCTAGAGTTAGACAGTTAGTAAATGAAGCCTATTATGAATTCAGGTCTCCCAGAATCTAGGCCCGGGGCTCTATTCCTTGAGTCACCTACCTGGGACAAGATACTTAGAGGTAACAAGATGACATTACAGTTGTATAATTGTAACAAGATACTAGATGTCCATTATATGTAACCAAATGTGTCGTGAATATCTGACAAGAGTTACTGTGTACATTATAAGATGCATTGGGACTGGATAACAGGTCATAAAAATCCTCATCTCTTAGACTGGAAACTCCCCCAGGGCAGGACCCAGAGTGGCTCCTTTGGCTTCTGGCTCCTTTGGCTTCTGGCTCCTTTTCCCAACACAGCCCGGTCCTGTCCAGCACTGATTCCGGCTGGGGCTCAGCAAGGGCTCGGCAAAGGCTCAGCGATAACTTTGTAGTGGAATAAGTTTGCTCAGAGGCTCAGCATTTAAAAGGCTTTTGCCTAAAAGGACATTCAAAGAAAGAAGCCAGTGGACACCAAAGCCCTATTTGTCTCTGAAATGATATTAGTCTAAACTTTTGCAGGGGTTCTCAAACTGCGGCCCGCTGAGGACATTTATGCTGCTCGACGGGTTATGGCAAATGGGCTGAGGAGTGGAGACAGAGTGTGACTTTTTGTTTTTACTATAGTCCGGCCCTCCGACAGTCTGAGGGACAGTGAACTGACCCCCTATTTAAAAAGTGTGAGGAACACTGGAAGGTCCTCGGAGCTCCCCAAAGGCCCTCCAAAGACTAAGCTCCCGGCTCCGATTGCACAAACTGCCGATTCTGGAGCCTGTTTTAGAAACAGACTTGGATCTTTGGAACTCTGCACACTTGACTGAATACCCCCAGAGTGACCCAAGAGAGAGGGGAAAGACCCCATGTTTGCAGCTCTCTTTGTGATGGCAAAGAACTAGAAACTGAGGCCTACAATCCGTTGGGAAAGGCCGGAAAAGATACGATTGTGATGATGGAAGGCTGCGGTGCTGTCCAAAAAGAGGACAGGAAAGTTTCCAGAGAAACTGGGCAGCTTCGAGTGAACGATGCAAAACAGAGTGAGTGGAACCTGGAGAACAACTACAAAGCAACATTATAAAGATGATCAGCTTTGGAAGATTTGACAAACACCCATTAAAACTCCATAGGGTTCATGTTGCGATACGCTATCTATGTTGTCTGGAGAGATGGGCTCAGAAGGCGAATCAAAGAACATTTTCTCTGTGTGTCTGTGGTTTGGGGTTTTGTTTGGGGGGGGGGGGGCATGTCTAATGCAGACATTTGTTTTGCTTGAGGATATACAAGCAGCTAGGTGGCGCAGTGGGCGCATGGCTTTGGAGCCAGGAATGCTCTCCTTCCTAAAGGCAAATCTGAGTCTAGATACTAAGCTGTGTGACTCTGGGCAAGTCAGAACCCCATTTGCCTCAGTTTCTTCAACTATAAAAGGAACTGGAGAAGGAAATGGCAAATCATTGCAGTTTCTCCAGGAAGAAAATCCCAAGGGAGATCGCAAAGGGTCAGGTGTGACTTTTTAAAAATACCTTGGCAACCAACAAAAATACAGGCATTTCTTGGAGAAATTTGGGGTTTAACTACACTAAGGTGAATATCACAATAAAAGAAGACATAAAGACTTTGTTTCCTAGTGCATATATGCTATGTTTACATTAATTTTTTTTTTTTTTTTTTTTTTTTTTGCTGAGGCAATTGGGGTTAAGTGACTTGCCCAGGGTCACACAGCCAGGATGTGTTAAATGTCTGAGACTACATTTGAACTCAGGTCCTCCTGACTTCAGGGCTGGTGCTCTATCCATATGTGCCATCTAGCTGTCCCCTTTTTACACTATTCTGTAGTCTATGAAATATGCAATAGTATGTCTAAAAAACAATGGACATACCTTAATTTTAAATTACTTGATTCCTAAAAAAGAAAAGAAAAGAAACGCTAACCATCATCTGGGCCTTCAGTGAGTCATAATCTCATGGAAGCCCCAGTGGTAAAGCCTGCCTGCTTAGGGAGGTAGGTGCTGAAGATTGGGGTTTCTGACACACTTTGTTAAAACAATGAACTTGGCCATATCGATTGTTCATTTGGACACTTTAAGGCCATTGAGGACCCTTAACTGGCCAAATTTTAATATCAGGGAATAGGAGGCCAGAGGAGAAGGAAGAGAAATGGAAGAAGCCACAACACAGACAACATTCAACAATTAAGTTTGCCTTCTTATGTGGGAGTAGTTCGTGGCTTCCCAAAATAATCACAAAAATAACATCAAAGTTCAGTGATCACAGATCACCATAACAGATGTAATAATAATAAAAAACTTTGAAATATTGTGAGAATTAGCAAAATGGGATGCAAAGACAAGATAAGAGCCCATGCTATTGGGAAAAAGATTTGTTAGAGGCAGGGTTTAAAAAAAAACCACAAAACCTGCAAAATACAAGAAAAGAGCTATAAAATGTGATATACTTGTATACTTGTAATAAATGTTCTTTTTCTTGTTTTTTTCACAGGGTGAGGGAGAGAATTTGGAACTGAAAATAAAATGGAATTTTAAAAATGTGTGTGTGTGTATTTTAAAAATTGGGCTTTGAATGTTGAACAGCACATAGGCTGGAGTCTTCCAAGGCCCTTGAATACTTGGCCCTGAGATAGTCCCTCTCTGCAAGCCGGCTCTAAAGCCCTTTACAATTTAGGTCTCATTTTCAGAAAAGACTCTGAAGCTGACCCCCTGAGCTTTAGGATGAGAAGGTGTGAACCCCCTGGGGACGGGGAACAGCTGACCTAACCTTTCTAGTAAGGATACTAACTGTGTGACTCTGGGCAAGTCACTAATCCTGTTTGCCTCATAAACAGTGTGACTCTGGCAAGTCACTAATCCTGTTTGCCTCAGTTTCCTCATCTATAAAAGGAATTGAAGAAGGAAATGGCAAACCACAATATCTCTATGAAGAAAATGCCCAAATGGGATCACAAAGGGTCAAATGTGACTTTTTTAAAAATACCTGGGCAAATAACAAAAATACAGACATTTCTTAGAGATACTTTGGGGTTTAACCACAATAGGGTGATAACCTTTATTTGACTCAAAATAACCTTCCTACCAGAGGCAGAGTTCCTTTTGGAACTTTACTAACTGGAGTAGTGGGTTTTAAAGGTGGACCATCCTTTTGTGGGCTATTATCTCCATTTTACAGCTGAGGAAATAGAGGCTGAGATTAAATGACTCTTCCCCTATTTATCTATGGGAGTATTCAAACTTGACTCTCTTGATTGTTGGGTCATCCTGTTTGGGAATGTAAAGGCCTAATTCTGGGGCCAGGCTTTCAAGGTTTTCCTTCCATTGATTATCTAACCACATCCTTTGCCCCAGGCAGATTGCATGATAGGATTTCCCATCGGGAGCGAACCAGCCAGACCAGGAATAGGCCTCGGCTCTCTCAGCTGGAGACTTTTGCTCACAATGGCTCCCCCATGGAGCCAGGAGAACCGGTCCAGTGAGGGCTCTGCCTGTGGCTGGTGACTCACGAGCTGACCTGAACCAAGTTTCCTCTCTCAGGACTTAAGCTTCTGTGTATTCTGTTGGAATATTAGAGAAAGTAAGACTTGCCCAGGTGGGATGGGGGAAGCCCCATCTCTTAAAGTTTCCTCTGCTGAAATCTCAAAGAGCAGCCCTGGAGTTTCTCAGAAGGAAGGTTACCTCAGTTTCCCTAAAACCTTCCTACACAAATTATGTTAACTCCTATGGAGTGAGGTTGGGGAGGATACAGGAGTCTGGGGTCTACCAGGCCAAGAACTCCAGGAGAGATTAACATCACTGTAATCACCTAGGGAGGAAATAATGACTTTAGCTACAGACTCCAAGTAGTTCATCTAAAAAATTGGGTATCTCTGCCCCTAGATTATCTTGTTTTCATTTCCATTTTATGGTCACTTGAAGATGGCTAACCAGTCACTCCCCTGCTCCACCTCTAAGCCACAAAATTAGCAATATCAGTGACTTCAGGGAGCAAAGAGTAGTCTTGAAAACTCTGCCTTTTTAGACCCAAGTTCCCTAAAGCACTTTATCCCCCACATACTTCTTGGCTAACTCCATTTTGGAATTTAGCCCGGTGGTCGATGAAATTTTTGCTTCTTGACTTGAAGATGATCAAAGTCTACAAATTCTTTTGCGACACTTTGTGTCACTGGTCCAGACCCCGATATTTTGGAGTGGGGGTTCAGTTTTCCTGCATCCCATCTCTACCAGCAAGCAAGGTTGGGGCTCTCCATCATCCCTGCCAGTGCCTCTGAGGCTACCAGGGAGCATCTGAGCTTGCTTTGTAGGGGCCATGTTCAGAGAAGATACTGCCTGTTGGCTCTTGTGACCCTCAGCTGCTCAAGGAGGGAAAGGAAATCTGGAAGGTCACAGGAGAACCTGACCCCTGCTCCGAAGTTGAGGGGAGAAGGGAAAAGTACAGAGTGAGCTCCATTTGTTCTAGGGAGAAACCATGCAGAGTGGGAGCAGCTTTGACACAGAGGAGGGGCTGCTTCCTCTGAGTTTCTGGCAAAATCTTCTCCTTAATAAGATGTAAATGGATGAGGAGTGGTGAATAGCCACCCTTCCACCTCCCCACAGATAATTTGAGGGTGTGGTTGGAAGAATGAGGGATTGGAAGGTGGAGCTGGTTCAAATCTTGTGTGAAATTCTTTCTAGCTCAGTGACCTTTCACTTTCCCTGCCCCTCAGTTTCCTCTTCTGAACAACTGCAGTGATAGTCTTGACTCACAGGATTGTTAGTACAGAATTATGAAAATTTCAAAGTCCTTGTGGAAACCTGAGGGGCTAGTCCAAGGCGGGGGACATGAAGATGGAGGACTAGGCCCGCAATACTTCTACCTCTGGGCCTGATCTCTATCTATATCAGGAATAGATTCCTCATCCCAAAACAAGGTCAAGTCTTCTGGCCTCCACCCCCCAAACTGGAGCAGACTTCTTGGCTCTTATGGATCCTTCACTGGGAAGAAGGAAAAGAGGCTGTCCCTATCTACTTTCCACATCTCTCAGGGCTGGGACAAGTGATTTGTGATGTGACCTGAAACAAATTTCCTCTCTTGGCACTTCAGCTTTTTGTATTTTCCTGGAATAGTCTGACCCTCCATCCATGAGGAGCTGGAAGAGGGAGCTAGGGACTAAGCCCAACTCCCCTAAGAGCTGTAAGATAAGGATGTGGGTGCTGTGGTGAGACACGAAGATGTTCAACCCCCCCCCCAGCCACTGAGTCAAACTTTCATCACCGTCAATTTCCTCATCTCCCTCATTTCCTGAAAGTCATAGTGAGGTGTGCCCAGTGGTTCAAAAAGCAGGAATGGCCCACCTCAAGGGGGGCCCAATGGTTCAAGAAGCAGGAATGGCTCACCCCCAAGGGGGGTTCCTTGCTGGCTGCTCTCTTTTATCTTCCCCCCACCTCCCTAGCCTCCTCCTGCCACTCTTACTCCTCCAGGTTACAGGTTCCTTCCTCCTCCCAACCTTGCCTCCCGATGGGCATTTCTCATCACTTTCTCTCTCAGGTCTTTTATTCTCGGGCCTCATCTCTATTCCTCCGGCCTACCACAACCTACTACCTTCCATCCATCAGCTCTGGCTCCAAATTAGGAGTATAGATCTAGAACCCGGAGGGGACATCACAAGCCATCTCACTTTGCAGATAAGGAAACGGGTCCAGATAGGTGAACTATCTCACCTCTGATCTTCCAGCTGTCCCTAATCTCATCCCTGTCCCAGTCCTCGTCCATGGCTTCTTTTTTGGATGTCCATTGATGATGTTGTTTCCCACTCCAAGCACTGCTGGTTTTCTCTCTCCTGCCCCTACTCTCACACCACACTTTCCATTTACCTCCCTCATTCACTTACACACAGCTCCCAAGCTTCCCCTCAGTAGCAATCCCCTTCTGTGATCCCCTCTGGCTTCTCACTGCCCCCACCCCATCTCCTATTTCCCCATCCCACAAGCTCAGCCTTCTCTCCACGCCCGTCCTCAGACCCATCGATGTAATGTGATATTGTGACCCCTGACCTTGGTGGGCTTCTATTCTAATGGGTCAGTGGTCCTGGAACTTCTGGCTTTGGAATCTGCCTCAGGAGACCCCCCACAGCCAATGTCTGACCACTCCTTGGCCAGATGGCTTCCGGCCTCAGGAAACTCACACAGACCAAACTCCTAAGAATAAGCCCACTCCAGTGAATTGGAGGGCTGACTGGTGGTCTTGTCAGTAACAATTTGATCAACCGAGAACCACTGTTCCTACTATGAGCCATCGAATGAGCATAGCTGCGGTAGGAAGCTATATATGAAAGTGTATCTCCTTGCTTCCGGTTCTTGACGGAATTCCCTCACTGCTTGGTAAATGGGCCACGTACCATAACTTTCAATAAAACTTTTCCCCTTGACTAGGAGATGGATTCAAGCCTGCATATTCTTTTGATACCTCCTGACACCGTCTGGGGAACTTTTGGGGTTGCCCCGTCCCAACCTTGATAATATCAATGGAGATTCCCATTTCCTCTCTCACCCTTCGGCTGGTCCAGGTAGACCTTGGCCTCCATCCGAGTCGTTCACCCTCACGTTCTTATCCTGCTCAATGAGCCAGCCTCTTCTCCCTTCTTGCCTGTACCCCAGTTCACATCTCACTTCCTTCAATGACTCCCCCAGGCCCATCCCTCATCACAGCTCCTCCTTCAGTCAGGAGCCATCGGGAGCTCTTCCTTCTTTCGTCCCTCTTTCCTTCCCCTCCATCTTCAGGAGCCAGTCTCTTATTGTGGAATACACTTCTGAAATGCACTATTTGGGGGATTTGGGGCAAATCAGTTTATTTCCTGGGGTCTCAGTTTCTGCCTCTCTAAAAAACAAAGGGGGAGGGGAAGTTGCGATACAAGGGAGGAAGGAGGGGGGACATGTTCTAGACCCCAGTTCTAGGTTCCGTGCTCCAAGATCCTATATCCTCTGGTTTCCCTTACAGTGTTCCCTACAGCCAGTTGATTATTATTTTCTCTGTCTCACCCTCTGACTCCACCTCCCTTCTCCATGACTCTCATCAAATTTGATTACAACCCCAGCAGGACTTTGTCCCTGAATCGAAGGGCGACTCTTGTGCATTGGTTCAGAAGTAGCACGGGGGACTTCCCACGGTTATCCCGTTGGGAAGCTGCTCCATCCGCATGCCTTATTAGCCTCCGTTTCCCTGCTGGGGGTGCCATGCCTTAGTAGCTCTGGTGCACTTTCCTCCCATGGGCTCCTAGGGGCTCCCAGCTCCAGCTTTCCAATTTTCACCAGAGACTTCTGGGTTCCTGCTTGTTGGCACTAGGAACAGGAAGCGGAAACAAGGCCTTTCCTTTCCCACTCAGTTTCCTTAGCAATTAAATAAATGAGAAGGTTGGACTGGAAGACCAGGGGGAGGGGAAGGGGGGGGGGGGGGACAGAGGGGGCTTTTCAACGCTCAGCCTGTGATTCTAGGATAACTTGATACATCATCCTTCAAGAAGGAAGACGAGGAGGGACAGAGGAAGAAGACAGAGAGGGAGCTCCGGCTAGGAGCTGGGAGGTAGGGATGCCTAAGGGGTCTCCAGGGACTCCAGCTTCACTCTGTTCTCATACTCCCTTCTCCCGGGGGTGGGGTTCAATTGATTTTCCATCTGTCCCCATTAGTCCAGGGACAGCTGAGTGGAAGGGCTGAAGGGGAAAAAACATTGAGAGATTGAGAGAGAGAGAGAGAGAGGGAGAGAGAGAGAGAGAGAGAGAGAGAGAGAGAGAGAGAGAGAGAGAGAGAGAGAGAGAGAGAGAGAGAGAGAGAGAGAGAGAGAACAGAGAGAGAGAGAGAGAAATTGAGGAAGGATAAAATAACCTCAGGGGAGTCAAAGCCCAAACCACAAACACATTTTTCTTTTTAAAACAACATAAAATACAATTTATAAACATAATCTCGGGCAGAGGGATGTGGGGAACGTAGAGACAGGAATACACCATCTCTCTGGAGGGCATCAAAGGGAAAGGGGCCGTCAGCGAGGAGCCGGGCTGGCTTGATCCTGGACTGAACTCATACCACCCCCATCTGAGTCATCTGAAGGGCTCCCCCGGGGAAGGCCGGGCTGTTTGTGAAGCCCCCGAAGTTTCAGGACCAGCTCCTTGGTAAAATCCTGGATGAAAGGGCAAGGAGGGGGAGGGGGAAGCAAAAAGAAAATTGACCCCACCCCCACCTCCAAGCCTCCAGTGATTGATGGGCTGTGGAAAGGGGGTGGAGTGGGAGAAAGGGACAGAGAGAGTGCCAGGGGAACAGAGGGGGTGGGGAGGACAAGAGCTTGGGAGATTGGGACTGGGGGGAAGGAAAAAGGAGACAGCCCAGCCTCCACCACGGAGGGAATGTCCCCTGCCCCATCTTGCCTCATTCTCTGGACTGGAGAACAAGGGGCAGGGCTTACCTCTGTAGGGTTCCTGCAGGACTTCAAGATTCCCTGGACACCCCCCCAAAAAAGAATACATGAGATATACACACTAACCTCTCCCCCAGCCAAATAATTCCTCCTTGCCCCCAAACCCCATCATGCCCCGCTCAGAGAGATGGGAATGAAAGTTCATTGTGTTGGTTAGAGGTGAAGAGCTCCTGCTTCTCCCCAAGAGTGAGGGGGAAACATAAAGACGTCCCCAAAGTCATTTAGCCTGTAGTTTCCTTTACCCTATCCCCGGGGGTCTCCCTCTTTCCCGCTCCTTGTCCCCCAAAACCCTTAAGCCCCCTTTCCATCTCTTGCTCCCTTCTGCAATCAATCACTAACATTTATATTTAGCCTACTAAGTTCCAGGCATTGTGCTAAGCACCAGGGATAACAAAATGAGCAAAAGACAATCCCCCCTCTGAAGGACCTTACATTTTGATGGGGGAAGAGACGCCCACCTGAATTTTTCTGCTTCTCTCCTCTTCATTCTCTAGTTCCAATAATTCATCGATATTGACTTCATCCGGCATGTCTTCCTCCTGTGCAGTCAGGGACAAGCTCGGGTTTGGGGATCCCTCAAGTCTCTCACCTTTCTCTTGCTTTTCTCCCTCCCCTTTCCACCCCCTGCCCCTCTGGGACCCAGAAAATGGCAGGGCTCCTTCCTGGTGGGAGGATGACCAGCTGACCAGCTCTCCCTCCAGGCAGAGGCATGTGCTATGCAGAGATGGTACTGCCAGGCGTGACCGTCTGGGCCAAGCACTGAGGGAGGGAGGTGCCACCCCCCCCCCCCAGCACACACAATACCGCCCCCCACCATCACCACTGAGGTCTCCCTGTGCCGCGGCTGCTTCCTTCCGACTTCTGAGAGCTTTTCACTTCAGAAAACATCTTCCTGGTCAGGAAGCTACCCAGCTCTGCCCACAGCTCTGGCTCCCGCTGGGTGGGTTGAGAAGGGCTTGGACAGGGATACCCAAATCTAAGTCATCCTCCCTACATCTATTCCTCTGAGCCTACTTATCCTGGAAGGGTGGGAAGAGGTTAAAATTAAGTCCCAGACCATCCTGGGAACTTCCCACAATGAAGAATGTGGGGGGGGGGGGCAGAGGGGTCTCTAGGGCAGAGGCATACAGTGTCCAAGCTGGAATCCTAGAGCCAGCCAGGAAGCAGGCTCAGTCTTGCCTGGGAGTGCCAGGGGCCCGGATTTGAGGTTGGGGGTGGGGGTGGAGAGAGATAAGTCTCCTGGGTCCCCAGCCAGAGGCCCCTGACTCTGCCCTTTCATGGAAAAGTCTGAGCTGGGGAAGGAGGGAGGCGGGGGAAGGGAGAGTGGAATGGAACTGAGGCTGTTCCTGTGGATCACAGCTCCAGGATGCCTGGGTTCCCTTGGGACTCTGGGAGTGGGAATGGAAGAGAGGGCACTCAGCCTAAAAATTCAAGAGGCGACCCAGTCATTTGGGCACCCCTGGGCCAGCCCGAGATGATGCTGTTTGTCTCCAGGAGAGGTCTCTGTTGTCTCTGATCACCCTACTGGAGAGAGAGAGGAGGATTGGGGGGCACCTGGCAGCTCTTAGCACCGGGCTTGGGCTATCTGCCCAGGCTTCGGTCTGGCTTCCTGCCAGCTTCCAGGGATGGGACCCAGCTGTGCCCCAGGAGAGGAAGCCGGGAGACAGGGGCAAGCAGGGGGAGGCTGGGACTGTCAGGAGGTAGGGGAGGATGGGGGGTGGGGGTGGAAATCAGTTTTCTCCTGGCTCTACTTCCCTCCCTCCCCCTGCCTGGGAGATCAAGAGTTCTGCCTTCTGGAAACCTTCCAGTCCTTCCCAAACACCAAACATTCTCATTCTGCTCCAGGCAGAAAGAAGTGTTGTTTACATAGGTTCCTGCTGGCTGGGGGGACTGGCCAGAATCAGGAAGCCGGACATAGTGCCCCCTCTATCCAGAGAGCGGGGTGGGGGGTCCGCTTGCTGACCTGGCGTGGTTCAGGCGGCCCTTCAGGGGCCCAGGTATTCCCGTGTGTACCTCCTCCTCGTGCCTTTGGGTGTTTTACTCTGTTCATTCGAAGCTACTTCTTTAGGGGAGGGAGCCTTTGGGTGCGTTCATGTCTCCAGCTGTGTCTGTGTGTCACCCAGGGCCCATCCTGCCCCCATGAGCCTTTGCATGGGATGTGTGGATAGCTAGCTACGGCAGTATCATTTCTGGTCCCTGCCCTGCTCCCGGTCACACAGCGGGTCTCGGGTGGGGGCCTTGGAATGGGGGATGGACGGATGGGGGAAAGACTATGGAGAAGATGAGGGAGACAGTGGGGTGCACCAGGCCCCCGTGACCCAAGCAAATCTGGAGGGAGGAAAAGGGGAGAGCCTCGAATAGAGTGAAGAAGGAAAGACAACGCTCCTTTCCGGTTCAGACTCTCTGAGCCTCAGTTTCTCTATCTGCCAAACGGGGGTGGGGGGAACCGGGGCGGACGAGGTTCTGTTAAATATTCTCAAAGGTCCTGCCGGTTCTGACCTTTGAAGATCCACAGATAGGCCCTTATTAAGAACCCGTTGGAAAGCATCTGGAAAGGCGAGGTAAACGCCAGCGTCCCCGGGCTCGGGGTGCCCCACATCCTTCTCCCCCTCCCAGTGGGCTCCCCATCCCTTCTCCGAAACCCCGCCCCCTCCCGGGGCTCCGGCCTCACCCGGCCCTGGTACAGCTCCTCCAGACGCCCGTCAATCCATTTCTCCACGTCCAGCCGCCGTTGGAGCTCCCGCCGGTCGTACTTGACCGTCACCCGGGCGTGTCGCTTCTGCAGACCCCCGGGGCTATTGCCAGGGCTGCCCCCCGCCCGGGAGGGCGACTGCAGCTTGCTCAGGACCCGCTTGCCGAGCCGCTGAGCAGCCATCCCCTGCGTGGCCCCCCTAGGGATGATGGACAAGAGAGGCAGCAGCAGCGGGCCACTCTTAAAAGGGGAGGGGGAGGGGGAGAGGAAGGAGGCGGGGCCGTGAGGAGGAGGAGGAGGAGGAGGAGATGGGAGAAAAAGCCTGGAGCCGGACCCAGGAACCCGAGAGCCCGCCCCCGCCTCCCAATCCCGTTTGCTCTCCCACTCACCCTCCTTTCAGGGCCCTCGCTGGGCACTCTGGCGGCCTGAACAAGCTGCCTCTCTCCCGCCCTTCGCAGGGGGGATGGGAGGGCCCAGGGATTGATCCCTATCTCCCCCCCCACCCCGTAGCTAGGGCCTCCACCCGGCGAGCTGGGGGCGGGGATGCTGCTCTTCGGATGCTCGGAGCACAGCTGGAGCCAGCTGTTCCCAGATGGGCAGGGCCCGGAGAGGGCTGGGCTGACCTATCTGCAGTGGGGTTTCCCTGACCTATGGCGGATGCCGGGCGGAGGAAGTGGGCCAGGTGGTTAGTTTCTCTGCCTCTAGAAAAAGTAATCACAGTTGGCATTTTATCCACTTTCTGTCAAAAGACTTAAAGCACCCAGGGTCTTGATTTATGGGAGAAATCCAGGCTGACAGCCCGGAAGAGTTAAGTTCTCTCATCCTGAGGGTGGCCTTCCTCCGGAAGCCTTTCCCGACACCCCCAGCGCCCTCCTCCCCATCACTTATAACCGGCACTTAGTAATCGGTGGCTGTGATGAGCCCCCTTTCCTTCCAGAATTTTAGTCAGCTCTTCGAAGGAAGGACTGTCTCACCTTTGGTTTTGGTACCTGGCGTTCTAAGCCACGGCTTAGAACAAACTTTTAGAACACCTTTGTAAATGTCCAATAAGATTGATGTATCAAAGTAGCCCTCATGGCAACAAATTCTCCGGGGTAGAAGGCTGCATTATTCCCATTTCACAGATGGGAATATGGGAAGTGGAGCGTCGGAAGAGAAGTTCCGGGTCACACCCTGAAGAGGTAACTTAGGCTCAGAACGGGGGTCTAGAATCCACAGTACTTGCTTAGGCGGCACCGGGCGCTAGTGACCCGAGTCCCTAGTTTGGAGTCCAGGGGGTGTGGCCAGGTGAGCCCAGCCAGGCCCTGGCCTCCTCGGCTTCTAGGCACACGCCTAGCAGCTGGTGACTTGCGCTGGAAGTTTCCTTACTTGGAAAATCCCTATACTGACGAAATGAGAGGTCCTGTTAATCGGTAACAAACATTTCTCTTTAAAATATATTTATTTCATTCAGTATTTCCCAATTACGTTAAAAACCATTTAACATCGATTTTTAAAAACTTCTGAGTTCCAAACTGTCCCCCCCCTCCCGCGCCCCTCCCCCAGCCCTGGAGAAGACCAGCCATGTGGTATCAATTATACATTCAGGAAGCATTATTTATTAAGGTCCCCTGGGAGCCAGACTGCCGACGTGTAAGTATACCCGGCTGCAGCGGGAGGGGCTCCGTGTTCTCCGGGTCCCCAGACGTCGGCTTTACACTTCGGGGACAGCCCCCGCTCCGCCGACCCTTCAGAAGCTCCCAAGAGAGAGGAGGGCTCAGAAGCCGCAAGAAGAGGAGGAGCTTGGAGGGGACTCGCTTCAACCACCGGAGTGGGGGAGAGGATTCAAGATGCTCCGCCCCTCCGAACCCGAAGGCGTAGTT
Source organism: Sminthopsis crassicaudata (assembly GCF_048593235.1). Taxonomy (NCBI): domain Eukaryota; kingdom Metazoa; phylum Chordata; class Mammalia; order Dasyuromorphia; family Dasyuridae; genus Sminthopsis; species Sminthopsis crassicaudata. The sequence goes on along the minus strand of NC_133623.1, from coordinate 57,086,166 downwards.
CAGGTGCAAGATGGGGGGAGGGGCGGGCAAGGTGCGCCTGCGCCCAGGTGTGTGTGTGTGTGTGTGTGTGTGTGTGTATCCCATGCCTCCGCCCTTTTCTCTCGACTTCGGAAGAAAGAGGAGCCGGAGCGGTATTAGAGGCGTCCAGGTGAGCTGGGCTCCTAGGTTAGAGGCGTGCGCATGCGTAGCACCCCCGCCCAGGTGTGGGCGGCCCCGCCCTTTCTCCCTCCAGGAGGGCGAGGGAAAGGGCCACCAAGCGTTCAGGTCTGGAGGGCTCGGAAGTTGGCGGTGTGCGCATGCGTCCCCCGCTCAGGTGCAGTCAGTCCCGCCCTTTTTTCCTCTCAAAGGAGGGAAGTGAGGCGTCCAGGTGCGGAAAATTCCGAGGTTAGCGGAGTGCGCACGCGCAGAGCCTCCGCCCTCGCCTAGGTGCGCGCGGCCCCGCCCTTTCCTCCGCCTTCCGGCACCTCCGTTCGGCGACGACTCGCGCGCAGGGGCTCAGAAGCAGGACGCGCGCGCTGCGGGCGGACGGTTCCCGGGGGTGAGAGAAGGAGCTCGTCGGTGCGGGTGTGAGGCGCGCCTGCCGACACCGAAGCCGCAGCCGGACCCCCGCCTCCGACGCCGTTGGCGGCCCGCGCTGCGCCCAACCTTTGCCAACGGTCCCGGGCCACTCGAACCCTCTCGCCGAACCTTCCCCACCCCCACCTGTGCGGAGACCGCCCAATCAACCGCGGCGGCGGCGGCAGCGGCGTGAGCCTCTTAGATCAACCTTCCCCGCCCCCACCTGTGCGCGAGCCGCGGAGATCGTCCAATCAGCGGCGGCGCGAGCCCCTCTTTCCCACCCCTCCCCCCCAACGGTAGTCGCCAGCGGTTCGCGCGGGGCTGTCCGAGCCGGGGCCAGGATGAGGCAGCAACTACTGCGGGGACCGCCGCTCTCTTCGGCCCTGCTCGCCCTGCTGGGGGCCCTGCTCCTGACCGGGGCGGCGTGGGGCCTCGACGACCACCCAGCCAGCACCAGCGGCGCCAAGGCACAAGTCGGCCTGCAGGGTGAGGGAGGTGGGGGGAGGGGCGGGAGGGCTGGCGAGTGGGGGCTGGGCGAATTGTGAGTTGGCTCGGGGAGGGGGCTGCTCGGGGCCGGGAACTGGAGGAGAGGGAGGGGGTGGGGTTGGTGGGCCGGAAGGGACAAAGACCCGCAGGGGAGGGCTAGGGCGGCTGACCCTTGTAGTCAAGCAGGCGCTAGCCCCCTGGGAAAACCTTGGTTAAGTCATTTACCCTCTCAGCCTCAGTTTCTCCATCTGGAAAACGGGGAGAACAAGTAGCACCCACCCCACGGGGACCTTGTGAAGATCGGATGGGAACGATTTTGTACGTCTGAAAAGCAGCCTTAGTCGGGATTATTTGACCGGGGTGACCAGCCTGGGGTACCGGTCTGTGCCCATTGAGTGATTTCCCAGTGCATCGGAGGAGACTCCAGGGGATCCAGGTTCTGCAGTGTGTGGGTGGAGTCTGGGCGACAGGTGGTCGGGCGAGAGAACTTGGGTTTGGATGGACCATGGGGGCCTGTGTGGCAGGACCAGGGGGGAGCACCGCGGAGACGCCGAAAAGGGCGGGGGATCCCTGATAGGTCGCTGTGGTCCAGAACCCGGGGCTATTCCAGAACTCCCTAGTTTGGTTCTACCGGCCCAAACCCAGCGGGCACTTAGCAGACTTCGTTTGAGCACTTGGAGATAGGAGTGGCCAAAGATGGCCATCGCTGCCAGCAGAGAACAAGCAGAAAGACTCCCCCTCCCCCCTGAGTAAACTTGTGCGATGAAAAGTTGTACAATAGCAGGTCATGTGCCCTCTCTTATCTAAGGTCAGATTTACTTGAACAATTCAGTGTATTATAATCTAAGCTAATAAGATGTGAGTTGTTTTCCAGCATAAGAGAAAAGTTTTTCTGGAGAATTAAAGGAAGATAAGTATACTTTCTATTTCTAAAATATCTGTCCAAGACTGCAGTGAGGTAACTAGCAGAATTCGGCCCTGAATCACTGGAGTGAAAGGAGAGGCTGAAATTTTAAAAATTTATAATGGCCTTATTTATGACCACAGGGAAACTGGAAAGAGGAAATTGTGAAGGAGTGTCTCATTATAATAAGCAAAAGGCTCTCTCTAGCCAAGAAAAGTTTGTCATTTTCCAAATTGGAGGCTAAGAAGCTCTTTACAGAAGTTAGAAATAAATTGTATTGGGGGCAGCTAGGTGGCTCAGTGGATAGAGCACCAGGCCTGAAGTCAGGAGGACCTGAGTTCTAATCTGCTCAGATACTTGGTACTTCCTGGCTGTGTGATTCTGGGCAAGTCACTCAACCCCAATTGCCTCAGCAAAAAAAAAGAAAAAACTAGTGAGTATTGGGTCCCTGGACTTTGTGGTAGCCTGTATGTGCCACTCTTCTCCTTCACAAAACTGGGCTTTGACACCATGTGTGTTAAAAAAAAAAAAGTGGCTTTTCTTTGATTCTTTAGTAGATTGTGCCCACTTAACCACCGTCAAACCTCCAATTGAGCTTCCAAGCCAGCCTTCAAAGTGTCCTGCTGTTTATAATGAATTACCCAAGAGGCTTTTTTTTCTTTTCGGTAATTGAATCCAATGGAAGGCATCTAAAGTAAAAAGCACTAAGGAGCTCCAGGTTAGTGAGGTGCCAGGAGATTGTATTTTTAGTCTTGGCCCTGCCATTGACTACACGACACTTCAGTGTGCCTCAGTTTCTTTATCAACTGAAAAATTAGGACTACACTTTTTTTAAAGGGCTGTTCTTGATTTTACAGTCTGATTCTTCTAATTTTTTTATGAACTTTTCAACAGATTTTTATATATATATGAAAAGGTGATATAAGGAAGGAATAGAATCTTAGACTATTTGAACTTGAAGGCACCACATAGGTCATGTAGTCCTATCCTCTACTTAGTTGATCAAAGAGAGGTCCCAAGGAGGAGAGAAGTGCTCTGGGTCTAGATCATTGTTCCTTCACATGTCTGTAATTCCCTGGTTTGTTATTGTATACCTATATTTTACATCGAAAATTTACACCATTCTTTAAATTTGTCTGGTGGTCTTTGGAATCTCTAGATCAGGGTTAAGCTTCAGCTGGGTTTGGAAGAATGCTTAGAAGAGATTAGTTTGGAAACTTAGCTTTCCTGTATTACTGCAGTATGTTTGATGGTGGATTGATGTTGAAGGAAGCTTAATTGTTGTGTTTGAGGTCATAATGGAGCCCTTTCACAGAGAAACTGGACTTTCAGGTTGCTGCACCTGCCACTTTGAAAAACTTTAAATTGTCTCTTGCTGATTTGGGGTCTGCGCTGATGGGACATAAAGTTTAGAGACTCTGACAAAGTCCTCAGAACAACGAGTTCTTTTGCATAACTTTAGACTTGCCAAAAAGTTATCGGAATGGATGTCTGGCTCTTCTCCAGCAGAAACATTCCTTTCTGACTTGACCAGGACCTAATTTTTATAGCAACACTTCAGTTTGTGTTGGTGAAAGCAGAACTTTTTTCCTTTCCAGTTTACAGAAGTGCTTCTTATTTTTACTTATCCCAAAGATCTGTAGTAATTGGTGTAGAACAATTGGTACACCTGGAATGGGCTGGATTGAAAGTACTTATGTTTCAGGGCGATTTGGTCAGCAATTCTTTAGCCTTTGTTTAGCGAGGTCTCTGGCTGAAGGTGAAGGAGTGAGTGTGCTTGGCCAAATAAGGAATTGAATCACTTATGATTCATGACTATTGAAAATTGCCTAGTGTGTCCAACTAAAATGACTGTTCCCTGGAAGCCATCTCATCTTGGGGATGTGAATGCTAACTCCCTAGTAACTCTCCCTGGAGCCTTAGAAAATCTAGATTGGGAGTGGCACTGCTTTTTAAGTCCAAAATAAGGATTACATTTCACTCTGGGGGTTCTGCCTGTGTATTGAAGGGTTGCAGAACTATCTATTGTACTGTGGAAATTCTGAGTTTACTAGAATGAACAATTCTTACAATTGACATATTTAAAATGAATGCGTAATGTATTTTTTATAGTTATCTATTTTAATATCAGAGACAGTGATAGAATTGAGAATAGCCTAGTCTAGTGAGGACAATTCGAATTAGGAGCCAAGCAATCTGGGGTTTAAGACTCGATGTTAATAGTCACTGATGGCGGGTTTACTAATACCCATAGTGACCTTGGGAAGTCACTTTGGAGCCTATCAGGAGATTGAACCACATAACCAATGCCTAAGGTCCCTTCTAGTCCTCACATTTATGAGAGTACTTTTCAGCTTGAATATTTTAGGGCTCTAGTGAATTTAAATGGAATCCAGGCAATAGTGTCTGGCTAATGTCTAATGAGTCAAAATAAAGTTTCATTTTTGTTTTTAAGGAACTAGGTTTCTTGGCAGGTTGTTTAGTTTACTTTTGGGCTGAGGACTGTTAGAAAGTGAAAGGCAAGTTTTTCAATTTATTTCAGGGATAGAACTAGAGAGGTGTAGTTAGTTTGCTTGTTCATAGTTGAGATGATATAAAGGTTTTTAAAAATATACCTTGGAAGCTAGCAGAGATTTTTCTGGCTTTGGTAAAATAGTTTACACCTTCTGCTAAGAATTAATGATCCTTATAATTCAAGTTTGGTTTATTATCACAAATGCTATTCTTATTCCCATAAAGATCTAAGACTGCCTACTCACCATAGTAATGATGACTACCAGATCTAGAAGGGGAAATATATACTTGCCCAATTGGTGGCTTCTGAGTTAACCTTGAAACAGGATTGTAGAATAAAACAAATAACAGTCTTGGAATTTTGTGTGATTAGTTGTATTGGAAATGAGGGCAGCTTGTCATTGTCCAGCTCCTAGTAGCAGTGAGCTTCAAATATCCTAGGCTAAGGTTCAGAGAGCTTTAAAGGTCTTTTATGGGGAGAAGAATATTTAAATCTATTAACATTAGATTTAAATATTTAAAATCTAAGAAAGCTTTTCTTTCTGCACAGTTCCCAGCATCACCTTTGTGTAGTGATAGATACCTAATGATCAAGTTGGTTTATTTGTTAGAAGAATTTTACTTGGTTAAGCTGCCAGGGAGAATATCTAGTTGTTGGATAAAAGGCTCATTGGGAAGGATTGGGGTCTTATATCTTGCTCCATATCTAGCTAGTCACTTTAAGTCCCATTGATTTTCTTCCATCCCTCTTACCCAATCTTTCTATTTGAAAGATTTTCTTCATATTGGTATCTTCCTTCTAATTCATACTGAACTGTATACTTCTGTGTGCCTCTTCTCGGCTGTACCATGTAAAATCCCTGGCTTCTGCAGGAGAAGCTTATAGGTCTCCAAATCCCATCACCCCCTCACCCCCAAGCTTCTTACAGGCTTCTCTCTAAGGTTATCTTTCATTTATTCTGTAAGAATCTTATATGAACTTTATGTACCTACATACTTAGAAATAAGGGCAGCTTTCTTATTACAGCTGACCTTCCCTTTCTTCTGCTGTCATCTAAATTTCCTTGGCTATCTGGGCCCTCCAGCCCATTATCTAGCTTTAACTGGATTTCCCATTTCTTCTCATCTCCCAAAGCTCCTCAGTGACCTCAACCCGATATCTTCATGACCATATATATTCATTTCACAGATCTGCCTACCTTCTCTCTTTTTGGATTTCCCACAGGCACCCACACAATTTAGGACTTAATTATACTGTCACATATTATTTCTTCTTTGAAGTGTTTTCTAGTTTTGCTTCCTCAACTAGACCATTAAGTTTCTTGAAGCAAAGAATGGCTTTTATTAGCTTCCTGATAGCAAATTCAGGACCTGCCTTGTATTGGCATTGAAGAAATAAAAGCAAAAATTAAATGATCCCTGTCTCTCTCTTTTTTTTTTTTTTTTTTTGATGGGGAAGACAACAGTGGCTGAAGGAGTGCAGAACAGCTTCCTTATAGTTATTGACATTTGAAAGAAACAAAACGTATGAAGCAGAGGGGAGAAGAGATTGCAGACCTAGAGAATAGAGGCTTGGAAATTGGGGGAGGGCAGCAGTGTTGTACTGGAGGAACAGGAGTAAGGCCAGTGGGGATGAGTTGTAGAGTGCAGGAAGATGAATACAATGTCTATATTAAGGCTGGAGAGGTAGGTTGGGGCCAACTGGCAAAGAGCTTGAAGGGCCAAAAGGGAGGCAGCAAAAAAAAAAAAAAAGTCACCGAGTTTTACTGAATAGGTGATAATGGGCTTTAGGAAAGTGAATTTGTCATCAGTGAGGAGGATGGATTGGAGAAGAGAGAGATTTGAAGCAGGGAGACAGATGGGGTGGTTGTTTCAGCATTCTAAGTGAGAGAAGACAAGGGCCTGGAGAAGAGGTCGAATGAGTTAGAGAAAGGCACCAATTCCACTGCAGTTATAGAGGTAGAAGTGACAAGCAGCTGGTTGGATATGTGGAAAGAGGCAAAGAGAAATTATGGATCACATAGTCATGAGCATGGAAGGAATCGGTTAATAAGCATTCATTAAGCTTCTAATATGTGCCAGACACTGCCACATGTTGAAAATACAAAGAAAGGCAAAAGAAAAGTATCTCAAAATCTAATGGGAAAGACAATATGCAAACATATGTATATATAAACAAGTTATAGACCGAATAAATAGGAAATAATTCACAGAGGGAAGTCACTAGAATTAAGAGGGATTAGGAAAGGTTTCCTGGATTGTAGCAGAAAATATCATAGTTGGCAAAATTAAGCATAACCCTAAAAGAAAAAATGGACATTCACTGAATTGCCAAACTTTTGAGAACTTTTGTGGAGATGCTTTGTATTGATAAAACAGCAGCGTTCACTTCCTTAGGACTTGTTTGGGAATCTTCATTAATAGACACTGCTGATCCTTCACTGTCACATCCAGCCGGATCTTACACTGTACATATCAGTTCATCTGTTCAGCCAAACTGGCCTCTCCTTTTCCCAGGATCCTTTTGTTCACCTATCTCCCAGTCACCCAGCTGAGTTTGTTTTTGCCTTTTGAAATCCTTCCCACCCTTTAAATTGCCTCCTCCCTATGCTTTTGACTGGTGATTCTGGTGTACTGCATTTATTGTAGTTAGGTGTGTCTATCTCTCTTCTAGGGACCAGGCCTTACTTAGCCTAGCTGGGAGGTGCTAAATAAATGTAAGAAAGTGCTTTAAGGATTCTACAAACACTTATTACAAGCCTACTATTTGAATGATGCTATGCCATTCCTTGGCTTCCTTTTTCGAATAAGCTCAAATCCCATAATCTTTGGGAGGCCTTTCTTAGTTTGAAGTCAGAATTTGGAGTTGGAGCCTTCTGCTTTCAGACTACCTTTCTCTACACTCTATATATTGTATTTGGACCTGGGTGTTTATATATTACACACACACACACACACACACACACACTCTCTCTCTCTCTCTCTCTCTCTCTCTCTCTCTCTCTCTCTCTCTCTCTCTCTCTCTCTCTGTCTCTTAATTTATTAAAAGATTAGCTCTTTGGAAGCAAGGACCTCTTTTGCTGTTTTTCCATATTCCCGAGCACTTAGCCCAGATCCTTGAGCAAAGAAAGAACTTAATAAGTTGATTGCTGCTAGGGCTTAGGGATAGAAATACAATGAAAACCAGTTCTTTGCTTATGAAATTTACATAGGAATAGATCCATGAGGTGCACCAATCATATAGATTCATTCATTCCATAAGCATTTATTAAGTGCTTACCATGTTCTAGGACACTACCTGAACATATTAGATAAGCAAATATAAGTTGAGGATGGAGACCGCACTGACAATTAGGGGAATTCCATAGGAAGTGACACCCTGAGTTGAGCCTAGAAGGGAAGTTTAGGAAAGGCTGGTATTTTAGACATAAGGACCTTGAGCTGAGTTTTTGTCAGTGGAGAGTGCTTCCCCATCTCCTTTCTCCCCTACCCCCTCAAGGTCACTTGTAACTAGATTGTATATGGCTTTGCCTGCAAATGAATAGAAGGGAATGTTGAGTGTGGATTTGGCCACTGATTTTGAGAGAGGGGCTATGAAGAAGAAGCAAGAATGGAAAATGTTTCTGAGGTTGTGCACTTGGGTACCTGGGAGGATACCCAACAGAAACAAGAAATGAAGGAGTACCATAAGCATAAGCTTTTTCCTCAATACACCGAATTTCTATCTGTGATGTGTGGCAAATACAAAGCAATTGCTGTCCTTGCACTAGAGAATGAATTCTGAGTAAAATGAGTATCAGCCCGGCCTGCAGCTTATTTAAGTGACTCCTCTGCCCAGTGGCTCCAGAAAAACATTGTTACCTGATTTAAAGCTGAAAGAGACCTTAGATTTTTAGCCGAAAATAAAAGTTTGTCAATTTAAGTTAATGTTTACAAAGTGCTGTCTTTTTAGCAACTCCAGGGGGAAAAATTGGGGGCACAAAAAGTTCAAAGCCAAGAATTATGGTAGATTTCTTTACTTCAGGGTGACTTATTAACTTAGTACAAGCCACTGGAATTAAAATGTGCTTGTTTGAATACTCTGTCCCCTAAAAGTTTGAAGCGTGTGCCCTTGAAGACAGCATTATTCAGTGTTGGTATCAAGTCTGTTAGTTTTTGGGACAGCTGCCATATATTCTGAGTAGGCTTAGGGACTTTTCTGGCCAACTCTACTTGGGAGTTCTTTGGAAAAGTCTCAGCTGGGTTACTTCTATGACAGTGCTTTGTAAGGGCAGAAAGCATTTCCAGAACTGTGGCAAGATGTGCTTCAGGCCTCTGTTTTTGTAGACATCCTTTGCTTTTGTAAACATAGACTTGAAGTCCAAATGCCTTAAATTTTGGAACACCAGGAGCAGGAAATACAAGTGTTTGCCAAGGTCATGATTGTGCCTGGGTTCTGTTTTTTCTAGCTTGTTTTTAAAAATCAATTTATCTAGAAGTTGAAGCACCAGTTACAACCAAATTCCCACTTAAAACATAAATGGAGAAATGGATAGTTCTTCGGCCCTTCCCTTCCCCTCCTTCACTTGGGTGGGGGTCCATGAAGAAGCCTAAGTTATAGATTCATTGCTTGGAGCAGAGGCTCCTGGGCCACTTCTGCTGGTGGTAATTATTTATGTAAAATAAGAACTGAAGTGGATTTTTAAAAGGTGATTTAGTCTGTCGTCTTAAAGTGAGTATGGCTGGTAAGTTTGAACTTACAACTTAAGTGCCCTTCTTTTAATGTTATCGCCAGTCTTTCCACTGTCACATGGTAGTTTTCTTTGCATAAAAGCTCTCTGGATTTCAGAACTTGTGGAACCTGTTTGGCGGGATACACTCAACAGTGACCAGTCTGTTTCAGAATTACTTAATAGCTTATGCTTTAAATGGCTGCTGCCAGTATTGCGTGCTTTGCATCCGCCTCCCCAGTGGAGCCCATGGTTTTTAAATCCTAGTTCCTAAAAGCAGACTTGCTTCCTTCATTTTATAAGAAGATGGCCTCAGACTGTTCCTGGCCGGATAACCACAGAAAGACAGAAAGGTTCCTTTCTCACACTTCTGCTTTTTTGTTTTTGTTTTTTTCCATCTGCTTGAGGATCTTTGACAAGCTGGAGGAGAGGTGCCTTCTTGTTGGGAATCCTGTAGTCCTCTTGAAACAGTATTTTTAGTCACACTTTCCATTAGCTGAAGAAATTGGTGTGATTATTGATCCTGCTTCCCTGGGCTGTTAAAATCTGTTGTTTTGGTTGTGGGTGGTAGGATTCTGAATAGTTAGTGGGTGTGGGTGGGTTCAGGAATGAATCTGTATAAAAAAGGCTTGGCTAATCTTGAAGCCTTGCTTACTTAAAATATTGGACCTTCCCAACTCTTAGTCTTTCAAAAAGAAAAATGACTTTTGCTCCCAGAGAACTCCTGTTTATGATGGCTCTGACTTGTCTCTTCTAACCTGGCAGCTGTGTCTTCCTTTCTCCCTTTATGGCCGATCTATAGATTCTGGCATTTGCCATGGAAAAGTGGATCCTCATGAAAGCCTTGGGTCTTGAGGACTAACTGGCCTCTTGCTGTGCAGCTCTTTTACTCAGCTGGAACATACAAATAGTTCTTTTAGATCTCTGTGCAAAGCATGGAGGAGTCACACTTAAGGGCATATGGGGGTCAAGAAAAAGAAGGAGAGAGTTGGAGTAGGAACTGTACCATAAAGAACTTGTTGAGAGCTGGTGTCAGAGATTGTGACACACACCTTAGGTGGGTAGATCAGGACAAAGGTCTCCCTCCTGTCTCAGGCCAGGCCCCTGATCATCCAACCTTGGTGGTCTTGCTGTCTTATTGGTGGGTTTTTTTTTCTTTTTTTTTTTTTTTTTTTTTTTTTTTTCATATTTTTGGTGAGGGTGGGGTGGGAGGACTAAACTGAGGGACAGAAGCTGGAGAGCACTATAGTGCTCAGGAAATTTAGCCTAGATGTTTGGGGAATATATATTTCTTTCCATTTACACAGTGACTTTACATAAATTGATAATTGTATGAATAATACACTATATCAGGATTATTATGAGGAAACTTATCTGTAAATCACACACCAGTGGGCCTCTAGCCACTGTAGCTATAGTCTGGTTTGCTGTAGTCACGGAGGTCATTGGGTTATTGGTTTTTTGCGGGGAGGACAGTCAGCATGCAAGGTAGAATTTAGTCTTACACTGTTTTCTTATTTATCAATTATAACTTTGAAATTTTTCCTATAACCATTTACTACCCCAGTCACTCCAGCTCAAAACTTCAGAGTTGTCCTTAGCTCTTTTCTCTCTCGAATCCTGTAGTCCCTCTCTGCTTCACATAGGCAGGGGCACCTCAGCACGGGCCTCCCACCTCCCCCCCCTGGCAGATATGGAGTCACTGCTGCTGCCTTCAGAGGTTATGAGAATACTGATGTTTCCCATCTCACAGGGCTTAACAACAAATAAATTCCTATTTTACCCACAACAAAACCCCAGAGCTGTGGTGATTTGCCCATAGTTGTAAAATTAGCAGAAGTTGGCACTTGAACTTTGGTCCCCTAGTGTAATCCACTGGCTCCTCAATATCCTATCCATGTCATCTGGTATAATGAAGGTTCCAAAGTCTTCTTGAGATACAACCTTGTCACCCTCCTACTCTCTGCATCTGACTTTCCGATGCCTCTAGCATTGCTTTTTTTTTTTTTTTTTTAAATAATATTATCCCTTGTATTCATTTTTCCAAATTATCCCCTCCCTCCACTCCACTCCTCCCCCCGATGGCAGGTAATCCCATACATTTTACATGTGTTACAATATAACCTAGATACAATATATGTGTGTAAATACCATTTTCTTGTTGCACATTAATTATGAGCCTCCGAAGGTATAAGTAACCTGGGTAGATAGACAGTAGTGCTAACAATTTACATTCACTTCCCAGTGTTCCTTCTCTGGGTATAGTTATTTCTGTCCATCATTGATCAACTGGAAGTGAGTTGGATCTTTATAGCATTGCTTTTTAAGACCCACTGTAGAGTGGCTCAGACTTCTCTTTCCAGCCTCATTTCACATTCAGTTCTTCACTAATTGTGATCTAATCACGCTGGGTCACTAGCTTTCTTCACATCTCTGCCTTTCACAGACCTTCTTTTCCTTCCAGGCTTATTTATCTCAGGATCAGAAGATGACGGCAGTGTGGGAGTTGAGGGGCAGCCGACTGGTGTGGGTCCTAGCTTTTCACTTACTTCTGGGGCTGACTGAGCCTTTTTTGGTCTCGTTTCCTTATCTATAAAATAAGTTTGTCAGGGAGATTCTGTAAGACCCACCTGTCCTGCCCCATCTCCCTCAGTACTTCCAGGGCAGGAAACAGATGCTAAGAAACAGGACTTCGAATAATGGGAGCTTAATAAATGTTCTTTGACATACCAATAGGGACTGTACTTATAATATAATGTGGGCTTATTTTAAAACTTAAGATCTCAGGGTTTAAAGAAAGGCTGGTTCTCCCACAGCTTGAATTGAGCAAAGTAATTCTGATACTTGAGCAGCCAGTGAGTGTTTCTGGTAAGTTCTGCTTGGTTCTGTTTGATTTTTGATCTCTGTAACTGGGTACCTTCTGGTAGGTGAAGAAGTCAATAGAGAGAGACAGGTTCTTATCAGTAATTGCTTAGTCTAATGAACTTGTTGGGAAGATCATTGAAAGCATGTCTGGTTTGGTTATACATAGGACCTTAAACGTTGTGTTTAAGTACTTTCTGGGTATCTTCTGTATCTAGTAATAATTGTGTCTTGGGGGAAGATAAAGGAGATTAATCTCCAAATAGAATCTCCATCTTGGAGTTTATAGCTTAGTTGATTAGACAAGAAGAATGCTCCTGTAAAAATTGAGAATAGTAAATGATTACATATAATTCTATGCTTGGCAGTATGAAAAACTGAAGAAAGGGGAAAAAGGTATGAACCACAATAGAAGGGAAGACTTCAATGAAGAAGAGTTGACTTGAGCAAGGCCTGGGAATGGTGAAAAGACTATGAGTGTGTGAAGAAGTGGGGAGGACATTCAGGAAGTGGCCAAAATGTGTGGCTGATGAGTTGATGCAGTTTACTTTGGACACGAGTAGAAAATAAAGCCAAACTAGGATAGAGTCAAATTCTTCTCCCCCTTTAGGTGGGGGGGGTAGAGTGTGCCCCAGTAAAGACCTTGAAAACCCAAGCATTGAATCTGACATTTGCAGAGCAAACTGTGGAGGTGGAGGTCCTTGAGCAAGGAGGCCATATAATGATTGCTTACTATATTTCTAATAGTTGGGTGGAGAGGGCTCTTCAGTGTAATGGCAGGTGGGTAGAATGGATTGGAGGGGAAAGCCCTGAAGGGCTGCTCTAGGCTGAAGACTTTTAAGATGGAAGGAAATCTCCCTTATTCCAAGTCTATCTTCCCAAGTAGCCAGAAGAACAGGATGTTTATAAATTCTACTTAGTTTTTCTTTCTTATGTGTCTGAAAGTACTTGGGTTGGTTTGTTTACCTTTACTGTTATTAACAAGATCAATATTTTTCTAAGTTTTACCAAGGCGGAGATCATTAATGTTAAAATGTCACAGTCTTGTTTTTTAAAAGAACAATGATAGCTTACTTAGATATTGTGCTTGACATTTATAAAGCTGTTTCCTCCCAACCACCCCTTTAATGAGACCAAAGAACCTTCTCCATGACAAAGCTGATTGAAGACTTTACGGATGTTTAGCCTTGAAAACAAACAGTCCTTTAGGGGGACATAATATAGCTATCCTTCAAATGACTGAAGGTTTGTCTTATATAAGAGGGATTGGCACTCTATACTTTGGGGTGGGGATGAATCTAGTGGGAAGTTGACAAAAGTGGGTTTTGGCTTAATGTTCAGGAACATTTCCCATCAGTCAAAGCGGTAACGAGCTGCCTGTGGAATTGTGTCCAGAGGCCCTCTTAGTGCCAGGATCTAGGGAGGCCGGCCTTGTCCCCACTCTAGATTCTAGTAAGAGACTGCGATTTGCCTGCAGTTTGGGACTTTATCTGCTGCTTTTTCCCCAACACTGTGCCACCCTTTTGAATATTACCTGAACTATCTGTTAGAGGTTTACCTCCTAGTAGCTATAGGGTGAGGGGCTGCTTCACTGCCCTTTCATGAAGGAATATTAGTATGCTAAATTAAGTAGGTTTAATTTTTGTGTGTTTCAGACTTGTGTCGCTCCCCAAAGGTGGTAGGTAGGTGCCGCGCCTCTATACCGAGGTGGTGGTATAATGTTACAGCTCAGGCTTGCCATTCATTTCTCTATGGAGGTTGTGGTGGAAATTATAACAACTTCCTGGCTCGAAAAGACTGTCTCAAAGCATGTAATGGAGTCACAGGTAAGGCAGTAGTAGTAGCACTTATATGTAAGTAGATATATACCTAAAATCTTAAGTTTTTCCTAGAATTTTTCCTAGTCCCTCACCATGACCTGGAAGAAGTGTTTTAAAGCTGAGAAACTGAAGCATCCTCACCCAGCAATCACTTAAGCAGTTTGCTTATGCAACATACTGCTGTCAACATATTAGAATATCTGTGTACAACATCCCTACCAGCTTGACCTTGGGAAAACCACTTCTTTTTGGGTCTCAGCTTCCTCCTCTGTACAATGAGGTTGAATCTGTGGCCTCTGGATTTATGGCCTGTTCAAGTAACAAGCACTGGGGGCGGGGGGGGGGGATAGAAAGAGGAAACAAACAACTGGTGGAGGTTGCCCTTAGTTAGGAGCAGGGGGTTGACCTGTTTCTTCACATGGATCCAAGGATATGCTGGGGATGAGAAGACCTGGAGCAGTCTAGGCATGAAAAAGCACATAAGTGCAGGTTGATTTTTCTCAATTTGGGAATTCTCTGGCTTCTTTTATCCATTATGGACTGCAGTTCTCTAGAAAGAAAAATTCTCTAGAAAGATTAATTAGGAGCATTAATTAAGTGCCTAGTGCATGCTAGGACCCTAAGATAAGTGCTTTACAACTATCATTGAATAATATTAAGCCATAAACAGTAACATCCACACGCAGTAGTCACATACCTGCTGTCAGGAATTGTGCTAAGAAGTGCCGAGTATTTCTCAACAGAGGGAGAAAACATAAGTGACTAGATGTATATAGGTCTGCTCAGAGAAGATGGAAGAAGGTTTGAACAGGAGGCGTTTGTACTATGGATCCTGGAGCCAGGTGGGTTGGAAACTAAAAAGGGATGGTGGGGTGAGGAGGCTGCTCACAAAGGATAGAGAGCTGTGTTCAAGGAACTATCCCTCAGGCTAATGCTGCTGGATGGGCCAGTGGGGGGAGATGGGGAAGGTAGGACAGAGCTGGCTTGTGAAAAGAGCTTTAGATCCCAAGCTCTGAGATGTTTGTGTTGATCCTGCAGGGAATGTGGCAGCTATACTTGAGGAACATTCCTTTGGCAGCTAAGGGGAGAATTGGCCATGTAAAGTGGTTGAGAGGGAGGCAGTGAGGAAGAAGCTTTGGGGGACTCTGGTTTCACCCTCAATAGAACACTGAGCCTGGGATCCAAAAAAACCTGGGTTCCGGTCTGGTGTCAAATGCTCACTAACTTTTTGATCTTGAGCAAGTGACAACTTTTTGCCTCAGTTTCCTTAACTGTAAAATGAGGTAAATAATGGCACCTGCCTCCCAGGATTGTTGTGACAATTGAAGCTCATAATTTGTAAAGCACTTAGCTAAGTGTTTGACTTATAACCCTAATAAATGTTTATTCCCTTTCCTCCCCCAGACAGTCATAGGGAAATTCAGAAGAGGGGATGGTTTGGGTGGGAGAAATAGTTTTGTTTTGGACAGGTCAAGTTAGAGATTCTTTTGGGATCGAAGATAGGTAGTTGAAGGTGTCCAAAAGACTAGGCTGGATATGTGAACTTGGGAGCCATCTGCATAAAGTTGGTCCTTGAAATCCATGGAGACTAAGGAGCTTACCAGGCGATGCGGTATTGGGAAGAATCCGAATGATTGTGTGACTAAGCTCTGGAGCATTGTTCTGCCATTTCTGAAAGGCAGGGGAAAAGAGGGAAAAGCTTACTTCCTCTCTACACTGAGAGCCCCGCTGAAGGCATTTGGGATGTTTGGAGCTCTAAGATTTGTCTAGGCCTGCCAGGCTTGTTGGGTTCATGTCTGCTGCTGATCTCCTGGGAGCAGAGGTGGTCTGTCCAAAGGTTCTTCAGCGAATAGGGAGGAAGGGACTTGTCGGTCTGTCTTAAAGATCATATATTATTCTATCCTCAGTATCCTGCCCAAAATTTAACTTTTGGGTAGCTTGGTTGTCATTCTGCACATTGTCATTCTCCTATACAAGGCCTGCAGTTTGTTCTTGGTCTTCCCAGACTTCTCTGCTTTGTGAATTTGGCTTCTTTTAAAAGTAGTTTTCTGTTCCCTCCTTCTTTGCTACAAAACCTTAATAAATGTTTATTCTCTTTCCTTGCTGCTGTAAGTGATATTACCTGCAGTAACCTCGGTCTCCCTTTCCTAAACTTAAAGTTCTAGTCTGCTGTAATTAGAACTTGGCCGAGGCACGTGAGAGGAGTTAATTTAGAGGCAGACTTGCAGCTAAGTCTGGAGTTCCCATTATGCTTCTGACACTAGCTGTGGGACCATGGACAAGTCACTACCCTTCTCTATGGCTTAGTTTCTTGCTGTATAAAATGAGAATAATTCTAACCCACTCCCACCCCCACCAATGCCTTCCTCACATTATATAAAGCCCTTTATAAATGTCAGTTATTTGTCATCACCCAGATTCTCTACTCTTCCTTTCTCATTACCTGCTTAATGTTCTGCCCATTTGGTGTAAATTATCCCCACTTACACCCACACAGTGCTGATTTGTCAGCTCTGCCCTGAATGATGAAGCCAACCAGATTATCCTCTCCCTTCTTGTTCTAAGACGCGTAGCTCTCTTTTAGGTATGTTGGGGCACAGAGCATAAGTAACATCCCCATCCTACGAAGGCCCAAACAGCTGGTGCTTAGCAGAGCCAAGTCTCTTCTAAGTCCAGAGCTTTCTCCATTACATAATGCTTCTGTTTGCTTTTCCAAGAAAGCATTTTTTAGAAGAAGGCTTCAAGATAGTTTGGTTTTGTGTTGGCACCTAGGCCACTGATGTGAATCTAAGGGGAGACAGTTCCCTTTTCCCTTCAGAGGATACAATCTGCTCTGGGGAGGGGGACTAGTGAGAGTGGGGGAAGATGAGAGAATTATGACAGATTAATATGGCTAACTTTCTTTGACTCAGTTTCTAATGGCAGCAAGTTTTTGTTTCCTATAGCGAACTCTGCTAACGAAGCCCCAGCCAGAAAGGACGGAGCACATGAACCTAGTCCCAGTGGTAGGTTCTTAGGGTGAAGCTGAGCTGGAAAGAGAATCGACCATCTATCCAGATAGAGTATTGTAAAAGACCATTTCAAGTCTCTGGGTTGTAAGAGAGAAACCTTCCGAGCCCATTCAGAAAGGACAGATTTTTGTCTTCCAAATAAATTTACTTCCAGCTCTGATGGTTTTCTGTGGAAAGTAATATCACAGGTGTAACAAGGTCCTCACCCCTCTGCCGTGTGGATTAAAAAGAACTAAGAAAAAGGGTAGGGAGTGATAAAGGGGAAAGCAGATAAAAGAAGTCAGTGATCAGAAACAAAAGAGTTTTGAAATAGCTGCTAATCTGAAACTTGAAGACAAAATGACATTTAAGTGAAGGAGAAGCAGGAGGAAAGCAGAAGGAAGGTAATTTTGGACAGGGATGGATCAGGGAAAGCTTGGAGGAGGTTCTCATGGGTAGGATTTCACTGTTCAGTCCTAGAAAACATGGCATTTGTGATGGTTGCTTAGAAAGTGTAAAGGTAACTAGTCTGTTGCCCTTGGATGTGAATGGTTACCCTAACCTGTGTTGTTCGTCGCTCCTGCCCCCGCCCCTGCCCCAGCTCCTACTCAATCCTATTGCAGTCCTTGATCTCAAGCTTTGTTTGTGCTAGGTTGCTTTGTAGCCCTGACAGCAGCTGTCCCATACTTCTTGTATGCTTAAGGACCCAGCCACGGGAGCCTGGGGTGAGTGGTGCGGGTCTGGAGCCTGGGGTTCCTATGATGGGATGGATGTGATTAGCCTAGAGTCCCTACGGCAGAGCCCTCCTGAGGACAGCTGTCCCTGGTGCACTGATGAAGTTTCATATGGGGACAGGCGCGGGGCTGTCATTCTGCACTTGAGGCTTGGTGTGAAGGAGAGTCCAGACAACAGCCCTCTTCACATTGCCCAGACCCAACAGTAATGCAATCGTGTCATTCATCAAT
Source organism: Sminthopsis crassicaudata (assembly GCF_048593235.1). Lineage (NCBI taxonomy): Eukaryota > Metazoa > Chordata > Mammalia > Dasyuromorphia > Dasyuridae > Sminthopsis > Sminthopsis crassicaudata. The sequence goes on along the minus strand of NC_133623.1, from coordinate 57,068,358 downwards.
TTCAACTAATCCCCCCCCCCAAAAAAAAAAAAATAAATAAAATCCTATTGGGACATAGATTGGGGGCTGACTGCCGAGATAGAACAGATCGCCAGATTGGTGATGACCCAGGTTAGCACTTGAGCTCCAGCTTTGCCCAGAACCGATCTTTTCCTCCCACAGTGAGCCATGTTAGCCCCATTTACAGGTGAAGAAATTATGCCTGAGCTAGTAAATGCCAGCCCCAGATTTGAACCTAGTCATCACCTGATTTCCAACTGTGGTGCTCTTTTCCAGGCTTTCCGTGTTAAATGGGATGTGACTGTGCTGAGGTTCAGTTCATTTTCTTTATTGCTTGATTAGAAATCTAGTGATACAAAATTCTCTTTGTACCCATTTCCACAGAGTTAATATTGTATAACCAGCCTTTCTGTGTTAGGATTTTACTAGGGTGGGCTCACATTACTAATTCCTCAAATTGGGGGGGGTCTATAGTATAGTGTTAAGTCACTGAATTTTTCCTGCTAGTATACCTCTGTATGGATTTAAGTTAATCATTGTTCCAAGTATTTTTTTGGGAGGGGGGAGGGAGGGAGGTGTGTTAAATCTGTAGAATGAATTTCTTGAGGAAGGTGGAGAGATTTAATCCCTATATCAGCAGGACTACCTGCCATACTGAAAAAGTACTTTTCCTGTAACACCGATGCTAGGTCATTTATCAATGTTTTAATTATCCTTGGTGCTATTGATAAAGCGTAAAGTGCCAGATTTTATTTTGGGGAGATTTTCAAGTTGTGATATTAGACTTCTGGCCAAAGGAGACCCTAGAGCTTATCTTCCCAGTTTCAGAGAAGTCTATCCTAGAGAGGTGTGTTGAAGTACTCCTGGAAAGGATGTTCTTTGCTGCCTTTCTATTGTGACAAACACCAGATCCTCGGGGCCTGGCAGGCCTAAGTTTTGCTAAGAATTGCTATTCAGAACCTGTTTAACTTGTAAAACTTTTTTTGTGATCCCAGTTTTGTTAACTATAAATTTTTTTTTTGTTGTTTTAGCTCCCCAAAAGCAAAATTCTCAAGAATTTCCTGGTAACGATTTCGACTATGAAGGTAACTTTTAGGATTAAACATTGCTCATTTTTGTACGGACACTTGATTTACATAAATTCAGGGAAGGCTGTATCTGCACCGAGAACTTCTGAGAGGTCAGTCAAGGTCTTACTTACCTTAAGAACTGGCTGTGTTTAAATGGGACTTAACAGGATTTCCACTGATTTAATGCATACATCAGAAAAATATGCTTTGAATGCCTTCATTGTTGTTCACTTGTGAGGCTCTTTTGTCAAGGAACGGAAGGGTCTAATGAAGATTTCTCTGTATGGGTAAAGGGAGTGAGGTTGTGCAGGGTCACAAATACTGATACTGACCACACAAATCATTTGTACTGGTTTTTCTTCATATAATTATAAGAATGGGATTTGCGAGGCAGCTGGATAGGATCTAACTTTGCAAGGAGAGGTTGATTTCTCAGGAATATGGGGCATTTGTTGCAAAAACCCATGTTGACAGATAATTTGTTGTTTGTTCCCAGAATACTGTACCGCCAAAGCAGTCACTGGCCCTTGTCGTGCAGCCTTCCCACGGTGGTACTTCGACTCTGAGAAGAACACCTGTGTGCATTTCATCTATGGAGGGTGTCGAGGCAATAAAAATAGCTACCTGAACCTAGAAGACTGCATGACGAAATGTTTTGGTGAGTAGAGTGCCGTGGCAGGGGCCCTTCTGGACTGAGAGAGCAGGAGAAGTGGGCTGGGGACAAAAGGGGGACCGGGCAGTGGGATGGGAACCAGTCCTAAGCCTTTGGGGGATGCAAGAGAAATTCAGTGGAGGAGTCCACTCCCGATTAAGGAGGCAGCAAGTGCTTGAGAGAAGGTGGTAGGTAACCTGGAGAGCATCCGGTTTGTTCTTGGGGTGACTTCCCAGCCTGTCTTTGTTCTCCTTTCAGGCAAGCGTACCCATAAAGCATCTCACCCCGCCATGTCACATTCCACCAAAGGTAAAACGTCCTTCTGATTGTATATGATAAAGCTGGCTCCTCCTCACCGAGACCTGCTTCTGCACTCTTGCTCATTCTTGGTTCAGTCTTTTGGAGGACTTGAGGTCATGCTGTCACAGTCTCCTTCTTTGCTAATTGAATAGAACCAGAAATGGTTCACTTTTACTCTTCTTCCTGCACCTGCTAAGGGGGCAGCTCAGTCTGAAGCCCAGATGAGTGATGTTAGTATCTCGCTCAAAGCCGCAGACCTGACACTGAAAGGAACTAAAAAAGCTGTAAAGGGCTAATAAGCGGGATGGACAGGGGATGTAAGAGGTGGGAGGACCATTACCACTAACAACTAATTAAGAAGCAGTTTGAGTCCTGCGTGGGAAAATTTGTTGGGTGTACAAGGCCCTCCCCAGCGTCTGGGGGGGGAGTGGTTGCTAGGTTTGCTCCCTTCAGGGCCTGCGAGTCTGGGTCTGTACTTGGAATCAATGACTGGGCTTATTTTTCCCAAGGAAGCTTTTTGTCTGACAAGGTAGTGAGCCTCTAGTCTCTCGGGCTGTTGGATGTTTACACAGGCAAAAGTTACGGCCTCCGCAAAAGTTACGGCCTCCTGAAGTTTGAGTTGGCCAGCCTTGTGCTTGAGGGGTCTGGGATGAGCCCATGCTGGGCTCCTGCGTCCTGCCATTGCCAGCAGCGCTCTGCCTGCCTGAGGGGTTGGGAGGGTACATCGTTCATAGCTCCCTTGGGGAGGCTTCCCAGAATTTCTGAGGAGAGCACTGAGCATGGGCTTCCCTGCACCTTATAGTGGGTCTGCATGGTCACTACCTTGTCTTACCCTAGAAAAGGATGTTCCCCCAGAATCAGAATAATGGGGGTGAAGGGGCTCCTGCTTCTAACCCTGTCTCTCACATAGGGCAGCTTCATTCTTTGGGGCTGCAAACACTGTGCCTGCCTGGCTTGCGTGGCAACGGGCTCCATATTTGAGGGGAGCCACAGCCCAAGCGGCCTTGTGCCGGGGCAGCCGGCTCCCTCTGGATTCTTGTACCTCAAGTCTTTGTTGTCTCCAGCTGTGGCCTTGGCGGTGCTGCTGGCAGTGATGGCAGCCATCCTTCTGGGAGCAATGATCGTCATCTTTATCAAGATAGCTCGGAAGCACCGGGCAAGTGCCTTCAACACGATGTGGAGCCCCATAGATGACAAGGAGTATCTGGTGAAGAACACCTACACCCTTTGAGGAAGCAAAGGACCCCTCCTGCGGGCAGCATATCCCTCTCCATGCTAGCTGCCACAAGGGCCCCTCACCCTTAGGGAAGCGTAAAAATAGGAGAAATTGTCTGGGGAGGGGAATAAGGGAAAGCCACTTGTAGAAAGGCCATGTTTTTGGTGTTTTTATTTCCTCCTTCATAGTTTTTTAAGTGATTTATGTATGACTTTTTTTAATTCCAAGAGGCAAGTGATATACTTCCTAGCTTGGTTGGGGCAGGGTGGGGGGAGTGGGCTGGGGAGTGGGGGGAAGGACATTTTGGTTTAGAAATATTTTTGAAGAAACCAAAGCAGATTTGTATTTTAGGATTCTGAAAGGGGTGGAGGAAGAAAAGTGAAAGATAAAATAAAAGTGCCTTCTCTTTGAAAAGATGTTTCAGTTGATGCTCTTTCTTGAATATATCTTCTGAACAGCCCCTTCCATATTCCTATATTAGCGGCTGCCCCCCTATAGAACAGTGCAGGGGAGCCTTCCTGAATACTGGGGGGATAGTAGCTCAAAGTGCTTTTGCTTCAGGGCCTTTGGGGCAGACAAATCCCCTTTCTATAGAAGAGCCCCCATTTTCAAGTTAGCTCCCTGGGAAAATGCTTCCTGGGGCACCAGCGCCTGAGGATGTGACCCCATGCCATTGCCTAGAGAATGATTCAAATATAGATTGGGAGAACTGCCCCGCCATCTTGGTTCCACTCCACTGGGCAGCCATGTGATCTTAGATTATATATAGTTGGCTGCTCCTTTGAAGGTTCTAAAGATAGGAGGGGCCTTTCTTGTCCAACCCGACCCAGGACTCCAGAGTTGAGGGCTCAGATCCAACCCCAGGGCAGGACATTTTCTGTTCTCCAAGCTTGCTTCCCCCAGGTTCTCAGTGACAAGGTCAAGGTCATGTCAATCCTCAAACAAAACTCCTTTGATTCTAAAAAGCCCCAGTAGAAGGACCCAGTGCAATCAGGTTTGCTGCTGACACATCCAATTACCTGTTGAGCCTTTGTTTCCTGCTTCCTTGTGGGTATTCATTTCTTCTTCCTCCTCCTGGCTCAAAACAGGTTTGACTTGATAGCAATATCTGATCAAACCATGAGATCTGAGCCGCTCCCTGGCTCCGTGCCTCAGATCCGTGGGACGGCCAGGCTAGGATGGTGTTGGCCTTTGAACTGGGAGTCGGGCTGGCCCTGGTTTGTCTGCGCTCATCTCCAGGAGCCACCTCCCAGTGTGTCTGGGGGCTCTGGGGAAAGCAGACCTGGGCTCAGGACCGAGATGGGCAGCAGTGTGTTGAGTCTGAGTCAGATCCTGCCTCAGCGGTCACAGGGCACAGCGTGTAACCTCTATAAAACAGGGTTAGGCCCCAGGCCGCCTTCTGTGTGTTCCCCACCCTGTCATGACCTTCTTGCGGGTGCTATGTAGAGAGTTGTCCCCAGTTGTAGAAAGCAGACCTAACTTCTTCACTCTTTCAGTGGGTGGCCTGGGGTGGTTGGTCCCTGGGCCCTGCCTCTAGCCCAGGCCAGCCCCAGGGCTTACCACACAACCTGACACAGGTTTGCTGGGCCTTGTGGGGGCATCTTGGATCAGGACGTCCTGCCCTCGGGTGTTTCTGAAGCTGAACTAGGCCTGGAAGGTCCTTGTTCCATGTGCATGGTCCAGCTCTAGCTGGACTGAAACCCAGAGCGCAGAATGGGCAGTTGGCATTGGTGAGGATGGGCTGGCTGCCAGCTTCTCACCCAGCATCTGCTAAAGGTGCCTCCAGTGCCACCTGGTGGTGGCAGGGAGAGTGAGCCTGGCTCCTGGCAGGTGGAAGCCCGAGATGCCCTAGACTGTGGCCAGGGCATTAACATTCTCCCAGGGTTTCACTGCTCTCTGCTGAGGAGGCCCAGCCAGGATTTCCCAGGGTTCTGAGCAGTTTGATCCAATAAATGGTGTCTGCAGTTCTGAAAGCAGAGGTTCAAGTGGGCCAGTGGATCCCTCCAGTCCTAGTGAAATTGGGCGGGGAGCACTGAAAATGCCAATGTGCCTGTTCCTGTTCTGGTGCAGAACCCCCTCCATGGGAGGAGGGGTGCACTTCTACAGGGGCAACCCTATTGGGGTGTCCTGGGCAAAGCCTTTCCTCATGGCAGCCAAGAGCCCCGTTTCTAAGCATGGAAGAGTCACCTCCACACTGAGCCCCTAAGGGACAATTCAGCAGACAGATCTGAACTAAAAACGGGCTCCACAGGGACACCACGCCTTGGCCACGTATTCCTTGTTGGACATGTGGGGGGAATGTAGGTCACTGGAAGTCGGGACGAGTAAGATGCCCAGAAATACCCAGCCTAGAAGCCCAATGGGGAAAAAAGGGGGACATGGGATTGTAGATGGAAGAGCTGCCGGCCCCCTCTCCGTCACAGGGCGGTGTCAGATGGAGTCCCCTGCCTCTACTATCAGCTGCCCCCCTTTGGAAAGTGAGAGCAGAGGGCTTGCTAGTCCAACTGGTCCTTACTCTGAGGGGCAAAGGCCATCAGTCCACCTTCACATTGGCCCCTGAGGGTTGAAGTCAGGAGGGCCTTTGACCAACATCTTACAGAAGAGCCTCATGGGAGGTGGCAGCGAGCCAGAAGCCACTCTACACCATGTTCCCAGGCCCTTCCCATGGCCTTCGGCCCTCAGCCCATCCTCCCTACCTTGGCCCTGGTCTTGGAGAGCTGGGGCAGATCTCCTGGGAAATGAGACCCAGGAGCTCTTCCGCCCTCTGCTGGTAGGCCCCCCCAAGGGGCAGGGAGGCTTAGGTGAGGGTCTAAGTCTGGCTTCTAGTCCTAATATTTCTGTGATCCAAAGGAAACTGGGTGGGGGAACGGGAAGTTCCAGTCTTTGGGCACCACCCGCCGTTGCCATCACCACCACCTCACTGTGCCGGGTCCCACCCCAGATTTCAGAGGGCAGTGGGATTCCCTGTCCCATTCCCGCTTCTAGGAGGCAAGGCAGCTCAAGGCCAGCCGGCCAGAGCTGGGATTTGGGCCGGCCTTCTCCATGGCAAGGTGGGTCCCCTCCTCCCTGGAGCTCACCTTCTGCCCACACCCATGCCCCGGCCTCGGCTGCCTGGGAGCCCATTGGGCCCCTCCCTGGCCCGCCCTGTCTAGGGCAATGTGTGCTTCTCTTCCTGTTCAGACCTACCCAACACCACAGCCATGGAGTTTGATCTCTCTTCAGGTAAGGGCTCTCTGGGCAAGGTTCTTTTCCCCAGACCCCAGAAAGGGGGGGAGGAGAGGGAAAGGGGCGTCGCGCCCCTGCTCAGAGCTTGGGTCGTTGAACATGCTCCTCCAGGTCACGGGCAGGCCCTTTCTCCGGCTCCCGTGGGTGAAATGCGTGGCTTAGCTGGGATGACCTTGCTCGGGCTTTCTCGAAAGGCCCCAACCCTTAAGACAGCTGGGTGGGCTTTGTTAGGGGGAGGACAGCAGCAGTTGGATGTGGGGGTGGGGCTGGAGAACAGACTAGTTTGGGCTGAACACACCTAGGGAGTGTATCTCCCATGGGAGCAGCAGCAGACGCTCCCCCCTTCCTTGGAGCCTCAGTATGGGGGGTAGGGACCTCAGGTGACCCGCAGATTCATCTGGGGAGGTCCCCTGGGTCCCTGGGCTCTCTGCCACGGGCCGGGCTGGGACAGACGGCTCTTCCCCACTGGCAGCCCTCGGTGCCGATGCCAAGAAGACTGAGAAGGGAGGTCCACCACAGGGCCCCCCCAAGCCTGGGGAAGCCGCCAGGGTAAGCTCGGTGAGGGACGGCAGGGGAGGTCTGGGCCACAGGGGTGGCCGAGGCCAAGAGGAGGGGGCCTAACAGAGCTCTTGTGCTCAGCCCAGGCCCGAGACCTCGGATTCCAGCAGCAGCAGCAGCAGCTCCAGCGACTCTGACACGGAAGTGAAGGTAAAGCCCTCCCCTTCTCCCCCCCCCCCCAGCGCTGACATCTAGGACCCCCAACAGCTGAGCATGAGAGGGAAGGCACCCCAAAGACAAGACACCCGGATTGCCTGACAGACCCAGGCATCCTCAGGCTGGCCCTGGGGGGGGGGGGCAAGAGCCCCAGATCAGCCGGCCTGGCCAGGGCCGCCCTCCCCCAGGCCCTTCAATCCTCCCTCCGTACTATTATCCAGCATCCAGGGCCTGGCCAAGAGCCCCAGAAGATGAAAAAACCAAAGAAAACGAAGACGCCCAAAGAAAAGCGAGAGAAGAAGGAAAAGGAGAAGAAAGGGAAGAAGGGCTCAGCCTCCTGAGGGCAGCCTGGGTTCCCATTAAACCCCACCTGGAGAGGGAATAAATGCCTGCCCCCCAATAAAAGGCAGCACCAGTCAGCAGCACCCCCAGGGGGTTTATTTCTCCCAGTAACAGACGCCCATGGCGGCAGCCCCGGCTCGGGACTGCTGTGCAGTCAGAGATCTCTAAGCACCTTAGAGGATGGAGATTGGGGGGAAGAGGGAAGGGGGAAAAGGGGGGCAGGGACTCGGCTCAAGCACAACAGGCAAGGAGATGAATCTGTGGGGGCCGGTTCCAGTCAGAGGGCTAGGGACTCGGCAAGGAGGCCAGCGGGCCGGGCAGCGCCGTCCAGCGCTGGACCCCTTGTGGCTCCGCTTACACCTGGTCCTCCCCATCCCCACTCGTAGCAGGGGAGCCTCGAGGGCCCCTCACCTGACCAGGTGAAAGGTGAGCCAGTACATGAAGAGGGGCTGGGCAGCCGCGATGGCCATGGTTAGGTACATGCGCAGCTGGTTCCTCGCGCCCCGCACCAACACGCCTTCGGCCGCCACTTCGGAGAGGATTTTCAGCCGAAGGGTCCGGATCTGGAGAGAGGAAGGGGCTGCAGCCCATGGGCCATCTGGGGGACCCTTGGAGGTCTCGGCCCTGAAGGGGCCGTTCTGGCCCTTCCCCTTCCCGTGATGCCCTGAGCCCCCGCTCACCATGAAGACGAAGATGGCCACACAGCACCAGCTGAGCACCAAGTAGTAGCCGGTCCTCCCGAAGAGCAGGCCCGTCACGACCCCGCCGATCATCCTGGGGGCAGAGCCGGGCCAGGACCTCAGGGTCTCCCTGCGGAGCCGGCCCCCCTCACAAGCCCCACCCCCCGTGAGCCTCAAGGAGGCGGGGGCCCCACTCACCCGACATACTTGTACCCCGAGAAGGCCAGCAGGTCGATGGTGGTGAGGTCCGTGTTGACGGTGACCAGGTAGAGGCTCAGCAGGATGGCCAGCACCTCCACCGTGAGCCAGGCCAGGGCCGAGCTGGCCTGCAGGCCCAGGAGGTCCGGGGAGAACCTGAGGGGAGGCGGGCTCAGGGCTTGCGGGCGGCTCAGGGCGCCTCCCCCCCAACCCTCCCCCCAGCATCCTCACCTGTCCTGGGTCCCCAGTGCTAGGCCCGCCACCAGGATGTAGGTGATGAAAGCCATGGCTGCAGAGAGAGAAGCCCGTCCCATAGTAACCACGGGAGCCTGGGAACCCTGCTGGGGCCCCCACCTGGCTGGGGTTCCCGGGGGAGGGGGGTGGACCTTGGCCACTAGCAGGGGGGGAGGGGGCGGCTGGGAGGTACCTGGAATGTAGAGATCTGGGGCGTTGATGTCAAACCTCGGGGCCACCGGCATGTCCTGCTGGTATTGCACCTCCCAGTCCTGCAGACACCAGGAAGTGACTCCCAGCCCCGGCCCCTGGCCCCCGCCCCATCTCCCCCGGCCCTCTTCTCACCTGGTGCAGGTAGGGAAACACCAGGAGCCCCAGTTTCTTCCCCACGTACACGGTGTCCACAGCAAAGTAATACTTGAGCTTGGTGACGGGGATGAAGCGGTCAATCTGGGCAGGCAGGACGGGTGGGAGGTGAGCGCCAGGCGGCGCGGAGCCCCCCGCCCCCCTCCCCGGGCCCACTCACATTCTTGTCCACCAGCTCCTTGCCGTGGGCGGCCAGGCTGCTCCCGTAGGCTACCGCCATGTTGGACACGGGGTCAGCGAGGAAGGCCGGCTGGGAGGGCGACGAGAAGCCCAGGCCCCCGGGGGCCCGATGGCCCGGGAAGCCCCCGGACCCGTGCGCTGAGCTAGTGTCATGGAAGAGCTGGTGGGGGTCGGCCAGGCCGGGCTCTGCCACAGGCACCCTCCTCTTCATGGCTGCCAGGGGAAATCAGAGCATCACCGGCTTAGGGGAGGAGGCCCCGAGCACCCCCTGGGCCCAGGGGGGGTGCTCCCCACTGACGCTGGGGGACCCCAACGTCACAGCCGCCTCCTCTGCAAAATGGGGAAAATAGGGACGGACCGCGGAGGTCACTGAGAGGTGCTTGGGAGCCAGAGCACACAGTAGGTGCTGATGAAATGATACTTGGAAAGCCTTAGCACCCGGCATGTAGCATACCCTAGGTGTTACATAAATGTCAACTTCATCAGATGAGATGAAACCGCACAGCACACAAGGGGCGCTCCCATGTTATCATGCGATGACACTGTAGTCTTAGCAGTGTCTGGCACACAGTAGGCGCAACATAAATGCGCGCTGTTACTGTTTTGCTTTTTACAGCCCCCCCCCCCATTTTTCACGTTCTGCCGGGGGCGGGCGGGGGAAACTGAGGCAGACCGGCGGGGAGGAGGGAGCTAGGGACCGGGAAGAGTGGACAAGCTGAGGCCGGGCGGGGGCCTCCCCGTACAGGCTGCCCCTGCCTCCGTCCCTTGCTGGGCGGGCCGCGGTGGGAGGAGCCAAGGGTCCGGGGTCCGGGCGCCCGAGCTCCCAAGTCCCGCCCTCGCGCCCACCGACCCCAACGGCCGTCGCCCGGCCCGCGCCCCCCCCCCCCGGGCCCGCCGCCCTCCCCCGGCCCGGCCGGCCACGTACGCCACTTACGGTTCCGGGCGCTCCCCGCCGCCGCGCCGCCGCGGGTCCCCGGCTGCATCCCGGACAGGAGAAGCCGATCCGGCCCCGATGGACGCCGAAAAGGACCGCGCGGCCCCCGTACCGCGCCCGTCTGCGGCGTCGCGGGCCAATGGGAGGCCGGCGCCCCGGCCCGGCCCGGCCCTCCGGCGGCCAGGGACCAATAGAAGGCTGCGGCTCTTCCCCGAGGGCCCTCCCCCGAGGCCGGGGCGGGCGGGGGTGGGGGGGACGTGGCTCTGAGTGGGCTGAGGAAAGATCAGATTAAAACTGCGGAGGAGGAGAAAGAGGCTTCGGCGCTAGGCGAGGAGGATTCTGGGCCATGGTGGGCGCGGGGGACGCCGGGAATTGTAGTTTTGTCGCGCCTCCGCTTTGTTCATTCAGTCATTCAGGACCACAAAGCAGGCCGGAGGCGGCGCGACAGAGCAAGGAGAGTCTGTGCAGGGTGGGAAAGAGTGGGTCCCGTCTCTGAACCAGCCGGGCCAGGGACCCCAGAAAAAGATGCGTTGGCGGAAGACTCGTCCTCCGTGGGAGGGCCAGGAAGAGGGCAGGAAATTTGGAGGCCGTGCTGCATTTCCTGCCCCCTGAGGGCTTACGTTTTGTAGGGGAAATAATAAAAAATCATCAGGATAAAAGCATAAAGTGAATAAAATAAAGTGAAAAGTGATAAATAAAAGCCCATCCTAATGGCCGACACGCGGGGCCGCTAGGTGGCGCAGTAGATAGAGCACCAGCCCTGAATTCAGGAGGACCCGAGTTCAAATCTGATCTCAGACACTTCACACTTCCTAGCTGTGTGACCCTGGGCAAGTCACTTAACCCCAGCCCCAGGGAAAAAAGAACTTAATGGCCGGCTCGTGCATTTCTGGCAAAGAATTTTACAAAAGTCTAATCCGATCCGTGCTCCCCAGTCCGAAGATGGCGTCAGTGAAAGGAAGGACGAGGGACACGGGACAGACGCCTCTGACGCTGGGGGAGCATAGAGATGCTTCCCTTTACTTCCTCCTCGCGGTTAATGCTAGTGGCGCCCTGGCATTTTAACTGTCCCATCCCTACGGCTGCGCCTGGGGCCGCTGGGGATGCCGGGAATGACGCGCTCTGGTCTGGAGTCAGGAAGGTATGAGTTCAAATCTAGCCTCAACAGCTAGGGCGAAATTGGGCAAGTCCCAACCTCTATTTGCCTCGTTTCCTCATCTGTAAAATGGGAACACATAGGAAAAGAAATGACGAACCACTCTATTATCCTTGTCAGGAAGTCAGAAGTCGGATGTGAACCGAAAAAGAAAAAGAAAGCACCAATCCCGGGGAGTCCACGTGGGTGTGTTATGAATACAGTAAAACTGTCCACAGGACTGAACCAGCCTCTAATCTGCCTCCAGAGGCGAGGCCCAGAGCCTGTGGGAGAGCTCGGGCCCATCCCTGAGGGATGCCCGGGCCTCGGTAACCAGGGGCTACACACTCAGGCCCGCTCCAGAGGGTCCAGGGTCCCCCCACAGTAACCGAAGGTCGCGGTCAGGGCCCTTGGCGAAAACTTCTTCAGTCTGAGTCAGAGTTTCTGGTACAGGAGCTTGGCTAAGACACACCCAGAAACACTCCAGGTTCTCTGCTGCACGCGCAGAGTATATAGTAATAAAGTATATATTGCATAATCACATTAAATCTAGTGCAGGTCAGACTAGTTGGAGGCTCACAAGAGACTCGTTCTGAGAAGGAGCGTTACCTGTCACCAGGGTAACCAAGAAAACTTCAGACAATATAAGCCAGTCTCCTTGCTTTCCCGGAACCCCTTTACCCAGCTTATTTTGATTCCAGATTCCTTCTGTAATCATGTCGATATCTTTTCACGGACTGTATGATTTATTCCGAGGACGGCTCTAAAAGAGCTTCTCTAGTTCCAAATCTAGAACTTCCCAGATAATTCTGCCGGTAATATCATTTAAATTTGGCTCCTCAGTTTTGAAACTTCGGAGAATTTCAGTTTAGTCCCCGTTTGTTGTTTCTATCCTTGCCTAAATACCTAAAATAAGAATCTTTTTAAAATTTATGAGGATCCCACTGCCTTTTAAAATTATCAGGTAACTTTGATCATGGGAAAGTCATTTCATTTTCTTTATCCATTCAATTTATGTGTAAAATCCTTAATCAATTTTGAGAACTTATTACCAAAATACTCAAAGCCTGAATTTCCACGATAGATAAATTTTGGAAACATCATATATATTTGTAATAATTTTTTAAGAGAAAACAGTCTAATCCTGTGGCTTTCTCAAAATGTACTATTTAGAAAACTTTTTTCCATTACATCTTTGTCTAATCATTACACGCTCTAATCATTTCTCTTTAGAAGGATGTCATCCCTGTAGTATAATTAGAACACAAATAAAGATTAAATTTGTAAAAGGTTTATACTTGCATCCTATTGTGGTAATTCAGAAGTGTTCCGATTTCCATCTATTATTTAATAGATTTAGTATTATATTTATAAAACTTATAAAATTTTGCTACAAAAGGAAAAGAAGGAACAGTTATAACAATGCAACAAAGGGGAAACCTTATTTAACTCTGTGATTCCGGGCAAGAGCCGTATCTGACAGCCAATCATGTAGTCACAGTGTATCAAAAGCAAGGCTCAGGATTAATCAGGTGGGGAATTTTCTATTTTGGAAAAGAAATACCACAATGGGGAAATCGAGTCAGGAAAATCCTATCTAGGCCATGCCCTGGTCATTTCCAAGACTTTTTCCTTGTTAGCAGTTCCCAGACTGCATCAATGCCATTTTCTGCTATTGGCTTTTTTTTTTCCCCCTGAGGCTGGGGTTAAGCGACTTGCCCAGGGTCACACAGCTAGGAAGTGTCTGAGAACACATTTGAACTCAGGTCCTCCTGACTTCAGGACCGGTGCTCTATCCACTGCGCCACCTAGCTGCCCCCTGCTATTGGCTTCTTGACAATCAGACAACTATCCCCTGAAAGCTCAAAGCAATAGTAAATTACTCCAGAATTTTTACCTTAAGCAAAATTTCACTCTCCATAACTTAGGACTTGGATATCTTACTAATGTTTCCTTGACAGTTGATATTTGATTTATCCTTTACTTATACATTAAAACTACCTATTTTCTGGGACTTTAGACAAATAGCAAATATCTGATAGTTGACTCAAAATGTTGAAGTGACATCTTTAAACCTTCCTGTACACTTTCATAATAGCCAGGAATTTCAAGTGAAATTTTCTATTATAGAATATTATTGTCTGCTTTATAACAAAATATACTTTATTAAATATTTAGCAATATTCAAATATCTATTTTTATTATATATTTCTAAAAGCCCAATTCCTGTATAATAGTGTCCAGACTTAAAAAAAATTTGTTTTGTCTGATAGTATTTCTATTGAAATGGTGTCCCAAGTTTCACCCAAAAAAGAGAATTTTAAAGACATGAAACAAAACTTCAGATAACATCAGTTCAGTAAATTGTTTTTTCCAAATTATCATATATAATCATCACTGATTTTCTTACCTTTAGTATTTTAAAACCACTTTTAGAATTATCAGATATGGAACAATTACATTCAGTTAAAGAAAAAAATGATAACATAGTGCTTAACATATATCACATATTGTGCAAAACACTTTTTAATCATATTATTTTGATCCTCACAACAGCCCTGGGAGATGGGTACCATTATTATTTTTCTCTTTGCATATCAGGAAATTGGGGTACACAGAGATATGATAACTTGCCTAAGAGTAGACAGCTAATAAATTTCAAAAACCAGAATGTAAATCAAGTTTCCCTGCATTTTTTCCAGCATTTTAAAAAATATCTGTATTAGGGAATGTGATTTGGAATGAGAAAAGAAGTCACAGGAGTCTCTTTGATTTAAACAATCTTTTCTCTTTTCATGATTAGAAATGTCAAGGAAAATTTAATAAAAAGTTTGTTCTAAGGTATAAATCATTTACCTATTGTTTTTCTTTCTTCATTCTAAATTACTTCCAAATTAACTGCCTTCCTTCACTGATCTAGAACAATGAAGTTATTAATATTGTCATTTATTTTATAAAATCTAATCCTTATTTTTCCTTCAAGAATTATATAGAGTGATATAGCAAAACTTATTAAGATATTTCAGAAAGGAGTGAGTTCATGGAATTACTCCCAAGGTCCCAGGAATTTCCCCCTGTACTCTTAAAAATGAAAAATCTGCAAACTTTCAAAATATGTTAAGATGATTTAGTATTTCCACAAACTTTGATTATCTGGCTTTATTTCTGTACTTCTAAAATTCTTTAGCCAAAGCTAAAATGATAGGAGGAAAATATCTTGCCACATTTTTTCTTTTTCTCTTTTTTCTTTAATCCAATCTTCCTTGGAAAATCAAAAGTGGGAGTTAGATCTACTTACTGGAACAGTAGGTTCAACTAAGAAAGTGCATTAATCTTCTCTAGTGTTATAAAGACTATAGCCAGGGGCAGCTAGGTGATACTTCCTAGCTGTGTGACCCTGGGCAAGTCACTTAACCCCAGCCTCAAAAAAAAAAAAAAATTGGAAAAAAAAAAAAAAAAGACTATAGCCTTTAGAAGTTTTTCTCCCTGGCTGCAAGGTAATAGAGGGCTTTCAAAGTAATAGAATCTAACTCACAACACAAACATGACACAGACATTTGACATTTTACAAAAACACAGACAAAATGACAAGACAGTTATAGACAGGAGCAATTCTAACAAAAGAGGCTGTACAATTCTAATTTTACAGAGTTGTACAATTACTACAGCATAGAGTTTAAAAACAGAAGAGCACCTAGATAGTACAGTGAGTAGAACAGAACACTGGTCCTGAAATCAGGAATATCTGAGTTCAAATCTGGGCGCTAACCCTGGGATTTTCATTTAACCCCAACTGCCAAACCAAAATTAAATAAATAAATGGAAAACCCAGCAGGAGCATACAAAGAGGTCAATTAGTAAAAGCATACTTTTCTTTTCCTTTTTTCTTTTTAATTTTTAAAATTAAAGCCTTTTATTTACAAAACATATGCATAGGTAATTTTTTCAACATTGATCCCTGCAAAACTTTTTGTTCCAAATTTTCCTCTCCTTCCCCCCCCCCATGCCCTCCCCTGGCTGGCAGGTAGCCCAATACATGTTAAATATGATAAAAATACATGTTAAATCCAATATATGTATACATATTTATACAGTTATCTTTCTGCACAAGAAAAATCCAATCAAGAAGGAAGAAAAAGAAAAAATGAGAAAGAATGAAATGCAAGCAAATAACAACAGAGAGAGTGAGAATGCTATGTTGTGGTCCACACTCTGTTCCCATGGTTCTCTCTCTGGGTGTAGATGACTCTCTTCATCACTGACCAAGTGGAATTGGTTTGAATCATCTCATTGTGGAAGAGCCACATCCGTCAGAATTGATCATTGTACAATTTTGTTGTTACTGTTTACAATGGTCTCCTGGTTCTGCTCATTTCACTCAGCATGAGTTCATGTAAGTCTCTCCAGGCCTCTCTGAAATCCTCCTGCTGGTCATTTCTTACAGAACAATACTATTCCATAATATTCATATACCACGATTTATTCAGCCATTCTCCAACTGATGGGCATCCACTCAGTTTCCAGTTTCTGGCCACTACAAAGACGGCTGCCACAAACATTTTGGCACATATGGGTCTCTTTCCCTCCTAAGGCATACACTTTTAGAAAGGATTTTCTTACTGGTCACCAAATGCCCTGGAATTTCCTTCACAAAGAATGTCAAGTTTGACAAAAGTGGAGCTTGGGCATCAGCAAGAAGAAGGATGGTAGAATCAACAGATGAAGTGGGTCGGATTCTGGAGAAATAAATCTCTTGTGGCACCAAAACCATTTCCACATATAGCAGAGAGTCCAAAGGCCCAGTTCCATGGTTAGTCCCACTTCTGACATCAATTAACGCCAACTAGATCAAAGCAGCCTCTAACCTGCAGATGACTCGTGCCTTACAGAGAAGGCTGGAGATGGGAGAGACAAGAATCCAACAGAAATTTCATTTCAAAATGAGGGAAGTGACTTGCAAGCAAGGAGGCAGATTAGACATGTGTGCTGGAGCCCTGCCGTTAGTGGGACAACCTGAGGCAGTGTGGGGAAGATCTCCATAGCTGTGAAATGATTGTAGTGCTGATAATGAAGAACAACAACAAAAAATGAAACCAATTTAATTCACAGTCGGGCTTCACGACCAGAACATGGGTACTTGTCTAGTGCTTGTCCAAGAATACAATAATTTTGTGATTTTTAGCAGGGGTGGATACAAAGGATTGTTGTTATGCCAAGATCAGGGCCCAGCCTGCTTGTGGGTCTTAGCTTTGGGGGAAAAACGGGCAATGACTCACATATCACTGGGGCTGCACACTCAGTTTTCATGCAAACTTACACGGAATCGTCTCTCAGACTTACGTGTCATGGCCAGACACACACACTGTGTTTTGGAGCATGATACACATGGGTATCACCTGCTTGACTGGGCTTTCTTTTCCTGTACTATTCCTGTATCCTCTGAAGGGAAGAGGGGTCCATAGAAACTAAAGTCATTCCATGCACTGCTCTTTGCATCGGGACACTGCGTTACAAAAAGAAGTGCCGGGGCTTTGTGCTGGTTTGAAGCATTCCAGACATGGCAGAGACAGATAGGATGGACAGATTTTGCAGCGTGTTTGTGGGGAAAGGGGTGGCAGGCCTGGCCCTTGGGGAGGAGGCCGCGCCTGACCAGGAACATTGGTCACCACTTTGCTGCTCATTCTACCCCACGTCTCACCCAGTGATGATTTACTAGGAAGTAAATAGTGTCCCCATTGGAGGCATCCACCTGCCTTGGGGTGAGATGGTTCTGACTGTTTTGTGACTCAGATAAGGGGAGGAGAGTGATGCTTGATAGACCTTCTCTACAAATGTCCTCGAACTGAAGGGAGAGACAGAAAGAGGAGAAAAGAGGAGAGGAGAGGAAGGGAGTGAAGAAAAGAGAAAAGAAGAGAGGGAGGAGGGGAGGAGAAAAGAGAAGAGAGGAGGGGACAGGAGAGGAGGGGAGGGGGAGTGAAGAAAAGGGAAAAGAATAGGAGAGGAGAGGAAGGGAGTGAAGAAAAGAGAAAAGAATAGAAAAGAGGAGAGGGAGGAGGGGAGGAGAAAAGAGAAGAGAGGAGGGGACAGGAGAGGAGGGGAGGGGGAGTGAAGAAAAGGGAAAAGAATAGGAGAGGAGAGGAAGGGAGTGAAGAAAAGAGAAAAGAATAGAAAAGAGGAGAGGGAGGAGGGGAGGAGAAAAGAGAAGAGAGGAGGGGACAGGAGAGGAGGAGAGGGGGAGTGAAGAAAAGGGAAAAGAATAGAAGAGGAGAGGAGAGGAAGGGAGTGAAGAAAAGAGAAAAGAATAGAAAAGAGGAGAGGGAGGAGGGGAGGAGAAAAGAGAAGAGAGGAGGGGACAGGAGAGGAGGGGAGGGGGAGTGAAGAAAAGGGAAAAGAATAGGAGAGGACAGGAGAAGAAAAGAGAAGAGAGGAGGAGACAGGAGAGGAGAGGAGGGGAGGGGAAAGGAGAAAAGTAAAGAAGAGAGGAGAATAGAAAAGAGAAGAGAGAGAATAGCAGAGAGGAGAAAACAGATTTTAAAGTAGAAGCTATAGCCCCCTCCCCACTCCCACCCAGGAAATTCAGATTTCAGACCCTTTAGGAGCAGCTAATTCATCTACCTGCAAGTTTTAATGCTGTATGTTTTACTTTCCACACCATTTAGTCAATGGCCTCTCATCTATAGCATGAGGATGTAGTCCTTTAGAGTCACTTACAATTGGGGTAAATCTAAAAAATTCCTGGGAATTTAGGACATGAACCATCGTGTTGATAAGTTAGGGATTGTTATTTCAGATTTTGCCTCAGACTGGCTCAGACAGACAGACTCTGAGCTTTCGGAAGCATGAAAAGAGGGCTGGAGATTGGAGACTGGGAAAGAGCGTCTCAGAAAAGAGGCATTTGGGGGTCAGGGAGAGGGGCCAAAAGGGCCCCTGAAGTAGAACTGGAGCTGAGTCTCCCAGGAAGGCAGGAGTCAGGGGTAAGGAGGGAGAGTGTTCCACACATGAGGGATAGTCAGTGCGTACCCGGTAAGTGTCACGTGTGAGGAACCGCAACATGCATCGTAGCTGGGGCCGAGAGAACTTGGAGGAGAAAAGGTGGAAGAAGAAGGGACAAAGGAGGAAAGGGCAGGTTATAAAGGGATGCATACAATGTATAATATACATATACACACAGTATATACACACAACATCATTCATACATGTATGGGACAGCTGGGTGGTGCAGTGGATTAAGCACTAGCCCTGAAGTCAGGAGGAGCTGAGTTCAAATCTGGCCTCAGACACTTATTCCTGTCTGGGTGACTCTGGGCAAGTCACTTAACCCCAATTGCCTCAGCAAAAAAAAAAAAAATAATAATAATAAATAAATAAATTCATACATGTATGTGTGTGAAACAGAGAACTTTGTGGTTAAATATAAAAGTAATGAGGAAACACAATTCACTGGAAGGAGGGAGTGGCGATCGTGGTTAGGAGTGGGCAAGAGCAGGTCCCATACAGCCTAGAATATCTGTAGTTACATAAAAAGTTCCCTTCCCTGCATTCATAGGTTTCTTGAGGATTATAAATTAACTTGGTCACCAACCAAAGGCTCCTCACACAACTGCTGACATCTGAGTATCTTTGGTCTCTGCATCTGCGGGGCTGTCTTGAGTCTTTTATTTCTGAACTTGAGCTTGGAAGCCATCAGCATCAGTAAGCCTAAGGGCTTATGGTCTCAATTCTGAGGAAAAGGATGACCCTGCTTGACTATCAAAGTCTCTAAGCTTTATGGTTCAGTGATATTACTTAGGAGGGGATATTAAGTACAAACGGGGTGATCTCTAAATTCAGCCATCCCTCTCCGCCCTCCCCAATTTGGATACACATCCCTCTTGGTCATGAATCAGTCAATTGATAAGCATTTATTAAATGCCTACTGTATGCCAGGACTGTACTAAGCTTAGTGTGTATATGGAATTGTGTGGAGTTAGAGTGACTCACCGGAACTTCTTTTAGGTTGCTTGTGCATTTGCTGAGGGGAGGTATAAAAATAAAGGCTTTCCTATATCCCAAACACTCCCTGCTTCCCAACTTGAGTGTTTACATGGCAACAGGGGACACTATCACCTCTAACAGGCGCTAGACACATGCTATTCAGCGATTTCCCTCACCCGGGTCGAGGTAAGTGACTGGGTGATAGCTCTCAGGAATGAACCTAGTCCGTGTCTGCTCAGGATCTGGGGTTGCTGGGCTATAGGGTTAGAATTCCAGGATTTTTCTAGGAATCAGTCAAGCTACCTAGACCTAGTATTTTTGAAAATCAGGATACTTGCCCTTCCACAGCCCCACAGTATTTTTTCCACTCACCAAGATCTTTTCACATACCCCTAACAAATGGCTCACTAATCTACTCTCCAATTCTTTCCTTACCTGAGAAGGGAGCTCATCTGGGCCAGTTCATTTAAGACCTGGGGCCTGCTCAACTCTTAATTATTATTATTATTCATGAATTATTAGGACAGCTGACAGTTCCCTTATTCGCACCCCCCTCAAACAAGTCCCTCAATGGTCAACTCTTGGTCTATCTATACCTCGTCCCGTGCTCTGCTCCATAGGCAACAAACACACTGGCTTTCTTTCTTTCCTCTTAATTTTTTCCTTTCCTGCTCCTTTTGTCTTCTGGCCCTCACAGCCCTGACTTCGTCCTGATGACACAGCCTTTCTGGTCAGTTTTTCCAGTACTGGTTGTACTTTCACGGATAATCTCCACTCACTGGATGAGGTAAAAAAGTTGGAATACTCTCTTCTCCACAATGCCAACTGTCTCCCTATACTACTATCAATCAGTAACTAACCCCCCACTGAAGTTCCCAGAATCCGTTTTTACCACTTAATTAAGATTCTGGCAGCCGGACACTTTCGTTCTTTTCTCAGTGAATTGGTCAGTCCCTAGCTAACCTTTCTCTTCTAATCAATTTCTATAAGGAGGACTTCAACATGCATATTGATCCTCCTTCAAACATAACCTAATCTCCCAATTCTTCAATTTAATAATTTCAATCAATCGATTTAATCATTGATACTTAATCTATAATTAACTTGCTCATTTCATGAATTAGAAGACCCACTTTTCCATCCTATCTTAGCCACAAACAAAGATGGTCTTACCCTTGCCTTATCATCACCCCAAAATGACATCACTTCCATATTTGCGTGTCACCTTGGCTCAAAGGACCATTTGTATAATATTCTTCTCACTGGTGAAGATTGATTACTCAGTTGCTCTCTGTTGGATGGAGTTGAGAGAGGCAAGATCCTGGTCTTCTGGCTTCCAGAATTTCCCTTTTCTTATAATAATCTATTATAATTCCATTTGTCATTATGCTTAGGAAACCTCAAATCTCCTTCTTTTTCTTCTTTTTTAAAATTTATTTTTAACACATGTTGCTTTATGAATCACATTGGGAGAGAAAAATCAGAGCAAAAAGGAAAAAACCATGGGAGAGATTAAAAAAAAAAAAAAAAAAAAAAAAAAAAAAAAAAGTGAAAATAACACGGGTTGATTTACATTCAGTCTCCTTAGTTCTTTTTCTGGAGGCAGATGCATTTTCTGTCCAAAGTCTATTGGGATTGCTTTGAATCATTGAGAAGAACCAAGTCTTTTATGGTTGATCATCGCACATTCTTGCTGTTATTGTATTCAATGTATTCCTGGTTCTGCTCGTTTCGCTCAGCATCAGTTCACGTAAATCTTTCCAGGCCTTTCTATAATCAGCTTGTTCATTATTTTTTTATACAATAATATTCCACTACCTTCATGTACCACAGCTTGTTGAGCCATTCCCCTATTGATGGGCAGCCACTCCTTTTCCAATTCTTTGCTACCACAAAAAGAGCTGCTACAAGCATGTTTGCACATGTGGGTCCTTTTTCCTCCTTGATGATTTCCTTGGGATACAGACCCAGTAATGGCACTGCTGGGTCAAAAGGAATGCAGTTTGATATCCTTTTGGCATAGTTCCAGATTGCTCTCCAGAATGGTTGGATCAGATCACAACTCCACCAACAATGTATTAGTGTCCCAGTTTTCCTACCCCTCCAACATTTATCCTTATCCTTTTCTTAGCCAATCTGAGAAGTGTGAGGTGGTATCTCAGAGTTGTTTTCCTTTGCATTTCTCTGATAATGATTTAGAGCTTTTTTTTTTTTTTTTTTTTTTTTTTTTTCCATATAGCTATAGAGAGAATCTCTTCTTTATCCTTGACCCCTCAGTCCTTTTCTAGGTCATTATCCACACCCTAGTTCTACTCCTTCTTTCCCCATTTAAACTTCTGGGTGAACTAATTCAACCCCTCATCATCTTCTTATCTCAAGTCCCTTGGCTCCTTATCCCATCAAAGATCTTGCCCTGCCAAGCCTCAACCCTGGATTATTCCCACCATTAGCTGTTTTCACTCCTACATATGCCATTAAATGATGTTAAAAAAAATCACCTAGGGATGTCTGGGTCTTCTATAAATTTAGGTTGTATGATCTCATCTGGGTTCTCACTGCAGCAAGGCAATCTTGAACCCTCCTCTCTTTTCCTTATATACTATTTCACTTGGTAATATCATGGAGATGTCCCATGATCTTTCCCCCCAAACCTTCCCCTCTTCCTAACTTCCCCTTTGTTTTGGAAAGTCCCACCCCAGACACCCAGGCTTGCAACTTATATCCTCAATCTCTTTCACACATCCCTCTTCCATATGCAATCTACTGCGACATCATGTCATTTTTTTCCTTTTCAACATCACTAGAATATGCCTCTTTCTCCCTTCTGACATGATGCAAGCCCTCATCACCTCATACATCTATTTATTTCAGGGACCTGCCGGTGGATCTGCTTGCCACAAGTCTTTCCTTGCTAGAGTCCATTTTCCGCTCAGCTGTCAAATTGATCTTCCTGAAATACAAATCTGATCATATCACCCACTTAATCATTAAATCCCAGTGATTTTCTATTGCCATCAGGATCAAAAATAAACTCCTCCAAGCAGTCTGGTCCATGACAGTGGATAGAATATCAGCCTTGGAGCCAGGAGATCTGAGTTCAAATTTGACCTCATTCACTTAGCAAATCAATTAATCCCCACTGCATTAAGAAATCTTCTATTTGGCCTTTGAAGACCTTCATCACCTGACTCCTTTCTACCCTTCCAGTCTTCTTATACCTGACTCTTCCACTTTGATCTCATGTGTTTTCCAGCAATTCTGCTGGACTGCTCAGGGAAGAACAGTCATCTCCTAACTTGGGGCATTTTCCCTGGTCACCCCTATGCCTGAAACTCTCTCCTTTCTTATCTCACTTCCTTTCCTGGCTTCCTTCAAATCTCAGACAAAGTTCCTCCTTCTTTAAGAAATCTTTCCTAATTCCCCCCAAGGCTAGTATCTTTGATGTGGCTGGGACAGCAAGACCTAAAACAAAATAAACATGTGACAAATGCACAATGGGCATTCTCTTTGGCAGCAGGTAGATTTATTTAGGGGAAGCGGTTACCAACAAAATGAAGGGATACACTAGACACTAGGAATGGGAAATGGGGGTGAAACTGTGTCCCCTTTAATCTGTAAAAGAAGGATGATCGGGGGTCTCAAGCTCTCTCCTGGGAAAAGCATATCTTTCTCAGATACAAATTAAGTGGTGTCATTCAGTTGAAGATCTCAGCCGGATATTCCTATTGAATGGCTCAAAACTCCAAGATAATTCCTCTCTTTTCAATTGGAAATCTAGGCCCAGGGCACTGATTGAAACCTGAGCCTCAGACTGCTAATAAAAGACAACTCTGAACTCTGAATCTTTGCAGAAATCCAAAACAGGATTATGCTTTGCCAAGAAAGCTCTCTTCTCAGCAAAGCTGCCTGCCAGGACTCTTGCCCACTGTGAAGACTCTTCTAACTCTTCTCAGTGTTAACCTTTGTTAGTTCCCTGACAGGACCTTGCCACCAAGAAGAAGTCTGTCTCCCTAGCAAAGCTGGCTTCTCAGTGCCAATCAAATTCCCTTTTGCTGCAGACTTTTTGGGTTTGCAAATTCTGCAAATTCTGATCCCTGGATCAAAGGGGATTCCCCACCCCAATTCTCACATCTCTTCACTACCACTATCCTCATCATTTTGGTTCCCTGACACGGAGGAAGGGATCAGGAGATGGGATTGAATGAACCTGGCTAAAGCTACACTAATAATATCTCAAATAGGTCATGGGAAGATACCCAGAGGTTAGGGGATGGACAAGGGGGGTTGTTAAAGAGTTCCTTCCCCCTTAGTCTGGGAATTACCTGAGAATAGCTTCTTCCTGACCCTGTAGAGGATGTCACATCACTTTCCCTAGTTTGATTATCTCCAATTTATCATATCTATAGCTTGGCTGTTAGAGTTTGGTTTCCAATGGTCTCCCCCATTAGATTGTGAGCTGGAAGGAACTGTCTTTTACCTTTCTTAGTATTCCTAATGATCAGCATACAATAGGTGCTTAGTAAATGCTAATTGACTGACTCTGGAGGAGAGATCAAAGGTGATTACTCAAATCCAATTCACGCATCAGTTAGACACCATCTTTTAATGTTGGTAGTTCCTCTTCCAGAAAGAAGGAAGGATGAACTTGAGCAACAACAATTAAGTGACCTACACCCAAACTGACCATGTATTGGGGCATAAAAACCTCACAATCAACTGCAGAAAGGCAGAAATGGCAAATGCTCCCTTTTCAGACCACAATGCAATAAAAATTATATCAAAAAAAGGCAGACCAAAAAACAATTAGAAATTAAATAATCTAATTCTAAAAAAAATGAGTGGATCAAACAACAAATCACAGAAACAATTCATAATTTCATCCAAGAGAATGATAATGAGACAATGTACCAAAACCTAAGGGATGCAGCCAAAGCAGATCTTAGGGGAAATTTTAGATCTCTAAATAGCTACATGAATGAAATAGAGAAAAAGGAGATCAATTAATTGGGCATGCAACTAAAAAAAGCTAGAAAAAGAACAAATTAAAACCCCCCACTTAAATACCAAATTGGAAATTCTGAAACTCAAAGGAGAGATTAATAAAATTGAAATTGCGAAACCTATTGAATTAATAAAACTGAGTTGGTTTTGTTGAGGAGTGAGGATACCCTAACTAGTGTTGCACGTGTGTGGAAAAAAAAAGTGAAGAACTTACAAATTAAGCACATATTGATCAGGGACTGTTATCTAAAGCCATAAGGCCTCAGTTGAGGAAGCATGTGATTTTAGATAAGGCCTGGACTATATTCTATTGTTCAAAGAAGGACACTGGTGGGAAAGTTTTACTTCTACTACATTCCCCTGACCAAATAGGGTAATAAAGACTATATGACCAATCACACCATATAGAGGGTGGGATTTGGGGGGGTTCTTTGTCTGAAATGTATAAAAGTTGTGAATACTCTCAACAGAATGGCTCTCCTACTGTGGGCACCTTTACTGTCCTTTCGGGCCCACTGGACAGGATAGTCTGCTTCTCAAGATTCTAATAAATTCTTTTTGTACATCATTTGGAGCGACTCTTGAGAAGCCAATTTGGGTAGGTGTAATAGTCCCAAACACAGGTTTTGCAAAAGAATTCACAGTCTCAGTCTGCAAGCGAGGATTTTTGTTTTTTGTTTTCTTTGTTTTTTTTTGTTTTGTTTTTTTTTTTTTTGGCAAAAATGGATTTATTTCACTGAAAACTTTCCCTCAGTGAGCCACTTCCTGATTAGGAAGATAGTGGAGTTTGGGGTACAAAGTCTTGTTTTTTATTTAGCCTTTTACGGTTTGGAGGTAGGGAGCAATTAGGGGCTTATTTCCAAATCAATAGGGGTAGTGATTGTTTCCCAGACCAAAGTGATTCCCAGATCAGTTGGAGATGGGAGTTTCTAGTGAGAATCAAATAGTTTGGGGGGGGTGGAGGAGGGGAGGGGAAAGGGAAGAGGGGAAGATTCAGGTGGGTGAGGATCATTTTAGGAATTTTCCCAGTCCAGGTGGCCCACCTTCCACAAAGATCCAGGCACACAGAGTTCTATTGATGAGAATTGGGATATCTAAATGAAATTAGGTTTAATTGAGGTCCAGTGGCAGGTTTGGGGTACAGGGAGTCAAATTGAGCTCCCCTGCAGTCCCTTTGGATTCAGCGCAAGGATACAGAGTTAAATGAGGTCTAGTAGCAGCACAAGAGTCCCCTGTAAAGGAATTTACAGACCTGAAAACCTAAATTGATAAAAGAGGTTTATTATGGGGTTTGGAAGTAAAGTCTAGTTAGTAAAGTTGAAGGTAGAGGTAAAAGACACTGGAACCAGGGTTCCAGTGGGCAGAAATCCTTCGACAGGCCAGGTGTAATGCTGCCATGTTTGGGACCTCTGCAAAGAGAGGACTCCAGCTTGGCTCTTTTAATAGCTAAAGAGGCCTGTGGGTGGAGTTTCAGGTTGGCTCCTGGCTGAGTTTCAGCCAGGGCTAGAATTTGCTAAGTGGGGGTTGGGAAACCTGAGCAGATCATTAGAATGGGGGTTGGGACAGCCCAAGTTGGCTCAGATCCAATGGGGCACTAGTCTTAAAGGGACCACAACCCGTGTCACTATTACATCAGTTTTATGGAAAAAAAACAAAAAACACAATAGATAAACCTTTGCTTAATTTGATCAGAAAATGTTAAGAAAAAACAAAAAACAAAAAAACAAATCACCAGCAACAATTGAATGCCCAAGGGGCCACAGCTCAGTCTCACTTACTCATAATTCAACTCTCCCAACTTCTTGTCTCCAGCTGCCATCCCATCCTGGTGACCCCTCTGTGCTCTTATGCTACTTTCTAGTTTTCTTGTATGTGGATTGTAAGCTTCTGAAAGTCAGGGACTTTCATTTTGCTCCTCTCTGTGCCGCCAGCTCTTAGCACAGTGCAGTTTGTATAAGAAGTATTTGTTGTTTATGTTCTCAAAGAGAACCGTGACATCAGGGAGCTGATACCACGATATGCAAGTGAATTGTAGCTAAGTGAGGAAGAACAGTGCAAGGCCACCTGCCTCACTTTCCCCTCCAGAGCCATGTGGGTCTAGTGGCCAGATATAGATCAGGATGACTGGAGATGACACCGGATACTATAGGAAACCTTGATCTTTTTAAGCTAAGGTCTTTAACAGGACTCAGTTTGTACTGATTCAGTGATTAAGGTCAGGTAACAACTGAGGCAAAGAATATCCTCTTTTTCCCAATCAAAAAAAATCTAAATAAAGCTGGAAGGGGAAGACCCTCAGAGTTTTTTACCAAAACAAAAATAATTGATATTTACTTTTGTTGAGTCAATCAGGATCCAAAAAGTGATCAACTGCAGCCTGGCCTAGAACCTGTTGTTGACCAGTTAAAGAGAGTCTGGTTGGTCTTGGTTTAAGACTCAGTCCTTAAGAAAGAAATCTAGCCACTAAAACAAACCCCAAGATATCTTGGGAGGGTTCAGTGATCCAAAAGAAAAAAAAAAGTTTTTAAGAGCATCTGAAGGTAAGGATGTGATACCCTATGTAAACAGAGGGAGGAAAGGAGGAAAGGGAAGGGAAGGAGGGCTATCTGCCTATCTATCTAAGCATGGTTATGTGCTTTCCTGCCATGTCCTTACTTAGCTTGTATCATTTTTGTTCCACCCTTTTCAGTCCAAAGGTTATTTTCTTTGGTTGAGCAAACACAAGCTAAATAAAGTTGAGAGAGAGAGAGACAGAGATAGAAAGTGTGTGTGTGTGTGTTTGTGTGTGTGTGTGTGTGTGTGTGTGTGTGTGTGGACCCTTCTCTATCTGCTAATCCATCACATCCTTTCTCTTTGATCTCCTTTCACAAATGCATTATATACTCTCAAATCCTCACTTTCCTTGTCCTATTATACTATATGTGCCTTGCCAAACTCCAGCCCTGAATTATCCACACTCTATATCTATTCCTATTTTCAGTCCTACTGAATCCTCTAGAAAAAGGTACCCAAGCGGGCTCCCTGAATCCACCATAAATTGATATTATTGGGGCAGCTAGGTGGTGCAGTGGACAGAGTGCCAGCCCTGAAGTCAGGAGGACTGAGTTCAAACCTGATCTCAGACATTTAACACTTCCTAGCTGTGTGACCCTGGGCAAGTCACTTAACCCCAATTGTCTTAGAAAAGAAAATTGATATTATTTACTCTCAACAGAAACTTCACAGCTTCACAGCAGATGGTTAGTTTTCCATCCCCTCAAGCTTTCTTTTCCCTTTCCCCAATATTTCCTCATACTGATCTTACTTGGAAACTCTTAACCTCTTACCTGTACCATCGCAATGAACTCCTTCTTTGTCATTTCCCTCTCCAGTTCATCCTTAGCCCAGCTGTCAAACTGGTTTTCCTAAAGCATAAATCTGACCCTTTGGCAATCCCTATGATCTCCATATATCCTCTGTTTGACATTTTAAGCCTTTTATAATCAGGTTCCAACCTGCCTTTTTGACCTTGTTGCATATTACTCCATTTTACTGATCCTCATACAGGTCCTCCATCTCCAGCCTCCATGCTTTTGTACTGGCTGTCCCGAATACCTCCAATGTCCTTCTTCCTTGATCTTAGATGGAATTAGATTCTATAAGACAGAATAAGGTCAAGCACCACTTCCTATTCAAGACTTTTACTAATTCTTAATATACACAACTGATGACCCCGAAAAGAATGTTTTTACCCTCAATTCCTTGGTGCCATCAAATGGCCCAACATTTGAAATGGACACAATACTTTAATGATAACAGGTAGCATTTATATGGCATTTACTATGTGCAAGATATGGTGCTGATGAGGTACAGTTTCTGGGAGAAATATAGCAGTAATCCTGAGGTCCCCTAACCTTAGGATGCTATTGTTCTGTCAATGATTCTAAAGTCTCCTAGCCTTGAGAATGTAATATAATTACAATCTGTGATAACCAAACTCCTGAGACAATAGTGAATAGATCACCCCTCAAACCTACCTGTAAGTCATAAAATTAGCAAATAAATAACTTGAAGCTCTGGTCTCTTTAACTTTTCTTATACATTTGTCTTCATGCTCCTAGTTCTTTGCTAAATCCTTTTAGGAATTTAGTCCACTTCAATTGGTGTTACAGTTGTGATGTCTTTCCCCTTCCTTTTCCCCTTTCCCTTCCCCTTCCCCCATGCCAAGTGATATCTCCCGTAACTCCACTATGCTGCCCAATACCTCTTTTCTTCCTTACAGCTAACTAACTCTTTTAGGGTGCTAAACCCTTTTCAGGATTTAGCCTACCAGCTAAGGGTATGCTCCAACTTTATGGGTTGCTCCTTTTCTACTGGGTAA
The DNA here is from genome assembly GCF_048593235.1 of Sminthopsis crassicaudata. Lineage (NCBI taxonomy): Eukaryota > Metazoa > Chordata > Mammalia > Dasyuromorphia > Dasyuridae > Sminthopsis > Sminthopsis crassicaudata. The sequence continues at coordinate 57,039,777 of NC_133623.1, read as the reverse complement.
TTGTGAGTTCCCCTGAGGAACTTGTCTTTCATATGCACTCCCATTCTATTTCACATTTACCATTCCCAGTGTCTGGTGTATCCCTTCATTTTGCCTGCAACCTATTCCCCCAAATAAACCTACCTTTTGCCGAAGACAATGGCCATTGTGAATTCTTCACATGTGTTGTGTCACAGTTCTCTTTAATTGTCTAGACTCAGTTTTCCTAATTGGTTCTGCCTCAGTTTCCCTAATTGTTCTGCCTCAATCCCCTTAGTTTATATAAACTATTAGTTTATTAGTTGCAAAATCCCCCTTCCCCCCTGTTAAGATTCTTACAAGGTGCTAAGTCACTGGAGTGGATATAATTATCTAATTTAGCATGGTACTTAACAATTCTCTAGTTCAGAGTTCACACCTTTCACACTTTTAAGAGAGCATACTTTTAAGGAGCCCCCACAAGCCCAAGGAGTACCCACAAGCCCATTCTCTGGGAGGATATAAGGAGCCAGGATTCAGGGAGGAGGAGTCAAGATTTCATTCCCATGTCTACATTTGTGCTGGCTGGAGACAATGGAGAAGACAAGAGGCTGGAGGCTGGAGGACTAACCTTTAGATTTCGAGACATTCTGACAAGAGCTCTCAAGAGCCAAGAGGAGAGATAGGCCTCTACTAAAGCTAAGCAGGCCCCAGGAAAAGATTCAAGACTTTGAAGAACACAACATAGTACCTGGACTTTAACTCCTGGCTGCATTTTGGGATTACTGAACTGAAAGGAAGGCTGCCTCCAGAAGCTCCCCTAGAAACCTCCTCCCAGAGAAGGATCACAATCTAGAGAAACAGAAGAACATTACACCCCTCCACTCTGGTTCATGAAGACTGATGTAACTCAGGGCTATTTGCTCTAAGGTTGTAAATTTTCAATGTGTAAATTCAGAAAGGGGAACTCCAGACATTGTGTCTGGAGTCTGACATTTTCTTAACTCCCAGTTGGTTAGAATTTATGGTCCTACCCCCCAACCTGTCAGAACTGGATTTATGGTTCCTTCCTGGAGATTCCTGCTCACCAGAGTTTGGACTCCACCCTCCCCACCCCCCACCCCGCCTTTGTTTAGCTACTGTGTATAAATATGTCATGGAGAACTTGCATTGGCTGCTAGATACTGGATTCTTGGAGACCATAGTCTCATTCAGCCCTGGGGCCAAACCATGGATCCATTTGGTCCCAGTAAATCTCTCCCTTTCAAATAAAATATTAAAAACTCTAATCTCTATCTTGCCTCAATTTCTCCAGGATTACACATGAATAAACCCCAACTTTTCGTGCCTGGCATTATTTGGTGACAAACCATAGATCACATCAATGTTAAACAATTTACAAAAGTCATCTCATTTAATTCTCAGGTGAAAAGGAAACATAGCTACCAGGAGTGGTCAATAGTTTCAGGAGAGCAGTTGATTGAAAAAAGGATATTATATAAAATAGCATAATGAAGATTCATTCATGATATGGAGCAACCATGACAAGACTTTTATCCCAGATTTTAGAGGGGGCTATTTATTGGGTGAATTAACACAAAAGAGTTAGCAAAGAAAGGGATTTTAACAATTAATAATTAACAAGGAGAAAGACAAGCTCCCTAATAGAACCCACAATTAACCAGAAGGAAAACACCACTAAAGGGTATATTTGCCATGAAGTAGGAGTATGACACCTGAGTGCCCTTCTAGCTTCCTTAGGGAGCATTATAATTCTATCAGTACTTTCAGGCTTTCTCAGCTAACACTCTCCTAGTTACCCAGGACCTCATCGGTACATACTATTATTATCCCATTTTATAGCTGAGAAAGCAGAGACAAAGAGAAGTGAAGTCATAAACATAAATATTCATATATATATATATATATATATATATATATGGATTGCATAACTGTCAGCTCTTATTATTTCTCAACCTTTACCTAGCTTTTGACATTGCTGATCACCCACTTTTCTTTCCTTGCTTTCTGTATGGTAGTCTTTGTTCTCTTCCTTAATATTAGATTACCAAACTCAGCTCTTTCCTTTTGTTTCTTTTTTGTTTCTTTTTAGCTCTTTCCTTTTCTGACATACTACCCATCTCCTGTATTTCCTAAAGATCTGTCCTGTCCCATGGGGAAGACTTCCATACCTCTACCTCTGTCCTTCCTCCAGAACTCCAATTTAAGTCTTCCTTCAAGATTCAGGCTTGAAGCCCACCTTCTGGAGGAAGTCTTTCCTGATGGTGCCCTCCTTCCCCAGACTCCCTCATGTTTATTTTGCATATTCTATGCATGTACCTACATACTTACATATTGACTTCCTCCATTAGAAGATAAACTCTTGGAGGCATATCTGCTTTTATACTACCAGTGACTAGCAGGCTGTACCCAGCACATGGGAATAAGAAGAATAACTAGCATTACTATTATTATGAACCAGTGGGTGAGCACTTACTTCCCTCCCCTCATGCAGAAGTAACATTGCCGTCCATATTCTCTACACCAGTGAATTAGATTTAAGTGAGGCAGGACAAAATACATGCAGAGATAGTTTTCAACATTTGTTTTTTAAGACTTTATATTCCACTTTTTTCTTTCTCCCTCCCTTACCTCCCCCCTCTTAAGGCAGCAGCAAGTAATCTAATATATATTAAATATATTCAATTCTTTTTTTTTTTTTTTTTTTTTTTTTTTTGCTGAGGCAATTGGGGTAAGTGACTTGCCCAAGGTTGAACAGCTAGGAAGTGTTAAGTGTCTGAGGTCAGATTTGAACTCAAGTCCTCCTGACTTCAGGCCAGGTGCTTTATCCACTGCACCACATAGCTGCCACAATATTTGATATTTTTCATGTACAAGAAAAATCAAGACAAAGGGGGAAAAATATGAAAAAGAAAAAAACAAAGTGAAAATACTATGCTTCAATTTATATTCCATCTCCATAGTTTTCTCTCTGGATGCAGATTGTATTTTCCATCTAAGTCTGTTGAAATTGTCTTGGATCACCTAATTGTTGAGAAGAGCCATGTCCATCAGAGTTGATCATCACATAACCTTGTTGTTGTGTACAATGTTCTCTTGGTTCTGCTTACTTCACTTCATCCATTCAAGTAAGTCTTTCCAGGCTTTTCTGAAATCAGTTCGCTCCTCATCATTTCTTACAGAACAATAATATTCCATAACATTCATAACCATAACTTATTCAGCCATTCTCCATCTGATTGGCAGCCACTCAGTTTCCCGTTTCCTGCCACTCCCAAAAGGGCTGCCACAAACACTTCTGCACATGTGGGTCCTTTTCCCTCTTTTATGATCTGTTTGGATCACAGACCCAGTTAACCATTTTAAGCAGTTAAAAATCTTATATTTTCATGATGTAATTGATCACCAATCAATCAATAAGCATTTATTAAGTGCAAGACTAGTTGGCCCAGAGCATAAATGGATGGACTTGGTGTCAGGAGCACCTGAATTCAGCCTCAGGTATTTCCTAGCTGTATGACTGGGCAAATAATGTGCAAAGAGCTTTACAAAGATTATCCCATTTTGCACTTAAAGCAAGCCCAGTGCTAGGCCTCCTGAACATCTCTTCGTCCCTTGCCAAGCCCTTTTTCAGAGCTTCTTGCCCACCTGTGATCTTCGTCCCTTGTCAAGCCCTTTTTCAGAGCTTCTTGTCCACCTGTGATGTCCATTGGCCACCCCACTCTCCACCTATGATTCTAAAAAGCTGTAGCATGTGTGGTAGCCACATCCTGATAAACCAGTTTGAGGGTAACCAAGGAGACTCAAACCCACAAGTAGGTTAGGGGGACATCTACTTTAGGATGACAAGGATTCCTCCACATAATGGACAGATGAAGAAGGCTGGAACAGACTCTTAGAACTTGGTTGAAGATTAAAATCGAAGGTGCAGCTAGGTGGCGCAGTGGATAGAGCACCAGCCCTGAAGTCAGGAGGACCAGAGTTCAAATGTAGACCAGACAGCTAATACTTCCTAGCTGTGTGACCCTAGGCAAGTCACTTAACTCCAATTGCCTCTGGGGGAGGAAAAAAAAAGATTAAGATTGAAGATGCCAGTGTCATCTACTGTATCTTGGGCCATTCCATCCCCAATCCTCTTGGTTTTTGTCCTGCCTCTGGAAGAAAATAAGGCTGACAACTTTGTGCAACTATCTCACTTAAATCTGATTCACTGATGTAGAAAACAGGGATGGAGATGTTGTTTCTGCATGAGGAAGGTAAAGGCCAATGGGAGAGATCATTAGGGTGGAGAATTCTGCCTTCAAGTGGGGGAATTAAGCACTCTGGATAGGCTGTAACCTCTGTCGGACTCAGCAGATGGGGAATCAGGAGGAGAAACTTTTTTATTTTAGCAAAGTGCATAAAGAGTTATGCTTTCACTCTCGAGGGAATGCTATTTTGTAACACTGTTTTTGCAAGATTGTGGCTTCCTCCACCAGTCTACAGAGTTCTTGGTGAGATACTTGTCTCTTACAACTAGCAAGTCACTGGTCCTCTTCAAAAAAATGAAGGATGAACAGAGCAATCCTGGGAGGAGGTGCTGTCATTATTCCCATTTTACAGTTGAGAAAACTGTCAGGCAGAAGTTAAGTGACTTGCCTAAGGTCATACAGCTAGGGAATCTCTGAAGCTGGATTCAGGTGTTCTGTTAATTAGCACTTAATAAATGTTTGTTGATTGGTCACCAATTGCTGGCTGGACATCCCCACTTGTAAGTTCAGGCATCTCAAACTCAGACTTGTCCAAAACCTAATTTTTTACTTGATCTTCCCCCCCCAAAAAAAAAGTATATTGGGTAATAGGCCAGTGTTGCAAAGTCTCAGAAGAACTTATAGACTGAGCCCTTCTCCAAATCAAGAGGCAAAAATTTTATTATGTGGCCAACAGCAGGCTAATTCCATCTGGGGTTTTTAACAATTAACAAGGGAAAGCTGAGAGCTAAGGTCCCCAGAGGAACTCAAATTAACCAGGGGGAAGATATTAAGGAGATTCCATTAAGTGTGGCAAGTTCCTAATGACTCTGTAAGGGGGGCTAAATTCCTATAGAAGCAGTTTTAGCAAGGGATAATGCTCCATAGGTGGACTAATCCTAAAAAATAGTTGGGGGAGGAGGGATTGCAGTAGAGTAGGTCTTTGATAGAAATATAGCTTTGGGGGTGGATATCATAGTTTAGCTCTCTGATTAGATCCATTTCATTGAATCTATGATCCAGTATTAGATTATCAACTTAGCTTTCTGATTAAGTACAATGAACTGTGGTGTCCTGAAGATTTAGTCAATACCAGGTAATTCACAAGGAATAAAAGACTTACTTAAGGAAAAAGGTCCACTTTAAAGAGATAATTCTATCAGTGCTTCTCCCTGCTAGCTTCTGGAAAGTATCTTGGACAGTAAAATTGAAGCTCTCTCCTGATACCACTACCTGCTCCCAAAGACCTGGGATCCTATTCAGTTCCCTTCTTTTCCTTTTCTGATTCATTTTACAGATGAGGAAACTGAGGCAAATAGTGAAGTGACTTTGTAATGCCAGAGAAACTGAGTCAAGATAGAGATGAGAGAGTTTTTAATATTTTATTTGAAAGGGAGAGATTTACTGGGACCAAATTAGGATCCATGGTTTGGCCCCAGGGCTGAATGAGATTATGGTCTCCAAGAATCCAGTATCCAGCAGCCAATGCAAGTTCTCCATGCCATATTTATACACAGTAGCTAAACAAAGGCAAAGGGGTGGAGTCCAAACTCTGGTGAGCAGGAATCTCCAGGCAGGAACCATAAATCCAGTTTTGGAAGATTGGGGGGTAGGATCATAAATTCTAACCAACTGGGAGTTAAGAAAATGTCAGACTCCAGACATAATGTCTGCAGTTCCCCTTTCTGAGTTTACACATTGACAATTTACAACCTAAGAGCAAATAGTCCTGAGTTGCATTAGTCTTCATGAACCAGAGGTGGGGTTTGCAATAAAGGGGATTGAGGCAGAACAATTAAAGAAACCAAGGCAGGACCAATTAGGGAAACTGAGGCAGAACAATTTAGGGAAACTGAGCCAGAACCAATTTAAGGAAACTGAGTCAGGACAATTAAAAAGAACTGTGGCACAACAACTTGTCCAGAGTCACACAGCTAGTAAGGCCAGATTTGAACTCAGGAAAATAAATCTTCCTAACTCTAGGCCTAGTGCTGTACCCATTATGGCACCTAGCTTCCCCAGCCATATTTTATCATGCATCTGAAAACATGTTTCTCAGAAGGCATCCATAAGCATCACCAGGCTACCAAAGGGCCACAAAAAGTGATTAAGACTCCCAGTTTATGGGGAACCTTCCCAGGTTTTTTGTGTTGCCATCACCCTCCAGAAGTAGTCTGGTATTATTTATCTCTTTGCACATCAGTCCCCCCCACTTCCCCTCGAAGTTCAAAATAAGCTTCCGGAGGGCACTTCTAGCTCCAGTCCATTGCCCACTGCCTGAAAACTGACTGAAAGTGGAGCTAAAAAAACCTTTGTGGAAGTGAGTTCCTCCCTCTGCTTTCCCACTGGTCTGGAAGAGGTTGAGAGTTACCCAACTCCCCCAAGTACAAACCATTTCCAGTTCTTTAGACTCTCTTTTCTTTTGGTTTAGAACTCACCTCCCTCAGGTCAGCAGAAGCTTAGCTCAATCCGTGCAGCTGATTCTGAAGTGATAACCACCACAGGGCAGTCATTCATTTCCTGTCTGTTAGGTCAACTTCATTTTTCAAGGAATTTGGAGTCGCTGTGCCTCCCACTTTTCCGGAGATGCTGATAGGGAGCAGCTAGGTATGCTGCCTTCTTTTGTTCCTTAATCTAGAACCAGGTTTTCTAATTCCTTTTTTTCAGCCAGAGCTGAAAGTCTAGAATATTTGAAGTTTTTCTAAAAAGATAGACATGTACTAGAAGTGCCCATTTTTGTGTTCCAGACTAGTGCAAGTAAAGATGATGGGCTTGGGGGGGAATACTACTCCTCAACTAGAAGATTCTCATTAATTTAATTAAATATAAAAAACAAAACCAGCCTTTATTCAGGACCTGGGCTTGCCACTGGATGGCTAACTAGGCTGGGGTTATAAAGACAAAGAAACAGTCTGCCTGCCCAGAAGGAGTTTACTTTGGGGGAGGGGAGAGCTTTTTCATAGACTTTCTTTACTTTCTCATTCTCTGCCACAAATGAAGTTTAAGATACGAATGGTTTCCATAGCATTTTCTCTCAGAATCTCCCCAAGGGATCCCTAGGATCATGCCCCAGCGCCCAGTCCCTGGAATTAGACCAGTTTTCAAATTTGATTTCAGAAATGTACTAAGTGGTGTGATCCTGGACAACTCACTTAACCAGTTTTGCTTCAGTTTCCTCATCTATAAAATGGGAGTAATAATAACACCTATCTCGTAGAAAATTGTTATGAGGGCCGAGTGAATGAATAGTTGTGAATCACTTAGCCCAGAGTCTGGCAGATAGTAAGTTATAAAAAGTGTGTTATTCTTGTTACGTTCTCCTTCTTTGTCACTTTAGGCTCTCCTATCTGTATTCGCAGATTCTCCTTTTTTCCTCAGTTTCCCCGTCTTTCCCTCTATCTCCTCAGTCTTGTGGCCTCTCTCCATAATTCTACCGTTTTTCAATATCTGACTTTCCTCCGGTCCTTTGCTTTCTCTTCTCTTTTCCTCAGTTTCTCTTCTACAAGTCTCCCATTCTCGGACCCGCTAACCTCTCCTATTTCCCTCCGCTTGGATTTGGGGGGTTACCCTAGTCAGGCACTTATGCGCGTGCGCGCGTGACCGGGGAGGGGGGGATGAGGAGGAAACAGCTTGTGGTCGCCGATATGGGCTAGGAGGAAGCCTGCCTGAGTAATAGCTTTTTGGGTGGGGGTGGGGGTGGGGTGGATGGCTTACTGGAAAAGTCAAGCAATCTCCTCCACGAGCAAGGTAACCGAACTGAGCTTTGGAAGCGATTTCTTGCTTTTGGCTTGGCTGCAGGATGGTGTCCGAGAGTGCGAGAGGCAGGTGGGACCCGCTACTATCCCGGTCTGATCCTCATTTCTCCTGCGGGGATAGTGGGTTGCTTGGAAAGTTAAAAAGCTGAATAGTTTGGGTTTTTACCTCTTTCTTCAGTCTAAAGTTGGAAGCGCGAGCCCCAGGCTCGGTACTCGGCCCTTCCAGTTATTGCCAGATGTTGGAGGCGGGGCACAGATTCGTATAGAAGCCAGGGACTCCAATTGCAGCGTCGGGAAGATTTCAGGGAGGAAAGACAGCCCTCTCTCCCCCCCTTCCCCCTCCCCCCCCCCAATTTCAGCGGGGCCTCGGACTGGTCCAGGGCGTCGAGGATCTGGAGGAGGGGGGCGGATACCCGAGGCTCTCTCAACGAGCTTCGATCTCCGCTGGGGAGACTGCCTCTTGGTCCCTCCCCTCCTCTCTTCCCGTCCCCTCTCCCTCCTACTTCTTCAAGCCCCTCCCCAAGGTGGGACTCCGGACGGAGGCGTCCGTCTGGATCCCAAACTCGCTCCTCCCGTTGGCAGCTTCGCCGGGCTTCGCTTTTTCCAGCCAGGCTGGGACACGTCGCCTGAGCCTGAGACGGTGCTGGTCTCCGCCGCGGCACTTTTGTCCCGGGACTCCGGGGATTCTCGGGTAGAGGGCTTGGGGAAGAGACCCCCTCGGTGCCCCACGCCGGGGGCTCCCCGCCCGAGCGCGTCTGTCCCGCGCTGAGAAAGGCCCTCGCGCCCGGACGCCTGCGTCTCCCCGCCGGAGCCAAGTCCCCCTGGCCCTACGTCCTGGACGTCCTGACTTTCTCCGCCGTGGGCTCGTCTCCCCGACTTCTCCACCGACTCTCGGACGCCCGAGTCTTCCCAGATCCGGGGAGCCCTCGGCTTCGGGACACTTAGGTGTCCCCGCTGGGGGGGGGCGATTTTCCAGCCCTAGCCGCTTCCACCCCCCCACCCCCGTCGGGACTTTCCCCAGCTCCCGGACGCCTGGGTTTACCTCCATCGGGAGGCCGGAGCCCGAGGGCCCGGGCGGAGATGCGGCGGGGGGCGCTCCTGGCCCTGGCCCTGCTGGTGTACGCGGGCTACCTGCTGCTGGGCGCCCTCCTGGTGTCGGCGATCGAGCGGCCCCACGAGAGCCGGCTGCGCGCCGAGCTGCGGGCGCTGAAGGGGGAGCTCCTGGAGCGCAGCCCCTGCCTGGACGACCCGACGCTCGAGCGCTTCCTGGCGCGGGTGCTGGAGGCCGGCCGCCACGGGGTGTCGGCGCTGCGCAACGCCTCGGCGCCCTCCAGCTGGGACTTCTCCTCGGCGCTCTTCTTCGCCAGCACGCTCATCAGCACCGTGGGTGAGCGCGCCCGGCGCCCGCCGGCCCGGCCTCCCCGGCCCTCCCGCCCAAGTTCCTCTGCCCCCTCTCGCGATCCTCCCCCTTCCTCCCCTAAGCTTCTTCCCCTCCCCCCCCAAAACTTCCTCTTTGTTTTTAGCTTTTAACCTGTGGTTGGAAGCCAAAGGGGAGGGGAAATCCCAGCTGGTCCAGCCTCCCCCAACCCGGGTGAACCTAGAGCTTCCTAGCTAGTTCTGGAAGGAGAGGGGGACAGTTCGCTGGAGAGGCCCCGGTCCAGGACTAGTTTCCCTTCCCTGCCCCCTCCAACCTCCAGACACTTCTGGGGAGGGATCTTGGAAGCTCTCCTAGCTGCCTCCCAACCTGTGTCCTCGCAGGGGCCTGAGGTTCCAGCCTCTAGCCTAGCTCTTCACCCCCGACCCCCCTGAAGCCTTCCTTGATCGGCGAACGCCCCTAGATCTCCTGCTGTCTGCAGCAGAAGCAGTGGGACCAGCAGCCTCTAGTCCCATCCCAGGGTCCCTTCCGCGAGCCTTTGCTCCATCACCCGGAGATTCCATGCCAGGGAGTTCTAGGCCAGTTTTCCCCACAAAGCCAAGTCTGAGGCGGCACTGTGGATGGAGAATGCTGGGAAGAAGGGCTGGAACACAGAAAAAACCCTTTTTTTTAAACCCCACCTCTTCCTCCAAGGGATTGTGGAGAGGTAATTTGAGAAGCGTTCTGGAGGACAGTTTCCCAGCTATGAAAACAGGGAGGAACCAATTGGAGCTTCCCAGGAAAGCTTCCCAGACTAACAGGGACAATGTGTTTTACAGCAAGGGATGCAAAACTTGGAATCAACAAGAGCTGGGTTCGGATCCCGCCACAGCCGTGTGATGCTAGGCCACTCCATTTTTCTGGGTCTCACTTTCCCCATCTGTCAGATCAAAGAGTCAAACTAAACAGATGTTTTTCATTTCAAAACCTAGGATGCTAGAAATAATTCATTTGCCTCAGCAGGGAAACTGAGCCCCTGGCAGGGTTACCGGCTTGCTGAGATCCAGTCTTTGGGCAGGAATTGGCAGCTTGATGGGGGAGCACAACTTAGAAATGCCATCCTGCCCCCCACGCCCTCCATGAAGCTGGCTCCTCTCTTACTTTTGTTCTTCCTTCTCATCCCTAGGTTATGGCTATACCACCCCTCTGTCGGATTCAGGCAAGGCTTTCTCCATCTTCTTTGCCTTGCTCGGGGTGCCGTTTACCATGCTGGTGCTGACTGCCACGGCCCAGCGCGTGGCCTTGCTGGTGACCCACACGCCACTGCGTTGGCTGCAGTTACATCGAGGCTGGGACCGAAGGCTGCTGGCCCGCTGGCACCTGGTATTGTTGATGCTAGGGGTTCTGGCCATCTTCTTCCTGCTGCCGGCCGCCATCTTTACCTATTTGGAGCAGGCCTGGACTTTCCTTGATGCCTTCTACTTCTGCTTCATCTCCCTTTCCACCATTGGGCTGGGGGACTATGTGCCTGGTGAACAGGAAGGTCAGAAGAACAGGGGCCTCTACAAGGTGCTGGTCACAGGTGAGTAGTGGATCTATCAGCAAAGGATCTGGGATCCCTAAACCCCCTGCAAAGGGCTAATTAGGGGAACTTGGGGAAGGTATGATTCTGTGCACGGGGAGCCATCACACACACACAATCACACACACCCCAGTCTGAAAGGGCAAGGTTTTAGCCTGTGTCTCACCTGGATCTGGGAGTCCTTGGGTCATGCTGTTGCCAACATTTATTTCCTATTCCTTTCCTTTACACTCAGTGTACCTGTTCCTGGGACTGGTGGCCATGGCTCTACTTCTCCAGACCTTCCGGCGTGTGGCTGATCTCCATGGATTGACTGAGCTTGTTCTGCTGCCCCAGGAGTGCCAGGATGAGGAGGAGGAGGAGGAGCGCACAGATATCCTGGACTCGAGAGTTCATTCCATTCACCAGCAACTCAACTCTGGCACCCACTCAGACTATGCGTCCATCCCCCGGTAGCCTCCATCCCGTTCCCCTTGCCCAGGCCTTTTCCTAGGGGGCCAGGAATGGACTTTGGACAAGACTGAGCCCCATTTGATCCTTGCTGTGACTGTTCCCTGGGTCTAATTCCTGAGCCCAGCTGTCCCTTGGCATGGGATAATATTACAAGTATTCCCCATCTCATTTGATGCCAGCTGTGCCCAAGTGTGATTGGGAGGGAAAGGCTGGAAGAAGAGGGCATGGGTTGGGAAGGGAAATCCCTGTCTGGGTCCCAATTCCCACACTCACAAGCGTCCTTCAAGCTTCAGAGATTCACCTTGGGGTGAAGAGATAAATGCCCCAGGTTTGCAAGACTTACCATCTGAGTAACCAGGAAGAGGAAGGCAAGGTCCTTTCAGGAAGAGAGGAGTTGCAATTTTTGAGTTAGTCACTTTCTCTACTCTGTTTTCCCTTCTGTACAATGAAGAAGTTGAACTAGATAGTCTCTCAAGAATCCTTTCAGCCTTTTCAGTGGGTCTTTTTCATATCCCAACTAGGCATCTCTCTCCCATTTCTTATTCAATAGAGTCAGTAACTAGGACTAGGTGATCAGGATTTAATATTGGGGCATCCAAATTTAGGGTCCCTGAATACAAGATGCACTTCTCCCTCTGGCAGCCAAATTGAAGGTAGATTACTTTGTCCCTGCCTCCTACTTGCCTTGGGCACAAATCCCTAATTATAGCTCTTCCCTCACTCTTTATATTCTGGTTATGATTACTGTTGCTCTTTCCTTTTCAAAGAGGAGCATATGACATCGGGAGGGTGATGTCTTGACTTGCAAGTGAGTTGAATTTAAGTGAGTCAGATTTGAAGATAGCCCCAGATGCTTCGGGAGACCGTGGTCTTTTTTTATTTCCCAGGTCTTAAATTTGTCTGAGGCAACACCCATTCAGTAATTAAAAGCTAGGTAAGAATTGAGGCAAAAGAAGCCCAGTTTTCCTTCATAAAGAATAAACTTAGGAGGGGAAGAATTAGCAAGCTTTGTATGTAGGGAACTCCTTTTTCTTCACCTATTCCTATCTGCTTTCTCTTTGACCTCATAGGCTGTAGGAATGATTCCTTGGGAAAAGGTAGTGGTTTATAGAGTTGGAAGCAAAACCAGTGATCTTTCCCTCTATCCCTGCCTATCCCCACGCCCTAGGACTGCCTTTCTTCCACTAGGTACAATGTGGAGTCTACTTGGTCCCAAGTTTGGTGAAAGAAAAATTTTGACCTTTGCCAGAAACAAAATTATTTTTATTTAAAAAATTAGAAGGGGGCAGTTAGGTAGTGCAGTGGATAGAGCACCAGCCTTGAATTTAGGAGGACCGGAGTTCAAATCTGGTCTCAGATACTTAACACTTCCTAGCTGTGTGACCCTGGGCAAGTCACTTAACCCCAGCTACAGAAAAAAGAAAAAAATTAGAAAAATTAAAATTAAAAAAAATTATTTTTAATACACATTGCTTTAGGAATCATGGTAGAAGAGAAAAAATCAGAGCAAAAGGAAGATTTATGGAGAGATTTAAAAAAAATGAACATAACCATGTGTGAGAGACAAAATTCTTAATCCAATGATTCTAGTTATAAGCATATCTGTAAAAAAGTCCAGTCCTGCCTTGGAAAATCTTTGCATAAGCCATTTTCCACATACAATTTCTAGGATAGTGTGAATTCATCAATAGATGTGACTTCTTTTTCCCTCTAGTGGTCAAAAGTGGTACTGCTCAAGTCAAAGAGAAAAGTTACTTCTCTCTCCCTCTAGTGGTCAAACGTGGTACTGCTCAGGTCTTAGCAAGGATATCAGGCACCCAGAGTAGTTTTAGAAATGCTATTGACTGACTGCTCATAATTAAGCTAGGGCCTCTTACTTTTTCCTAGCCAAGAAAAGTCCAAATGGGGTCCAAAAGTCAGACATTTCATGAACAGCATTTAAGCACTTAACTGCCTCAGTTTCCCTATTTGTATAATGGGAAATAATAGTACCTATTTCCCAAGGTTGACAGGAAGATAACACACTATGTAAATACTAGCTGTTGTTGATAAGATTTTCTAAGGGGGGGGGGAATCACATAGGACAATACAAAGATACTGAAAAAAAGCTTCTATATGACGGGGACAGGATAAGTGTGAAACAAAACCAAAAATTCTAGTAATGGCTAAAAAAAGCAAACAATAATTTTTGTTAACTTTTTTCCCACATAGGCCTGACTCTTCATGACCCCATTTGAGGTTTTCTTGGCAGAGATGGTAGTGGTTTGCTATTTTCTTCACCAGCTCATTTTATAGATGGAAAACTGAGGAAAATAGGTTTTAGTGACTTGCTCAGCATTATGCCAATTAACCAGGAAAAAGACCACTAACAATAGGAAAGCCCATAAAGCAGGCCTTTCCTAATGAATCCACAAAAAATTGGGGGGTTACGACATTGGTAGGCTAGCCCCAAAAGGCTTTGGGGAGTTAGTTAGGAAGTGAGGTACAAGTAGATTCTTGTAGGGGAAAAATAACATGAGGGTTGTTGACATTATAACTTGGCCTTCAGTGGATACAGTAACTGTGATGTTTGTCAATAAAAGGAATTGAACAAGGAATACAACAAAGTATGGATCCATTCTCTGTTGTGCTAATTTTGGCCTAACACTACTAAGAAAACACAGGTACTCCATCAATCAGTACCACATCATCTATATGTGGAACCACTGTTTACAACAAATCGAGAAGTTTTGGATGCTGTGGAGAAGTTCACTCCTTCAGTAGTACGCTTTCCAGGAACGTACACATTGATAATGAGATTGCCAGAGCGAACTCAGTGTTTGGGAGGCTGAAAGTGTGGGAGAGGGGAGGTATTAGCCTGACTACCATATGGAAGGTATACAGAGCCATTGTGCTGACCTCATTGTTGTATACCTATGAAACCAGGCCAGGAAACCGATTCACTTTCATTTGAATTGTCTCGGAAGATTCTAAAGATCACCTGGCAGGATAAGATGGCAGACACCGAGGTCCTTTCTCAACTACAAAGAGCACAACCCCATTGGGCTGGCCACATTGTTCGAATGCCAAATGTACATTTGCTAAAAAATTTATAGAGAACTCGAAGAGGACAAGTGTTCACAAAGTGGTCAGAAAAAACAATACAAGGACACTTTCAGGGTCTCTCAAGAATTTTAGAATTGATTGTACGACAATGGGAGACACTGGCACTGAGCCACCAAGCATGGAGTGCCCTCATCAAAGAATCTGCGAGCAAAGCAGAATTGAAACAGTTCAAAGAAAATGTGAAATAGGCAAAATTAGAGAAGCCACCCCAAATCTTCATAGAGACTATTTGTGTCCAATCTGTGGCAGAGCATTCTAAGCTCATATTGATATGATTAGCCACGGCTGAACACACTGTAACTCGGACTCTAACATAGTGTTGACATTTTGGTCCTCTTTGAGAAGGACAACCACCAATTGACCAACTAACACTATGCCATGTGCTAAGTTTTGTATTTTGGGTAAGATCTGCCAGAAGGGCAGCCAAATGGCTCAGAGTACAGAGCACTGGGCCTGGAATCAGAACTACCTGAGCTCAAATCCAACCTCAGATACATACTTGCTGTGTGAGCTGGCACAAGTATCCATTTCCTGATGTATATAATGAGTTAGAAAAGGAAATGTAGCTAATCACTTGGGTATCTGCCAAGAAAACCCCAGAAGATACAGACTACAGCAGCCTGCCAGTAACTGAGAAAAGGTTCTTATTGAAATAAAATGAGGATGCTTAAATTGTTACAAAATAATGTATCCTTGTTAGTGTAGCCATTTACACAAGGCAGAAGAAAACAGCCTGTGAGCATTTGTTCTGGGCCTGCTTTATACAACAGGAGTATTGATTTTTTTTAAAATTGGTTTTTAAAAATGCAATTGTAAGAATTAACATTTCTTCTTACTGCATTTACCTATATTAGATTTAGTTAATGCTCGTGGAGAATGTTTTAGAGGCTGAATGTTATCCAGTGTGCTAGCAAGCTATTCCTTCCAGTCTGGTGTCATCAACAAATATGATAAACATGCTGGTTGTGCCTTTATCAAGTCAATGATTAAAATGTTAAACATCACAGTCTCAGGCACAGATCCCTGGAACACTCCCCCAATGATCTCCTTTGTGACATTAAACCATAATGGATTAGGGGCAGCTAGGTGGTGCAGTGGATAGAGCACCAGCCTTGAATTCAGGAGGACCTGAGTTCAAATCTGGTCTCAGACACTTAAAACTTCCTAGCTGTGTGACCCTGGGCAAGACACTTAACCCCAGCCTCAGGAAAAAGAAAAACAAAACAAAACCATAATGGATTCCTAGATTCAGAGCTGGAAGGAATATTAGAGATGATCTTTTCCAATCCTGCCACTTTGAAGATGTAAAAGCTGAGGGTCCAGAGATGAACTGACAGGCTCAAAGTCCCAGAAATAGGGCTTCCAATTAAGGGCTTCCAATTAAGGTAGTGAAGGCAAAACTCGGTCAGCTACCATTCTACATCCTGAGCCAGATTCAAAAGGGGTTTAATGACCCTAAGAGTAATCATTAATAACTCAATAGTACTTTGGAAGAGTAGCTAGTGGAGTTCTCCAAGGATCCTGATTCTGCAGAGCTGAATATTTTTTTATCAATGACTTAAGATTGCATCTTAGCAAGTTTTCAGATGACCAGTGGGATGACAGCATTGGGATTCAAAAAAGACCTTAGCAGGCTAGATGGTTAGCCTGAATTATTAGGATGAAACTTTAAAAGTCTAGATGTCAAATCTTATGGTTGAGTCAAAAAACTTTCATAAGTACAAGATGGAAGAAGCGTGACTGAAAAGTCTTTCTCAGTCTTGTCTTCATCTCTCTCTCTCTCTCTCTCTCTCTCTCTCTCTCTCTCTCTCTCTCTCTCTCTCTCTCTCTCTCTCTCTCTCTTTCTCTCTCTGTGTGTGTGTGTGTGTGTGTGTGTGTGTGTGTGTGTGAATGTGCATTCTTCATTCCTTTGACCAGTTTGGATAAGAGTGAAATTCGGGTTCATATATTGTCTCTCCAGAGGGATGCTTGCTAAACTGCTCTGTCGTCTTCCAGAATGAGCCACTGATAAAAAATTTTTTCGGCAGCATCAAGAATTGGATAACTAGGTTAGTGAAGGGGCTTGAGGTAATGTTTTGAGGAGCAGTTGAAGCACTTGGGGTAGGTTAATCTGGAGAAGGGAGCACTTACGGAGAGGGAAACAATAGTGTTTGTTCTTCAGATATTTGAAGGAAAATCATATGAATGAGTTTTAGATTTATTTTGCTTTGTGCCAGGGAACAGAATTAGAACCAATAGATAGAAGTCAAAAAGAGGCAAATCTAGGTTTGTTATAAGGAAAAAAAATTCCTTCAGAATTCATATTGTTCAGGAGGGGATTCTGGAAAGGTAGTAGAGTAAATCAGAAAACTAACAACTTTCCAAATTTTTTCCACAAAAAAAGGACAGAACATTGCCTCAAAGCAGCATAAATAAACATAGGGTAAAGCAATTGTACTCTAGACAATTTGAGAAGATCCCAGGAAAGACCCCACCTCATAGGGTGGGAGGTTCCACTTGAGTGAAGTGCAAACACCAATCAATAGGCCTGCTCCGCAGAATCAACAAACAATAAGCCCTTCAGCTAGCTGGATTTAGGCGGCAACCTCAGTTTTAGAAACTTATCTCTCTATGTACAGGTTTGATGCTTAGTAGAAGATTGAAGGATCTTCCTCTGTTGAGGGAAGCCAAGCACAGTTATGTTAGCATACACTTTGTGAGTACAGTAGCAAAGAGCATAACTCAGGACTATAGCTCAATTACACTAATAGCTGCTAAAAACAAAATAAAACAAACAAATAAATTAAAAATGAATAAGCAAAGGAGAAAGAATTCAATTATACACATGTATGGTATACATGTATATTATGTATAGTGTACATACAGAAGATCTGGATTCATATTCAGAGGAAGATAATGGAATTTTTAATAGGCTCTCTCTTTTTTTAATAATAGCTTTTTATGTTTAAAATATATGCAACGATATTTTTCAACATTCACCCTTACAAAACCTAGTGTTCCAAATTTTTTTCTTCCTCCCTTCTCCCCACTCCCTCCCAATATATATTAACCATATACAATTTTATATATATATATATATATATATATATATATATATATATGTCCACAATTATCATGCTACACAAGAAAAATCAGATCAAAAAGGAAAAAATTGGTAAAGAAAACAAAACACCAACAAAAAAGGTGAAATACTACATTGTGATCTACGTTCAGTCCCCATAGTCCTCTTACTGGATGTAGATGGCTTTTCCCATCTTGTCTAATGGAATTGGTCTGAATCGCCTCATTGTTGAAAAGAACCATGTCCCTCAGAATTAATCATTGTATAATCTTCTTGTTGCTCTGTACAATGTTCTCTTGATTCTACTCACTTCATTTAGCATCAGTTCATGCACATCTCTCCAGGCCTTTCTGAAATATCCTGCTGATCATTTCTTATAGAACAATAATATTCCATAACATTCATATACCACAACTTATTCAGCCATTCTCCAATTTAATTGATGGGCATCTACTCAGTTTCCAATTCCTTGCCATTACAAAAAGGGCTAAGGCATTCCTTTTTCGATGAGAAACATTAAGTATCTAAAGCAAAAAAGAGTTTGTGGAAGAACTTAAAAAGGACTTTAAAAATCAAATAAGAGAAACAGGAAAAATTAGAATTAAAAACAAGAACAATCCAAGAAAATCAAGAAAAATATGAAAAAAAGTCATAGAGAATCAAAAACTTAAGGAAAAAGATAATTCCTTGAAAACTAATGTGAGATATGAAACCTTGTATTTCCATAGAAATATGCAAGAGAAACATCCCGTGAAGATAATATCCTGTTGTATAAATTTTATCTTGAATTTATAATTAAAACCAGACTAAACTAGCTGAGGGTGATGAAGACAGGAAAGGAGGGTAAAGTTGGTAGTTTAGCTGTAGTAACGTTACAGGTTTAATTTCTTTATGAATATTAACTTCTCCTCAGGAGGAGCTTAAACTCATTTTAATGATGTATGTGGGGGGAGGGGGAACATATCTAGGGGTAAGTATGTAGGAGGTAAAATAGGAAGCTGTACCTCTTGTACTATCCAGCAAATAGGGAAACAGGAGAGGAACTTTGCAGCCCAAGAATAGGGATGTAATACTTGATCCTCCTCTTTCCTGCTGTGTACCTATTCTATAATTAAGGACACATTCACTTCTGCAAATGTGTAATAAAACAGACTTTTAACCTCCTCCCTTTCTGAACCTAAGGAGTTTATTTCTCACTTGGGCAACAGGAAGCTAGTGACATTTTAAGACACCAAGAAATAATACAACAAAATCAAAAGAATGTAAAACATCTTATAAGAAAAACAACCGATTTGGAGAACAGATCGAGAAGAAATAAGACTAGTCAGACTACCTGAAAATTACAATAAAAAAGAACCTTTTTACAATATTACAAGAAATTGTCAAGGAAAATTGCCTTGAAATCTAGAACAAGAAAGAAAATTAGACATAAAAAAAGATCTACCAATCACTACCTGACAGAGATCTCAGGAGGAAAACTTACAGGAATATCACAGACAAGTTTTAAAACTCCTGAGATAAGGAGAAAATATTAAGAATAAGAGAGACAATTTAAATACCATGGAACTACAATAAGGATTATACATGATCTAGCAGCTTTTATGTTGAAGGACCATAGGTCTAAGAATGCTATATTTCAGAGACCAAAAGAGCTAGAATTATGACCAAGAGTAACTTATTTAACAAAATATAATCCTGAATGGGGGAAAATGGATATTTAGTATGCTCAAAAACTTGCAGGTTTTTCTGACAAAAATCCATGAATTTAAGGGAAAATTCAACAAATAACATCCAATAGAAGTATGAGGTAAGCATTAAAGACCAAGTATAAGGAATTCAATGAGATCAAATTATTTATTTTGTATATATGTGGTATTTTTTAATGGAAATTCATTGTTTTATTTTTTATCAATAGTATTTTATTTTTCTAAATACACATATAGCTACCTTAACATATTTAACATGTATGGGACTACCTGCCATCTAGGGAAGAGGGGAGAGGGAAGGAAGGGAAAAGTTGAAACAGAAGTTTTTGCAAGGGTCAATGCTGAGAAATTACTCATGCATATGTTTTGTATATAAAAAGTTATAATTTTAAAAAGATTAAATAAAAAAATAAAAAATACATATAGTTTTCAACATGTTGTGTTTCAAATTCTTTTCCCTTTTCTCCTTCCCTCCATCCTCCCCATTCTTTGAATTCAGGAGGACCCCAGTTCAAATCTGGTCTCAGACACTTAACACTGCCTAGCTTGTGTGACCCTGGGCAAGTCACTTAACCCCAGCCTCAGAAAAAAAAAAAAAAAAAAAGAAAAAGAAAAAAAAGATGGCCATGTCCAGGAAGGTAATACCATGACATACAATTGAATTGCATTTGAGTGAGTGAAGGCTGTACAAGATCACCAGCCTCATTGTCTCCTCTGAAACCTCCTGGGTCAAGATTAGGATGACTGGAGATAGGTTCTGGATGCAATGGGAGATCTTCTTAAGCTAAGGTCTTTAACAGATCTGTTTGAGGCAACTGCCTATTCAGTGATTAAAGCAGGAGTGTAAGAAATGAGCTAGTTGATTTAGAAAAACATGGAAAAGCTAGGACTTATGAAGAAAGATGACCACCTTCAGAGAAACTGATGAAATAAGCATAATATGGTCTTACATATATGTATATGAGTATATGTGCATGTTTAGACATACCCTATAAATGTATGTGTATACACACATATATACATATGCATACATATGTGTATATAAATATATGTACATGCACACACATCTCCATGCTTAATTGTAGACTACTTCAGAGTGGTGGTGAAAAGGAGAAAGAAAATTAAGTAAAAAGTGCACAGCAGAAAACAAAAGAAAATCAATAAGAAAGCAAAGTTGGGCAACTTAGAAAACAATGAGTATAATACATATTACATAGGTTTTCTTGAAATGGGAATTTATACTTTTATATTGAATCCTCTCTTATGGTCTACTGTATACAAGGCAATTTTTTTCTCATTTTATATTTCATTTTAAAATTTTAAAAATTACCCCCAAAAGAGAAAAAGAATAATTTATGTTGCTCAAAAGGGAAATGGACTAATGTGGAAGTAGTGGTAATATTGGATTCATTTTGTCATCTGGTAACCTTGTCAAAAAAAAAAAAAAAAGAGGTAAATCTGGCATGATCTGTTCTTGGTAAAGCCATTTAGATACTTTGTCATAGCCACTTCTTTTTCCCAATGCTTACAAATCATCCCTTGAAAAACATGTTGTAGTGATTGCCAGGCATCAAAATCAAGTTCGCTGACTTATGGTTGGAAGACTCCATTCTCTTCTACTTTTAAAACTTGGGACATTTACCCATTCCTATTCCCACAGTACTTTTCCCAGTTTTTACAGAATTCAACACTGTGCCTCAGAGACCACTTCACACTGAATCCATCATTAGCACCCCAAACTTTTCCTCCTGGAATATTCCTCAATGTTGGCCTTCTTTTCCCATTGGTGACTTCTTCCTGGGGTCAACCTTCATTTCTCTCCTGGTTTTGTTTCTGATTTTCTATACTTTCAATACTTAAAAGTATGCATCTATACTTTTCTATACTATATAGTTTCTATACTTCTATACTTATACTTTCATCTAGACCTCAATCCTTTCCAACTCCATTTGTGTATTATTTTCAATCAGTGGATTATTAAGCTTTTATTTTATTAAGTGCCTACTATGTGCTAGGCATTGTGCTGGGGATGATTTAAAAAAAAAAAAAAAAGTTGGAGATAGTCCTTGCCCTCCAAGAGCTCATAATCCAATGGAGGAGACAACAGGCAAATAAATATCCAGAAAGCCAGCTATGTAAGGGATTCTTTTAGTATATTCTACTAGCTCTAGAATAATAAACGATATACTATCTGTAGAACAGCTAACACTGGAAAAAGTGGAATTTAGTTGGGATGCAGAAGGCAGGTGCCTTGATTTTGGGGACTAGCTTTCTCTTTTATCTGTACTCTTGCCATCGTTCTCCAAAATCTTTGGATAATGACTGCCCAAGTCACACAGCTAGTAACTAAACCCAGGTTTTCTTCATTCCAGTCTCAAGTAATAATTGAAAAAATAAATACAACACATTTAAAAATAGATACAGGTGAAGCACAATGCAATCCCAGTTTTAACCGTGTATGAAATATGAAGAACTTGAACGTGATCATCTGAAAAACAAAGTAACTGGCTGGGATAGAGAGCCTGACGGACCGGCTTCATCTGAAGGTCCCGAACTTTTCTGAGAACTCCAACCAGGAGATCTCAGCTGGGCTCAGAACCACGTGCCTTAGAGGGTCACTGACCAGCCGTTAGCCACTTAACCCTTTGACTGACTGCCGGAAACTGCCAACCAGAAGGGCTCTAGGAAAACAAAAGGATCTGGACTTTCTGGGTGTGTCTGGTTCCCCTGGCCGGGCGTGGTGGGTGTGGGGGAGGAAGAAGACTGGAGGAATGGATGAGAGGAAGCAATAGCTAGGATGGGACTGGGCGGAGGAGTGGATCAGAGGAAGGTGGAAGCCATGGGGAGAGAAGGGAGGGAATAAGCCTGGAGGGAGGGGCGGGGTTTAGGTGACTCCTAGGGCGGAGAGAACCCTCCCCCTTGAGACTCCTTGAGTGGCCTGGAGCAAATAAGTCTTTGCCATTGACTCAGTTTCCCCATGGGTGAAAAGGGGAATTAATGATTTCATAGTTGTCTGGCCCCCTTCGTTTTTGGAGAATCGCTCGTTCCGGTGCATGGAAGCGGAGAGGACATAGGGGCAGCAGCGGGTGTCCTTCCTCTTCCTGGATTTCACCTGTGACTCCCTGCCTGGGCTCCCCAGCTCTGGACTCCCCATCCTAATGGGGTCCCTACTAATGCTGTTGCTCCTGCTGTTATCGCCACCGCCAGTCCAGCTGTGGTCACAGCTGGAGGACTCCTGCAGATGGCAAGTGGTACTCAACAAGTACGAGACCTTGGGAGTGGGCAGTGAAAAGTTTTTCTTGCAGCAACCAATTTCCAATATTGACAAATTCTTCAATAAACTAGTGGATTCACCCATTGACCACAAAGAGGTAAGTGCCTGGCCCAGCTATATCCTCTGTCCCTTCCACACACCATCCTTTTAGCCACCCATCCATTCCACTTTGCCTTTCCATCTTTCCAAATGACCTCTGACTCTTCAATCTTCTTCCACTTGACTCAGGTCTTGCCAACCCTGGCCTCTCCTAGGGGAAGCAAGGCACTTTTACTCTCTTAGTCTTACTTTTTTTCACCTGTGAAATGAGGGGTTGGAGGAGGTCCCTTCCAACTCTCAGTCTCATCTCTTCTCCCATCCTTCCTCCCTCCCATCTATCCCTCTGTCTTCCCTTCACTGGATCTGTTCTTTGTCTCTTTTGTCACTCTTTTATCCTTTCCTTGGTTCCTGCCCCTTCATGTCTTCAGGACACTGTCCCAGAGCCTTGGATATCCCATGCCCTGGGGTTTGTGGAGGGAGGTGGGAAGGAAAGGAGGGAATGGCAGAAGAAGGGGAGTGGCTCAGGGTGACTGCCCTGAGCTGGATGTATTGCTTATCATTAGAATTATGTGGGATTCCCTTACTACATGAAGATTAACTTCACCTGCCCTGGAGAGGTAAGGGAGGGGTGGAAAAGGAGGAGGGAGAATTGGAACAAGGTGGGCCCACAGAAACAGGGTAGGTAGAGGGGGAAATCCTGGAGCTGGATCAGTGAAGGTTCTGATGGGTGGGGAACGCTCTTGGGAGGGGTGGCCTCTATGTCACCCAAACCTCTTTGGGGGACCTACCCAATAGACCTTGTTCTCCTGCCCCCAACATCTTTGCCTACATAGGCTCCCCAGCCTACCAAAGAAGTGTCTGGACACTGGCATCCCTGCTCCTCCAGCCCAACCAATTTCCATGTTCTATTCCTCAGCCCTCTCCTGAACTGGAGAGTCCTTGGAAGATTTCCTGGAGGCTGAGGAAGGGGAAAGTTGTTTTGTCTGGCAGAGAAGGAACTCATCCCTAGAGGCCAGTTCCTGTGTGGGCTGTCCTAGGAGGCTGGCTGTGCAGCAGGACTCCTGTTGAGAAGGAAGCCTTGAGAGGAAGGGAAGGCAGGGAATCCCAGGAGGAAAAGTAGGTCCTGGAGGGCTCCCCAAACCTTCAGAGATGGTGCTGGTGCCTTGATTGGCCCAGAGGGTACTCTTTTCTCCAGCTTCCAGCAATGAAGTTAATATTTTTCCCTTAAGTTCTTGCCTGGCAGAGTTCTGTTCCCTAACCCAGCCCTCTCCAGAGGGGTAGGGTTCCTAAGGCCAGGGCTCAGGTGAGTGGGGCAGAAGGGTCTGGCCATACCCCATAGAGCAATGTCACTCCCACTTTGGCCCTCTCAGACTCCAGAAGCCTTTGTCCGTGGGGGTTACCTTAAGGGCCTGATCCCTATTGTGCTGGTCACCTTCTATGCCCCTGTGAATTTCCGGAAGTGGAAGTCAGAGAGGCTACAAATCCAGATGGAGGGAGCACCATTTCAAACTAAGGGTGAGGGTCTTCTACTAACAATGAGCTGGGCACCAGGGGTCAGAAAGGACGGTATCCTGGAGAAGGGAGCCGCCAAAAAGGTGGAAAGGATGAATAGATCTGTCCTTGGTCAGTTTAGCACTTGGGGCATGGGTAAACCTGCATCCCAGGCCTTGAGAGGTAGAGCTCCCTGGACACTCACCTAGGCCCCTGATCCTAGAAAAGAGCTGAGCTACAGGTCACAAAGACCTTGGGATTCCACACTTGCTGATCACCTTGAGCATTCCCCTTTGCCCTCAACTGGTTTTGTGCCAGCTTCTTGCACCTGGGTTTCAGTTGTATTTGGGCAAGGTAGGGAAAGCTTGGCCAGTTAGACTAAGCTGATGCTTCTTGGACTTCTATAGCAGAGAAGGAGGAAACATAGCTTATTATGGAGTCTGATGCCCTACATTAAGGGTTCTGGTGAGAAGGGAAGATGAGGCAGCGCTAACTTATGGTAGCCCCCAGGCCTGTGCCCACCTCATTTCATGTAACACTTAGCAATGTCCTGTTCTCTGAGGAAGCTTGTGTCATGAATTGGTACACCCCAATGCCCATGAAGAATGGCAGTGTCATGATGGAAGTTGAAATCTCCAGCAACCGAATGGGGGAGATCATTGGAAATGGCAAGTAGGTTGAGTCTCAGGCATCTTTGTGGGGAGCAGGGGATGGTAGAAGGCAAAGCTTTCAGACAGTAGAGCTGTCGGGATCGGGTTTGTGGACAGAGGACTAAACTCAGGAAGCAAACAATGTCCAAACCCAAAAGTGACCCTGGAGATCACCCACCCCGATCTACTCTCCCAAGCCTACTCTCCTCCCTTCCAGAAGAGAAAACTGGTGACAACTTAGCTCTGAATGGCATTTTCATAGAAATGATTAAACTCATGGCAACTAATGAGAGATTGCTAAGTGAGATAGCATAAAAGGGCAGAGCCAAGGTGGCAGTGCCCTAGGTATCCAAGACAGGACTTGAACCCAAGTCCCCTGACTTCAAACTCAGTTCTTGTCAAGTTACCTCCTGTTCAGATTCAGTGACCTGAGGCTGGAGGTGGGCTTATCTGGGTATCAAGTTAGGGGATTGGGTGAGAAGTCTGATTTGACTCTGGCAAGTGGCTAGAAGGCTATTCCCTCTCTCTTTGCAGGTTCATGATAAATATCAATGGGTTTCTGAAAAAAGAGAAGGACAAACTGATTTTTTCCCTGGGACATGAGGTGAGAGAAAATAGGGGAAGAGGACAGGAGAAAGGCTTAGGGGCCTAAGGAGGGAAGGAGGGAAGTGATCCTCTTAACTGAGTCTCATGGCTGGGATGGGGGAAGCTAAACCGTTCTTCCATTGTATCTCTTGGGTTTCTCCCCTTAGGTCAGGCCGATTATCCATCGGGACTTCATCGATGCACCATCTAGACCTGTCTGGGCTACAGTGGACCAGGCTCCTGTGCTAATCCTTGGGGGCATTCCACATGAGAAAATGATTCTCATCTCTGACTCTAGCTTCAAGGACTTCTCCCTGGTGGAGGTGAGGGAGGCTGAATGGCAACTGACTGGGTCAATGGAGGGTGGGCAAGAATGGACATTCTCTGGACTTGAGAAGGGAAGGGAAAGGTGGAAGGACATGTTGATCCCCAGGACTGGAGGGTTACAACGTCTCATCCAAGCCAAGGGGCACACCTAGCCCCATTCCTCTGCCAAAGAGACATCAAGGTATGAGGTGGGGAAGTAAGGGGGAGGAGGTAGAGAAGGACCTGGGTTCTAGGCTCCATTCTGCCTCTTAGTTGGCCAAGTCTCTTTCTTCTCACCTCTTTAAAAAGGAGGGGACTTTGGTGACCTAAATGACCTCTTAAGTTTTTTCCCTGCTCTCCATCCTGTGAACCTCCATTCCTGCACTGATGGGCTCAGTTGAACATCGATAGCTGCTGGCTGGGCTCTCTTCACTGCCCTCAGGAGGAGTTCACGGCCTCTATCTTTGATGCCATCTCCACTGAGAGTGTCCTCTTCATCAGACAGAACCAACTTGTCTACTATTTTACTGGCAACTACTTCCATGGTGATGGAAAAGGGCCTAGCACCAGTGAGAAACATGGAGATGGGAAGCACTATGAGAGTAGGGATTGGGCACTCCCTCCCAGGTCTATCCTCTTCCCCATCCCCACCCTGAGGCAGACTAGCTTCTCTGAGCCTGGGGTCTGACTCCAGTACAAAGGAGAATAATCTTTCAAGATACCATAGGATGTAGACCTATGGAGTAGATGCTGAGGAAAAGCCAGCTGGGGTGATGGAGGGTAGATTGATTCAGGCAGTTTGTAGACCAGTTTGTAGCAGTGGGACTGTCTGATAGCTGCCCTTCCTTGCAGAGAGTGAGCATGTCAAGGGGCACTCTAAGGAGAAGACAGCGCATGGCCCGTGGGCATACCCACTCTCTCCATGAGGAGGAACCCCAAAGGCTTGCCTCCCTCCCTAAAACCTCATCCCAGTTGATAGGAAAACTCATCTGACTGATCAGGGAACTTTTCTCCCTTGTCCAGAGTTTCCACAAAGTCCAGTTCCCTTCTTTGTCATAGAGCCCATAGTAGCAGAGTCATGATTCAAGCAAAGAAAATGGTCATACACAAGCCAGGTGCATGTGTGCATATGCACACGTGTGTGTGTGTGCATGTATGTATTGTGGATAGGAGACTGGTTCAGAGCAATCTCGGGGAGCTGATGAAAGCTAAGCCATTCTCAGATGGACCTTAAAAGTTTCTGGGAATCAAGTTTCCTATTGAAAGAATGGGGAGTGGAGTGCCAGTCTTGGAGCAGGGAGGGGAAAGATTCCTAAACCTGAGAAAGGCCTCCCCTCTCCCCAGGCACTTGGGTCAGAGTCTTACATAGTCGGTGTATCAAGAAACTTTGTCCTGTGGAACTTCACAGCAATGGCTCTGAGTACGTCTTGGCCTTGGCTGGGGGCAATGAAGAGGGCTTCTTCCACTTTGGAACCATCACAGGTAGCCTCCCTCAGCTTCTTTTCTCTGAAAAGAGACTTCTAGCCTCTATAATAATGGGGTGGGGATGTGTGATCTTAGGTTCCTATACTCCCCTTCACCTCTTTTCAAGTATTTATTAAGAAGGATGGAATTTAAAGAGTATCTCCAAGGACCAAGCTGCCTCAATGGATGCTGTGCATTTTTTTTAATCCATAAGACAAAGCAAATCAAGAAAGTAGAATGAAAAATTTAATTCAAGAGTAAAATGATAATATCTATTCATAATGATCAGCATTTAAAATGCATTTGCACAGATAGGAGGAATTTTAACAAACCATAAAAAAATTTTTTTTCATCAATTGTTGTATCTGGTCCTTCTAATGGTTAATCTGCTTCAAATGCTTCTGTCATTTATTACTTGAGACTTCTCTACTGGGCCATGGTTTCATCATGAAAGTGTTGGACTAGATGGTCTCTGAGGTCCCTTCCAGCTGAGATCAGTCATAAGTTTCATTATGACTTTGAAATTCTCATGAGGAAATGAAAATTGGTTCACGCATTCTATTGGGGGATATATCATACACATAAATATGTAAATATAAGATAACTTGAGGGAAAAACATCTTAATGAAGGGGGCACAGGAGGTTCACTGATTGAAAAAAGCCTTTCTCTAAGAAATGGCCTTTCAGTGGGGACATCCTTTGTAAGATATGGAGTTGGCAAGATGGAATATCAGCACTTTATTCTCATTTTGACTGGAGTGGTGATTGTTTAAAGAAGAGTAATTAGAAATAGACTTGAGAGTTAAGTTGGAGAAAAACTCAAAAGGCTGAGGAGTTTGTTTATATTATTCTGGTTGCAATGGGGATGAAAATTCAGAGGTTTTTGAGTATGCGTGTGACCTGCTGGGACTTGTGCTTTAAGAATATTAATATGGCAGCTGTGTGGCAGCCTGTGTCCAGGCAAAGGTGATGAGAGCATGAACACCATGATATATGAAAAAAGGAAGTGAAGAGAAAGAGATAGATTTGAGAGACATGGAGATATGACTTGGTTACTACTTAGATAATGAGAGAAAGAAGAGGGAGAACCAAGGATAATTTTAGATCATCAATCAAGGTGACTGGAAGGATGATAGTATTCATAAGAAAAACAAATTTAGAGGAGGTGGGTTTCTAGGAACAAATTTCATTGAAAATTTGAGGTGAATTTAGATAGGTATTGGGCATCAAGATGTCTAGGAAAGAAGTTGGTGGTATGTACTTGGAGAGAGGCTGGAACTGGAACACAGTATACAGATCTTGGATTTTTCTTCATAGGAATAATGATTGTACCTGTTGCAACTAATGAGACATTATTACATGAGATAGTGAAAGGGCCAATGCAGGGATATATTAAGTCCAGGCTAACTCCCTAGAAGCCTCAAGGTCATTCAGAGTCAGGATAAATTAAAGTCCTTGGTCTTTAGGGGGAGAGAAACTGCCAAAAAGCTCCTAGAATCTCGAGTCCAAAGTCACCCAACTTCTCTCCTCCTCATCCTGCAGCAAACTGACTCTGGCCTCTGTCCTTTCACCCTCTAATCCTTGCCTACAATTATTTTAACACCAAACATTAAGTAAGCATCAACAGTGAGAAGAGCCATTTATCCAAAACATATGGTAATAGCATCATTATCTCACATCGAATAGGTAATTAGCCTTAAGTGCTCTGTTGTCTGATTCAAGCATACCTTTTTCAGAGTTTCAGCCCTCTACATTTCCCCCTTTCTTTTGTTTTAGAATACAGGTGGTCATGCCATCTCTGACTTCTCAGGGAGGTAAGAACCCCAAAAAGGAGGTGATCACACTCTCCCTGACTTCTCAGGAAGAGAGATGAAAAACACCAAAGGGAAGTGGGGAGTCAAGCCAGATATTATTAGTGGGTTTCTGGGCTGAAGGGTCTTACTAGAAACAGATATACACAAACCCATCACCATGGGAGATACTACACAAGTACAAAGCAATAAAGCACAGGCTAGCAGTGATGACTCTTCTCCACAGCTGGCGCAGGCTCAATGTGGTGTAACTAACATGAATTGTACATACAAGTAATGATATAATAAATAATATGAATCAACATGGTATTGTAAATGGTTCCCAGAAGTCCTAGAAGGAGGATATGTAAATAAGAATCACACATATGTCTCCTTCCGCAACCAAGAGATAGTCCAAAACCAATGTATTTTCCATTACTTCATGTGTCAGGGAATCCAATGATCCCTGCAAGTTTTTGAAGTCCTGCAACCATCTTTTTTTTTTTTTTTCCCACATGTGAATTCTAACAAACATTTATTTTTTATTATAGCTTTTTATTTACAAGATATATGCATGGGTAAATTTTCAGCATTGACCCTTGCAAAACCAATTTTTTCCCTCCTTCCCATACCCTCCTCCAGATGGCAGGTAGACCAATACATGTTAAATATGTTAAAGTATATGTCAAAGACAATATATGTATACATATCTATACAGTTATTTTGCTGCACAAGAAGAATGGGACTTTGAAATAATGTACAAATAACCTGTGAAGGGAATAAAAAATGCAAGCAGACAAAAACAGAGGGATTGGAAGTGCTATGTAGTGGTTCATGCTCATTTCCCAGAGTTCTTTCACTAGGTGAAGCTGGCTCTATTCATTATTGAACAAATGGATCTGATTCCATTCATCCCATTGTTGAAGAGAGCCACGTCCATCAGAAATTATATCATATAGTATTGTTGTTGAAGTATATAGTGGTGATCTGGTTCTGCTCATTTCACTCAGCATCAGTTCATGCAAGTCTCTCTAGGCCTTTCTGAAATCATCCTGCTGGTCATTTCTTACAGAACAATATTCCATAACATTAATATGCCACAATTTATTCAGCCATTCTCCAGCTGATGGGCATCCACTAAATTTCCAGTTTCTCGCCACTACAAAAAGGGCTGCCACAAACATTTTCTGCAATAGTCTTTTTATGTGTTAGGGAATCCAATGATTCCTTTAGATTTTGAAGTCTTGCAACAGTTCGTCATGTGTCAGGAAATCCAATGATTCCTGCAGATTTTGAAGTCCTGCAACAGTCTCATCATGTGTCAGGGAACCCAATGATTCCTGCAGAGTTTGAAGTCCTGCAACAGTCTCATCATGTGTCAGGGAATCCAATGATTCCTGAGGGTTTTCAAGTCCTACAACACTCGTATCAAGGATTTGTGAGCAAAGTGAGCTTTTTTGTTAAGCTCTCCCAATATTTTCTGCTCAAAAATTCTTAAAGCACATCAAATAAAAATTAAAGTGGAGTAACAAAAACTCACAGGGAATTATTTTTTCAGTCCCTAGAAGACAAAGGTCTGCAGACTCTTGGGGTGATCTGGGAATGCATTATGGTGGAAGCAATATCAGCTGTGGTCCCTGGAAACACAGAAGCAGCGGAAACAACAGAGGTAGTGGGAATGTTTGCCACCCAGAAGACGGGTTATTGAATATATGGTCAGAAAAATATTTATGGGACCTCTGTGATAGTATTGGGTGCAGAACCAGCCATCATTTGGCAACTCTGTCCATTATCCTGCTCTAAATTGCAGTTTCATGGTAGAGTGGAATGCTTACAGTTGCAAGGAAGCTGAGACCAGAAGACACGCCAAAATGCTCATGACCAGAACTCACCTCAGATCACATAATCTTGGAAACAATAAAAAACATCCTCTCCCCCAACCTATCCATGAAAACAGCAGCACATAAAAGCCTGAATATCAGGACAGTCATCTTCTCCACTCTCATCCATCACCACCCATCCCAGAGGGAAGCAGAGTCCAACTATAAACAGTCCAACATCAAGCAATAGGCTGGAAAATGAGCAAACCGTAAAAATACCTGATCATGCAAGTCTATGTGATAAAAAAAAAAAAAAAAACTCAAAGACAATAAAAAACAATGAGGAAAAGACTTAAAAGTTAGAAATAGTCAATCAGAAAGTCCTTCAGAGTAGTTGTGGATCACTGGCCTTCTGATAGCAGTTATTTATAGTTAGTCATCCCTGAACAATGTTATTTGTATGATGCAAGAAGATATTTAAAAACAATAAAAATTAAAAGGTTGAAAAAATAGAAGAAAATATGAAATAGCTCATAGAAAAAATAATTGACCTGGAAAATAGATTGAGGAAAGATCGTTTCAGAATTAATTGGACTGGGGCAGTTAGGTGGTGCAGTGGATAGAGCACCAGCCCTGAATTTGGGAGGACCTGAGTTCAAATCTGGTCTCAGATATTTAAGACTATCTGTGTGATTCTGAACAAGTCACTTAACCCCAGTTGCCTCAGCAAAAAAATAAAATAAAAAAAATTGGACGACTTAAAAATCAATTATAAGAGAACCACATCATCATAAATAAAATAGAATCAGAAGGCAAAGTAGAAATTGAAAGAATAAGATTTCAAAATAAAAATTCCCTGGAATCTTAATTGCAGAAGTCTTGGGCCAAGGAGAAAATACTGAAAGAAGCCAGAAAGAAGCTACTGAAATACCATAGAATCACAGGAGATTTAGCAAACTATCATGATAAAGAAATGGAGGTATGGGCATGTAACATTCCAGAAGATAAGAAATTAGGCTTATACCCAAGAATAACCAACCCAGCAATACTAAGCATGATCATAAAAAGGAAAAATTTTAATGCTATAAAAGACTTCTAAGCATTCCTGATGAAATGACCAGAGCTGAAAAGAAAATTTGATAAATCAAACACAAGACTGGTGATAGGCATGAAAAAATAAACATGAATGAGAAATCATAGTTAACTTTTAAAGGTAAACTATACTCCTTAATGGAAAGCTGATAACATGTAACCCATAAAAACTTCATCATTACCACAGAAGTAGTCTACTTAGAGGACATGGGTTTGAATTTATTTTATGTTCTCAAAAGTAAAATGGAGGAGTGTGAAAGAGGGATGTACTGTGGGAAGGAAAATTATCTGACATAAAAGAGATCCTCAAGGAAGTATCTTTGCCACAAAGAAAAAAATAGTGGTCTAGAGGCACTAGGGAATGTTTGAATCTTTATCTGAACTGGTTGAAAGACAAAAGAGAGAGAGAGAGAGAGAGAGAGAGAGAGAGAGAGGAAAAGAGAAGAGAAGAGAAAGAGAGGAAGAGAAGAGAAGAGAAGAGAAGAGAAGAGAAGAGAAGAGAAGAGAAGAGAAGAGAAAGAGAGAGAGAGAGAGAGAGAGAGAGAGAGAGAGAGAGAGAGAGAGAGGGGAGAGTGTCCACACAGCTGAGTATAGAACATTTTCCTAACAGGAAAGCAGAAGGGAAAAGGAACTATGGGAAAGAGGATTATTAAGGGAATGGTCAGAAATACAACAGACTTTTTAGAAGGGAACGGAGTAAAAAAAAAAATAGAAGGATAATAGTGAATAAGTTGAAGGGAAATATACATTTGTTTTTAATTTAAGTTTCAATCTATTTAACATTTTCCTAGTTACATTTTTAAAAATGTATTTAAGTGAGGCAATTGAGGTTAAATGACTTACCCAGGGTCATACAGCTAGTAAGTATTAAATGTCTGAGGCCAGATTTGAACTCATGTCTTCCTGACTTCAGGGATAGAACTCTATCCTCTTTGTCATATAGCTGCACCCGCCCCTCCCCCCAGTTACATATAAAATACCTTTTAAAAATTATTAAAAAAAAAAAAAAACTTTTTGAGTTCCAGACTCTTTCTCTTGTTACCAGCCCTTGCCCCCATTAAATCATACGTGAAGTTATGTAAAACATTTCCACAAAAGTCATATTGTAAAAAGAAAATGAAAGAGAGAGAGAGACAAATAGACAGACAGACAGATACAGAGACAGAGAGAGAAAAGAATATGATAATGTTTCAATCTGTATTCAGGTACAATCAATTTCTTTTCTGGCATGGATAGGATTTTTCATCATAAGTCCTTCAGAGTAGTTGTGGATCACTGGCCTTCTGATAGCAGTCATTTATAGCTAGTCATTCCTGAACAATGCTATTTGTATATGATACATTTCACTTTGAGTGCTCATGGAGGACTTTACAGGGTTTTTTTGAGAGTATCTAGCTCATCAGAGAAATACACATTTAACAATCATAATAATGAATATAAATGGGATTAACTTACCCATTAAATGAAAAAGGGATATCAGAAGGCATAAAAAATAACCTAACAATATGCTGTTTAGAAGAGACAAACTTGAAACATAAAAACACAAAGAGTTAAAATAATAATCTGAAGCAGAATCTATTTTTGATTCAGCTGAGGTAAAAAAAAAAAAAGAGGCAGGAATAGCAATCATAAACTCAGATAAAGTAAAAATATAAATGGATCTAATTAAATCTAAATCAGGGAAACTACATTTTTCTAAAAGACAATATTCTAAAAGGTATCATTAAAGGGTAACAATGAATTAATATTAATACTGAACATAGATGCATGGTATATATGGCATAACATCCAAGTTTTCTTAATTCAAATTCTTCATGTTAAATTTTAGAAGGAAATAGTAAAATTATCCTAGTCAGGGAATTTCAATTTACTTTTCATATTCCTAGATAAATCTAACTTATAAAATAAAAAAGGAAATTAAAATAAATAATATGTTTAGAAAAGTTAGCTATGATAGACCTTTGGAGAGTATTGAATAGGGATAGAAAGGTGTATGCAGCACCTTCACAAAAATTGACCATGTACTATGGCATAAAAGCCCCAGAAACAAATTTAAGAAAGGCAGAAACATTAAATGCACCATTTTGGAGCCATAATGCATATAAGGACACAAAATTTATAACAGAGTTAGGGACAGACCATCCTACTGACCATATCAATTAGAAGGACATCAGATTGTTCAAAGGAACAATGCCCTGATGCCAAATGTACTATGGTAGAACTTTTGAGAAAATGCTGAGATATCAAAAAGAGAAGGTCAATCCATGACAGTATGAGGAATATATATGTAGATTGATTAAGAGTTGATTGGATCAATTGGTGAAGTTTTCTCACAAGACTAATTCTTGGCATCAAGAAGACTGAATAGTGGATTCCTGAACCACTACATATACTATATATACCTGAACCAGTATCATATAGAAAAAGAACAAAGAAGTCATGGCCTAGCATCATGTGTAAGTGTTGTTTCTATGAAATAGTTAAAGCTTCTTTTTTTCTGTTTACATCCATTCAAGGTAGTTTAACTGTGCAACTTGAGGTCATGTCCTCAGGCCCTGGTTCCCACTGTACAATGCAATAAAAATTAAATTCCATAAAAACTTTGAAGACATAAATTAAAAATGTTTTTTTTAAAACTGGAAAGTAAATAAACAAAACTTTAAAAATGAGTGAGTTAAAGAACAAATTACAAGAAAAATTTCATTAAAGATAACAATGAAATTTTTAGGATTCGGTTGAGGCAATATTTAGGAGACTTTATATCTCTAAATGCTTACATTAATGAAAGAGTAGATTGATAGATTTGGCATGCAACTAAATAAAAACTACAAAAAGAACAAATTAAGAATTCCAATTAAACACCAAAATGATAATCCTAAACATCAAAGAAGAGATTAATAAAACTTTTTAAAATTTGAATAAAAGTAGGAGCTGGTAGAATGGCGGAAAAGATAAGCCATTGTTTAATTTGGTTTAAAAAAAAATACCAAAGTACTAATATCAAGAATGAAAAAAAAATGACATGCACAACAAATGAAAATGGAAATAAAATTAAGATGCTATTTGGGTCTGTTATATGGCATTAAAATTGACAAATGAAATGGACAAATATTTGTGAAAATATAAATTGCTCAAATTACCAGAAAAGGAAATAGAATGCTTAAATAACATCATTAAAAAAAAAAAATTGGACTAGCCATAAATGAAATGCCTAAGGGGGAAAGAAATAAAATCCAAGACCAGATAGAAGTACAAGTGAATTCTACCAAACATTTAAAGAACAATTCTAATATAACCTGTTTGAACAAATAGGCAACAAAAAAGAATCCTACCAAATTCCTTCTGTGTCACTAGTTCTGATCTCTGAACCAGGGAGAGTAAAAACAGAAAAAGAAAACTATAGAGAAATTTTCCTAATGAATATTGATCAAAAATTTAAGTCTACTAAGGAAATTTCAGCAACATATCACAAAGATCATGCCCTTTAACAAGGCTGGACTTATGTCAGGAATGCAGGTTTTGTTTTTAAATACTATAAGCATAATTTGACCAAATCAATAGCGGAGGCAAAAAAATTTTTTGATTATCCCAATAAAAGAAAATGTCTGAGGTAGCATAGAAGAAAAAACAAGATGACGACCCTGGAAGATAAGTTGAGTACACTCAGTGTTAGTGGGTGTGATGTGAATGGAAGATCAGTCAAAAGAGAATGAGGGTTTATTGAGGTGATTCCTGGAAAATAGTGGATTAGGTCAGAAAATCCCAAACTATTCCCCATAAGCAAGACAAAATATCACCCCAAGGCAAATATAGAACTGTGAAAATAATCAAGAATTAGGGCAGAACAGTGGTGGTCCTAAAATAACCAGAAAATAGGAAGATAACAGAATGGAGATTTGGCCCACACAAAGTGTAAACACAGGCTAATTCTGCAGAAACAGCCAGTGGGAAGTCCTGAGGACAATTAGATTGGGAAATAACCTTTTGATCCTAGTTACAGGAATTCTCAGACAATGTGGGAACTCTGTCATCTGAGTCAGAAAATATTGAGGCAACCTCTGTTAATAAGGGATACCCAGCTGTGCTGCTAAAACTTGGCCATAGATGAGAAGGAACCAGCACATATCTTGAGTGCAGAAGCAGCAGGGAAGAGATTCTACTGACTTTGAGAACCTATTTTTTCCAGGAGAAAACTGAAAGAGGACTGAAGGCCAGAGACAACATACTTCACACTCCAAGACTAGAGGTGATTACATTAAAAAAAAAAAAAAAAACTCCTATAAATTTTTTAAAAAGCAGGCAAATGAGAAAGAACCTAACCATAAAAAGTTACTATGGGAATAAAGAAGACTAGAGTTTGTTTTCGAAGGGGGATACTAAAGCAAAAAAAAAAAAAAAAAAAAAAAAAAAAAAAAAAAAAAAAGCCTCTCTTAACCTGAAAAGTAATATCAAATGGTCATCTGCTCCAAAAGAATTTAGAGAACAAAAAAAAAAAAAAAAAACTTTAAAAGCCAATGACAAAGACTGAGGGGAAAAAATGTTTTAAATAAGAATACAAGACAAGATTATTAAAAAGTCAATCCACTAAAAAAAGATATCCAGAATTTTAAGGAAAACAATGACTCCTTGAAAGCTAGAATTGAGCAAAGGGAAGCCAGAAAGGTTATAAAAGACAAAGAAATAATAAAATAGAAAGAATGAAAAATTAAAATTTTGATACATAAGGAAAACAACAGATTTGGAGAACAGATCAAAAAGAGAAAACATAAAGCTTTGATCAAAAGAATCTTAATACAATAGTATAATAATAAAAAAAAATTGCCCTAAATTGTTAGAACATGAAGGGAAAGTAGAAATAGAAAAATCCATCAATCACCACCTGAAAGAGATCCTACAAGGAAATTCTACATGGACATCATAGCCAAATTCTGAAACTCCCAGGTCAAGGAGAAAATATCAACAAGCCAAAAAACAAGAAGAATTGAAATATAGCAGAACCACAATGACAATCATACAGGACCTGGCAGAAGCTAGTATATACAGTGTATATTGAAGAACAAAAGAATTAGGAATGCAGTTGAAAATATCATACCCAGTAAAGTTAAGCATAATCCTGAATGGGAAAAAAAACAAAAAAACAAAAACAAACAAACAAAAAAACAATGAATTGCTAGAATTTTCAGGATTTTTGCAAAAAGATCTGAATTTAATAGAAAAATTTGACATGTCAAATCCAAGAGATATAGAAGGTAAATGTCAAAGATTAATTACAAAGGATTCAATGAGGACAAACTTTGGTATATGGAAATGTAAACCATATGGCTAAGATTATCATTAATTGAGTCATTCAAAAGAAAGATTAGGGTAGAGCTGAGTATATGATTCTAAAAAGTAAAGCAATATAGGAAAAGATAAAAGTAATGAAGTGTAATAGATAAAACTGACACAGAAAAATTAGATGGAGTAGGATGATTGATAGTTCTGGAACCCTAACCTCATTGGTAATGGGGTAAAGAGAGAACTACATGTGTGTGTGTGTGTGTGTGTGTGTGTGTGTGTGTGTGTGTGTGCACGTGCGTGCACACCTAAATTCAGAAAAGAAATGAAGGTAAGAATAGGGAGGGGGAGAAGATGAGTGGCATTTTTAGAGGGAACTCTACTCATGTCAGATCTGAAAAGAACATGAATTTAGAAGGGAATAAAAATTATTTAGATTTATGAAGAAATAAGAGGGAATAGGATAAAGGGGAGGGTATAAAAATTGTGTAGATCAACAAGAATGGGATAAAGAGAGATGGGAGAGGATAAGGGAGGGATTGTTGGAGGGGGATAGGTTAAGGTAATGAGTAGTAGTAAAGTAAGGAGAGCTGTGAAATAAGAATAATCAACATGTTAGTCTTTTTAAAATGCACAGCATAAGGTTGAAATATTGTTGTGGTGTAGGAAATGATGAGTTGGTAGAGTTAGAAAATTATGGAAAGTCTTGCACTTATGAAAGAAGCTATTATTCACTTTCAAAGAAATAGAAGACAAACAGTATGGTCTTACATAGATGCATATGAATATATTTGTGATTATACATACATATGTATATGTATTAATACATGTTTATATGTATGCATAGACAACATTTGTTTGGGTATATATGTGTGCGTGTTTGTTTATATCCTCCCTAATTGTAGCTTTCTGAGAAAAGAGGGGAGGAAGGGAATAAAAAAAAAATAAATAAAAAAACCTACACAGCAGAGAAAAGAAAGTGAAAAGATGAACACCTCTGCACACAATGTATAGTATTTGTTATATAGATTTTCTTGAAATGGAAAGTATTGCTTTATATTTTGAATATTCCATGTTCTGCTGTGTACATGGCAATGTGGTTTTTTTCTTTTCTTTTTCCTTTTTAAATTTAAAATAAAGAATAAAAGAGAATGAGAAGAGGTGGTCATACTGAAGGAGAATCAAGAGAGAAAAGTGTCACAATAACTTAAAGAAATGAGAGTATTCAGGAAGAGGTGGCCACCCATGTCAAAGGCTTCATAGACTAGGTCAAGAAGGCTGAAGACTGAGAAAAGCCCTGTGGATTTAACATTTCAGAGACTATGTAAGAGAGTAGCTTCAGAATGTAGATGGCTTTTCCTAAGAAAGAAAGAGAAATGAAAGATGGTGGTTTCAGGTAATGGCAGAGTTGAGTGAATGAAAGGGACTTTTGACTTGTTTGAGGAAACATGGCAGGAGTTAATAGGTAAAGAGAGGCAGTGCCTATAAGAGAGGTAATGCTCACTGACACTGGCTTGTGGAGGAGACAAGAAGAGGAATTGATATTGACAAAGAGTAAGGACATGTCTTACTCTAAGAGTGGAGTAAAGGAGGAGGTAGGGAAATAGTATGGAGAAAGGTACTCACAGTGGGGTATCCTGTATTTTCTTATTAAAGGAGGAAGAATGACCTTTGCTTAAACCAAGAGTGCTTAACCTTTTTATGTCATGGACCCCCTTTTCACAGCCTGGTAAAGCTCATAACCCTTTTGAGAAGAGAGAATTATGTTTTTTAATGCATAAAATAAAATAACACCTAGAGTGACCAAACCCCCAATTATGTTGAAGTACAGTTATCAAAATATTTTTAAAAAACAAGTTCGTAGGTCTTGGGTTCAGGACCATAAAAAAGATCAAAATTAATATTGCCTTTAGTTTCTACTGTATTAATACTACAATGTAATTGATTTTTTTTGCTGTGTTTTAAAATTGAGTATATCTACCTAAAGTCACCTTCTTATATCCTTGATTTGAGTTCAGGAATTTAATTTTCTCTCTGAATTAGTTTAAAGGTAAAAATTTTTTCTGTAAGTTTACTTTTAACACACATTGTTTTATGAATCACGTTGGGAGAGAAAAATCAGAGCAAAAGAGAATAACAATGGGAGAGATTAAAAAACAGAAAAAAGAAGTGAACATAGCACGTGTTGATTTACACATTAGTCTCCTTAGATCTTTTTCTGAATGCAGATGTTGTTTTCTGTCCAAAGTCTATTGGGATTGCTTTGAATCACAGAACTGCTTGGAAGAACCAAGCCTTTCATAGTTAATCATTGAACATTCTTGCTGTTTCTGTGTACAATGTATTCATTCCTGGTTCTGCTTGTTTTACTCAGCATCAGTTCATGTAAATCTTTCCAGGCCTTTCTTTAATCAGCTTGTTTATCATTTTTTTATAGAACAATAATATTCAATTAGCTTCATGTACCACAGCTTGTTCAGCCATTCCCCAATTAATGGGCATCTACTTCTTTTCCAATTCTTTATTACCACAAAAAGAGCTGCTACAAACATTTTTGCATAAGCGGGCCCTTTTCCTTCTAAAAGTACAATCAGGAGAAAAAGTTGATATTTCTCCTGTAATTATATTTCCCGTACTTCCATGTAATCTTTTCTTGCCTATCTGTTGGAATACACTGGAGCGCTGTTGGAATACTTGAGAGCCACCTTATGGTGGCTGCGGGAAATCCAACCCAGAATGGCTCTCCTCTTGTGAGAGGATGATACAAGGAGACTGGGAAGCAGTTGCTGTTCTCTGACCTCTCTGAATGAGAGGGCATTGTGTTGTCTGGCCTCCCTCCTCTTCCCTCTGCCTCCAATTTATCTCATTCCCAATCTACAACACCTGTGTCAACAAAGGCTGCCTTGCAACTCCTTCAGATGCTATGACCCACAGTTGTGGAGT
Source organism: Sminthopsis crassicaudata (assembly GCF_048593235.1). Classification (NCBI taxonomy): domain Eukaryota; kingdom Metazoa; phylum Chordata; class Mammalia; order Dasyuromorphia; family Dasyuridae; genus Sminthopsis; species Sminthopsis crassicaudata. Next base: position 56,999,822 of record NC_133623.1, on the reverse strand, counting down.
TTCTCAGAGAATTGAACTGTCCCTTAACAACTATCCTTCTGAAATTAGAGATTTTATCTCTTCCAGCAAATCTGATAAGAGATTTTATAAGCTACAGGTGGATCTCATACAATGTTAACATGCCTGAATTATCAGAGAGGTGCATGAGTTACCTCCATTTAATAAGGGGATGCTAAGTGGTACAGTGGATAGAGCCTGGCATCAAGAAGACCTGAGGTTCAATGTTGCCTCTGACCCTTCACCCTGTCTGCCTCCATTTCCTCATCAGTAAAATGAGGAGAAGAAAATGGCAAACCAGTTCAGTATCTTTGCCAACAAAATCCCAAATGGAGTCACAAAGAGTCTCACACCAGTGAAATGACTGAACAACATACACATATTCGGACATGCGGTTTTTCCCTCACTAGAATATAAGCTCCTTGAGGGCATAGATTCTTCCATTCTTTGTCTCCCACCACATAAAAATGTAATTGATATCTCACTATGTCAATCCTCAAGCATCTATTAAGTGCCTACTGTGTGCCAAACATTGCTATAGATGAACAAGTTCTGGAGATACAAAGCTACAAAGCAAAACAATCCCTATTCTGGCAGATAACTCTTATCAGTGAGTTCTAGAACAAGGATGCTTCCTCATCCAATCCCTGAGTTTTGTTATTGTTTATTCAGGTAGCAACATTGCACTGAGCTTTAATAAAGTTAAGATGGTTGGAGTGCTTGCCTAGGGCACACAAAGCAAAGAGGCATCAAATAAGTTTTAAAATGTATTTCTTATTCCAAGAATGCTAGGCTACTGTATTAATCTGTCTTGATTCTAGTCCTGATGGCTGACCCAGGGATATGAGGTTTTCCCCCTTGGCTCCTGTCTACAAGGATGTTTGAGGTTAAATCTGGGAGCAGTGCCCTGCTGGTCCCACCAGGCATTTAAATCCAATTCTTGAAAAGGACTTGGGTTAAATCCCATTGCATGGGGGAAATAATGGAGGACTCAGTATGAGGTTCCTGCAAGGCTGAGGACCCAGAATTCATCAGTGACACCCAAAGAGAGAATGAAAAGCAATAGTTTGAGACCAGGGACCATAAATGGCACATGCTTCTGGGAAGTCCTCCTGGCCCTCTATCCATAAACTCATCTTGGGTATAGTGTGTTTGTGGATTCCTCTCTTTCAGGGATTACAGGCTGCTCATCCTGGGCCATTCTTAAGACTAGGGAGTGAGAGGGAAGCTGCTTTGCTTTAGCCCTAATGCTGACCCCTAATGCTGATCCCAGTCTTCATGCCCCTCTCCTACCTCTTTTCCCAGATGGTAGAGTAAATTTTAGAAGGATGCCTAATATGAAATCATTGTGTGACATCCTAAAAGGTATGGATAATAGGGTGATGGTGAAGTCCCCCAGGGGTGGTGTTGAAGCCCAGGTCTGGGGAGGTAGTGCAGAACAGTGGAGAGCGAGTGCTGGATTTAGTCCATCTTGGCCCTGCCACTGATTAGTCTGAGAATGGCACTTTTCCCCTCCTTGGACTTCAGTTCCCTCATCTCCAAAGGAGAGTATTGGGCTCAGTGACTTCTAAGGTCCTTTCCAGTTTCTAAACTTCATGGTGTCTAAGGTCCTTGGAAGACTCTTCCCCGGGGAAGGTTGTGAGCTCTTTGGAGTGCTTGTAGCCTAGGGAGGGGAAGTTGGCTCCAAGGCAGACCCTGAATCCCTGGGGAGTTGTCATTGCACAAAGAGGTTCCAGATTTTTTGCAGGACAAGCCAAGGGCCTCCAGTGGACAGCATCCGGCCAGCAGTTCTAGCCACTATCTCATACCCTCAGATTGTTGGCTCCACTGGGTGGTGTACAACATGGAGGACTATACTTTCTTGCTTCTCATGGAGTTTGTTCAAGGCAACAAGTCACGTTTCCAGATTTTTCAGTACTCACCAATGCTTAAAGGAGTCCATTTGGATTCACTCAGCTTGCTCTTTCAAATTCCTGCTTTCATCCCAATTGGTAGGTGGAATTACCTGAGAATTTGCAGGGGATCAAAAGGCTACACATCTAGGAAAATCTGGGCAGGAAGAGAGGGTTGTGAGAGACTGGAGGCTCTGGGGTCTAGGGAATAAAGAGATGGGGTTGAGATGCTGAGCGCAGGGAGGGGTGATATGAACTGGGGGAATTCATTACATGGTATTGATCCCTGAGAAGGTGATGACATGGATTTCGTGATGCTGCTGGGCATGGAGAAGTACACTAACTACCCCTTGGTGCCCAAGGGATTGTTCTACAATCCTTTCTCCCACCTGCTGTTCATTTGGGGCAATGCTATTTTGCAGAGGTGAGGACAAAGGGGAAAACTGGGTGGGAGGGAGGGCTTCCAGACCAGTGGCCATGTACACCACAGGGAATCCCTGAGCTTTGGGGGACCAGAAGCCCCTCCCTCTATTTTCCTCCTCCTTTTGAGAATTGGCTACAGCCTTTCTCTTGCTCACAATGCCCCAAGAAACCTAAATGACCAGAGATCCAGGTAGGGCAAGTGGATGGAGTTGTGAGTCTACAGTAAAGAAGAGCTGAGTTCTAATCTAGTCTTATGCATTTAATAGCTGTGACTCGAGTAAATCCCTCAGACTCCATTTGCTCATCTGTAAGGAATAACAGCATCTGCCTCCCCATGTCGTTGTGAGGATGTCAAAGGAGATGATATTTATAAGCACCTGTAAACCTAAAACTAAGTCTAGATTCTGACCTTGAGTGCCCTGAGACTGTGGGCTAGAGTAAAAGGGCCCTGAGTTCAGATTCTGACCTCTTGACTCATTATGTGATTCCAGCCCTTATATTTCCCCATCTGTCCCATAGGGGCATTGGATCCTATGAATCCTTGAATTTATAGCCCAGGGAGCTGAGGGTGTAAAAGGCTGGGAAGGGGGAGTAGTGGAGGAGGAACAAGCAGAGGAGAAACAAGCGAGAGCTCCTCGAAGATGCCCTTGACTAGGTTCCCTTCTTCTCCCCCCACAGCTATGACAAGAGGAATTACATTTACATGTCTACATTTCCCAAGGAGTCCTCAGTAAAGTACATGACCAGCTCCTACAAAGGCCAAGTGGTGTGCGTCACTGAGAACGAGGAGGTGGGGAACAGAAGGTTGGCCCGACCATTCCCATAATTTCTGCCTCCCTACTCTCTGCCCCCTCCTAAACACCCTGCTCCTCCCAGGAGGATCCCCATCCCTTAAATGGGCTTCAATGCTCCTACTCCCCTCATCCTGGGCACCCTCCTCCCTAGCCCCCCAAAGGATCTGGCTGGGGCCTTCAAATTCCTGCCCTATTTCACTTTCTCTCTCCTTGTCTTTCCTGGGGTCTCGGCCCCCCAGATCTGGTTCATTGTTGAAGGCAGCTTCAAGGTACATCGTCTGTACCCATCAGATGGCTGGCAAGTTGTTTTCAACCTTTCCCAGATGAAGGGCTCAAGCCTGTACGCAGCCAATGAGACCTCAGTCAGCATCTTCTATGATAGTATGGGGGTACACCAGGTGAGCTTGGCCACCAAGGAAGGAATCTATCCACAGAGGGTTGAAATAACCCACCCTCACTCCCTTTAAAAACTTTTCCCCCCACAGTTAGTCTACCTGATTAACAAAAAAGGGGAAGGCAAGCTGCTGAAAAGGCAGCTGCCAGTGGACCAAATCTTGGTGTATCAACTGCTTGGTCTGACCACCTTTGAGGCTCATATTAGCCCGTGAGTAAACCTGAATCCAACTGCCCACTGGGAATGACAGAGTAGTTGGGGTGGAGGTGAGAAAAGGAGAGGTTGTCAGGTCTCTGAGAATCCCTCCCATGCAGAAGCCATTGAATGTCTAGCTGAGATGACATCTCCATAAATGCTTCTGTGACTCCACTAGGTAACAGTAATGCTTCTCTTCCCCATTTCTTCTCATGCTTTGCATAGGCCTTTCACAATGACTTCACTATCTGATTTCATAGTTATTTTTTCACTTGACATTCCATCTCCCTTGTTCTTATGCTATAAGCTCTTTGGGAATATTAAGACTATCACCATTGTCATTTTACTGAGTATTTGCTGAATAAATAAATAGGACTAGTAGATGGATGGATGGATGAATAGATGGATGGAGAGATGGATGAATGAATGCATGAATGGATATATAACTGAACCAGTGGTTGGGGGGTTGATATGTGTATAGATGGATGGATAAATGGACAGAAAGGGAAATATATAATTAAGTCAATGGAAAGCTGATTAATACAGAGATTTATGGATAGAATGTGTAGATAAATGGATGAACATTTAGATGGATGGATGATAAATGACATGTGAATGAAAAGATCTGGGGGGTTGCCTTGTTCAGAATGGGACATGGTTCCTCTCCAATCTCTTTCCCTCCTTGCCCTTCCTAGGCTTGTAGGGACCCTCTCCTTTATTAATCCCTGCCCTTTTGAGCTGATGCAGATAAAAGATCTGCCCAACCCACAAAGATACACACGGCTGGAGCGCTATCGTGCAAAGCCACCCTTCATAAGCTCCGATTCTGGCTTCCACAGCAAAGTCTCCCTGGCCATCTACCAGGGCCTTGTCTACCACCTGCTCTGGCTGCACGCCAAGTATAACAAGGTATGCTTGGGTGAAGGAGGGGAGGTCCAAAGTAGCTGGAAAGCAGTTGGAAAACTCAAGGGGTTTCCTTCCAGCACTTGCCAGAACATTTTTGGTTGCCTTTCTAGCCCTATGCTGATCCTGTCCATGACCCCACCTGGCGCTGGTGGAAGGATAAGAAGCAACATAAGGTAAAAGGGCAGGGGGTAATCCTCCAGGCTCCTTTTTTCCTCCTCCTTCTGCATTCTGCTGCAGGGCATGGAAGGGAAGCTGGGGGAATTTATAAGCAGGAATTGTGGGACTGGGCCAGAGGTTCCTCAGCAGTGTACTGAAGGAGAGCTGGTTGCTAGATTTTCAGGGTGAGCATTATGCTTTGGAAAAAACCAAATACTACAGCTGGAGATCTAATTGTTAAACCATCTACCAGCGTGCCACGGGCCCTGGGGCTTTGGAACCTGGGACAGGGGATACCATAGCCAAGAGGGAGTACTAACTCATTGGATGGCAAGATCTCAAAAGCAAAGTCCTTAATGGTTTGAGGCTGGGGTGGGATCAGGAGTCCTTAGGGGAGTGCCTCAAGGATATGGGCTTGGCTCAGTGCTAGTTAATATTTGGATCAAGGCATACTATGCTCATTAAATCTGAAAGGGACAGAAAGGAGAGAGAGCTTATACAGAGGATGAGAAAGTTTAGAATGAAACAGATCTGGGGCAAAAGAGCACAGGGATGAGTCTGATAGGATGTACAGTCTTAACACTTGGCTTCAAAAAGTCAGTGTCCAAAGCACAGGCTGGGGATGGTTTGGCAACACCCTGGAGGAAAAAAAGGTGTTGGGGTCTTAGTGGATTGCTAGCCCAACACATCTCCACCTTCTGATGTACCAGCCCAGAATGTCAATGCCATCTTTCCTCCAGTAAGAGAGAAGCAAGGAGGTGACAGGTGGTGCACTTGTACTCTGCTTCAGTCCCATTACACCTGGGAAGCTGTGTTTGATCTGGCTGCTCCTTTTCCTTAAGGCCACTGGCAAGCTAATAGTCTAGGGGAGGGCATGAAGGATGATGAGGGCACTGGAGGTCATGCTGTGGGAGAATCTGTAGACGGAACTGGCCATGCTCAGTCTGGACAAGAGAAGGTTTAGATGGAGCCTGAGTGACTGGATATCATGTTGAGATTTTGTTGAGAGCGTTGCTGTGTGAAAGAGGGATTTAACTTACTTTGCTTCACCCCTGAGAGCAAAACTGGGAATAGTCTGGAGGAAAAGGGAAGAGAGATAGGGAAGATGAAGAGAGGCAGATTTAGGGAAAATTCTCTACCAATTAGGGCTTTCCAGGAGAAGAGCTGAGCAAAGCTGCATGGGGTTGGGGTGGGGCAGTGTAGAGAAGGAGGTACCCTGGAAGAGGATTCCTCTTTGAGTCTATGACTTCCTTTCCATTTCTTTCTGGGATCCTTGGCACTATGGGGACTGCTGGGATTTTCAGGAGGTGCCCAAAGCCTGATGATCCCTCCCTGGTCTTGGCAGGCTTTCTATTTCTACAGAGCCAGTAACTTTCAGACTATATATGGGGTACATATTGACATGGATGGCTATGGAAAGCTGTATAAATTGAAGGCTGAGAGTCAGCTGCCTGAATACATCTACCTGGACAAGGGAAACAACTACAGCTTCTCCATTTATGTGGTCACTCCCAAAACTTCCTGGAAAAGTGGGTGGATCTATGTGGACCCCAAGGGCTGGTGGAATGGAATAAGGTTGGGGGAAAGATGATGGAGCAGCCAGTCAGGGAGTTGGGAGGAGAAACTCTGAGCTGCTGGCCCACCTTTGTCTCCTTCCTCCCTTCCTGCAGACAGCATCCTGTTTGGACACAAGCATTTGCGTCTGGCTGTGATACTGGCCCACCCTCAGTGTGTGGCAGCGAGAGTGAAAGTGCAGCCTTTGATTAATCGAAATGCCATCCTCTTTCAGGTAAGAGGAGCAGACCATGTGAACAAACGTACATGTGTATTCCTACGTGAATGTATTCTAGCTACAGTTCAATTTACCTGGATTCTTGGGCAAGAAGGAATTAACATCTTAGGTACCAGATGAAGTGACTATGAGGTTACAGTCTCAGTTCTAAGCCTCAAGGCTCTTTAGCCAGTAGCGTGCCTCAAGGCCCCACTGCACACCAGAAGGATTTATCAGGTGTCCTCTACAAAACAGGCACTGTACTAGACCCGGGATACCGTCCCTCAACAACGCATTTGTCTTTCTTCCCTCGAGGACATTTTATACAGGATAGGTGCACAAGACAAACAGCCACAGAATCACATAGACTGATTGTAACTGAGTAACTAGTAACTAGTAATCTAGCTAGGATGGGCCTTATGGCCTCAGGACAGGGTCAACCCTGTCCTCCCCTCAACTCTCCTGGAGAGGACTGAGGGGGAGATAGGGAGGAGTTCTCCAGAACCTTAGCATCTTCCCTTCAACCTGACTAGGTGGTTATCAAGGACAAACGTAAATGCTTCAATCAAAGTATCAGTGGACACAACTTGATGAAAACAGCCACACTGATCAAGGTAAGACACAGGGAGGGATGGAGGAGAAGGTCGCCTCTTTGGTTGGGAAGGTAGCTCACAAATGATAGGGTTGGCAAATTGGAGGCAGTAGTTGACAGAAGTCCTTGGGCCTAGGCTGGGAGTCAGCTTGCTTTCCTGCTCTCTACCCCTGATTGCTAATAGGAGAAGCAGAAAGTGGATTACAGTAAAAGGGTTGGGAGTAGCTGGCTGCCAGCACTGAGTAGTAATCCTTTGTACAGCTAGTTGACTCAGCTGGGAAGTGCTTCCGTAGAACCCAATATGGACATCAGATGCAGGTAACAAAGGACAAATCATGGGGGTCTGTCAGACTCTTAGGGAGGGGAGACACTCTACAGTCTGGGTTCTGGTCTTCCCAAGGATGGGGAGGGTGAAAAGTTAATTCTCCTGCTCACTCAAAACTGACTCCTTCCACCTTTTCCCACCCAACCCCCAATGTGGGAATGGCAAAAAAGCATGCAGTAGTTCTTGCCCTTTGGGGGGGTCTCAAGTGGATAAAATGTTCTCTCTATTCTTCAGCTTAGAGAATGAGGAGGAAGGATCTTAGAAGTCCTGGCACAGGGCCATTCCCCTTTCTCCTTCAGCTCTACATTTTAGTGGGTAGAGGCCAACTAGAATCAGCTCCAACCAGGAAGGTTTGCTCCCAGTGAAGGGGGTGCTCTGGGGGATTCCCTGGGAGAAAGGACATGATATGTTCCTGCTTCCTCGTGGCTTGGCCAGGAGAAAGGACATGACATGTTCCTGCTTCCTCGTGGCTTGGCCAGAAAGGATAGTGGGAATTGGGAGCAATGGATGAATTTGATGCTTCTCTCTTCTCTCCCCAACTCTTCCCTCTTGCTCTCTGTCTTCCTTCTCCACTTCCTTTGACAGGGCAGTCACCTGATCCCCACCTTCATCGGCTGCCCCCCGGGCAAGCGGTTGGCCTTTGACATCACCTTGACTGTTCAACAGAACAGGGAGACCAATAAACGATACTTTGACTGCGTGCACCCAGACCCTGAAATGCCTTGCTTCTTATTCAGTGATCGTGAGAGAGGGGCCCCTGCCCAGCCACCCAGCACATGACCTTCCCCCAGCCCAGTACCAGCCCTCTGCCCTAACACAGATCCACCCTTTTCCCAGTTCAGCCTTGTTTCCTCCTTCCACAGCTTTCTACCCTTTCTTCCTGATCCAAGACATGGTGACTGGTGAGTCAGGAAGTTTCAATGGCAGGTAAGCCCCATGCCTTCCTTGTTGTGGCTGCTTTTGGGAAAGCCTTGGGAAAAACCAATCCGGGGACTTCAGTAGTATTGTTACATGCCATAGTGAGGTACAAATCCTGCCTGAGGAAGTGCTGCCAAGCTGAGCCTTTCCTTAAACCCCCTGAGACCACTTTCTTTCCTCTGGACCTCCCCTCTCGGGCCCCTGCCTCTTGCCTCACTCTGTGTGGATGTGTCTGTCTGTGTCTGTGTCTGTGTCTGTGTCTGTGTCTGTGTCTGTGTTTTGTAGGGTGGGATAAAGCCAACAGTGAGCCTCCCTTTGTCTGGGTGGAGAAAAATTTGGGAGACAGGTGGAAGGGGACAGGGAGCTGCCTATCTGGCTGGGTCCTTGTTGCCCAAGTCCCTGTGTCTCTGGTGCAGCTATGTCCTAAAGGTGATTGGTGGAGGAACTTCCCTGAAAGAAATTGTGGATTACTCAGAAGATGACATCTTCCGCTACAACAGTCCTAATGACACGTAACTACTGACTCCAAGCCCATAGGGTTCCTGGAGTCTCTCCCCCATATCAACCTTCCCCTGCCACTTTTCCCCAAGATTTTCTGAAGTCTAGAAAGGTGGGCTAATTCTCTAAGCTGATATCTGTAATATGTGTTGCAGCTGAGATTCAGACTCACATCCTTTGGCTATCTAAAGCCAGCTCCTGTCCCATGGCTCCATTCTTGCCCATGAGGGCCAAACCAAATCCAACTAAACCTTTCTCTTTACAGTCTTACAATTACTTGAAGATAGCCCTCATGGCCTCTTGCCTTCTGCAGGTTAAGCATGCATAAAATCATAGATTTAGAGTTAAAGGTCAGAGGCCACATGTGCTGGGCTCTGTCAATATTTGTTAATAGCAAAATGCCTACCAGGAGCTGAGACATGGCCTCAGGCAAACCTGTGTGCAAACAGCGTGCACGCACTCACAAGTATCCCTTGGAGGATCTAAGTTCACCAGATGGCTGGCCTAGGAGGCCCCAGCCAGAAGCAGAACATAGCCTTTCCTCTCTCTAGCTCTGAGAGCCTCATCTGGATTGTCAGGGACAACTGGACAGATAGCCATTCCTTTAGCATCCTGAGTTATAACAGCTCTGGCATTGAGTAAGCAAGGCCCCAGTCCCAGAGCCCTTCTCTCTGCCTGCCCAGTATCTGCAGGTGGCTCCCAGCTCCTGGGGACAGGGAAAGAGCTTCTTACTTCCCTGGTATCTTCAGGGTGCTCCCAGCCCTTGAGGAAGGGAAAGAGTTCCCTGCTTCCTCAGTATCTGCAGGCTGCTGCTGGCCACTTTCAAGATGGAGGGTTGGGGGTGGAAATGGAGGTTGCCTTGGGTCTCCTCAGTGCCCCATAGCTGCACAATTTCCCTAGGTGGCTATGTCTGCCGAATTCTCCTTGTTATGATATCGTCCCCAAGTCTATCTATTCTCCTGAATTTTTTTTCAAAATCATGGTGAGCAACAGGTAAGATCTTCTGGGAAAGGGAAGGGAAGGTGGTGTGGAGGCATATGGGAGAGCCCCTAACTTTCCCCTTGGGCCCAAAGCCATCCAAGAACAAACCCCATTGCCCTTCTGTCCTGGCCAGGGGTGTAGACACAAGTACCTACTGTGATTATCAGCTCATCTTCATCCTCCACATCCATGGCCTCCCACTCAGCAATAGCAGGGCCCTCTTCTTTTTGTGGGTGAGTCTCTCTTCTTCCTGCCCTTCCCCTGCCCTTCCCCCATCACTCCTTTCCCAGTCTTCCCCAGTCTGGCATGGTGGGAACAGCTCTGAACCTAAGCGTCAGAGGGCCTGAATTTGTATCTTGGCCCTGCCAGTTCTTGAATGACGTTGGCCAAGGGATTTGACCTCTCCTGGCCTCAGGCCCCTCATCTGTAAAATGAGGTGATTGGATTGGATCCTTAGAAGGCCCCTTTCAGCTCTAAATCTCTGCTTCTGTGGACAGGGGTTACAGTAACTATTCCTCCCCACCCAGCCCTAAATGACTGATTGTTTCACTGCCTCCCTATCTGCAGCTTCTCCCCTTTGCCTCCCTTTCCATCATCACCACCTGTTCCCTAAAGCCTTTAGGTCTCCTGCCTTATGCCCATACGTTCATGCCATCCTTGGAGTTCTTGGGGATGCTTTCCTTCATTCCTGCTCTGCCCCATGGTCCTCAAGCCTCTTCTTCTAACCTCTTACCCTCCCCAGATATCCTTGTGTGTGTATTTGGCCATTCTTTTTCTTTATATCTCTTGGTGCTTCTCCTGGCCACACTTCCAGCGTTGGTGGTCCGTCTTCAGGAGGAAAGTCAACGATGTCATCATGTCAGGTGACATGCTGAACGGAGTAAACTAGAGGGATGTCAGGGCAGAGAGCCAGGGTCTAAGTAGAAGTCTGGACAGGGTCTCAGGGAGAGCTGGGCTAAGGAGCAGGGGCTAATTAGGCTTGGGGCATGGAATTAGGCTAGGGACAAGGAAGGGGCTGGACTCTCTGAGCTGTACTGGGAGGCTAATTCATTAAGTCTGGTTCTTCTCCATACAGAGTCTTTTTCAACATACTCGTCATCCAGTGGTTCTGTCCCTTCCAGTGCAAGGGTCAGTGAATTACAGAGCCCCGAAATAGAAACAAGATCTTCCCGAAAGACAAGATTCAAGAAAAAATATTGAAGCTTTGATAGCCTCCACAAACCTCTTGGTTATCCTTGGTCTCTTCTCTTTCACCCCAGCCTTCTTCCCCTCTCCATCCCTTCTGGCCTATCTTCCTCCCAGGATACCCTTTCCTTTCTACCCCAACATTTCCTGAGACTTTCCAGCCCCTCCTTTTTCCTCCCTAGTCCCCTGCCATCTTCCATTCCTTCTGGCTTCCTCCTATCCTACCAGCCTCCCTCATCCTCTGAATCAATCAATAAAAAGCCACTTACTTCTAAGGAGCGGGTGTAGTTCCTGCAGTGTCTGGGCCTAGAGTATCAGAGGAGGGTGTCTCTTTCCAGAACTAGCACACACTGGGTTGAAGGTGGGGAAGGGAAGGTGGAAAGAGGAAGACTAGAGCACAAGGACCTGAGAAAAAAGAGAGGAGAACCTCCTTGAGTGCTAGTCTAAGCTTGGGAAATGGCCAAATAATGGCCAGCTAAACTTCTGCTCGGTATATTCTTTTTTTTTTTTTTTTTTATAATTTAATTTTTATTTTATTTTATAATTATAACTTTTTTTTGACATTATATATGCATGGGTAATTTTTTACAACATTATCCCTTGCACTTACTTCTGTTCAGATTTTTTCCCTTCCTCCCCCAACCCCCTCCCCCAGATGGCAGGCAGTCTTATACATATTAAATATATTACAGTATATTCTAGATACAATATATGTGTGTAGAACCGAATTTTTTGTTGCACAGGAAGAATTGGATTCAGAAGGTAAAAATAACAGTTTACACTCATTTCCCAGTGTTCCTTTTCTGGATGTAGCTGATTCTGTCCATCATTAATCAATTGGAATTGGATTAGCTCTTCTCTATGTTGAAGATATCCACTTCCATCAGCATACATCCTCATACAGTATCATTGTTGAAGTGTATAATGATCTAGTTCTGCTCGTTTCACTCAGCATCAGTTGATGTAAGTCTCTCCAAGCCTCTCTGTATTCCTCCTGCTGGTCATTTCTTACAGAACAATAATATTCCATAACATTCATATACCATAATTTACCCAACCATTCTCCAATGGATGGACATCCATTCATCTTCCAGCTTCTAGCCACTATGAAAAGGGCTGCCACAAACATTTTGGCACATGCTCGGTATATTCTAAAAGAGCCTGGAAAGCACATGGCATGCAGTTGTGGGGGACAGGCACTTCTCCACTCTCCTCCTTCCCCTCTGCATGTCTGCCACACTGATCAATGATGGAGCTAGGGGACAGGAGCCAGAAGATGTCTCCAGGAAATAGGAAAGGGACCCAGAAGGATGGAGGGGAATGATGGAGGGGGATAAGATAAAGTGATCCTAGCTCAGTGATCCTGGTGGGGGGGATGAGGAACTGTACATGGTGACAGCTTAAGAGAATGAACCATTACAATCTGGAGAGAGTCTAGCTGAGGAGGGATGGGAGCATGATGTACAGGGACAGCTGGGAGATAAAATACCTGGATTTCAGAGCCAACTCTGCTTCTCTTCCCTTCTCTAGACCCCAAGTTTAACTGTTAAGTGGGGACGATGATATTCAGGATCTACCTCACCAATCTCAAAGGAAAAATACTTGGTAAATCTTACTGGGCTTTAGAAATGTGAATGTCCAAACCGGGAAAACAGAAGGGAGAGGACTTGTCTCCCCAGTCAGAGTCTGTCATGAGCATGGCTGATCCCAGAGTAAGGCTCTTTTGTGCTGTGTCATGCTGTGATTTCATTAGCTAGGAGGAGTTTGGGGGATGCTTGGCAGTTTTCGAATTGTGTCTACCTAGGAAGGCTGAGATATATTCTTCCTATGCTCCTAATCTCATGAGCTCCGATCCCACATTAATTGCTTTTGGATATTTTTATGTGTCCCACAGGAATCTCAAACTTCACCTGTCCAATACAGAATTGATCTCCTCCCCTCCCCCCTTCTTCCAAATTTACCTATTGATGGTAGAAAGCATCACTACATATCTAGTCATCTAAATTCACCTTCTCTGCATCTTTGACATCTCTTATCTCACTCCACATCAAATTTGTCTCAATCTTTCTTCTACCTTCTCACCAATATGTCCTCTGCTCTCTACTCATCTAGCCACAAGCTTAGATCAGGCTCTTATCTGGACTATTGCAATAGCTTTTTACTTGGACTCTTTAATCTAGTCCATACAGTTACAAAGTGATTTTTCCATGATCTGACCACATCACTTCCTTACTTAGCAAACTCCCTATTTTACTTTAGAAATGAGAGACATGGTATATGAATGTTATGGAATATTATTGTTCTGTAAGAAATGACCAACAGGAGAAATACAGAGAGGCTTGGAGAGACTTACATCAACTGATGCTAAGTGAAACGAGCAGAACCAGAAGATCATTATACATTTCAACAATGATACTGTACGAGGATGTATGCTGATGGAAGTGGATTTCTTCAACATAAAGAGCTAATCCAATTCCAATTGATTTATGATGGACAGAATCAGCTGCATCCAGAAAAGGAACACTGGGAAATGAGTGTAAACTGTTATTTTTACCTTCTGAATCCAATTCTTCCTGTGCAACAAGAAATTCGGTTCTACACACATATATTGTATCTAGAATATACTGTAATATATTTAACATGTATAAGACTGCCTGCCATCTGGGGGAGGGGGTTGGGGGAGGAAGGGAAAAAATCTGAACAGAAGTAAGTACAAGGGATAATGTTGTAAAAAATTACCCATGCATATGTACTGTCAAAAAAAAGTTATAATTATAAAATAAAATAAAAATAAAATAAAAAAAAAAAAGAAATGAGAGACAGACAGACAGAGATTCATTACACATTTCAGCTAAGCAGATTAGTGAAGGGGGTTCCAAATATGTCATGCAAAATAATTGAAATAATGCTTCAGAGAAATGCGAATTAAAACAAGCTTCAAATGTCTTTTCAGACTTAGATTGGCTAAAATAAAAAGGGGAAAATGACAAAGATTGGAGGTGATGTGGAAAAATTGGGACACTAATATACTGATGATGGAACTCTGAACTGATCCAACCATTTTGGAATGTCTAAAGACATAAATTTGTCTATACCCTCTGACCCAGTAATATCACTATTAAATCTGTTTTCCAAGGTGATCAGGGGAAAAGGAAAAGAACTTATATGTTCTGAAATATTTGTAGCATTTCTGATTATGGTTGCAAAGAACTAGGGATTGAGGGAATGCCTAACAATTGGGGAAGAGCTGAATGAGTTGTGGTATATAATTGTGATGGAACACTTATAAGAAATGATGACATTGATTTTAGAAAAACATGGAAAGACTTGCATGAATAATGGAGAAAAAATGAGCAGAATTGAGAACATTAGATACAGTAATAGGAATATTGTCTTAAATATAATTATGAATGACTAAATTATTTTTTGAGTATTATAAATACTCTAATCAACTACAAAAGAGTGCTAAAAGAAGACTCTACCCATCTATAAAGAAAGAAATAATAAATGGAAGGATGTATAGTATAGTTTTACACACACATGCACACACGGATACTTTTGTGTATATATATATGTACAAATACACAACATAATTTTTTTGTCTAATGGTAGCCTTTTTAAGTGAGGGATGGGGAGAGAAGGAGAAAAAAAAGGTGCCTGTCACAAAACAAAAAATTCAGAAGCACAGGAAAAAAACATGCTAACTTTGAAAATGATGTATGATATTTATTATATAGTTTTCCAGAAAATTTAAATCAGGGTGAAAAGGAGTTTCATGGTTTCTTATTGAATCCTTTTTTGTGTGTGTTGTGCTATGAATGTGGAAATTTTTGTCTTTATGTCTGTTTAAAATTGGAAAAGAAAAATTAAGAATTCTAAAGATGGAAGCAATGGTAGGTAGCAAAGATGAATGTAAGTGTTCGATAGTTTTGCAAAAATAATGTCAATAGGACTAAATAATTGGAGCAATATTCATTTCTC
Source organism: Sminthopsis crassicaudata (assembly GCF_048593235.1). Lineage (NCBI taxonomy): Eukaryota > Metazoa > Chordata > Mammalia > Dasyuromorphia > Dasyuridae > Sminthopsis > Sminthopsis crassicaudata. The sequence continues at coordinate 56,984,814 of NC_133623.1, read as the reverse complement.
CTGGATATGTTGAACCAATATAGTGGAAAAATAGCTTTATCACCTAAGTAATTTACTTATTCAGGGTCATGCCAACCAAACTGCATTAAAGGTTACTTTATGGAAGTGGAATAATATCATTCATCTGAAGAGGGGAAAGGTCCAGGACCTCAAGGTTAATAATGGAAAAAATTGAAAGAAAGGGAAGTTAGGAATACCAGATCTTAATAGTACAAAGTTATCAAAATCACTTGACACTATGGGGGGGGGGAATCACACTGGATGACCAAAAGGAAAAACTTTGAGCCCCAAATTACCCTCCACTCAAGCAGACCTCAGACCTTGCTCTTCATCTGAGGTATAACCACCTTTCAGGGCTCTATTTATATAGAATTACAAATACAATAAAAATAAAATATTTCATTGGTTACCATATAATGCATAGACATAGGGTCACAGGTGCAAGATATATTTCCACTGACTAGGTGGTCATAAGATGGAAGATCTATCCTTGTGCTGGGCATGGGGAGATGGCACATTCCACTGATAATGAGATAGATGAACCATCCCTTAAATTGGGCAAGTGGAGAAAGCACATCCCAGTAACATTTTTTTTGGTGGTGGTGGGGAACTTAAAGGCTTTCCATAATGGAAATGTGAGAATGTGGATGAAACAGGATAAAGATATTTTGTGCCAGCATTTTTGTGGTGATATAGTTATACAAATAGGCCTCATATCTGATACACAAATAATTTCTATTATATAAGCATGAAGTCTACAAAAAACTTCTAATGGAATCCTTAATTTTTTTGCCTTTACCTATAAGAATTATTATTTTTTACATTTTTATTATCCCCAGTCATATGTAAAACAACATTTTTGGGGGTAATATACGTTCATTTTTATATATTTCCAAGTGACTAATACTGGGAGGAAAAAACAAAATGGAAGGGAAAAACCATGAGAAAAAAAAAAAAAGAAAAAAGTGAACATAGCATGTATTGATTTACATTCAGTCTCCACAGTTCTCTCTTTGGATTTCTGTTAGATTATCAGATTGGTTGGTATACAGTTGGGTAAAATAGTATCTATTATTTTAATTTCTTCTTCATTAATGGCAAATTCACTCTTTTCATTTCTGATGCTATAATTTTTTTTTCTTTCCTTTTTCTAATCAAAAGGTTATTTTTTGGGGGGGGTTTCCCCATAAAAGCAACTCTTAGTTTTATCAATAGTTCAATAGTTTTCTTTCAATTTTATTAATCTCTACTTTGATTTTCAGAATTTCTAATCTGTTGTTTAATTGGGACTTTAAAATTTGTTCTTTTTTTAGTTGCATGTCAATCTATTTTATTTTATTCTATTTAAAGACATGAAATTTCTCCTAAAAACTATTTTGGCTGCATTCCATATGTTGGTATGTTGTTCCTTCCTATATTGTTGTTCTTTTGGATGAAATCATTGATTGTTTCTACAGTTTGTTGTTTGATTCCTTCATTGTTTAGTATTAGATTATCTAATTTTCAATTGGTTTTGGGTCTTTCTTCCCCTGGCTCTTTATTAAATGTATTTTTTCCTGTGTCATGATCTGAAAATGCATTTATTATTTCTGCCTTTCTACATTTGGCTATGAGGTTTTTATGCCTAATACACTATCCAATTTTTGTGCAGTTGCCATGTACCATTGAGGAAAAGGTATATTCTTTTCTATTTCTACTCAATTTTCTTCAGCCCATCATATCTAAGTTTTCTATTCTTCTATTAACATTCCTAAATCCTTTCTTGTTTATTTTGTGCTTAGATTTACTAATTCTGAGAGGGAGAGGTTGAGATTCCCCCACTTAGTTATGGTTTGCTGTCCATTTCTTCCTGTAAATGGAACTTTTCTAAGAATTTGGATGCTGTACCATTTGGTGAACATATGTTTTGTAGAAATACCACTTCATTGTCTATGGTATTCTTTAACAAGATGTAGTTTCCTTTTTTATCTCTTTTAGTTATATCGATTTTTGTTTTTGCTTTGTCTGAAATCAGGATTGCTACTCTTGGGGTTTTTTTTTTTTTCTTTTTTGTTTCAGCTGAAACACAATAAATTCTGTTCCAGCCTTCCCCTTACTCTGTATGTATCTGTTTCAAATGTGTTTCTTGTAAACAACACATTGTAGGACTCTGGTTTTTAATCTATTCTGCTATCCCCTTCCATTTTATGGGAGATCTCATCCCATTCATCACATTCATAGCCATGATCACCAGCAGTGCATTTCCTTCCATCTTATTTTCTCCCCTTTATATACTTTTTAATCTCTCTTTTTACCCTATCTCTCATTAGTAGTGTTTTGTTTCTGACTAACTTTTCCCTCAACCTGCCCTCCCTTCCATCACCCCTCTTCTCTTCTCTTACCCTTTTTTCCTTGTATTACTTCTTAATCCCTTCTATCCCGCACCTTTCTTTCATTTCCCCTTTTTCTTTCTACTTCCCTATATGGTAAGACAGATTTCTGTACTTAACTTAGTGAATATTTCCCCTTTGAGCCAAAACTAATTAGAACAAGCTTCAGCTAATGCTCACCCCTTCCATTCTTTCCTTCTATGGAAATAGGTCTTTTGTGCCTCATGTGATTTAATTTATCCCTTTCCCCCTTTCCTTTCCTCTTCTCCCAATACAATTCTTTTTCCAACCCTTAATGTTTTTTCTTTACTATTATCTCATCAGAGTCAGTTTGTACCCACACCCTCTATGTATACCTCTCCTAAGTGTCTCAATAAAAGATACAGTTCTCAAAAGTTACAAGTATCATTTTACCATCCAGGGATGTAAATAGTTTAACCTTTAAATAATATGCTGCTGGGTTTTTTCTTTCCTGTTTATCTTTCTATGCTTCTCTTGAGTCCCGTGTTTGTACATCAAATTTTCTGTTTAGTGCTGGTCTTTTTAGCAGAAATGATTGAAAGTCTTGTACTTCATTGAAAATCCCTGCCCCACCCCAAAAGATGATGCTCAATCTTACTAGCTGATTCTTAGTTTTCTTTGGTGATATTTTGAAGAATGCTATCTAGACTCTTTTTGTGGCTGTGGTTTTTAGGTAGATCAATAATTGTTAAATTGTCTTTTTTGGATTTATTATCCAAGTCAGCTGTTTTTCCAATGAAGTATTTTATATTTTTTTTTCATTTTTTCATCCCTTTTAGCTTGCTTGACTTATTCTTGATGTCTCCTAGAATCATTAGCTTCTATTTGTCTTGTTCTAGTTTTTAATGTGTGATTTTCTTCAGTTAGCTTTTGTATCTCCTTTTCCATTTGATTAATTATACTTTTCAAGGTGTTTTCTTCAGTAATTGTTTTTTTGTTTTTTTTTTTTTCATTTAGCCAATTGTATTTTTTAAGGAATTATTTTCCTCAGTCAATTTTTGTCCTTCCTTTTCTAAGCTGTTGATTCTCTCATACTTCTCATTTCTTTTACCAAACTTTCTTTTACCTCTCTTATTTGATTTTTAAGTGTGCTACCAAGAAGACTTTTTGGGCTTGAGACCAATTCATATCATCATTCCAGGTTTCTCATGTGGGCATTTTGTCCTCTTCGGAGTTGGTCTTTTGCTCTTTCCTGTCACTATAGTAGCTTTTTATGATTAAGTTTCTTTTATTTTTTTGCTCATTTTCCTTCTTTTTTCTGAGTTTGTGACTTTTATGGTTGGACTCTGCTTCTGGGTATAGGGGGCTCTGTCTCAAGCTTCTTGTGAAGCTCTTAGCCTTGGCTTTGAGCACAGGGGTCCCTTTGTTTGGTGTCTTGCTCACTGCAGGGGGTACCCCAGCCTACTCCTACCTATTATTGCCTGGTTTCCCAAGCTGGTGATTTGCTTTTTGTGTTGGAACTGGTTGGCTCTGCCACTGAACCAGGACTGAAGGTCTCAGTTGGTTGATCCACTGTGATTAAAACCCTCTCACTGGCATTCCCCTATGCAGTCTGAGCTAGACTTAGCACCCCTTTCACCTTAGTAAGACTGACTTTTCTTGAAGTCCTTCCAATCTATCTTGATCTGGAGAGTGATTTTATTTTATCTCTTTGTAATCTCTGTCATTATAGACTCTGTTCAGAGGCTTGGTTCTATGTGGTTTTCAAGGGAAACTGGGAAAATTCAAGTAGCTTCCTGGCTTCACTCTACCATCTTGACTCCACCTCATCATTCCAAAATCTATATTCTTTTACAAACTATGAATTACTAATTCTTATATTTACTATTGGATAATTGAGTAGATAAGTATTACTAAATGAATAATTACTAACAAGCATTGCTCCCCATAAAATATTAATGGTCTGATTAATGCTGATTAGAGTTTGAGTAGGTGTCCCCAGTAAATCAGGTTTCTTAGTACCTGTTAAACATAGTTGAGGAACTGGAAGAAATTAGATATACAATAAACATAAGGAGACAGACATAATAACCTTTTGTTGTTTAGTCATTAAGTCATAACTACTTTTCTTGACTCCACAAATCTTCGCATATGTGATCCTTCTCTCTTCCAGTATATCTCAACGTCTGTCCAAGTTCATGCTTATTATTTCTATGATATCATCTATCCATCTCATTCTTTGTCATCCCCTTTTCCTCTTGCCTTCAGCCTTTCCTAACATCAGGGTCTTTTCCATTGAGCTCTGTCTTCTCATTATGTGACCAAAGTATTTCAGCTTCAACTTCAATATTTGATTTTTTAGTGAATAGCCTGAATTTAATTTTTGACTGATTTTGATCTTCCTGCTGTCCAAAGGACTCTCAAAATTCTTCTCCAGTCCATAAAAACCATAAAAATAGTTTTGACTATATGGGCCTTTGTCATCAAAGTGAGAACTCAACTATTTAGTATTATGTCCAGATTTGGCACAGCTTTCCTTCAAAGTATTTTTTTTTATTTCATGTCTGCAATCATCATCTGCAGTGATATTTGATACCCAGACACCCTAAAGCTTGGGAAAGAATATCCTTCATACTAGAAGTAGATTTTCGCTTTAGTAAAAAGTTAAAAGTCAAGAAATAGGCTGGAAAATAAGAAAATAATAAACAAAATTTATGGTGCAAAAAAGATGAAAGACAATATAGTCAAAGTTCTACATCCAAAGCTGCAAAGGAAAAGTATGCATTGGTCTCAGGCATGGAAGAGCTCAAAAAGGATATTAAAATACTAAGAGAACTAGAGGAAAAATTGAGAAGAGAAATGAGTGATGAAAGAAAATCATGAAAAAAGAGTCAGCAGCTTTATAAAGAAGGCATGGTATAAAGAAAATAATAGTTTAAAAAACAGAGTAGGCCAAATAGTAAGAGATGCATAAAAATCCAATGAGGGGAAGCATGTGTTGAAAAGCAGAATTAGCCAAATGGGAAAAGGGGAACAAAAATTCACCAAAGAACTCCTTAAAAAATAGAAATGGCTAGATAGAAAAGGCTGTACAAAAGCTTACTCAGGAAAATAATTCTTTATAAAATGTAGAGTTGATGGAAATTTGTATGGCAGAAACTAGGCACTGACCCACACCTAACGCCCTATATGAAGATAAGATCAAAACAGGTACATGATTTAGACAGAGAGTGATATAAGTAAATTAGAAGAACAAAGGATAGGCTACCTCTCAGATCTCTGGAGAAGGAAGGTATTTGTTGCCAAAAAAGAATTGGTGATCATTATTGATCACAAAATAGATAATTTTGATTATATTAAGTTTTTGTACAAACAAAATCAATGCAGACAAGATTAGAAGGAAAGCAATAAACTGGGAAAACATTTTTACATTCAAGTGTTCTGATAAAGGCCTCATTTATAAAATATACAGAGAATTGATTCAAATGTATAAGATTTCAAGCCATTCTCCAATTGATAAATCATCAAAGGATATGAACAGACAATTTTCAGATGGAAAAATTGAAACCATTTCTAGTCATATGAAAAGGTGTTCTAAATCACCATTGATCAGAGAAATGCAAATTAAGACAACTCTGAGGTGCCACTCAGATTGGCCAAGATGATAGGAAAAGATAATGACAATTGTTGGAGGGGATGTGAGAAAACTGGATTACTACTACATTTTTGGTGAGTTGTGATCCAACAATTCTGTAGAGCAATTTGGAACTATGCCCAAAGGGCTATCAAATTGTACATACCTTAGGGTCCAGCAGTGTTTCTACTGGGCTTGTATCCCAAAGAAAGCATAAGGGAGGGAAAGGGATTGACATGTGCAAAAATGTTTGTGGTAGCCCTTTTTGTAGTAGCAAGAAACTGGAAACTGAGTAGATACCTATCAGTTGGAGAATGGCTGAATAAATTATGGGAAATGAATGTCATGAAATATTATTGTTCCATAAGAAATGATCAGCAGAATGATTTGAGAGAGGCCTGGAAATACTTGCATGAATTGATGCTAAGTGAAATGAGCAGAATCAGGAGATCATCATACATGGCAACAGCAAGATTTTTATAATGATCAATTCTAATGGACATGGGTCTCTTCAATGAGATGATTCATGCTAGTTTCATTGGTCTTATGATGAAAAGAGCCATCTGCACTCAGAGACTGTAGGAACTGAGTGTGGTTGACAACATAGTATTTTCTTTTTGTTGTTGTTTGCTTGCATTGTGTTTTCTTTTTTCTTTTTTTCTTTTTGATCTGATTTTCTTTTGTAGCATGATATTTGTGAAAACATATAGAAGAATTGCACATGTTTAACACATTGGATTACTTGCTGCCTAAGGGAGGGGGGAAAGAGAAAGGAGAGAAAAAACTAGAATACAAGTTTCATAAGGGTGAATGTTGAAAATTATCCATGTACATATTTTGAAAATTAAAAGCTTTAAATAAAGGCTTTCTTCTTTTGTCTTTGCAAAAAAGAAATTAAAAAAAAAGTAGAATTGAGCAAATGAAACCTAATGATTCTGTGAAACATTAAGAAACAATATGATAAAACCAAAAGAATGAAAAAAATAAGACTGAAAAATAACTCATTGGAAAAACAATTGAACTGGAAAATAGATCCAGGGGAGATAATTTAAATTTTTATGGACTTTCTGAAAGCAATGATTAAAAAATTAGTCCGGGCAACAACTTCCAAGAAATTATGAAGGAAAATTGCCTTCATATCCTAGAACCAAAGAGTAAAATAGAAATTGGAAGAATCCACCAATCACCTCTAGAAAGAAAATCTCCTAGGAATATTATAGCCAAATTCCAGAACTCCCAGGTGAAAAGAAAATATTGCAAGCATCCAGAAAGAAACAATTCAAATATCATAAAGCCATATTCACGATAACATAAGATTTAGCATTAAAAGACTGAGGAGTTTGGAGTATGATATTCCCAAAAGCAAAGTTGCAAGGTTTACAATCAAGTAACACATACTTAGCAAAATTGAATATAGTCTTTTAGGGGCAGCTAGGTGGCTCAGTGGATAGAGCACCAGCCTTGAATTCAGGAGGACCCCAGTTCAAATCTGCTCTCAGACACTTAACACTTTCTAGCTGTGTGACCCTGGGCAAGTCACTTAACCCCAGCCTCAGGGAAAAAAAAAAAAAAAAAAAAAAGAATATAGTCTTTTAGGGGAAAGCATTGACATTCAATGAAATAGGAGTTTTTCAAGCCTTCCTGATAAAATGACCAGAGTTGAATAGAAAATTTAACCTCCAAATATAATACTCAAGAAAAGCATGATAAGATAAACAGGAAAAAAAGGAATCATAAGGGACTCAATAAGGTTAAACTGTTTATATTGCTACTTGGGAAAATGATATTTGTAACTTATAAGAATGTTCTCATTATTAGGGCAGTTAGAAGGTGTATATATAGACAGAGGACACAGGTATGAGTTGAATAAGATGGGATGCTATCTGAAAAAAATTACATTAAGATATGAGAAAGAGGAATGAACCAAGAGAAAGAGAAAGGGAGAAGTATATTGAGGTAAATTATCTGCTATAAAAAGGGCATGAAAGAACTTTTACAATGGAGGAAAGATGGGGAAGGTGGTTGGAAACGCTTGAACCTTCTCATTGGAATTGGCTCAAAGAGGAAATAGCATACACATTCAATTGGATATAAAAATCTAAGTAACCCTAAGTAAAGTAGGAGAGGAAAGAGATAAGAGAAGGGAAGGGATACTTACACAAGGAAGGGCAGATTAGACAAGGCAGAAGCATAACACTTTTGAGGAGAGACAAGATGAAATGATTCAGAGGGAGAGAGAAAAGAATAAACAAGACGGTATGAAATACAGTTAGCAATCATAATGGTGAAAAAAAAATTTGAAGCAAGTTTCTCTGATAAAGATTTCATCTCTCAAATATATAGAAAAATGAGTCCAAAATGTGGTAATAAGAGTTATTGCTCAACTGATAAATGATCAGAAAATGTGAACAGTTTTCAGACTAGAGTGATAAGACAATAAAAAATTTGGTGCAAGCCTAAGGCATTTTAGTGAAAATGATGCTGTACAGCATCCTGACCAGATCATATTTAGCACTCTGGGCTCAACTCTGGAGGCCACATTTGTTATGTTCTCAAGATCATAGCAAGGTTGGGCTTTAGAAGCCATTTAGGCCAAACACCTCCTTTTATAAATGAGGAAACTTGAGACCCACAAAATTGAGGTGATTGTGGTTAGTAAAGAGCACACAGGAAATCTGAATCAATGATCATTGACTCCAAATTTAATACTTTCTCCATTCTGTCTTTTGGTTAGTGTTTGTTTTGCTTTGAATCAATCTCTCCTTTAATCGGCCCTGCCTCTAAGTCCCCCATCTGTCTTCTTTCTATTTTCCTGTTGACTGAAATGTATTTCTCTCTGTCTCTGTCACTGTGTGTGTGTGCAGTCTGCATTCTTCATTCCTTTGACCAGTTTGGATAAGAGTGAGATTCATATATCTTATACTGCCTCTCCAGAAGGGGATGCTTGCTAAACTGGCTTGTTGTCTTCCAGAATGAGCCATTGGTAAACTTGATAGCAGCATCAAGAATTGGATAACTAGGTTGGTTTGAGGTAATGTTTTTGAGGATCAATTAAAGCACTTGGGATTAATGTGGAGAAGTGAGCACACAAGGAGAGGGAAACAATAGTCATCATGCATTCAAAGGACGTGGATGAGGAATTAGAATTATTTGGGAACCAAATCAGAACTAATGGATAGAAATCAAAAGGAGACAAATTTAGGTTTGTTGCAAGGAACCAGAATTAAAGAGCTGCAGAAAGATAAAGGAGAATAAGGATAGAGAAGTTTATATATTATCATATTTGCCCCTCACAAGCATGATAAATGTGGAAATCTGTTTAGAAGAATTGCATGTGTTTAACCTGTATTAGATTCCTTGCTGACTAGGTGAGGAGGGGTGGGAGGGAAGGAGAAAAATTTGGAACAAAAGATTTTGCAGGGATGAATGTTGAAAACTATCTTGATATGTAGTTTGAAAAATAAAAAGTTATTTTAAAAATATACAGGTGAAGCACAATGCAATCCCAGTTTTAACCGTGTATGAAATACGAAAAACTTGAACGTGATCATCTGAAAAACAAGGCAACTGGCTGGGATAGAGAGCCTGACGGACCGGCTTCATCTGAAGGTCCCGAACTTTTCTGAGAACTCCAACCAGGAGATCTCAGCTGGGCTCAGAACCACGTGCCTTAGAGGGTCACTGACCAGCCGTTAGCCACTTAACCCTTTGACTGACTGCCGGAAACTGCCAACCAGAAGGGCTCTAGGAAAACAAAAGGATCTGGACTTTCTGGGTATGTCTGGTTCCCTTGGCGGGGCGTGGTGGGTGTGGGGGAGGAAGAAGACTGGAGGAATGGATGAGAGGAAGCAATACCTGGGATGGGACTGGGCGGAGGAGTGGATCAGAGGAAGGTGGAAGCCATGGGGAGAGAAGAGAGGGAATAAGCCTGGAGGGAGGGGCGGGGTTTAGGTGACTCCTAGGGCGGAGAGAACCCTCCCCCTTGAGACTCCTTGAGTGGCCTGGAGCAAATAAGTCTTTGCCATTGACTCAGTTTCCCCATGGGTGAAAAGGGGAATTAATGATTTCATAGTTGTCTGGCCCCCTTCGTTTTTGGAGAATCGCTCGTTCCGGTGCATGGAAGCGGAGAGGACATAGGGGCAGCAGCGGGTGTCCTTCCTCTTCCTGGATTTCGCCTGTGACTCCCTGCCTGGGCTCCCCAGCTCTGGACTCCCCATCCTAATGGGGTCCCTACTAATGCTGTTGCTCCTGCTGCTATCGCCGCCGCTAGTCCAGCCATACATGGAAGACACCTGCAGATGGCAAGTGGTACTCAACAAGTACGAGACCTTGGGAGTGGGCAGTGAAAAATTTTTCTTGCAGCAACCAATTTCCAATATAAACAAATTTTTCAGTAAACTAGTGGATTCACCCATGGACTCCAAAGAGGTAATCTATATCCTCTGTCCCTTCCACACACCATCCTTTTAGCCACCCATTCATCCCACTTTGCCTTTCCATCTTTCCAAATGACCTCTGACTCTTCAATCTTCTTCCACTTGACTCAGGTCTTGCCAACCCTGGCCTCTCCTAGGGGAAGCAAGGCACTTTTACTCTCTTAGTCTTACTTTTTTTCACCTGTGAAATGAGGGGTTGGAGGAGGTCCCTTCCAACTCTCAGTCTCATCTCTTCTCCCATCCTTCCTCCCTCCCATCTATCCCTCTGTCTTCCCTTCACTGGATCTGTTCTTTGTCTCTTTTGTCACTCTTTTATCCTTTCCTTGGTTCCTGCCCCTTCATGTCTTCAGGACACTGTCCCAGAGCCTTGGATATCCCATGCCCTGGGGTTTGTGGAGGGAGGTGGGAAGGAAAGGAGGGAATGGCAGAACAAGGGGAGTGGCTCAGGGTGACTGCCCTGAGCTGGATGTATTGCTTATGTTTAGAAGTATGTGGGATTCCCTTACTACATGAAGATTAACTTCACCTGCCCTGGAGAGGTAAGGGAGGGGTGGAAAAGGAGGAGGGAGAATTGGAACAAGGTGGGCCCACAGAAACAGGGTAGGTAGAGGGGGAAATCCTGGAGCTGGATCAGTGAAGGTTCTGATGGGTGGGGAACGCTCTTGGGAGGGGTGGCCTCTATGTCACCCAAACCTCTTTGGGGGACCTACCCAATAGACCTTGTTCTCCTGCCCCCAACATCTTTGCCTACATAGGCTCCCCAGCCTACCAAAGAAGTGTCTGGACACTGGCATCCCTGCTCCTCCAGCCCAACCAATTTCCATGTTCTATTCCTCAGCCCTCTCCTGAACTGGAGAGTCCTTGGAAGATTTCCTGGAGGCTGAGGAAGGGGAAAGTTGTTTTGTCTGGCAGAGAAGGAACTCATCCCTAGAGGCCAGTTCCTGTGTGGGCTGTCCTAGGAGGCTGGCTGTGCAGCAGGACTCCTGTTGAGAAGGAGGCCTTGAGGGGAAGGGAAGGCAGGGAATCCCAGGAGGAAAAGTAGGTCCTGGAGGGCCCCCCTAACCTTCAGAGATGGTGCTGGTGCCTTGACTGGCCCAGAGGGTACTCTTTTCTCCAGCTTCCAGCAATGAAGTTAATATTTGTGCCTAGGTTCTTGCCTGGCAGAGTTCTGTTCCCTAACTCATCCCCCTCCAGAGGGGTAGGGTTCCTAAGACCAGGGCTCAGGTGAGTGGGGCAGAAGGGTCTGGCCATACCCCATAGAGCAATGTCACTCCCACTTTGGCCCTCTCAGAATCCAGAAGCCTTTGTCCGTGGGGGTTACCTTAGGGGCCTGGTCCCTATTGTGCTGGTCACCTTCTATGCCCCTGTGAATTTCCGGAGATGGAGGTCAGAAAGGCTACAAATCCAGATGGAGGGAGCAGCATTTCAAACAAAGGGTGAGGGTCCTCTACTAACAATGAGCTGGGCACCAGGGGTCAGAAAGGACAATATCTTGGAGAAGGGAGCCGCCAAAAAGTTGGAAAGGATGAATAGATCTGTCCTTGGTCAGTTTAGCACTTGGGGCATGGGTAAACCTGCATCCCAGGCCTTGAGAGGTAGAGCTCCCTGGACACTCACCTAGGCCCCTGATCCTAGAAAAGAGCTGAGCTACAGGTCACAAAGACCTTGGGATCCCATGCTTGCTCCCCCCCCTCCCCAGGCTGGGGTAAAGTGACTTGCCCAGGGTCACACAGTTAGGAAGCTTTAAGTGTCTGAGACCAGATTTGAACCCCGGTCCTCCTGAATTCAGGGCTGGTGCTCTATCCTCTTCACCATCTAGCTGCCCCCCACACTTGCTGATCACCTTGAGCATTCCCCTTTGCCCTCAGCTGGTTTTGTGCCAGCTGCTTGCACCTGGGTTGCAGTTGTATTTGGGCAAGATAGGGAAAGCTTAGCCAGTTAGACTAAGATGATGCTTCTTGGGCTTCCCAGCTGATATAGGAGAGAGGGAGGAAACATAGCTTACTATGGAGTGTGGTGCCCTACATTAAGGGCTCAATCCCTTGGTAGAGTTCTGGTAAGAAGGGAAGGTGAGGCAGTGCTGGCTAACTGAGGATAGATCCGAAGCTTGCGTCTACCTCATTTCATTTCCCACTTCATAGCACAATGTGGACCTTATACCATATGTTATGTGAATTGGTACACCCCAATGCCCATGAAGAATGGCAGTGTCATGATGGAAGTTGAAATCTCCAGCAACAACCAAGGGGAGATCATTGGAAATGGCAAGTAGGTTGAGTCTCAGGCATCTTTGTGGGGAGCAGGGGATGGTAGAAGGCAGAGCTTTCAGATAGTAGAGCTGTCGGGATCGGGTTTGTGGACAGAGGACTAAACTCAGGAAGCAAACAATGTCCAAACCCAAAAGTGACCCTGGAGATCACCCACCCCGATCTACTCTCCCAAGCCTATTTTACAGAGGAGAAAATTGGTGACAACGTCTTGTCCAAGGTAGGACTTGAACCCAAGTCCCCTGACTTCAAACTCAGTTCTTGTCAAGTTACCTCCTGTTCAGATTCAGTGACCTGAGGCTGGAGGTGGGCTTATCTGGGCATCAAGTTAGGGGATTGGGTGAGAAGTCTGATTTGACTCTGGCAAGTGGCTAGAAGGCTATTCCCTCTCTCTTTGCAGGTTCATGATAAATATCAATGGGTTTCTGAAAAAAGAGAAGGACAAACTGATTTTTTCCCTGGGACATGAGGTGAGAGAAAATAGGGGGAAGGGGACAGGAGAAAGGCTTAGGGGCCTAAGGAGGGAAGGAGGGAAGTGATCCTCTTAACTGAGTCTCATGGCTGGGATGGGGGAAGCTAGACTAGTCTTCCATTGTTTCTCTTGGGCCTCTCCCCTCAGGTCAGTCCCATAATGCACAGACACTTCCTTAATGCACCATCTAGGCCTCTCTGGGCTACAGTGGACCAGGCTCCTGTGCTAATCCTTGGGGGCATTCCACATGAGAAGATGGTTCTCATCTCTGACTCTAGCTTCAAGGACTTCTCCCTGGTGGAGGTGAGGGAGGCTGAATGGCAACTGACTGGGTCGATGGAGGGTGGGCAAGAATGGACATTCTCTGGACTTGAGAAGGGAAGGGAAGGGTGGAAGGACATGTTGATCCCCAAGACTGGAGTGTTACAAGGTCTCATCCAAGCCAAGGGGCACACCTAGCCCCATCCCTCTGCCAAAGAGACATCAAGGTATGAGGTGGGGAAGTAAGGGGGAGGAGGTAGAGAAGGACCTGGGTTCTAGGCTCCATTCTGACTCTTAGTTGGCCAAGTCTCTTTCTTCTCACGGTAATGCTCTTTTCTCTAAATTGTCATCGTTCTCTGACAGCAGGTTTCTTGGGGGAGTTTCTGGAAACAGCCTTCATTTCAGTTAAATTCAATAATCCCAAATGCAGCCAGGAGTCCAAATCCTTTATTGTCTTCAAAGTCGTATCTCCTTCAGGACAGCCTGCCACTACTTCTCTGTCCTCCTTCATTCTGTCTGACTTGTGAATCTCCTTGAATGAATCCTGACTCTGAATCTCCCAAAGTCCTCCTTGGCCCTGAGAGCTTCTTATTATGTGCTATACACTGAGTACACACCAATCGTTAAATCACTAGGAAACCATTATTTGTTGTAGGATTAAATCAATGCTAAACTAGATTTAACCATTGTCTCCTCAATTCCACTCAGTACCTTGTTTCAAGTTCTGGCCCATAACATCTCCTTGTAGGGTCAGATCAATCATATTGAACCATGCTAAATTAGATAATTCTTGTCTCTATCCATTCCAGTGACTTAGCACCTTGTAAGAATCCTAACAATTCACCTCTTTAAAAGGAGGGGACGTTGGTGACCTAAATGACCTCTTAATTCATCTCCCTGCTCTCCATCCTGTGAACCTCCATTCCTGCACTGACGGGCTCAGCTGAACATCGATAGCTGCTGGCTGGGTACTCTTCAATGCCCTCAGGACGAGTTCACGGCCTCGATCTTTGATGCCATCTCCACTGAAAGTGTCCTCTTCATCAGACAGAACCAACTTGTCTACTATTTTACTGGCAACTACTCCCACTTACCTGGAAAAGCAACTAGTAAGAAGCTGGGGAGGGGAAACACTGTGAGAGTAGGGATTGGGCACTGGCCTCTTCCCCATCCCCACCCTGAGGCAGACTAGCTTCTCTGAGCCTGGGGTCTGATTCCAGTACAAAGGAGAATAATTTTTCAGACACCACAGGATGCAGACCTATGGACTAGATGCTGAGGAAAAGCCAGCTGGGGTGATGGAGGGAAGAATGATTCAGGCAGCTTGCAGACCAGTTTGTAGCAGTGGGACTGTCTGATGGCTGCTCTTTCTTGCAGGGAGTGAGCATGTCAGGGGGCCCCCTAAGGAGAAGACAGGGTATGGCCCGTGGGCATGCCCACTCTCTCCATGAGGAGGAGCCCCAAAGGCTTGCCTCTCTGTAACCTCATCCCAGTTGATAGGAAAGCTCATCCGACTGCTCAGGAAACTCTTCCCCCCTGTCCAGAGTTTCCACAAGGTCCAGGTCCCTCCTTTGTCATAGAGCCCATAGCAGAGTCATGATCCAAGCAGAGAAAATGATCCTATACATAGGAGAGCAGAGCAGAACCCAGGTGAGGTGGGGGACAGGTGGCTGGTTCAGTAGCTGATGGAGGCTTCCTGAAAGAAGTTAAGCCATTCTCACATGGTCCTTAGAAGTTTCTGGAACTCGGTTTCTCTTTGGGAAAATGGGGAAGGGGTATTCCTATCTTGGAGGTGGGAAGGGAGAGACTGCCATCCCTGAGAAAGGCTTTCTCTCTCCCCAGACAGTTGGGTCAGAGTTTTGAACAAACGGTGTATCAAGAAACTTTGTCCTGTGGAATGCCACAGCAATGGCTCTGAGTACATTGTGGCCTTGGCTGGGGGCAATGAAGAGGGCATCTTCCACTTTGGAACCATCACAGGTAGCCTCCCTCAGCTTCCTTTCTCTGAAAAGGGACTCCCAGCCTCTGTAATAATGGGGTGGGGATGTGGCATCTAATCCAATTCTTGAAAAGGAATCGGGTTAAATCCCATTGTGTGGGGGAAATAATGGAGGACTCACTATGAGGTTCATAGAAGGCTGGGGATCTAGAATTCATCAGTGATGCCCAAAGAAGGAATGGAAAGCAATAGTTTGAGACCAGGGACATAAATGGCACATGCTTCTGAGAAGTCCTCCTGGCCCTCTCCAAAAACTCATCTTGGGTGTAGTGTGTTTGTGGATTCCCCTCTTTCAGGGATTATAGGCTGCTCATCCTGGGCCATTCTTAAGGCAAGGGAGTATGGGGGAACTTGCTCTGCCTTAATGCTGGCCCCCTGTTCTCATGCCCCACTTCTTCCTCCTACCCAGATGCCATAGTGACCTTTAAGCAGTTGCCTGTCTCGAGTTCCATATGTGATATATTCAAAGGTTTGGTGTTTACCTGGGACAGCCTGTGGGAAGCTACCCATCCTCCCCATCTCCCCAATGGGCTTGTGGAAGGGGTAGGAGGCCCCCGGGGTAGTATTGAAGGCCGGGGCGGGAGAGGTAGTACAAAACGGTGGAAAGGGAGTGTTAAACTTGGTCCATTCTAGCTCTACCAGTGACTAGCTTTGTGACTCTGAAAAGGCCACCTTCCCCTTCCTTGGGCTTCAGTTCCCTCCTCTGCAAAAGGAGGGTGTTGGGCTCAATAACTTCTAATGTCCTCTCCAGTTTCTGAACCTCAGGGTGCCTTAAGATCCTAGAAAGGCTCTCCTCCCAGGAAGGCCCTAAGCTCTCTGGAATGCTTATAGCTTAGGGAGGGGAGATCAGAGAGACTACTTGGGTTCACAGGGCAGATTCTGAATCCCTGGGGGAGGTGTCATTGCACAAAGTGGTTCTGGGTCTTTTCCGGGAGGTGCCAGTGGTCTCCAGTGGACAGCATCAGGCCATAGCTACACTGGACACCTCCCTGCAGCCCCAGTGTGCAGGCTCCACTGGGTGACGTATGACACAGAGGAAAACAGTTTCTTTCTTCTCATGGAGATGGGCCAAAGCAACCAGGCAACATTCAAGATTTTTGAGTACATGGTACTACCTAAAGGCTCCAACGTAGATTCAATCAATTTGCTCTTTACCATACCCCGTTATATCCCCTTGAGTAAGTAAAGGGACCTGGGAGCTTGCAGGGAACTAAAGGCCAGATACCTGGGGAAATCTGGGCAGGGAGAGAGGGCTGTGTTGGGCTGATCAAAGGCTGGACTACTGGGGACTAGAGAATTTAAAAGCTGGGGTTGAGATGCTGAGTGAAGGGAGGGATGGTGTGAACTGGGGGCGTTCACTACAGTGGTGTTGGCTCCCTGGGAAGGTAACAACATGGATTTTGTGATGCTGCTGGGCATGGAGAAGTACACTACCCACCCCCTGGTGCCCAAAGGTCTATACTACAATCCTTTCTCCCACCTGCTGTTCATTTGGGGCAACGCTATTCTGCAGAGGTGAGGGCAAAGGGGAAAATTGGGGGCATCCAGGCCAGTAACCATGTACACAACTGGGATTCCCTGAGCTTTGGGAGACAGAAACCTCTTCCTCTATTCTCCTTCCCTTGAGAACTGGCTACAGACCTCCTCTTGCCCACAATGCCCCAAGAAATCCTAGTGACTAGATATTGTGGTGATGGAAGAAGGTGGAGTAATGAGTGTACAGTAAGGAAGAGACAGGATTTAATCCAGTCTTATGCATTGTGGCCCTATGTGACCTTGGGCAAATCCCTCACACTCAGTTTCTTCATCTGTAAGATAGGAACAATAACACCATCTGCCTCCTGGGGTGGTTGTGAGGATATCAAAAAAGATATTTTTTAAGCACCTAAAAATCTAAAACTAAATCTCAACTCTGCTCCCAAGGGCACTGAGACTGTGGGCTAGAGCAAAAGCGGCCCTGAGTTCAAGTTCTAGCCTCTGACTCATTATGTGATTCCAGCCCTTTTATTTCACCATCTGCCTAGTAGGGACATTGGGCCCTATGAATCCTTGAATCTATACCCCAGGGATTTGAGGGTGTAAAGGGCGGAGAGCAAGGGGGAACAAGCAGAGAAAAGCTGAGTTCTTTGGGCTCTGCTCCCCTCAAATGCCCTTGACCAAGTCTGGGTTCCCTTCTTGTTCGCCCACAGCTATGACACTACAGATTACATTTACATTTCCAAATTCCCCAAGGAGTCTACAGTAAAGTACGTGACCAGCTCCTACCATGGAGAAGTGATCCTCATCACTGAGAATGAGGAGGTGGGGAACAGAAGGTTGGCCCAACCACTCCCTGGCTTCTGCTTCCCTAGTCTCTGCTCCCTCCTAAATACAAGGCCTGTCCCTGAAAGCTCCCCATTCTTTGGATGGTCTTCAATGCTCCTATTTCTCTTAGCCTGGTCACCTTCCTTCCTGCCTCTCCACCCCAGAATCTGGCCTGGGCCCTCAAGCTCCTGTCCTTCCTCACTTCTTCCTCCTTGTCTACTGCACTCTCGGCCCCCCAGATCTGGTTGATTTTTGAAACCAGCTTCGAGATACGTCGTCTGTACCCATCAAGTGGCTGGAAGATTGTTTTCAACCTTAACAAGATGAAGAACTCACACCTGTATACAGCCAATGAGACCTCAGTCAGCATCTTCTTTGACAGTCTGGGTCTGCAACAGGTAAGATTTAAAGAGACCACAGACTTTCCAAACAGGACTGACCACTCAGGAAGGACTCCATCCACACAGAGCTGAAATGACCCTTTCCTCTCTTTAAACATCTCCCCCCACAGCTAGTCTACCAGATAAATAAGAAAGGAGAAGGGAAGCTACAGAAAAGGAATGTCCCACTGGATGAAATCATGATGTATCAGCTGCTCAGTAAGACGGCTACTATAATGTCTGAACAATTGTGAGTGAGCCTGAGCCCAAGTACTGCTGAGGGATGACAGAATGGTTAAGAGTGGGGATGAAGGAGTTTGTCAGATCCAAAGATCCCCTTGCAAAACCACCTCGAGGAGCTTTGGATCTATTGCTTAGAAGCCAACTTTTCCATAAAGGTTTTGGCGACTTAACCAGTGAAAGTAATGCTTCCCATCCCTATTTATTCTCATGCTAGTAATGCTTCCTGTCCCTATTTCTTTCCATGCTAGTAATTCTTCCCGTCCCTATTTCTTCTCATGCTTTATCTTCTTTCATATTTTTACTATCTTGTTTCATAGCTATTTTTCCATGTAACTTTTCATCTCCCTTGTTCTTGTGATATAAATTTTTGGGAATAGAGTATTATGTCATCATTTTCATTTTACTGAGTACTGAATAAATATATCAGGGGATTAAAGGATAAATAATTTGCTGTTGGATAGACAAAGAGATGGAGGGAAAGATGCATGGGTAAATAAATCAATAGATGGATAATTGACATACAAACATATGGATGGAATAGATGGATAAATGGATGAACAGTTAGAGGGATGGCTGATAAATAATATGGGGATGAAAAGAGATGGGAGGTGACTTGCTCGCATTGGCACAGGGTGCCAATCAAACCTCTTTCTTTCCCTATCGTATCTAGTCCAACCATCAACTTCATTAATCCCTGCCCATACCAGAGAATGAAGCTAATGTATTCGCCGAATATACCACAATTCACACGGCTGGAGCGCTATCATGCAAAGGCACCCTATGTAAGCACTGAATTGGCCTTCCACAACAAAGCCTCCCTGGCCATCTACCAGGGCCTTGTCTACCACCTGCTCTGGCTGCACGCCAAGTATAACAAGGTATGCTTGGGTGAAGGAGGGGAGGTCCAAAATAGCTGGAAAGCAGTTGGAAAACTCAAGGGGTTTCCTTCCCCAGCACTTGCCAGAACATTTTTGGTTGCCTTTCTAGCCCTATGCTGATCCTGTCCATGACCCCACCTGGCGCTGGTGGAAGGATAAGAAGCAACATAAGGTAAAAGGGCAGGGGGTTTTTCCTCCTCCTTCTGCATTCTGCTGCAGGGCATGGAAGGGAAGCTGGGGGAATTTATAAGCAGGAATTGTGGGACTGGGCCAGAGGTTCCTCAGCAGTGAATTGAAGGAGAGCTGGTTGCTAGATTTTCAGGGTGAGCATTATGCTTTGGAAAAAACTAAATACTACAGCTGGAGATCTAATTGTTAAACCATCTGCCAGCGTGCCACGGGCCCTGGGGCTTTGGAACCTGGGACAGGGGATACCATAGCCAAGAGGGAGTACTAACTCATTGGATGGCAAGATCTCAAAAGCAAAGTCCTTAATGGTTTGAGGCTGGGGTGGGATCAGGAGTCCTTAGGGGAGTGCCTCAAGGATATGGGCTTGGCTCAGTGCTAGTTAATATTTGGATCAAGGCATACTATGCTCATTAAATCTGAAAGGGACAGAAAGGAGAGAGAGCTTATACAGAGGATGAGAAAGTTTAGAATGAAACAGATCTGGGGCAAAAGAGCACAGGGATGAGTCTGATAGGATGTACAGTTTTAACACTTGGCCTCAAAAAGTCAGTGTCCAAAGCACAGGCTGGGGATGGTTTGGCAACACCCTGGAGGAAAAAAAAGGTGTTGGGGTCTTAGTGGATTGCTAGCCCAACACATCTCCACCTTCTGATGTACCAGCCCAGAATGTCAATGCCATCTTTCCTCCAGTAAGAGAGAAGCAAGGAGGTGACAGGTGGTGCACTTGTACTCTGCTTCTGTCCCATTACACCTGGGAAGCTGTTTGATCTGGCTGCTCCTTTTCCTTAAGGCCACTGGCAAGCTAATAGTCTAGGGGAGGGCATGAAGGATGATGAGGGCACTGGAGGTCATGCTGTGGGAGAATCTGTAGACGGAACTGGCCATGCTCAGTCTGGACAAGAGAAGGTTTAGATGGAGCCTGAGTGACTGGATATCATGTTGAGATTTTGTTGAGAGCGTTGCTGTGTGAAAGAGGGATTTAACTTACTTTGCTTCACCCCTGAGAGCAAAACTGGGAATAGTCTGGAGGAAAAGGGAAGAGAGATAGGGAAGATGAAGAGAGGCAGATTTAGGGAAAATTCTCTACCAATTAGGGCTTTCCAGGAGAAGAGCTGAGCAAAGCTGCATGGGGTTGGGGTGGGGCAGTGTAGAGAAGGAGGTACCCTGGAAGAGGATTCCTCTTTGAGTCTATGACTTCCTTTCCATTTCTTTCTGGGATCCTTGGCACTATGGGGACTGCTGGGATTTTCAGGAGGTGCCCAAAGCCTGATGATCCCTCCCTGGTCTTGGCAGGCTTTCTATTTCTACAGAGCCAGTAACTTTCAGAATCTATATGGCATACAAATTGACATGGATGGCTATGAAAAGCTTTATAATGTGAAGAAAACCGGGCTGCCCAAATACATCTACTTGGACAAGGGGGATGAATACCGTTTCAGCTATTGTCTCTTCATTCGGAAATCTTCCTGGAAAAGTGGGCGGGTCTATGGGAACCTCAAGGGCTGGTGGGTTGGGGGAAAGATGATGGAGCAGCCAGTCAGGGAGCTGGGAGGAGAAACTCTGAGCTGCTGGCCCACCTTTGTCTCCTTCCTCCCCTCCTGCAGACAGCAACCTGGTAGAAAAGTCACATGTGCGACAAGCTGTGGTAGTAGCTCACCCTGATTGTGTGTCAGCAGATGTGCAAGTGAAGCCTTTTATTAATCGAAATGCCCTCTTATTTGAGGTGAGGGGGGAAGACCATGTGCACATGTGTATTCCTACGTGAATGTATTCTAGCTACAGTTCAATTTACCTGGATTCTTGGGCAAGAAGGAATTAACATCTTAGGTACCAGATGAAGTGACTGTGAGGTTACAGTCTCAGTTCTAAGCCTCAAGGCTCTTTAGCCAGTAGCGTGCCTCAAGGCCCCACTGCACACCAAAAGGATTTATTAGGTGTCCTCTACAAAACAGGCACTGTACTAGACCCGGGATACCGTCCCTCAACAACGCATTTGTCTTTCTTCCCTCGAGGACATTTTATACAGGATAGGTGCACAAGACAAACAGCCACAGAATCACATAGACTGATTGTAACTGAGTAACTAGTAACTAGTAATCTAGCTAGGATGGGCCTTATGGCCTCAGGACAGGGTCAACCCCGTCCTCCCCTCAACTCTCCTGGAGAGGACTGAGGGGGAGATAGGGAGGAGTCCTCCAGAACCTTAGCACCTTCCCTTCAACCTGACTAGGTAATTGTCAAGGACAAACGTACATGCTTCAATCAAAGTATCAGTGGACACAACTTGATGAAAACAGCTGTACACTTGAAGGTGAGAGATAGGGAGGGATGGAGGAAGAAGCTACTATTGGGTGGGAAGATGGCTCAATGATAGGGTTGGCAAATTGGAGGCTGCAGTTGAAGTCCTTGGCCTAGGCTGGGAGTCAGCTTGCTTTCCTGCTCTCTACCCCTGATGCTAATAGGAGAAGCAGAAAGTAGATTACAGTAAAAGTAGGGTTAGGAGTAGCTGGCTGCCAGCACTGAGTAGTAATCCTTTTTACAGATAATTGACTCAGCTGGGAAGTGCTTCCGAAGAACCCGATTTGGATATTATATTCTGGTAACAAAGGACAAATCATGGGGGTCTGTCAGACTCTTAGGGAGGGGAGACACTCTACAGTCTGGGTTCTGGTCTTCCCAAGGATGGGGAGGGTGAAAAGTTAATTCTCCTGCTCACTCAAAACTGACTCCTTCCACCTTTTCCCACCCAACCCCCCATGTGGGAATGGCAAAAAGCATGCAGTGGTCCTTGCCCTTTGGGAGGTCTCAAGTGGATAAAATGTTCTCTCTATTCTTCAGCTTAGAGAATGAGGAGGAAGGATCTTAGAAGTCCTGGCACAGGGCCATTCCCCTTTCTCCTTCAGCTCTACATTTTAGTGGGTAGAGGCCAACTAGAATCAGCTCCAACCAGGAAGGTTTGCTCCCAGTGAAGGGGGTGCTCTGGGGGATTCCCTGGGAGAAAGGACATGACATGTTCCTGCTTCCTCGTGGCTTGGCCAGAAAGGATAGTGGGAATTGGGAGCAATGGATGAATTTGCTGTTTCTCTCTTCCCTCCCCAACTCTTCCCTCTTGCTCTCTTTCCTCCTTTCCCACTTCCTTGGACAGGGAAATAAGCAGATCCCCATGTTCATCGGCTGCCCCCCAGGCAAGCGGTTGGCCTTTGACATCACCTTGACCCTTCGGCACAACAAGGAGACCAATAAACGATACTTTGACTGCGTGCACCCAGACCCTGAAATGCCTTGCTTCTTATTCAGTGATCGTGAGAGAGGGGCCCCTGCCCAGCCACCCAGCACATGACCTTCCCCCAGCCCAGTACCAGCCCTCTGCCCTAACACAGATCCACCCTTTTCCCAGTTCAGCCTTGTTTCCTCCTTCCACAGCTTTCTACCCTTTCTTCCTGGTCCAAGACATGGTGACTGGTGAGTCAGGAAGTTTCAATGGCAGGTAAGCCCCATGCCTTCCTTGTTGTGGCTGCTTTTGGGAAAGCCTTGGAAAAAACCAATCCGGGGACTTCAGTAGTATTGTTACATGCCATAGTGAGGTACAAATCCTGCCAGAGGAAGTGCTGCCAAGCTGAGCCTTTCCTTAAACCCCCTGAGACCACTTTCTTTCCTCTGGACCTCCCCTCTTGGGCCCCTGCCTCTTGCCTCACTCTGTGTGGATGTGTCTGTCTGTGTCTGTGTCTGTGTCTGTGTCTGTGTTTGTGTCTGTGTTTTGTAGGGTGGGATGAAGCCAACAGTGAGCCTCCCTTTGTCTGGGTGGAGAAAAATTTGGGAGACAGGTGGAAGGGGACAGGGAGCTGCCTAACTGGCTGGGTCCTTGTTGCCCAAGTCCCTGTGTCTCTGGTGCAGCTATGTCCTAAAGGTGATTGGTGGAGGAACTTCCCTGGACAACATCGTGGATTACTCAGAGGAAGAAATCGTCCGCTACAACAGTCCTAATGACAGGTAACTACTGACTCCAAGCCCATAGGGTTCCTGGAGTCTCTCCCCCATATCAACCTTCCCCTGCCACTTTTCCCCAAACCCTTTTTACTCTAAGACTTGTAGGCCCAGACAGGCAGTCACATGCATAGACCAATTTTTATTGTTCAGTCACTTCAGTGGTGTCTGACCCTTTCTGAGCCAAGCTGGGATTTTCTTAGCAAAGATAATGGAGTGGTTTGCCATTTCCTTCTCCATCTCATGGTTAGAGACTGACTGAGGCAACTATCTTTAAGTGACTTCCTATAGGTCACGCAGCTAGTAAGGATCTGA
This sequence comes from Sminthopsis crassicaudata, assembly GCF_048593235.1. Taxonomy (NCBI): domain Eukaryota; kingdom Metazoa; phylum Chordata; class Mammalia; order Dasyuromorphia; family Dasyuridae; genus Sminthopsis; species Sminthopsis crassicaudata. The sequence continues at coordinate 56,961,122 of NC_133623.1, read as the reverse complement.
GGTCAGATTTGAGTCCAAGACCACCTGATCCTGGCATACTCTCCACTGTGCCAACTTGCTGCCCCAAGATAAATTTACACCTCCACACATAGTGACCTGGGGGCCTCCATACAGCAATAACAGGATCTCAGGCGTCCAGAAGCTGTCTGCTTCAGGTTGGAACCCCTCTTCTGCTTAAGCGGCTTTCCTGCCCCATGCCACTTCTTCCCACCTGTCCTTATGCATAAGATCACAGACCCATAGACTCTGAGCCAAAGGGCCCTTCCAGGATGTGCTCCCTCATTCTACAGATAAGGACTCTGAAATCTAGAAAGATGGGGTAATTCTCTAAGCTGGTATCTGTAATATGTGTTGCAGCTGAGATTCAGACTCACATCCTTTGGCTATCTAAAGCCAGCTCCTGTCCCATGGCTCCATTCTTGCCCATGAGGGCCAAACTAAACCTTTCTCTTTACAGTCTTACAATTACTTGAAGATAGCCCTCATGGCCTCTTGCCTTCTGCAGGTTAAGGATGCATAAAATCACAGATTTAGAGTTAAAGGTCAGAGGCCACATGTGCTGGGCTCTGTCAATATTTGTTAATAGCAAAATGCCTACCAGGAGCTGAGACATGGCCTCAGGCAAACCTGTGTGCAAACAGCGTGCACGCACTCACCAGTATCCCATGGAGGATTTAAGTTCACCAGATGGCTGGCCTAGGAGGCCCCAGCCAGAAGCAGAACATAGCTTTTCCTCTCTCTAGCTCTGAGAGCCTCATCTGGATTGTCAGGGACAAGAGGAAACACTCACAGACCTTTAGCATCCTGAGTTATAACAGCTCTGGCATTGAGTAAGCAAGGCCCCCATTCCAGAGTCCTCTCTGCCTGCCCAGTATCTGCAGGCTGCTGCTGGCCACTTTCAAGATGGAGGGTTGGGGGGTGGAAATGGAGGTTGCCTTGGGTCTCCTCAGTGCTCCATAGCTGCACAATCTCCCTAGGTGGCTATGTCTGCCGAATTCTCCTTGTTATGATATCGTCCCCAAGTCTATCTATTCTCCTGAATTTTATTTCAAAATCATGGTGAGCAACAGGTAAGATCTTCTGGGAAAGGGAAGGGAAGATGGTGTAGAAGTATATGGGAGAACCCCTGGCTTTCCCCTTGGGCTCAAAGCCATCCAAGAATAAATCCCATTGCCCTTCTGTCCTGGCCAGGGGTGTAGACACAAGTACCTACTGTGATTATCAGCTCATCTTCATCCTCCACATACATGGCCTCCCACTCAGTCGTCGAAGGGCCCTCTTCTTTGTACGGGTGAGCCTCTCTTCTCCCTGCCCTTCCCCCATCATGCCTTTCCCAGTATTCCCCAGTCTGGCATGGTGGGAACAGCTCTGAACCTAAGCATCAGAGGATCTGAATTTGTATCTTGGCCCTGCCAGTTCTTGAATGACGTTGGCCAAGGGATTTGACCTCTCCTGGCCTCAGGCCCCTCATCTGTAAAATGAGGTGATTGGATTGGATCCTTAGAAGGCCCCTTTCAGCTCTAAATCTCCGCTTCTGTGGACAGGGGTTACAGTAACTATTCCTCCCCACCCAGCCCTAAATGACTGATTGTTTCACTGCCTCCCTATCTGCAGCTTCTCCCCTTTGCCTCCCTTTCCATCATCACCACCTGTTCCCTAAAGCCTTTAGGTCTCCCGCCTTATGCCCATACGTTCATGCCATCCTTGGAGTTCTTGGGGATTCTTTCTGTCATTCCCTGCTCTGCCCCATGGTCCTCAAGGCTTCTCCACTATCCTCTTATTTCCACCAGATATCCTTGTATGTATGCTTGAGTGTTGTCTTTTTGTACCTCTTGTCCTGCTTCCTCTGGCCACATGTAAAGAATGGCTGGATACAACTTAAGGCAAAGTTCACTGATCTCATCACTACAGGTAAGTCCCTGGGCAGCTGGCCAGAGGGAGTAGGGGAGGGACAAGGGCAAACTAGGGGCAGGGAGCAGGGGCAGCGTCCTTTCAGTTACCTAGGAGGCTGCCCCACAAGTGTCCTGGATCTTCTCTTTGCAGAATCTTTCTATTCATACACAACATCTGTCAGTACTCTGCCCTCTAAAATCAGCTCCAAGACGAGTACATCAGAGAGGCCTTCTCTCAAAAAAAGAGTCAAGAAAAGCACTTGAGGTTGATAGTCTCCACAAATCTCTTCCAGCTTCTCCTTATCGTGGGTCTCTTCTCTTTCACCCCAGCCTTCTTCCCCTCTCCATCCCTTCTGGCCTATCTTCCTCCCAGGATACCCCTTTCCTCTCTACCCCAACATTTCCTGAGACTTTCCAGCCCCTCCTTTTTCCTCCCTAGTCCCCTGCCATCTTCCATTCCTTCTGGCATCCTCTTTCCCTTCCAGCCTCCCTCATCCTCTGGATCAATCAATAAAAAGCTTTCTAGGGAACGGGTGTAGTTCCTGCAGTGTCTGGGCCTGGAGTATCAGAGGAGGGTGTCTCTTTCCAGAACTAGCACACACTGGGTTGAAGGTGGGAAAGGGAAGGTGGAAAGAGGAAGACTAGAACACAAGGACCTGAGAAAAAAGAGAGGAGAACCTCCTTGAGTGCTAGTCTAAGCTTGGGAAATGGCCAGCTAATATTAGGCCAGCTAACTTCTGCTCGGTATGTTCTAAAAGAGCCTGGAAAGCACATGGCATGCAGTTGTGGGGGACAGGCACTTCTCCACTCTCCTCCTTCCCCTCTGCATGTCTGCCACACTGATCAATGATGGAGCTAGGGGACAGGAGCCAGAAGATGTCTCCAGAAGATAGGGAAGGGACCCAGAAGGATGGAGGGGAATGATGGAGGGGGATAAGATAAAGTGATCCTAGCTCAGTGATCCTGGTGGGGGGGATGAGGAACTGTACATGGTGACAGCCTAAGAGAATGAACCATTCCAATCTGGAGAGAGTCTAGCTGAAGAGGGATGGGAGCATGATGTACAGGGACAGCTGGGAGATAAAATACCTGGATTTCAGAGCCAACTCTGCTTCTCTTCCCTTCTCTAGACCCCAAGTTCAACTGTTAAGTGGGGACGATGATATTCAGGATCTACCTCACTTATCTCTAAGGAAAAATACTTGGTAAATCTTACTGGGCTTTAGAAATGTGAATGTCCAAACCAGGAAAACAGAAGGGAGAGGACTTGTCTCCCCAGTCGGAGTCTGTCATGAGCATGGCTGATCCCAGAGTAAGGCTCTTTTGAGCTGTGTCATGCTGTGATTCCATTAGCTAGGGGGAGTTTGAGGGATGCTTGGCAGTTTTCAAATTGTACCTAGGAAGGCTGAGATATATTCTTCCCATACATACATATGCATGCATACTCACATGCACACACACATACATATACACATATTATTGTCCAGCCAGGAGGCAGAATATTAAGGTTCTCCAAGTAGCAAGACAGATGTTAGCAATCTCTACCAAAAGCAAAATGGCTAGTGCCTTTTTTAATTTTTTAATTATGCTTTTTATTTACAAAACACATACATGGGTAATTTTTCAACACTGATCCTTACAAAAACTTCCGTTCCAACTTTTCCCCTTCTTTCCCCCACCCCCTCCCCTAGATGGCAGGTAGTCCAATTCATGCTAAATATGTTAAAGTATATGTTAAATCCAATATATGTATACATATTTTTAGTTATCTTGCTGCACAAGAAAAATTGGATCTAGAATGAAAGAAAAAAACCTGAAAAGGAAAACAAAAATGCAAGCAAACAATTATAGAAAGAGTGGAAATGCTATATTGTGGTCCACATATGTCCCATAGTTTTTTTTTGTTTTTTTTTTTTGTTTTGTTTTTTGTTTTTTGTTTTTTTTCTGGGTGTAGCTGATTCTCTTCATTACTGAACAATTGGAACTGGTTTGAATTGTCTCATTAATGAAGAGAGTCACATCCATCAGAAGTGATCATCACATAATCTTGTTGCTGTGTATAATGTTTTGCTCATTTCACTTAGCATCAATTCATGTAAGTGTCTCCAAGCCTCAATCCTGCTGGTCATTTCTTACAGAACAATAATATTCCATAACATTCATATACCACAATTTATTCAGCCAATTGCTGGGCAAGCATTCAGTTTCTAGCCACTACAAAAAGGGCTGCCACAAACATTTTTGCACATGTGGATCCCTTAACCTTCTTCAAGATCTCTTTGGGATATAAGCCTTGTAGTAATAGTGCTGCATCAAAGGGTATGCACAGTTTGATAGCCCTTAGGGTGTTAGGATTACTAGGTGAGAACTCAGGTTGTCTGGACAGTGACAAGGTGAGAATTCAGGTTGTCTGGACAATTACAAGGTGAGAACTCAAGTTGATTTGATAGAAGGAGCAAGCTCATTGGCTGAAGTGGTTCTTCCCAGAAGCCCTTGCATTATCTCACGCCCATTCTCTGGGAGGATAAAAGAGGACAGCACTCCAGGAGAGGAGAAGTCTCTGCATTACATCAGGCTTGACAGGGCTCTCTGCAGGAAGGGAAGTCACTTCTCTGGACAAGAGTTAACAGCAACTGCCTGGAGACAACGGTTCACTACAGGAAGAAGAATCTGTCTGAAAGATTTGAGTAGACACAGCAGATCTCTTCCTAGAGAGCGATCTGGCAGCTTCTGGAGACGACAGCTCGCTACATTAGGGCATAATTCCAAATTGCTCTCCAGAATGGAGTGTCCCAGTTTTCCCACATCTCCTCCAACAATCATTATCTTTAATTTCTTGTTTTTGCAGCAGTTTTTGTCAAATAATGAATTCTTATCCCACAAGTTGGGATCTTTGGGTTTGTCAAATATTAGATTGCTATAGTTATTGACTATTTTGTCCTGTTGACAGGACAAATTATTCCACTGATCAACTAGTCTATTTATTAGCCAGTACCAAATGGTTTTGATGACCACTGTTTTATAATAGAGTTTTAGCTCTGGTACAGGTAGGCCACCTTCATTTTATTTTTTTTTCATAGTTCCTTGAAATTCTTGTTATTTTTCCTAGGTCATTAAAATAGTTCCTTGGGAGTCTGATTAGTATACCACTAAATAAATAGATTAGTTTAGACAGTATTATTATCATCTTTATTATATATACTCGACCTATCCAGGAGCACTTTATATTTTTCTAGTTGTTTAGATCTGACTTTGTGTGGAAAGTGTTTTGTAGTTTTGTTCATATAATTCCTAACATTCCCTTGGCAGATAAATTCCCAAATATTTTATACTATCGACAGTTAATTTAAATAGAATTTCTTTTTGTATCTCTTGATGTTGGATTTTGTTAGTGATGTATAAAAATGCTGATGATCTATGTGGATTTATTTTGTATCCTGCAACTTTTCTAAAGTTGTGGATTATTTCTAATAGCTTTATAGTAGGTTGTCTGGGGTTCTCTAAGTATACCATCATATAATTTGCAAAGAGTGATAATTTGGTTTCCTCATTACTTACTCTAATTACTTTAATCTTTTTCATCTCTTATTGCCAAAGCTAACATTTTTAATACAATATTGAATAGTAATGGTGATAGTGGGCAACCTTATTTCACTCCTGATCTTATTGAGAATGGTTCTAGTTTATCCCCATTACATGTGAAGCTTACTGATGGTTTTAAATAGATGCTACTGACTATTTTAAGGAAAAGTCCATTTATTCCTATACTCTCTAGTGTTTTTAATACGAATGAGTCTTGGATTTTATCAAATGCTTCTTCTGTATCTATTGAGAACATCATATGGCTTTTATTAATTTGGTTATTGATATAGTCAGTTATGCTAATAGTTTTCCTAATATTGAACCAGCCCTGCATTCCTGGTATAAATCCTACTTGGTCATCGTGTATTATCTTGGGAATGATTTTCTGTAATCTCTTTGCTAATATTTTATTTGAGATTTTTGCATCAATATTCATTATGGAAATTGGTCTATAATTTTCTTTCTCTGTTTTTGTCCTACCTGATTTAGGTAATAGTATCATATCTGTGTCATAAAAGGAATTTGGTAGGACTTCTTCATTCCATATTTTTTCAAATAGTTTATATAATATTGGGGTTAATTGTTCTTTAAATATTTGGTAGAATTTACATGTAATCCATCTGGTCCTGGGGATTTTTTCTTAGAGAATTGATTAATAGCTTGTTCTATTTCTTTTTCTGAAATAGCACTATTTAAGCAACTTATTTCCTCCTCTTTTAATTTGGGCATCCTATATTTTATATTCATCCATTTCATTTAGGTTATCAAATTTATTGGCATAAAGTTGGGCAAAGTAATTTTTAATTATTGCTCTAATTTCCTCTTCATTAGTGGAAAGTTCTCCCTTTTCATTTGAACTTTCCACTAACAAATTGATTTTCCTCTTTCCTTTTTCTAATCAAATTTACCAAAGGTTTATCGATTTTGTTGGGTTTTTTCATAAAACCAACTCTTAGTTTTATTTATTAATTCAATAATTTTTTACTTTCAATTTTATGACTCTCTCCTTTTATTTTTAGAATTTCAAGTTTAGTATTTGATTGGGGTTTTTTAAATTTGCTCTTTTTCTAGCTTTTTTACTTGAAAGTCCAATTCATTGATCTTCTGTTTATTTTATGCAAGTAAGCCTCTGTAGAAATATAAAATTTTCCCTTATTACCATATTGACTGCATCCCACAAATTTTGGTATGTTGTCTCAATATTATTGTTATTTTTTTTGGATGAAATTATTAATTGTGTCTATGATTTGCTGTTTCACCCATTCATTCTTTTTTTTTTAATTTTTATTTAATTTTATAATTATAATTTTTTTTTTTGACAGTACATATGCATGGGTAATTTTTTACAACATTATCCCTTGCACTTACTTCTATTCAGATTTTTTTCCTTCCTCCCCCAACACACCCATTCATTCTTTAGGATGAGATTATTGAGTTTCCAATTACTTTTTGGTCTATTTTCCCCTGGCTTTTTATTGAATGTAGTTTTTATTGCATCATGATCTGTAAAGAATGCATTTACTATTTCTGCCTTTCTGCAATTGATTTTGAGGTCTTTATGTCCTAATATATGGTCAGTTTTTGTATAGGTTCCATGAACTGCCGAGAAGAAAGTGTACTCCTTTCTGTCTCCATTCAGTTTTCTTCAAAGATCTAGCAAACCTAACTTTTCTAGTATTCTATTTACTATTTTAACTTCTTATTTATTTTGTGGTTTGATTTATCTAGTTCTGAGAATGCAAGGTTGAGATCTCCCACTATTATAGTTTTACTGTCTTATTTCTTCTTGCAGCTCTCTTTAATTTCTCCTTTAGGAATTTAGATGCTATACCGCCTGGTACATATATATTTAGTATTAATATCGCTTCATTATCTATGGTACCCTTTAGCAAGATATAGTTTCCTTATCTCTTTAATTAGGTCAATTTTTGCTTTTGCTTGATCTAAGATCAGGATGGCTACCCCTGTTTTTTTTTTACTTCATCTGAAGCATAATAGATTCTGCTCCAGCCTTTTACCTTTACTCTGTATGTATCACCCTGCTTTAAATGTGTTTGCTGTAAACAACATATTGTAGAATTCTGGCTTTTAATCCAGTCAGTTATCCACCTCTGCTTTATGGGAGAGTTCATCCCATTCACATTTATAGTTAAAAATACTAATTCTGTATTTCTTGCCATCTTATTATCCCCAGATTATACTTTTCTCTTTCCTTTCCCCTTACCTCCTCCCCAATATTTAATTATGGGCACCTCTTGTCAAGCAGCCCTCCCCACTTAGAATCCGCCTCCACTTAGAATCCCTCCCCCTTAGAGTCCCTCTCCATTTCTTATACTTTTCCCCTTCCACTTTTTAATAAGGTGAGAAAAGTTTCTCTGTAAACCGAATATGTCTAATATTTTCTCTTTGAGCCAAATCTGATGAGAGTAAGATTCATACAATGTTCATCATCCTTCCTTCTTTCCCTCAGATACAATAGGTTTCCTTTACCTCTTTGTAAGATGTAATTTCCCTCTTTTTTTACCTCCATTTTCCCCTTTTTCTGGTACAATTCCCTTTTCACCTCTAGTTCCTTTTTTATATTATAATAGTAAACTCAAATTATACATGCACTCTCTATGTATACCCATAAGAGAAATACAGTTCTCAAGAGTTCTTTTTAACCTTTTTGTGCTTCTCTTGAGTCCTATATTTAGAGGTCAAATTTTTTTGTTGAGCTCTGTTTTTTTCCATCAGAAATAAATGGAATTCATCTGTTCCACTGAATGACCATCTTCTTTCCTGGAAGAAAATCCTCAGTTTAGTGGGGTAGTTTATTCTTGGGTGCATTCCAAATTTCTTTGTCTTTAGGAATATCATATTCTGAGTCCTTCGATCCTTTAATATGGAAGCTGCCAGATCTTGAGTAATCTTTATTGTGGCTCCTCATCTTTGAATTGTTGGCTTTTTTTTTTTGGCTGCTTGTAATATTTTTCCTTTGCTCCAATAGTTCTAAATTTTAGCCACAATATTACTTGAAGCTTTAATTTTGGGGTCTCTTTCAAAAGGTGTTCAATGAATTCTTTCAATAGCTATTTTACCTTCTGATTTTATGATATCTGGGCAGTTCTCTTTGATGATTTCCTGAAAAATAGCATCTGTGCTCTTTTTTTCATCATGATTTTCAGGGACTCCAATAATCCTTGGATTATCTCTCCTAGATCTATTTTCCAGGTCTGTTGTTTTCCCAAGTAGGTATTTAACATTTTTTTCCTGTTTTTTCTTTTTCTTTTTTTGTTTTGTTTTGTTTTGTTTTGCTTGACTGATTTTTGATGTCTTATCAAGTCATTCATTTTCATTTGTTCAGTTCTGATTTTTAATGAATTATTTTCCTTATTTACTTTTTTTTTTACTTCTTTTTGTATTTGTCCAACTGAATTTTTAAATGACTTGTTTTGTTTAAAAAATTTTTTTTTCCATTTCACAAAAAAAATTTTAAGGAGTTATTTTCTTTTTCCAATTCACAAATTCTGTTTTCCTTGGATTTCTTTACCTTTTCCAATTCACATATTCTGTTGTTCAGGGAATTGTTTTCTTTTTCCAATCTATCTTTTAATGATATCTTTTAATGCCTTTTCCAAACCCTCTGGCAAAGTTTTCCTTTCCTTTCCCCATTTTCCTTCTAGCTCTCTTTAAGATGCTTTTAAAAGTCTTCTAGGAGAGTCTTGTGTGGTGAGAACCAGGTTATATTACCCTTTGGGGCTTCATCTGGAGACAATCTGGTTTTAGTCTTCTCAGGGTTTGAAACCTGTTTTTCTCTTTCACTATAGATGGCAAGAAAAGATAATGATTATTGGAGGGGAAAACTGGACCACTAATATATTGTTGGAGTTGTGAAGTGATCCAACCATTCTGTAAAGCAATTTGGAACTATGCCCAAAGGGCTATCAAACTGTGCTTACACTTTGATCCAATACTGTTTCTACTGGGCCTATATCTTAGAGATCTTAAAGGAGAGAAAGGGACCCACATGTGCACAAATGTTTATGGCAGCCCTCTTTGTGGTGGCCAGAAACTGGGAACTGAGTGGATGCCCATGAGCTGGAGAATGGCTGAGTAAGTGAGGGTCTATGAATGTCATGGAATATTATTGTTCTGTAAAAAATAATTCATAAATAACTGGAAAGACTTTATTTTTTATTTTATTTTTATTTAATTTTATAATTATAACTTTTTTTTGACAGTACATATGCATGGGTAATTTTTTACAACATTATCCCTTGCACTTACTTCTGTTCAGATTTTTTCCCTTCCTCCCCCAACCCCCTCCCCCAGATGGCAGGCAGTCTTATACATGTTAAATATATTACAATATATTCTAGATACAATATATGTGTGTAGAACCGAATTTCTTGTTGCACAGGAAGAATTAGATTCAGAAGGTAAAAATAACAGTTTACACTCATTTCCCAGTGTTCCTTTCCTGGATGTAGCTGATTCTGTCCATCATTAATCAATTGGAATTGGATTAGCTCTTCTCTATGTTGAAGATATCCACTTCCATCAGAATACATCCTCATGCAGTATCATTGTTGAAGTGTATAATGATCTTCTGGTTCTGCTCGTTTCACTTAGCATCAGTTGATGTAAGTCTCTCCAAGCCTCTCTGTATTTCTCCTGTTGGTCATTTCTTACAGAACAATAATATTCCATAACATTCATATACCATAATTTATCCAACCATTCTCCAATTGATGGACATCCATTCATCTTCCAGCTTCTAGCCACAATGAAAAGGGCTGCCACAAACATTTTGGCACATACAGGTCCCTTTCCCTTCTTTAGTATTTCCTTGGGATATAAGCCCAGTAGTAGTATGGCTGGGTCAAAGGGTATGCACATTTTGATAACTTTTTGGGCATAATTCCAGATTGCTCCCCAGAATGGTTGGATTCTTCCACAACTCCACCAACAATGCATCAGTGTCCCAGTTTTCCCACAGCCCCTCCAACATTCATTGTTATTTGTTCCTGTCATCTTAGCCAATCTGATAGGTGTGTATATCTCAGAGTTGTCTTAATTTGCATTTCTCTAATCAATAGTGATTTGGAACACTCTTTCATATGAGCGGAAATAGTTTTAATTTCATCATCTGAAAATTGTCTGTTCATATCCTTTGGCCATTTATCAATTGGAGAATGGCTTGATTTCTTATAAATTAAAGTCAATTCTCTGTATATTTTGGAGATGAGGCCTTTATCAGAACCTTTAATTGTAAAAATGTTTTCCCAATTTGTTACTTCCCTTCTAATCTTGTTTGCATTAGTTTTGTTTGTGCAGAAACTTTTTAATTTGGCATAATCAAAATTTTCTATTTTGTGATCAATAATGGTCTCTAGTTCTCCCTTGGACACAAACTCCTTCCTCCTCCACAAGTCTGAGAGGTAAACCATCCCATGTTCCTCCAATTTATTTATGATTTCATTCTTTATGCCTAAATCTTGGACCCATTTTGATCTTATCTTAGTATGTGGTGTTAAATGTGGGTCCATGCCTAGTTTCTGCCATACTAATTTCCAGTTTTCCCAGCAGTTTTTGTCAAATAATGAATTCTTATCCCAAAATTTGGGATCTTTGGGTTTGTCAAACATTAGATTGCAATTTTTATTCACTATCTTGCCCTGCGAACCTAACCTATGCCACTGATCAATTAGCCTATTTCTTAGCCAATACCAAATGGTTTTGGTGACTGTTGCTTTATAATACAGTTCTAAATCAGGTACAGCTAGATCACCTTCACTTAATTTTTTTTTCATTACTTCCCTTGAAATTCTCGACCTTTTGTTGTTCCATATGAATTCTGTTGTTATTTTTTCTAGGTTATTAAAATAGTTTCTTGGAAATCTGATTAGTATAGCACTAAATAAATAGATTAGTTTAGGGAGTATTGTCATCTTAATTATATTCGCTCGGCCTATCCAAGAGCACTGAATGTCTTTAACTGGAAAGACTTTAAGACATGATGCTAAGAGAAGTGAGCAGAACCAAGAGAAGATTGCACACAGCAACAACAAGATCAATTCTGATGGATGCAACTCTTTTCAACAGTGAGACGATTCAGGGCAGTTGGATGGAGAGAGCCATCTGCATTCAGAGAGAGGCTTGGGGGGACTGAGTGTGGATCACAACATGATATTTTCACCTATTTTATTGTTGTTTGTTTGCTTACATTTTTTCTTGTTTTCTCCCCTTTTCATCTGATTTTTCTTGTGCAGCAAGATAATGTATAGAAGAATTGCATGTTTAACCTATATTGGATTACTTACCATCTAGGGAAGGGAGTGGGGAGAAGGGAAGGAGAAAAAATTTGGAACACAAGGTTTTGCAAGGGAAAATGTTGAAAACTATCTTTACATATAATTTTGAAAATAAAAACTTATTAAGAAATTCTGGTTGACCAACTAACAGTATCCATTCACATGTACCGGCCCTCCAGTCTCCTCTCCTTCAACAGACCATAGGATCATAGATTGAAGAGGGAACCCCAAAACTGAAAATCCTTAAAGGAGAAAACCTCCTTCAACTTTGCCTCAGTGAGAGATTCGACCCCAAGCACAGTTTCATCTTTGTTATCTGGGTGGGGTAGGCTCAGTCCTAAAACTCATTGAATTCAATTTAAATTCTAATCCTAGTTGAAACCCATTGAGGAGCCAACCTGGGACTCCACCGACGAGCCCCCTTCAGCTTGTCCAAAGCCCCCTATTATATTTTTTTAATCAATTTTATAATTATACATTTTGACAGTAAATATGCATGAGTAATTTTTTATAACATTATCCCTTGTATTCATTTTTCCAGATTTTCCCCTCCCTCCCTCAACTCCCTCCCCTACATGACAGGCAATCTCATACATTTTACATGTGTTACAGTATAACCTAGATACAATATATGTGTGTAAATCCAATTTTCTTGCTGCACGTTAAGTATCGGATTCCGAAGGTATAAGTAACCTGGGTAGATAGACAGTAGTGATAACAGTTTACATTCAATTCCCAGTGTTCCTTCTCTGGGTGTAGTTGTTTCTGTCCATCATTGATAACTGGAAGTGAGTTGGTTCTTCTTTATGTTGAATATATCCACTTCCATCAGAATATATCCTCATACAGTATTGTTGTTGAAGTGTACAGCGATCTTCTGGTTCTGCTCGTTTCACTCAGCATCAGTTCATGTAAGTCTCTCCAAGCTTCTCTGTATTCATCCTGCTGGTCATTTCTTATAGAGCAATAATATTCCATAGCCTTCATATACCATAATTTATCCAACCATTCTCCAATTGATGGACATCCATTCATCTTCCAGTTTCTAGCTACAACAAAAAGAGCTGCCACAAACATTTTGGCACACACAGGTCCCTTTCCCCTCTTGAGTATTTCTTTGTGATATAAGCCCAATAGCAGCACTACTGGATCAAAGGGTATGCACAGTTTGATAACTTTTTGGGCATAGTTCCAGATTGTTCTCCAGAATGGTTGGATTCTTCCACAACTCCACCAACAATGCATCAGTGTCCCAGTTTTCCCAATCCCCTCCAACATTCATCATTATTTGTTCCTGTCATCTTAGCCAATATGACAGGTGTGTAGTGGTATCTCAGAGTTGTCTTAATTTGCATTTCTCTGATCAGTAGTGATTTGCAACATTCTTTCATATGAGTGGATATAATTTCAATTTCATTATCTGAGAATTGTCTGTTCATATCCTTTGATCATTTATCAATTGGAAAATGGTTTGATTTCTTATAAATTAGGATCAATTCTCTATATATTTTGGAAATGAGACCTTTATCAGAACCTTTAACTGTAAAAATATTTTCCCAATTTGTTACTTCCCTTCTAATCTTGTTTGCATTAGTATTGTTTGTACAGAAACTTTTTAGTTTGATGTAATCAAAATCTATTTTGTGATCAATAATGATCTCTAATTCTTCTCTAGTCATAAATTCTTTCCTCCTCCACAGGTCTGAGAGGTAGACTATTCTCTGTTCCTCTAATCTATTTATGATCTCATTCTTTATGCCTAAATCATGGACCCATTTTGATCTTATCTTGGTATATGGTATTAAGTGTGAAAAGCCCCCTATTATAAAAGAGCCAAGTTAAAACCCTCTCTTTGCAGAGGTTCCAAACATGGCAGCCCTACACTTGGCACGCCAAGGGTCTCTGCCCACTGGAATACTTTTTCCAGTGCCCTCTTCTCTTTATCCATACCTATTTCCTTAACCAGACTTTAACCTTACTTCCAACCCCCATAATAAATCTCTTTTATCAATTAAGTTTCTGGGTCTGTAAATTCCTTTACAGAGAACTGCGCCTCCAGAAAGGGAATCCTCAGAACTCCCTACCCTTGTGCTGCCACTAGATCTTATTAACTCTTTGACCACCAGAAATCCTAATTTCATTTGGGTATCATCAATAATAAGAATTGCACATGTTTAACATATATGGATTACTTGCTGATTAGGGGAGGGGGTGGAGGGAAGGAAAGGATACAAAATTTGGAACACAAGATTTTGCAAGGACAAACATTGAAAACTAACTTTGCAGATGTTTTTTAAAAAGCTATATAAAAAAAAGAAAAACTTAACAGTATCTTAACTGGTCCTCTCCATTCTTGTCTATCCACCCTCCAGTCTCCTCTCTTTCTTCAGACCATAGGACCACGGACCTCATAGACTCAGAGGTTTGAATCCAGCTCCTTCATTTGACAGATAATAAGCACAACAACTAGCACTTATACAGAGTTTTAGGGTTTGCAAAGCATTCTATATATGTGAACAGTTTGTTTTCATACTTCTGTGACATTTTACAGACAAAGAAACCCAAGGGCTGCTCAAGGCCACGGCTAGAATTTTAATTTAGGTCTTCCTGGCTCCAAGTTCAGCGCCCTACCCACTGTACCATACTTCCTTTTGACTGGTCCTCTCATTTAAATGAGAAAATTGAAATCTAGAAATAGATATGATCTGTCTCTAGCCTATACTTGACTAAAGCTACAATGCTTCCTTAGTGTGGCCCAGAACCAAACCGGCTGCTCCATATGAGGTCGGATAAGTTATGGTATATGAATGTTATTATTAAGGCTTTATTATTGTTCTTATAGAACAATAATATTATTCCATAACATGGCAGCCCTTTTTATAGTGGCTAGAAACTGGAAACTGAGTGGATGCCCATCAATAATTGAAGAATGGCTGAATAAGTTATGGTATATGAATGTTATGGAATATTATTCTTCTATAAGAAACGATCAATAGAATGATTTCAGAGACTTGGAGAGACTTACACGAACTGATACTAAATGAAATGAGCAGAACCAGCAGATCATTGTACATGGCAACAAGAAGATTATACAGTGATCGATTCTGATGGATGTGGCTCTTTTCAATATTGAAATGATCCAGCCAGTTCCAATGATTTTGTGATGAAGAGAACCATCTTCACCTAAAGAGAGGACTGTGGGAACTGAGTATGGGTCATTTTCACTCTTTTTATTGTTTGCTTCCAATTTTTCTCATTTTTTTTCCTTTTTGATTTGATTTTTTCATGTGCAGCAAGATAATTGTACAAATATGTATGTATGTATAGGATTTAACATATGTTTTTTACCATGTTTAACATATATCGGACTACTTGCCATCTAGGAAAGGGATGGGGGAAGGGAAGGGAAAATTGGAATGCAAGGGTTATTGTTGAAAAATTATCCATGCATATGTTTTGAAAATTAAAAAAGGGTTAATTAAAATAAAATAAAATTGATCAAATGAAAAATCCATTGAGGAAAACACCTCAAAAAGTAGAATAAATCAAATGGAAAAAGAGATACAAAAACGTAACGGAAGAAAACCATACATTAAAAACTAGAACAAGGCAAATGAAAGCTAATGAGTATGAGATATCAAGAGTCAGTCAAACTAAAAAGAATGAAAAAATAGAAAATGTAAAATACCTCGGAAAAATAACTGACTTAGAAAATAGATTTTTTTTTTTTATTTCCATCTCCTTCCACCCTCCCATCCCAAAGTTCCAGCCAAATACCATTCACCCTTTCTGGTATCCATCTGGAATGGAATTCCACAGGCAATAAAATTTCGTTCATCCTAAATCTTACTTTTTCATTCCTTCTATCTTCTAGTTATTACTGAAAGCTGTCTTCCCCTGATGATACAAGCGCCATGGTCATTGTTTACAATCCAAGGTCCTCTCAGTCACTCTTAAGATGGGGGAGTTGGAGTATCGCTTTCTTCCTATTTCTACTTTCAGGTTCTCTCTTTATCTCCATCAAAGTTCTACTAATAAAATAATAGCAAATACATTCAGCTTATGTTTCAGGCAGTATGTTGAGAAAGCTCACTTATAATCTCTTTTCCTTTAAGGGTCATATATTTGCCATTCAATCAAAATCCTGATAACTGTTGTCTACCTCTAAGATACTCTTATTCATCCTTTTTTTTTTTTTTAAACACATTCAATTTCTAGACAAGTTTTTATTGAAAAGAATTTTCTAAAATGGAAACATTATGAGCTCTGGTTCTCACCATTCATGAAAAGAAAAACTAGATTTTTTTCATAAAATTGATCCTTTTAAAGTGAAGAATGCCCAGAAAGATTTGGTTCTTAAAAACTGCTTCCACATAGCCACCCAAAACTAAATTTGAAGTAGGTGTTACAAGAGAAATTCAGCAAGGTTGAATTCTCCTATGTTGCTCCTTCTGGAGCATACAGTGTCCAAAAATGAAGCAACTTTCCAAACTAATAGTGCAGAAATGCAAGAGAGAAAGAATGGCACTAAAAAACAATAACAAAACAAAAAAAAATCAACCAGCTGGGAAGAAAGTAGAGATGACATTTATTCAGGCACATATTCATTCAGCAACTTACTTATTTAGGTCTGCAATTCTTTAAAAGGCAGGAGTAAATTAATTTGGTTTAAACTGATCTGTGGATCTGTCTACATAGATCCACCCCAGGCAGACTACAGTATATCCCATGGAATTATATTCTTGCCACTCAACAAGCAGCCACTTTCTCACTGGGTTTGAGTGAGACATAATGACTGGGTTTAGATGGAATAGATGTGATGAAAAGAACTATGGTAAAGCAACTCTTGCCTTAGAAGTTGAAGAGGAACTCAACTGTGGCCCGTAGAGGCCCTGCCAGTTACACAGGACAGGCTCTGAGACATACAGTAGCTAGGGCCTGAGCCAGCCAGAGTACTGCTATGGGCTTCCCAGAGGCACTTCAGGGCTCAGCAGGGGACTTTACATGGGGGTGGGTTCCTCATCCATCAGCCACAGGTTGGTCCAAGGCTCCTCAGGCAGCTCAGACTTTGGAATAGGGAAGTGCCTGTCATACCTGTCCATGTGGCAACCTCACAGCTCAACCTCTTATACATACATATTGACCCTCTTTAAAAACACCTCTATTTGATTGCATTTTGTTTTCTTTCTCAGTCTTTTGCTTCCATCTTGATCTGATTTTTCTTGTACAACAAGATAACTGTGTAAATATGTATACATATTTAACATGTATTTCAACATATTTAACATGCTAGGGGAGGGGGTGGGGGGAAGGAGGGGAAAATTTGGAACAAAAGGTTTTGCAAGGGTCAATGTTGGAAAAATTACCCATGCATATGTTTTGTAAATAAAAAGCTTTAATAAAATAAATATTACTTTCAAAAGAAAAGAAAAACTGTTTTGTTTCATATTTTGAATCATCTCTTATGTGTACTTGACAATGCTTTTTTTCTTTTTCTATTTGTATTTAACTTTTAAATATATAAAATAAAAAAAAAGAAATGCTAACCATGAACACTAATTTAAGAACTAAGAATAACTGTGTTGTGGACCAACCCCATTTATATATATAAGTGGCCCCAGCCTTAGTTGCCTTAAAGCTCTCCATTTTGGGGAAAAGTTGACTTGCCAGTATCATTTTCCTCATTCTGAAATTAAACTTCTGTTTGTGCCTTGGCTCTCCTGTCTTTAGCCTGCTCTAGCCACTCACAAGTTAGAGGCAATTCCATCCAGTTGAAACAAAGAACTGAAAATCAAGGGTGTCCTCATCAATTAGAGAATGGCTATACTACTGTGTCACAAGAAATGATGGAGACAGTTTCACAGAAACTTGGGAAGAGTTGTGAACTGATACAGAATAAAGTGAGCAAATTAGGAGAATAATTTATATAGAGACAACTTTAAAAGACTTAAAATTTTTGATAAATGTAATGACCAACAGGATTCCAGATAATCTTATGCTATCCATGCTACCTACCATCCTCTACGACAGAGGATGAACTCAAGATACAGAATGAAACATATATTTCTGGATATGGTCAATTATAGAGGTTCACAGTCAGTGGGGGGAACTCTGGGTGAGCTATAAGACCCTTCAGCCCAGAAGGAACCTGCTAACAATGCCTGGTTCAGCTCCCCATCTTCTCTCAGGGCTCTTGCCTTCCTGAGAAGTCAGAGGCGGTGACAACCTGTGTTGATATTGAAACATGTTTGGATTCTTACAAGGTGCTAAGTCAGTTAGCATGGTACTTAACAGTTCTCTAGTTCATTAATGTACTTTAATATTAGAATTCTACAAGATTCACACCTTTAAGAGAGCATATATAAACTAGGAGCTTCAACCAGGATTCAGTCGGGGACATTTAGAAGTCAAGAAGGAGAAGCCCACTAGAAGTTCTGAGCCTCAGCCAGGATTCAGTCAAGGAGATTCACAAGCCAGAGAAGGTAGTCGGGCAGAACAAAGGAAGATAGAGAAGTGGTGGCAGGCTGTCCTGTGGAGAACACTGAAACCAAGATCCGGAAGGCCTCCAAAAAAGCTAGCCGAGCCCCAAGTGAAGGAGAGAAAATTTGGAAAGAGACAGTAAAGGATTTGGACTTTAACTCCTGGCTGCATTTGGGGTGATTACACTGAACTGAAACTAAGGCTGCCTCCAGAAGCCCCCAAGAAACCTGTTCCCAGAGAACATTACATTTTAGAGAAGAATATTACAGAAACGGAGTGATACCAGGTGGAAGAGTGATACCAGGTGGCAAACTACATACAATAGCAAGTTGGTTATGTGGTCCCAGTGTCAGTGATGTTTTTGTTACATTATATAAAGGGGAAATGGACTCCATTTTTCCATCTTTGGGAGTCCCACCTCATCACTTTTCTACTAGGAAGGTATATTTTAATCACTCCAGTGTGGGGGCTCTAGAAAGCAATGGTACAATTTGTCACCCCAACTTGGGGGCTCTAGAAAGCAGGACACAATAGCCAATGTGAAAATGTATTTTGCTTGGCTATGCACATACAAGCATACATGCACATTGTTAAATGCATACCTGTGTTAAAGGAAGACTAGATTCTCTGGTATGAGGGATGTTGAGCCTTTTTAAAGTCTCCTTTTTAACTTCAGTGTCCACCTGATCCACTTACCTGTGGCTCAAAAATGCTATAGTATGTGTAGCAAACCATTTTGGCAGCCAGGTTAAGCCAAGTTGAGGGTAACTGAGGAGTCTCAAACCCATCAGTGTTTTAGGGATGTGTCTACCCCAAACATGTGAAGACTTACCCTGTTGAAATGGATGGATGAGAACAATTTGTTCCAATGGCCATGAAAGTAGCTGATGCAGGTGCGTGAGCTTGGTCAGACAGCTAAGGCACCAAGGTTATCCACTGCATCCTGGGCAATCACCAATCATCTTGACTTTTATCTTGTCATTGGACTTTGATAACTCTGGAAGAGAGAGGTCAATGACATCACACAGCCGCCTCACTTAAATGGAATTAATACATGAATCAAAAGACATCATCCACACTATTTTCTCACTTTTATCTGTTTCAAAATTCTGTAACAAGTAAGTGATGAAGCAGCAGGTGAAGAAAAACTAGGAATTGTAATCACAATCCTGCATACAGGCAACCTAGATCACAAAGTCATATTCTTAATGGAAATAGCACTGGGATTCGGTGGCTCCCTGGATCTCTGAGCAGCCTTTTTAAATAGACCACACTGTTCAACTCCTAGTATGAGGAAGAGGGTAGAAAAGGTGCCTGCTTAGTATGACAGGTAGGGATCCCACCTTGGCTCAAAACACAACACTCACCATTGGTACATGAAAGGTATATGCTTAAGGAAAACATTATGAAACTGGCATAGGTTTTGTAATCACAACTAATCAAGTTTGTATGCCTACCAAACGGAGTAGATATCAAGCTCACGAAACATGATTCTACTTGTAGAAAAGCTCCAGGCCACCAACCATCACCAGTGTGTGTGTGTGTGTGTGTGTGTGTGTGTGTGTGTGTGTGTCCACAATGGCAAACTCTGATGAGGTTAAAGAAAAATTTTATGAAGACCTGAAGAATCTCATTATCAGTGTGCCAAAAGGGGACAAGCTCATAATAATGGGTGATTTAATGCCAGATTAGGCATATACTAGCAGAGGTGTCAGGGAGTTCCTTGGAAGAGAGTTCCTTGCTGAGTTACAAAAAGCAATAGCAATGGGTTAATTACTGCTGAAGACTTATGCATTTGATGACCTCACCAACAGCAAGTTCTGTTTACCTAAATACAATAAAACTTTGTGGCTGCACCCATGCAGCAAAAAATGGCATTTAATAGACCATATCATTGTAAGGAGAAGAAAAAGACAAGATGTGAGAGTAACAAAGGCAATGTGTGATGCAGAGTGCTAGACTGATCCTAGAATTAATTATTCTCCAAGCTAAATATTTGCATGCAACAGAAGCCACAGTTCCAAGGCAAAATGACTACCATAACAACAGATTAGAACATTTCTTTGAGGGGGAACTATTTATTACTAACTTGGAGGGAAAGCTGAGCCAACACATGGTTGGCAATAGTGAAGCAGAAAAGGAGTGAGCAATTTTCAGAGATTTAGTATATAGTATATTTACTCATCTGGGTCAGAACACAAACATCAAGATTGGTTTGACAAAAATGATGGGAAATTCAGAAGCTGCTAAATGAAAAACAAGAACTCCACAGAGTTTACCAGCAGGATGGTTCATCCATCTCTAAGAAGGCAAGATTTAACTCCATCAAAAGCAAAGGACAAACAAAGCTTTGGGAGAGGCAGGTTTCTTGAATCTGTAAGAAGGCAAAGTAAATTCAGTAAATTTTACACTGATAGTAACAATCCAAAGTGTTTTTATGATGTTGTGAAGATTATTTATGAGCCAAAGCATCTATTATGCCTCTCAACTATTTAGTGCTGATGGAGTCACATAGATTAGTGATAAGGACATGATCCTGAAGAAATGGGCTAAACATATCCATCATGTTCTCAACTGACCCATCATTTATCAGTGCTAAAGTCATTGCCCTTATATGTCACTTTGAAGTCAATTCCTTTCTCGCCAAATTTCCAACTAAAGAAGACGTTTTGAATGTTATTATGATGAGGAGTAAACTGAGGTTCTAAACCGAGATGGGTCAGTTCCTTTTCTCTCTCTCCTTCCTTCCCCAAAGTAACCAAGGGCCGATTCGGCAGCAAAGGAATTTGCTCCTTAATGCTGTATGGAAACAAAGTCTTTATTGATAGTAAAGGGATAGACAGGCATTTGGCCTTCAGGAAGACCCAAAATGCCTGAAAGGGGGACATCAGTTGATGGGCATTTGGCTGGTATATACCAAATGCAAAGATTTCATTTTTCAGCCTTCCTTATATACATACATGATGACTAGAGTCAACAAAACAATGTTTGCACAGAGATGTTATCAAGAGCTTCCGGAGATATTTGTCAATAATACAAGAATTCTCTGTTGTTGTAAATAAGACAGGAATTTTCTTATTATTGTAAATAAGACAAAAATTCTCTATTGTTATCTCCTTCAATTTCTCCCAAAAAAGGAATTTCCTGTTGGTATTTTTGATCTTAACTTATCTCCTTTCCAAATCTCATCAATTAGATAACTCTTGTGTGGCAAAGCTCCTTGTGCTGATTTTATTCCAGCTAACATTAATAAAGCATAAGATCCACTACTCATAGAAAAGTTGAGTGAAATCTTCAAGATTATATAGCGAGAAGAGTTTATCCCCCAGGAATTCAAGGGTGCTTCTACTGTCCATCTCTATAAAGGAAATAGCTTGTCCTGTAATAATCACAGAAGGGTATCTCTCAATCTCTGCTTGCATATTCTTGCCAGACACATCCTTACTACGTGAGCTCCTTCACCTAGAAGATGGTCATCTATCTGAGAGCCAGTGTGACTTCAAAAGGAACCAAAAAAAGATCAATATTGTGTTTGTTGCCCAATAACTCCAGGACAAATGTCAGGAGCAGAACAGAGGCCTATAAACAATGTTTATTGATCTGATCAAAGCTTCTGATAATGTCAGTTGTGAGGATTTGTGGAAGACATTGACAAAATTTGGTTGCCCAGAGAAGTTCATCAGGGTTATCTGTCATTTGGGCTCTCTGATTAATGAGGCAAAACTCATAACAGAGAATTACAGTTTTTTGTTAGTGATGTATCAAGGCAGCAACGTGTTGACTCTGAAAATGAGCAATAGCTTCAAGGTGGGGACTGCTTTTATAAGTAGCTTTAAGCTATCTCAGGTAAGTCTACCTCAGCAAAAGAGGGTTGGGTCCTCACATCTCAGTTCTTCCACAAAGTAGCAAGAATATGAAAGTTTGCAGGTATGAGTACATGACAAAAAGTAGGTGATACAAAAAGCTGCTGACATAATTTCCTTCCCAATCAGAGCCTTCACCAATACTCATTGATAAGCAACGTTGGTGGAAAAATGGGTAACTGAGTCGACAAAAATTTCAATGCTACACTTAGTGAACAAAGACCATATCCATAGAACTTACTAATCTTCATGAGATTTCTTGAAGGATATTTTTGTGATCAGTGGAGATTTTGGAAAGGATGGACATGGAGTGTCTTTCAGTCCTGTATCTTGAGTTGGGATTTAACAAATATAAGCATATCACAGAGACCTATAGTTTCAAATCAATTAGAGGTGGAGTGCCTAGAAAGTGCCAGCTTCTATTAACCCCAAAGGTGTTAGCTCCCCTGTATGTTAGAACTCTCAAGTGTTAACTCTGCAAAAGACAGATGGGACTGGGGAAATCAGGAAAGGAGCTCATTCCATAAAACAATATCCAAGCCTTCCCTTTTCATACAAAGTCCCACCTTTGAAGCACATAGAGGATATTTTTAAATTTTAATTTCAAGAGTTCCTAAGGTAATGATTAGCTGCATGGGATGGACAGGAAAAGAATAGACATCTGTTTAGGTGGCCTCTAGGAAAAAGGGTTCTACAAAAACATACAAACAAAAACTTCATTTGGGTTTCAATGAGTATTACACAAATAGGGAAACAGGAAGACATCTAATCACAAGTTTAGGGATCCTTTGATCTAGCAGTATTACTACTGGGTCCACATCCCAATGAGATCATAAAAAAAGGAAAAGGAACCACACGTGCAAAAATGTAGCAGCTCTTTTTGTGGTGGCAAGGAATTCAAAATTGAGTGGATGCCCATGGATTGAGGAATAGCTGAATAAGTCTTGATATAGGAATATAATAAAATACTATTGTCCTATAAGAAATGATAGCAGGCTGATTTTCAGAAAAGCCTGGAGAGCCTCACATGAACTGATATTGAGGCAGAACCAAAAGAACATGGAGCACAGTAACAGCTCTTCTCAACAATGCAGTGATTCAAAATAATTCCAATAGATTTAAGATAGAAAATACCATCTGCATTCAGAAAGATAACTGTGGAGATTCAATGCAGATGAAAGCATACTACTTTCCCTGGTTTTTTATATATTTTTTCTTTTTGTTCTAATTTTTTTCATAACATGACTAATATGGAAATATATTTAAAATGATTGTACATGCATAACCTCTATCAGATTGCTCGTGGTCTTGGGGAGAGGGGAAATTGGGAAGGAGAGAGAAAAAATCTTATGAAGATGAATTACATGTAACTGGAAAAGTAAAATACTATTAGGGGGGGAAAAGTTGTACATAAAACTAAATCTATTGTGTACAACTTGAATATATTCCTTTCTAATAAATAATGTTATCATGTAATAAAAAATGAACTTTAAAAGAGTTTAGTGAGCAAAAATAAAAGAATGCAGTTACAATGAATTAATTACATAGGGAAATAGAAAACAAGATAAATGAGGTTTTGGTCTCTAGCCTTACTAAAGTGACACTGAGTCATTCTTTTGGTTAAAAGACAGTAAGATTTACTTTTGGGTGTTAAAGCTTTCTCTTTCTTTTGACATATTTCTAACAAGTAATACTAATTCACCCATGAGGACAGCAAGTCCTAAATAATAGAAAAATATGGGTAGCCACTAGGGGATCACAATGAAAGTTAGGCACCTTTATTCAATAGAGGCAGCTGGCTCAGAACTGAGTTATCACCTTCAGTTTTGGGGTCAATGAGAGCCTAAGTATTAGTAGTATATAATGCATGCAATTACTGTTTGATGAGAATTGAAAGCCTGGGCCAAATGGCTTATGCTTTGCCCTCCGAGAGATTCTCTTAATCAGAAATGTTCTCCCCCTTCAACATTCTTTGGTATAGCTAAAATTCCAGAGCAACTCCAGCATTTACTCAAACCTCAAAGCAAGGAACACAAGGACACACACCAGCCTAAGTCAACTATATTTTTTAAGACAAAAAGAGGAAAAGTCACTCTAAAGAAAACAGTTTTGGTGGTAACAGAAAAGCCAGTGGTCGAGCAAGAAGAGAGGGAAGGGATAGTCACATTGCCTGCAAATAATCTACCTTGGCCTAAACATTTCACACTGAACATTGCACAAACAACAGTCTTTACACCTCTCCCTCTGTGCCCTTGAAAGAGAAACCGTATCTGAGCTGCTGAACTAAAATCACTACTGTTAAAAGTGCTCCTACTTTTGTTTTCTCTTTAGAAGAGAATCGGATCTGCTCTCTTCACCCCCTCCCATCCCCAATCTCTCTTTTTCATTCTTCTCTTTTACTGTGAGTCTCCCAAAATCTCACCCTGTCCAAATCTGTGTGGATTCCTTGATTTAGGAGATAATAAATAAAAGCAAAACCCCAGAAATCCATGTAGGTCCAGGGCACTCCTATCAGGGAGTGGTAGAGCAAGGCAGACTTTTGATTTCAAGAGAGTGATTTTGAATCAACTAAAAACCTACTTGATCAACTGAATTTCAGGATATAAAATAAACCCACATAAATTGTCAACATTTCTATATATTACCAACAAAGCCCAGGAGCAGAAAGAGAAATTCCATTCATGAGGATGTTTTTTTTTTCCATTTTTTTTAAGCTTTAATTTTATTAATTTTTTGGTTACATTTCAAATCCTTCCTTCTCTCCCCCCCTCACTAGAGAAGGCCATCATTTGACACCCCCCCTTATGTGTATGTACATATATATGTATATATATGTAAAATCATACTGTACAAATTTTTATTTATAAGTTCTTTCTCTGGAAGTAAAATAGCATCTTCCTTCATAGATCCTTTGTAGTTTATTTGAACATTTATAATATTCAGAATAACTTAGTCATTCATAGTTATTCTTCAAACAATATTGCTGCCATTGTATCCAACATTCTCTTGGTTTGGTTCTTTTCACTTTTCATTATTTCATGCAAGTCTTTCCATATATTATCTAAAATCAATCAGTTCATCATTTCTTACTTCACAATAGTATTCCATCACAATTATATACTACCGCATGTTTAGTCATTCCCCAATTTTTAAACAGCTCCTCAATTTCTAGTTCCTTGCCACCACAAAGATGGCTTCCATAAATATTTTAGAACATAGAGGTTCTGTCTCTTTTTCCTTTATCACATTGGAAAACAGATCTAATAGTAGTATTACTGAGTCAAAGGGTATAAACAGTTTTGTAAGTTTAGGGGATCTCCGAATGATTGGATCAGTTCATAGCTCCACCAACAATGTATTAGTATCCCTATTTTTCTAGATCCCTTCCATAATTTGTTATTTTCCCCTTCTATCATCTTAGCCAATCTGATAGGTATGAGATGATATTTGAAGATTGTTTTAGTTTGCATTTCCCTAATCAATAATAATTTAGAATATTCTTTTGTATGACTACATATAGCTTTGTTTTTCATCCTATGTTCATCATTTGAACATTTCCTGTTTATATCTTTTGACCAGGTATCAATCAGCATATGACTCATTTTCATATAAATTTGACAAAGTTCTCTATATATTTGAGAGATGAGACATTTATTTGAGAAACTCTATAAAAATACATCCTATCCCACCCCAGGTGGAGTCAGCATGGCAGAGTAAAGAAGGAACTCACCCAACCTCTCCGTCAAACTGGTCCAAATTCCAAATTCAAAAATGATTCTAAACAAATTTTAGAACTTATTAAAACAAGGTTAGAAACAAATGTCAGAATACCCAAAAATGTGGAGTAAAATATTAGAACAAGGTTAAAAACAAATGTGAGAACACCCAAAAATTTGGAGTAGAACATTTTCCAGCAGAAGACAATGGTCAAAAGAAAAGGTCTGTGACATCAGTCCAATGTAGCGCCTGGCTTCAGCCATGGTCCAGTTCAGTCAGCAAAGCAAGACTATTTTGCTTTAGCACAGAAGATTTACAGCTACAATGGGGCAGAAACACTCCTAACAATTCCAGGACAGAACAAAAGGCTTGTGGTCAGGTCCCAAGAAGGAGTTCTGAAGACAGCTGCACAAAAACCCCTGAAGCTTGGGAAAGTGCACCTTCTATCCTGGGAACAAAGCCCTACTTTAACAAAGAGTTAAAAGCTGAGCAATGGGCGAGAAAAATAAACAGACAACAAAAAAGTTTCTGACCATAGAAAGTTACTATGATGACAAGGAAGATCAAAATACATACTTAGAAGATGATAACAAAGTCCAATCTCCTGGATCCAAAGCCTCCACAAACATAAGAATTGGGCGCAGGTCATAGAAAAGCTCAAAAGGTACTTGAAAATCAAATAAGAGAGAAAGAGGAAAAATCAGAAAAAGAATTGAGAGTAGTACAAAAGAAAAACAAAAAGCTAATGAGGAGAAAAATGCCTTTCAAATTAAAACTGGCCAATTGGGGAAAAGGTACAAAAGCTCACTAAGGAAAATAATTCCTTAAAAATTAGAATTGAACAAATGGAAGTTAATATCATTATGAGAAATCAAGATATAATAAAATAAAATGAAAAAACAGGGGGGAAATGTGAAATACTTCATTGGAAAAACAACTGATAGATCCAGGAGAGATTTTTTTTTTTTAAATATTGGTCAACTAGAAAGTTCTCCATGAATTCAAAGTGAAATGTACTATATAAAAAGTAATAACAATGTTCTGGGATGACTAGTTGTAAATAACTTTGTTATTCTCAATAGTACAATTATCCACAACTAAAAGTCATCTGAAAGAATTATGATGAAAAATCTTATCCATACTCAGAAGAAACTGATTGTATCTGAATACAGATTGAAGCATTCTTTTTCCCTGTCTCTCTGTCTCTATCTTTATGTTTCCTAAACTTAATTTTTCTTGATGGTTTTTCTTTTCATTGGGGTAGGAGATCTATGTTTTCTTTCACAACTTGACTTTTATGGAAATGTTTTGCATAACTTTACATGTGGTTTCTTAATTGTGAGTGGGGATAAGGGACAGAATCTAGAACTCAGAAATTTTAAAAACAAATGCAAAAAAAATGTTTTGAATGTAACTGAGGAATATATTAAATAAATTAATTTTAAATTGAAAAAATTATTGGTCTACCTAAAAGTCGCAATCAAAAAAAGGAACCTGATATCATCTTTCAAAAAATTAAGGATTGCAGATGATATGATGGTATACTTAAAGAACCTTAGAGAATCAACTAAAAAACTACTAGAAATAATTCACAACTTTAGTAAAGTTGCAGGATACAAAATCAATCCACATAAATCATCAGCATTTTAATGTATTACCAACAAAATCCAACAGCAAGAGATACAAAGTGAAATTACATTTTAAATAACTGTCAATAATATAAAATATTTGGGAGTCTACCTGTTAAGGCAAAGTCAGGAACCATATGAACACAACTACAAAACACTTTCCATACTATAAAGTCAGATCTAATCAATTGGAAAAATATCAAGTGCTCATGGGTAGGCTGAGCAAATATAATAAAAATGACAATACTATCTAAATTCACTTGCTTATTCAGTGCCATACCAGTCAAACTCCCAATAAATTATTTTACAGATCTAGAAAAAAAAATAATAACAAAGTTCATCTGGAAGAACAAAGGTCAAGCAGGCAGAGAGCCTTGGAGAGACTTACATGAACTGATGCTGAGTGAAATGAGCAGAACCAGGAGATCATTATACACTTCAACAATGATACTGTACGAGGATGTATTCTGATGGAAGTGGAAATCTTCGACAAAGAGAAGAGCTAATCCAGTTGATCAGTGATGGACAGAATCAGCTACACCCAGAGAAGGGACACTGGGAAATGAGTGTAAACTGTTTGCATTTTTGTTTTTCTTCCCAGGTTATTTTTACCTTCTGAATTCCAATTCTTCCTGTGCAACAAGAAATTCAGTTCTGCACATATATATTGTATCTAGGATATATTATAACATAGGTAGCATGTGTGGGACTGCCTTCCATCTAGGGGATGGGGTGGAGGGAAGGAGGGGAAATTTTAGAATAGAAGTGGGTACAAGGGATAATGTAAAAAATTACCCAGGCATATGTACTGTCAAAAAAAAAGTTATAATTACAAAATTAATTTTAAAAAATTAAATATAAAAAAAGAACAAAGGTCAAGAATTTCAAGGTAATTAAGGGGGGAAAATGCCAATGAAGGTGGTCTAGCTGTGGCAGATTTAAACTGTTAGGGGCAGTGAATATGTCTGTATGTTAAGGACCACACCTAAGTGTGAAGGAGCAGGATGATTCTCCCAAAGCCCCCATAGCTGTGAATCACAACATACTTGAGGAAGTTGCAAATCAGCCTTTACTAATGCAGATGTTGTTTGTGGATTGGGAATGAAATAAATTGGAGGCAAGAGGGAAGTCAGATAATGCAATTGCCTCTCAGTCTCCTTGTATCCTCTGGAATGAAGGGATCTATTCTGCTGGTCAGAAGTAGATCCCCAAAAGTTGCTAGTAGGTTGCTCCTGTAATATAAAACTATATTACAAAGCAGCTGTGGTCATCAAAACCATTTGGTATTAGCCAAGAAACAGAGTAGTCAATCAATAGAACAGATTAGGTTCACAGGACAAAATAGTCAATCTAGTGTTTGACAAACCCAAAGTGATAAAAACTCACTATTTGACAAAAACTGCTGGGAGAATTAGAAACTAGTATGACAGAAACTAGGTATTGCCCATACCTAACATCATCTGCCAAGATAATGTGTGGAATAGAGAGATAAGGTAAAGAACTTACAGGAATATGTGAATTCTTTTTCAGTATTTTATTTTCCATCATTTCTGTGTCTCCCTATAATCCGCATAAATACAATAAGTACAATAAATGCTATATTTACTTAACCTAAGTTGGTGACATTTATCAGTGATTGACACTTATCGATATTTAGTCTATTAGCTTGAACACTGTCTGCTTGATTATCTACATCCTGAAGGCCTGATTTTCTGCTTCCTAGAAATCTGGTGATTTCAGGGAAACAGAAATCTTCCATTCCAATCTCTCCAGATAGCAACCACCATTTAGATGCCTCCCCCACCCCCTTCTCAATGCTCTCTCTACAGGCTTTCTCTTTCCCTTATCTCATCCTCCTTAGGATTAATAAACAATCTTTCTGCTTTCTACTTTGAGTGATCTCTGCGTCGTCATTTTGGGTAAGGGTCTTTTTACATCCCATACAATAAGGTCAAAATGGGTTAATGATTTAGACAAAAAGAGTGATATTATAAGCAAATTAGAAGAACAGAGAATAGTTCACCTCTCAGATCTCTGGAGAAGGAATAAATTTATGGCCAAGAACAACTGGAATTCATTGTTGAACAACAAAAAAAAAAAGATAATTTTGATTATATTAAATTTAAAAGGTTTTGTATAAGCAAAACTAATGCAGACAAGATTAGAAGGGAAGCAGTAAACTGGAAAAACATTTTTACAGTCAAGTGTTCTGGTAAAGGCCCCATTTCTAAAATATATAGAGAATTGACTAATTTGTAAGAAATCAAGCCATTCTCCAATGGTCAAAGGATATGTACAGGCAATTTTCAGAGGAAGATTGAAACCATTTTGAGTCATATAAAAAGGTGCTCTAAATCACTCTTGATCAGAGAAATGCAAATTAAGACAACTCTGAGGTATCACTACCCACTTCTCAGATTGGCTAAGATGACAGGAAAAGATAATGATGATTGTTGGGGGGATGCAAGAAAATGGGGACACTGATACATTGTTGGTGGAGTTGTGAAGTGATTCAACCATTCTGGAGAGCAGTCTGGAACTATGCCCAAAGGGCTATCAACCTGTGCTTACACTTGGATGCAGCAGTGCTACTACTGGACTTAACCAGGAGATCATTATCCCGGGCAATAACAGCATCATACCATGATCGATTCTAATGGACGAGGCTCTTTTTAGCAATGAGATGACCCAGGCCAGTTCCAATGGTCTTGTGATGATGGCTATCCACCCCCAGAGAGGCCTGTGGGAGCTGAGTGTGGAGCACAACACAGCACTCTCACTTTTTCTGTTGTTATTTGCTTTTTCTTGTGCAGCAAGATAATTATATAAATATATATGATTATACATAAAAATGCACATATTAAATTTGACCTATTTTTACCATGTATTGGATTACTTGTCATCTAGGGGAGAAGACAGAGGGGGAGGGGGAAATGGGAACACAAGGTTTTACAAGGTTAGTGTTGAAACATTATCCAAGCTTATGTTTTGAAAATTAAAAATCTTTAATAAAAAAAAAAGAAAGAAAAAGAAATTATTAAGGAAAACTGTCCTGAATTCTAGAACTAGAAAGAAAATAGAAACTGAAAGGATGCCCTCCTCAGACCTCGCTCCTCCTCACCCACAGCCAGTCACCTCACAAGGAAAATTCTGATATCCCTCACCAGCCGAATCTCATCGGTCAGCATCCTGTCCCGTCACCTCACTCAGATGCTTCTGACCTCACGGTGTGATTCTGTGGACTTTGACTTAGGCCCATTTGCCCCTTCATCATTCAGACGGGGCCCACAGATGCTGCAATGAACTTGGGGCCGTGCGGGGCAGAGGTTCGATTCGAACCCCGGACCGCCCGCTCTCTGGGGCCGCTCTCCGCTGCACCGCCCCCAGCCGCCCGATGTGGGGAGCTCCTCGGGGGAGGGGGGAGGGGCGGGCCTCGGCCTCACGTGCTCCAAGGCCCGGTCCCGCCTTGGTTTGGGACAGAGAGGCAGCCGAGCGCTTCTTCCGCCAGGCCGGCGCCCGTGGGTGGAGCGAACGCCCGGGCGCGTGCGCATTGCGCGCGTTTCTCGCCGTGCTGCGTCACGGTCGCTAAGATGGCGGCGGCGAACGGAGCCGCCGGGATGAGCGGGGCCGGGGGCTCCGGGGCTGTGCTGCAGGCGGCCGCCGGCATGTACGAGCAGCTCAAGGGCGAGTGGAACCGCAAGAGCCCCAACCTGAGCAAGTGCGGCGAGGAGCTGGGCCGCCTCAAGGTGCCGGGGCCGCGAGAAGTGGAGGGGGGAAAACGTGACGGGGCGAACCAAGGGAATCCCGGGGCGGGGGGACAAGGGGGGACGTACCAAACGGCCGATGCCGTGGG
Organism: Sminthopsis crassicaudata; assembly: GCF_048593235.1. Taxonomy (NCBI): domain Eukaryota; kingdom Metazoa; phylum Chordata; class Mammalia; order Dasyuromorphia; family Dasyuridae; genus Sminthopsis; species Sminthopsis crassicaudata. The sequence continues at coordinate 56,929,811 of NC_133623.1, read as the reverse complement.
GGAGTCGGACGTACCCAGTGCGGGCGTGGGAGGGGCGTGCCGGGGGCCGGAGACCTGGGCCCACTGGGAGCCTGGCTGGGTCGTTGCCCGCTTGAACTTAGCGCTAGACCAATGGAAGGGGGGGGGGGGGAGGCGGGAGCCAATGGTGTCTGCTTCCCTCGTGGGCCTCGTCTGGACCGCGGCTTCGGAACCTTCCGAGACCAAACGTGGTTGGGGGGGCGGGGCGGCGGAGCTGTGTGACCCCGGAGAGGACCCGAGTTAGGGGGTGGGGGAGGGGCGGGGCGCGCGTGGAGCAGGGGGGGCCCTGCTCATCTTGTGTTCTGCCCTCGTCCCGGGTGCTGCCGTCAGCTGGTGTTGCTGGAGCTCAACTTCCTGCCAACCACGGGGACCAAGCTCACCAAGCAGCAGCTCATCCTGGCCCGTGAGTGCCTCCTCTTTCCCAGATCTGTCACAAGTGCACGGTGGGGGGCCCGGGGGGGAGGGGCGCGGCCAGGGGCCTCGCTCTGAGCCTCGGACTAAGCTGTCTCCCCCGCGCCTCAGGTGACATCCTGGAGATCGGCGCCCAGTGGAGCATCTTGCGGAAGGACATCCCCTCCTTCGAGCGCTACATGGCTCAGCTGAAATGCTATTACTTTGACTACAAGTGAGACGGGGTGTGGGGGAGGGGCGGGGTGCTCCTAGGGAAGCTGACACCCTTTGTGATTAACCAGACATAAAAACCCCTTATCCCTTTCTACCACAGCCCTCCCCCTAAAAAGGAAAAAATTGGCAAAAGAGAGAATCGGGAAGCGGGGGAGCCAAAGATTGCTCTGTAGGCTCTCTAGTTTGGGAGCTGGTTGAGAGTCCCAGGGTTAGAATTTTCCTTATACACCCAGGATCCTTACCGCTGCCACCGATTCAGGGCATGTTCTCCGAAATGACCCTTGGGGACATCACAAAGCTTAGTCATTTCCTTGTGCAGATAAGCAGGAGAGTTAGGGAATTGTCTGAGGTCACACAGCCAACATCCGAACACAGATCTTTCTTTTCTTCTTGATTTATAATGACGTGGTTAAGACCTCAGGTCTCTGAAGATTGTGCTAATAGAGCAGCATTTCAGCAGGAGAAGCTTTAGTGTGGAAAGGTGTGCTCTCCCAGGATTAGCGCCTAATTAAGCACTAGGAAACTTTTCCCCAAATGCCTGGCCTTCTGGAGATGAGATTTGTGGCTGCTAGGTCAGCACAGACCCATGAAACGGAGGTAGACAAAACGCCTGCAGGTTTAAAATTTTAAACCGCTTCAAGAGAGGAATAAGCACTGATATGGTACCTACTGTGTGCTAGACACTGTATGTACTAAGTGCTTTCTAGCTATCTCATTTGCACTTAAGAGCCTCCCTGGGAGTGCTATCGATTCCTATTTTTCTGATGACAAAATCCAGGCAAATAGCTTGAGACTTAGCCAGGATCACAGAGCTAGTGTGGACTTGTGTGTGTGGGGGGGGGGTTCTCCACTTTGCCCCCAGAGCATGAAGGGGTGGAAAAGAGGGCACAGGATTTCAAGGATCACTTAGGCTGTCTTTATTCAATGAGCAACAAACCAATAACACTGCTGGAGGCTTTTGCACTCTGGTAGGTTCCCTTTAAAAGGCCTGGGCAAGAAACGGGAGCCAGCCAGCAGCAGGGTCAGGGGCAGCCCCCAGCCATTGCCCTCCTGCTGGCAGCTGTTGCCTTGTAGAAAGTATCCAGAGGTATCAGAGACACGGTGGAGATTATCTAGTCCACCAGTGCCTGGGGTTGAAGGCTCTGAGCATCAGAGGCTGTCTGGACAGGTTTGCCAGGGGGAGGACACTGCAGTCACTTGTCCCGTTTGAGCCTCAGAAAAGCTATTCCCCCTGGATGATCCTTGAACAAGTGTCCTTTCTCCGGGCCTTGGTTTCCCCATATGTAAAAGGGGGAAGCTTGATCTCCAGGGATCTTAAGCCTTTCTGCATATTTATATTCGTTTCACCTCAGGAATATTGTGAAGATCCAGAGTGCACTGGATGTGTTATGTTTGGGGGAACTAAAAGGTAGTGGGTGCTTTGGAGTGGTTGGGATCTAGGACAGGATTCCATCCTCACTGTTGTCGTTGGTCTGGTCTGTAGGGAGCAGCTCCCAGAGTCGGCCTACATGCACCAGCTCCTGGGCCTCAATCTGCTCTTCCTGCTGTCCCAGAACCGAGTGGCCGAGTTCCACACCGAGCTGGAGCGGCTCCCTGCTAAGGACATCCAGACCAACGTCTACATCAAGCACCCTGTGTCCTTGGAGCAGGTGTGTGTGTGTGTGTCTGGAGTGGGGAGAGGTGGTGAAATACTTAGCTTGGGTGGGCCAGTGGTAGGAGCAGGTTTGAAGGCAAAAGGGAACCAACCCAGGGGATCAATATTGGCGGTGTGGGGCTCTGGGATCTGTGTCCTCGTGAACATTGCCTTCCCTATCAGAGGTCATCTTGCCATGGCCTTGGGTCAGGGTGTGCCCAGCACAAAACAGTGGGGACAGGGAGCTGCATTCTGGGGTCTTATTTGACACACTCTCTTCCATCCCCTAAAGTACCTGATGGAAGGAAGCTACAATAAGGTGTTCCTGGCCAAGGGAAATATCCCTGCTGAGAGTTACACGTTCTTCATTGACATTTTGCTGGACACAATAAGGTGGGTGCCATTCTCCTGGAAGCTGTGCCCAGGGGAAGCAGAGCAGGTTATCCTGGAGTTAGGGCATCAGCACCGTCTGAAATGGGAGCCTTGTGCCACGCTCCCCGTTCATCTTAACCAGGCTGCAGCTCGGTCTGCTCTGCAGCAGTAACATCCACACCTGCCCAAGTTTCTCGGAATCTTATCCAATATTCACAAAGCCCACTTTTTCCAGACATTCCTAGGCATCTCATTTTGTAAATGAGGTAATGAGGCCCAGAGCAGAGGTGGGCGCTCGAGTTTGTGCCTGTGATCAGCAGCTGAAATTGATCCTCGGAGCCAAGTGTTCTTGGGCTGGGCTTTGGCTTGGCTTTGTGCTACATCTCTGGGGAGTGGGCTTCCGGAGAAGAGCTGCCTTGGAAGATGGGACCCACGTGTAAAATATGCAAAATGAGGAGTGGAGTTCCTGGAGATGGATTAAGTACTAGCTCCCCAAGCAAAACCTAGGATCTAGAGTTCTCCCATCTCTCTTTGTTCCATTGATTTTCTGGCAAACACCAAGGTCTAGACACCTATGCTGCCAGAAAGGCCTTGGACATCGCCTCAGCTCTCAGCTGAGGTGCACAGGTCTTTTGCTTCCCTTGGCAAACAATCGGCTGCAAACTCCCAAGTAGTAAGAGAATATGTGTAAAGGCAAAGCTCTTTGACCAAAATGTGGCCCCAGGCTGTGTGTTTTGCCAGTGGCCTTTCCTTGAAGGAAAGGTAGTCGGGTCCAGATTAGTGTGAATTAATATGAAAGTTTAGTTAGTTGAATCTAGGTTGCATCTTGACATTGGGCTAGAATCAATGACAGCTGCAAACTGTGTGAAATTAAATACTTTGGCCCCTCCCTAGGATTTGTAATTCCCTCTCTTCCGGACCTGGGGCTTGCCATTATTCTGCACGCCTCCGTGGAGCTGGACAACCACCCAGACACTGCTTGGTGTGCCCTTGGTGGTAAACCCAGGCTGGACAGCATACTGTTCATTCCCAGGGAACAAGAACCTCGTAGGGCAGCGAGTACAAATAGGATGCCCAGCTCAGAGGGGCCTGAAGTGGTTCTCGGGAAGAGGGCCCAGGTTTTGTGGCTTGCTTGAATTTGAACACAAGCCTCTCAACTTTTTTTCAACTCTCTTGGTCCCTGTGTAGTCCTTCCCCCATCCAGCTATTCTGGTCTGATGAGGTAGTGAGTGGAGGACATATTGAAATGGCCACTTTCGGGAAAGGGTTTTAGACCCCAGGGCTAACACTGTGACCCAAAGAAGCTGGGGGTGGGAGGGGCCTTAGGCAGAGGCCACCTCCAGGCAGCATTCCCTCTCATCTCCCCTTACCCCAGCTGTTTACTCCATTGTTTCCCCTCCCCAGGGATGAGATCGCTGGCTGCATCGAGAAGGCCTATGAAAAGATCCTGTTTGCAGAAGCCACTCGAATCCTTTTCTTCACCACCCCCAAGAAAATGACAGAATATGCCAAGAAGGTACTGGGACAGTGGGGGAGCAGGGGGGAGGGAAGGCAGGAGGTACAAGTCTTTGGGGTCCCTGCCTTCATCTCTTGCTCTGTATCCCCTTCTGCTCTTCAGAGAGGATGGGTCCTGGGCCCCAGCAATTACTACAGCTTCAAGTGTCAGCAGCAGAAACCTGAGGACACCACGATCCCCTCCACAGAGCTGGCGAAGCAGGTCATCGAGTACGCAAGACAGCTGGAGATGATTGTCTGAGCTGGGGGCTGGGTGGGGGCAGAGGCAGGCTGAGAGACATATTTAAAGGGGGGAATAGTGGGGCAATAAATGACGGGAGAATGGCCCTGCAAGTGTCCGAGTCTTGGCTGGGAGGCGTGAGAGCATGCACACACTCACATGGCACCCACTGACTTAAAGATGGATTGGGGGGGGGCCCAGCACCCCAAGGCCCATCTCTAGCTTGCAGCTCCTGTTCTTTCTCCTGGCTTCTGTGCCAGTGAGACAGCGTGAGGGCCTGGCCAGGGCAGGAAGAGGCAGGCCCTCCCCCTTCTGAGGCACAGAGGACCACCTTCCTGTGGCAGCTGACAGAAGGCCCTTCCCCTCCCAGCTGGGCGAAGGAGAGAAGGCACGGGCAGGGGAGACTTGGTCTTTTATTGGAGGGATAGAAGGTGGTCCAGTGGCCCTCTTGGCCCCCCTCCGTGTCCCCATCCTTAGTCTGCCTCTGCTGCTTGCAGGTCATAGTGGTCCAACCCTGCCACTAAGGAGCCAGCCAGCTTGACTGTAGCCACCCAGGGGGGTTCGCTCAGATGGTTGGTGGGAGTGCTCAGCCTAGGGGAAAATTGGAGAGGCAGCTAGGGTGTGGGGCTTAGCCAGCTGGGTTGCCCCACTCCCAGCGTTATTTTAAGCCCCAAGGAGAGAGACGGGCCGAATCTGGGCAGGTGGAAACAGCCTTAATGGAGCCACAAAATCGGGTTTCAAGAGACCCTAGGCTGGTGTGTTCGGTGTTTGGGTCACTCCAGCCCTCCCCCCGGGGGAAGGGCAGCTTGCCTGGGCCCCAGGCCCCGCTCACCAGGCCGAGACGTTGCGGGGCAGCCGGCGGTGCCGGGGCTGGTGGCGACAGTAGCACTTGCAGGGGCAGGAGCTGAGCACCTGGAAGGGCGGCCAGTGGCGAGCTGGGGGGGGGCCGCCGCTCTCAGCGGGCTGACCCTGGCCGGGCCCCGCCCGGTCGCGGGGACCCTCCCCGCTCGCGCCCTCCTCCCGCGCAGAGCCTCCCCGCCCGGCCCGCGGGCCCTTGTTCTTCTTGGTCCGCGGCTTGGCAGGGGCAGGGGAAGGAGGTCCCGCAGCCCGGGGCGAAGGCACGGCCGGGGTCGGCGCGGGTACCGGGGCGGGAGGTGCTTCGGGCAAAGCCGACGCCGGGGGAGCCGGCGGCGGCGGCGGCGGCGGCGGGAGCGGGGGCGGCGGCGGCGGCGGAGACAGCTGAGGGGCTTCTTGCGGCCCTGGGGAAACCTGAACCGCCGGGGTCCGGGTCTCCCCCTCGGCCGGGGTCGGAGACGGAAAGATAAAGACAGGGGGTGCCAGGAGAGCTGGGCCCGGCCTGCGAGGCCCCGGCGCAGGTAAGGGTGGCGGCGGCGGAGGTGGCGCCCCCCAAGGGGCAGCCGCCCCGGACAGCCCGGAGCCCCGCCGCCTAGCACCGCCCACGCCGCTGCCGCTGCCGCTGCCGCCGCTCGCCCCGTTAAACTGAAAGTGGCGTTCGGGGCCCTCGGGCGGGGTCACCCAATCGAACTTGGGCTTAGCTCCTGGGAAGGGGGCGTAAGGTGGGGGCGGAGCCCGGGGTGCTGGTAGAGGCGGCGGCGCCGGGGGCACAACGGGGGCGCCCCCGGCTGGCCCCTCTCCGTCTCCCTCCCCACCTTCTGTCTCCAAAGTACCCCGGATAGCCTCTCCTGAGGCCCTAGGGGATCCAGGCCCCGGGGAACCCTGCTTTAGGGCCTCAGCATAGGAGATGGCTCCCGAGGAGAAGAGCAGGCTGCTCCCTCTTACAGGGGGCTTGGGAGGCGCGGCAGCCCCACCCGCCAGAAGGGAGCCGGACTGGAAGGTCACTTTGCACAGCAGACTGAGGCCCGGCTCAGCCGCCGGCGGGGGCTCTCCCTCCCCGCCTCCGACCGCCAGACCCTCCCTCCCAGGGCTGCCCGTCTGGCGCGCCCTGCCTTCGCCAGCGCCGCCTCGGGGGGAGCCCCCGGGAGGGACGCTTCTCCGGCCTGGGGGCGCCTCCCGTTCGGCGGGTGGTTTCTGGGGTTCCGGGGGAGGGGGCGGGGGCGGGGGCGGCAGGGCTGGGCCCACTGAAGGCTCTGGCCCGTCCGCGGGGGGTCGTGGAGTGGGTAAGGGCGGGGGCGGGGGTGGGGGCAACAGGCGAAGGCCCGGTGGATCGCCTTGGCCTCGGTGACGCGCTTCCAGCAGGCCCCGGATCCGGGGTACAGGCGTCCCCGGCGGCTTTCGCCACTTAGAGGGCGTAGGGAGCAGCGGTCCTGCAGTTCCCGCCGCCGTCGGAGGGGCCTCCTCGGGCGGGGGTCCGCCAGGCGGCTGCAGGTCGTGCGGGGCGGGAGCCAGTTGGGCAGGCTGAGGTGGTGAAGGTAGGGCCCCGGCGGCACCCTCAGGGGGCACCAAGAGCCCTGGTGGGGTGGGGCCCCCGGGGAACCAGACTCCCGGGCCGCGCGCCAAGCGCAGAGTAGGGGGCCCTGGGGCCGGGGGCGCTGGTGACGACTCTGCTTCGGACAGGGGACCACGGCGGCTGGCGTTGGCAGAGCGGTCCGAGGCCGGCTCCTTCCGCGAGGCACGGGCCTTGCCGGGCTCTGAGCCGGGGGGCGGCTCAGACTGCACGTTGCCCATTCCCAGCCCGGGGAGAAGGGGGAGACTGCGGGCAACACAAGCCAGCCGGGGAAACCAAGGTTAGAGGAGTCTGGGGTCAGCGGAGCCATCGCCCCGCCCCTGGATCTGTGACCCCGCCCCCTACGCCCTGGCCCCACCCCCTCCGACCCAGGTCCAGACCCCAGATCAATACCCTTGATTCGTTCCCTCTCACTCACGTCTAAGGATCCCCCAGCCCACCCTCTCCGGGATCTCGCCTCCAAACCCGCAACCCCGCCCCTTAACTCAAGCCACGCCCCCAATATGTAACTCTTCCTCCTAGCTAATAGTTCCCCTCACCACCTGTAACCCTGAACCCAGGCCCCGCCCCTCCCGCAAACACTCACCGGCTCCCGGGTGGGACTTGAGCTCCCGACCAGGTGTGGGCTCACACCAAGCCCCGGGGAGAGGAGGGAAGGGGAACGGCTAGAGCGGACAAATAACTGAAAAAGAACTAGGGGAGGCGGGGGGGGAGACCCCGAGACCACGCCCCGCCCTTCCCTTTGCCCCTCCCCCAGAGTCGAAATTCTCCCCCCCCAGCCCACATCTTTCACCCCCTCCCCCTTCGGAACGGCTCAGGACAGCCTGGTCTTCGGACCCGGGACCATCCCCTTAGGTCGCTCCTCTCGTACTTTATCCCTCTAGGGTGCCTTTTTCCCCGTCCACCCTTCAGGAATCTCTAGGTCCTGACCCTGGCTCCTTCGGAGGCCTCTACCAACAGCCCCGCCCCTTGAGAACGCTCCCCCTCCTCAACTCCGCCCAGGCCCCGCCCCTTAAGAATCCGGCCCCGTCAGGTCCCACCCTAGGAGTTCATTTCTCGGCTCGGACCAGCCTTCCCTCCGCCGCCCAAGGGGTGCTCCCCCTTTCCAGTCCTTCCTGCCCCACGTAGCCTCTCCTATGTCAAACCCTGCATAGCCTCGCTCCCCGAAGATGCTCTTATTCCACAGTCTCTGCCCCAACCCCCCCGCCCCGCCCCCAGGACCGTACAGAGAGAGTAGTGGTGGCGAGGATGCGGGGGATGTCTCGTTTGGGACTGGGGGTGGGATGGGGGGCTGTCTCACGGCGTGCTGGACCACAGGCAGGGTAGAGAAGACGGGCGCTAGGACCTGACAGAAAAGCATCGCTTTTTCTTCGTCTCTTCCCTCCTCCTCCATCACCTCCCCTCTCCATCTATCCATCTCCCAACCCCCCTTTACCTTCTCTCCCCCCCCAAGCCCGGCTCCCCGTTCCGGGCTCCGTCGCCACTGCCAGAGCGAGGGAGGGAAGGAGGGAGGAGGAGGAAGAGGAGGAGGCAGAGGCAGCCGCCGCCGCCACTTGGGAGCCCGCCGGGAGCACCAAGGCAGGTGCTTGGGGAAGGAGGGGGCGCTGAGGCCTGGGGGGGGCGGGGACGGGAGCCCCCTTCCCAAGAATCAGGTGGGTCCCAGACTCTGGGCGCTGAAATATGATTGCGCCTCCTCCTCTTTTTTTTTCTTCTTCATTTTCCTCCTCCTCTACCCGGAGGATGCTTAGATTGGGGTGGGGGGATGCATAAAAGGGAGGCTTCGGGACCAGGAATAAAAAAGAGGGATGGAGGGGGAAGGAAAGGAGAAGGGGGCGTCTTTTCCAGGGCCTAGCGCCCCCACCCCTCTCACCGGAACCATGGAGACCCTCCTACGGTCTCCCCCACCCCCACTCGGAGGTCCGGGAACCCAGCTGGGGAACAGAGACTACCTGTCCCTTTATCTTTGGGGAAGGGATGAAATCAGGAGAGGAGAATGTGTGTTTGAGGAGGCCTGGGCGAGGAAGGGACGGGAGGAAATTTGGTGGAAAGATGTTTGAGGGGAGGATTGGTGGATGGGGGATCGCTGGAGATAAGGACATTTGAGGGAGAGGGGAGGGGAAATTGGGGGATGTCTGGTGAAGGGAATCGGGATAGAGGGATAGTTAACGAATGGGGGAAGGGAGGTTTGGGGGAGCAAGACTTGGAAAGATCAAAATTGGGAAGAGGGGGATATTTGAGAAGGAAAGACATTTGGGGGGTGGTGGGAGATGTTTGGACGTGTAGAAATAGCTGCCGAATTCGTTAAAAAAAAAAAAAAAAAAAAAAGATTTCTGTCTCTTCTTCGGAGCCTGAGGACCCAGGCAACCCTGACTCCCAGCCCCAGCTTCTCCTGCCAACCCTTAGAGTTCACACGTTGTTGCTGGGGAAGGGTGGAGAAGAGAGGGGAGGGAATGGGGGGGAGGGAGGACAAAGGGAGGCCCGGTCACGTGATCGCCCATTCACAAAATTCCCCCGGCCCATTGAGAAAAGGGGGCTCGGGGCTGCTACAGAACAGCTCTCTGAGCCCTGCCTGAACTGAGAAGGAGCCAGGCTGGGGAAGCGGGAGGCACAGGAAGCCAAGGAAGGGGGTCTGGGACGAAGTGGTGGGTGGGAGGAGGGCGCCGAGGCCTCAGTGCCTAGACTGGGGGGGACGTGGAGAGGTAAGGGGGGGAGGAGAGAGAGAAAGAGAGAGGAGAGGGAGAAAATGCGAAAGACAGAGAGAGGAGAGAGAGGGGAGGCAGGGGGAAGGGGAGAGAGATGGCAGAGAGCGCGCGCGCGCGTGCCGGAGAGGACTGGGCTCTCTGGCTTTTTATGAATGGAGATGTCTGTCCTCTCAGTTCTGAGGCTCTCTGCCCCATTCCTGTCTCTTTCTCTCTGTCATTTACATTCTGCCCCCGACTCCGTATTCCTCCTCTTGTCTCTGCACTCGCCCTTGCCTCTGCACTCGCCCCTCCCTCTGCACTTCTTTTTACGTTTCCACCCCCACTTCCCCCCGCCGTGGCCAGCATCTCCGTATATTTCTCTAGAGTTCCTCCTCGCTGTATCTCAATTCTCTTTTTCCCTACATCTCCCTCATCTCTCTTGTGTCATCCTCAACCCACTATGGGCCCTTTCTCTTCCGGTTCCCTTCTTTCCTTATGTTTTCTGAGTCTTCTCACGCCTCGCAGCTGTGGTCCACCTACCTCTGTATTTTTCTCTCTTGTCTATAGCCCTCCCTTCCATCTCTGTCACTGTCTAGAGCTGCGTCCTTCCTCACCTCTCCCTCTTGTCTCTGTGTCTCCTCCCCTCTCTTCCTGTATCATAGCCTCCCCATGCTCTCCTATCCCTCTGCCCCCTTCATGTATGTTCCCCTCACTCCTCCTCTCCCTATTTCTTGGTCCCATCTCTGTCCTCCCTCTTCTGGCCCCATCATAAGCCCAAGCCTCTCCATCTTGTCTCTTTCCCTATATTTCTGTGTCCCTTTCTCTATCCCCCTGCTATCTGATCCCCGTCTCTTGAGTTTGCCTGCTAATGTGTCCCTCATCTCTGTCCCCTCTGGTACTCCCATCTTTGTCCCCCATGTCTTTCTAGATCCCTTCTTTCTTCCCTCACGTCTCTGTCCTGTCTCTCTTCCCCATCCTCTTATGTGCGTCTGTCCTCCATCTCCCTGCACTTCCCCTCCCTCATCTTTCTGAGGCCTCCTTCTCTGCCACCCTTGTTTCTATTTCTCACTGTCTGTTTCCCATCTCTCAAGAGATCCTTGTTTAGCTTTGTCTCTCATCCATTTCTGGAATTACTTCATGTGTTGATTTTTCTCCCCAATTTATCTTCTTTATATATCCCTGCTTTCTGTGAACCTCAACTCTATGTCCCCTATCTCTCCTCTGTCTCTATATCTGTGTCCCTGTCTCAGTCACTTTCTGCCCCCCTTTTCTATGTGTGCCATATTGCTTTCTCTGTTCCTTTTCTCTGGGTCTAGCTCCTTCATTTTCCAGTGTCCCCCAAATCTCTTTCCATTCTCTTCTTCCATGCCCCCCTGATCTCTCCGTTTTGTATTTCCTTCTCTCTATATCATCGTTGCCTCTTAGTCTTCCCATATTTTTATACCTCCCTTTCAGCTCTTCTGGGTTCCTCTGTCTTTCTTTGTCTTCCCCATTTCTTAGTGTCCCCTCACTCCTTTCGACTTTCCCTTCATATCTTGGGATCCTTCCTCTTTTCTGTGTCTGTCATCTTTCTATGGCACCTTGTCTCCTTCTGTGTCCCCTGTATCTCTCTACTGGCCATCTCTGTATTTCTCCCTCATGCCCTCTCATTTTCTTAAGTTGCCTCTTTTTTGTGTCTTCTCTGTGGTCCTCTATATTCTTTGTTCAAGCTTTAGACCTCCATCTTCGTGTCACCTTGTTTCATCTCTCTTCCCCTCATGTTTCTGACTCCTATTTCCCTCTTTTCTCTGCTGCCCTTTTTTTCTGTGAACTCCATCCCTCCCGGGTCCTCTTGTCTAACTCCTTTTTTGATCCCTCTTGTTTAATAAACACCCTCGTATCTCTCTTAACCCTTTTCACAATTCTCTGTCTTTTGGACCATGTCTTTCATTGCTTCCTCTCCTTTGGCTCTCTATATAATCTCTTCTCTCTGTGTTCCCTCTTTCTTTCTGTGCCCATATCTCCTTATTTTCCACATCTTTGTCCCCTCTGTCTCTTTCCATGCCCCCCTCCCCATCTAAATGTCCTGTTTCTTTTTGTCTTTATGTATCCCATCTCTCTCTCCCCTTAATTTTCTTAGTTCTCTCTGCCCCTTTTTGTATATTTTCCCTATCTATATTCCCTACTTATCTCTTAGGCCCCTTCATCTTTGATATCTCTCTCTGGATACCCCAATCTGTGTCCCTCATTTATCTATCCCCTTTCTCATCAGTGTCCTCCATTTTGATGTGTGCCCAACCTCTTTGTCCCCTATTACTTTATAACGACACACTCTCTCTCTCCCTCCCTCTCTCTCTCTCTCTCTCTCTCTCTCTCTCTCTCTCTCTCTCTCTCTCTCTCTCTCTCTCTCTCTCTCTCTCCATCTTTCATCTCTATGTATCCCCTATCTTTATCTCTTGATATCCCCCTGTCTCTCTGGGACTCCTACATCTCTTGTTTCTGTATAACCCCCATTTCTCCCTCTCATCTCTCTCTATCCACCTAATCTCTTCATTCTTTATATCTATGACCTCCTAGCTCTGGATTTCCTGTCTCTCTTTGTTCTCCCTCCTTTCTCCATGGCTTCTCATCTCTCTCTATTCCTTTCCTTGAATCCCTGAGATCCCATCTCTCTGTAGCAACTCTTTGTGTTTTCATTTGGGGACCCCTCTTTTTCCCCATTATCCCCTTTGTCTCCATGTCCCCATCTATCAGAGACCCCTTTGCATGTGTCCCTGGACATCCTCTCTCTGTGCTTCCTCTCCCCTCATATCTCTATGACCTGAGCCTTCTCTTTTTCCTCTTTGTCTCTCTGTCTCTCATCTCTTTAGATCATTCTGTCTTTAAAGCCTATCTGTGACTTTCTGCCTCTTTCTACCTTCCTTCCCATCTTTGTGTTCCTTGTCATATTGCTTTCTCTGTTCTCTGTTTTCTTTAGCCCTCTTTTCTCTATCCCCTAGCTTATTCCTTCCTATATATCCCCATCTCTGAGTATTATCTCACTCTCATTGTCCCCCCATTTCTCTTTTCATCCCCATTTCTTGGCATTGCTTTTGTTTCACTGACTCCAGGTTTTCTGGGTCTCCTGTTTGCCTCTATTTCCCCATCTCTATATGACTCATTTAGTGTCCTTTCTATGTCCCCAAAGTCATCATGACTACCAGATTTTCCCTTCCTCTAACCTGGGCTCTCCTAGATCATCCTCTGGGTACTTTTAGGCTTTTTCCATTCCCCCTTCTCTCATTCTTTGGACCCTTTGTCCCTCCCACTTTGTGTGACCCCAGTTTCTCTGTGCCTATGCAATCCTTTAAAATTTTCCTATTGATTACCACTGACTCTTTGTCCCATTTTGTCCTCATTTCTATCACCAGTCTGTATGCTCCTTTCTCTGTGTCCACATCTTTATGTGGACTCCATCTCACTGGGTTCTCTATCTCACTGGGTCCTCTCCTCTTATCTTTGCCCCCCACCATGTCCTCCCTATTTCTCTAGCCCTTGTCTCTATATTTTTTTCCTCTCTCTATTCCCTCCCTTATCTTTTTTTTTTCTCTCTGTCTGTCTGCTCTGACCATGGCTATTTTCCACCTTTTCTTGACTTTCATCTCCACCTGCATCTTCATCTCTTCCTGTTTCTTTGTTGTTCCCCCCCATTTCTTTTTTTCTCTCTGTGTTTCTGACTATCTCTTTCTCTCTGTCTCTGTCTCTCTCTCATCCTTCTTTTTTTCCTTCCCTCCATCTCTCTTTCCTTCTTTCTTCCTCTATTTCAGTGTTACCTGTCTGTATCTCTGTCTATTCTCTGTCCTTGGTCCTGCCCCCATCTCTCATTTCAGTCTCTTCTCTTTCTCTTCCCAAGTCTCTTTATTTCTCCAAGCCTTTGACCTCTAGGTTAGGGATGGGGAGAAAAGATGGGGTTTATGAATCCTTCAGCTTTATTTTAAAAATCTAGAAAGGGGAAGGAAGAGGGCTCTATATCTGGCTCCTTCCTGGATCCTGGAAACTGAAGGGAAGGTATAAAAGATGTGACCTCTCTCCAAAGGAAACCTCTATATCCCCTATTCAATCCCTCACTCACAAGCACACACTCATTCTGTAAGACTGACACACAATCTGTTATTGTGTCTATATATTAATTCCATATGTGTGTCTGAGACTGGGACTGCATTTCTGTGTGACACTACATATATGTGGGGGGGGGGGGGTTTCCAGTACAATATCTGGCACATATTGCGTTCTGAATAAATGCTTGTTAACCAAATGACTCTTTGGGGGTTACTATGCCTGTATAAGGGATAGTGAAGAGAGTTCTGGCTTGGACACAGCTTTAAGTTAAGCCTCTGAAGGGCTGTGTGATATAGAGCATATGGCCCACCTCTCTAGGTCCTTCCGTCCTGTTTTTCCTCTGTAAATTGAGGATGATAGTAGTTGTAGCACCTGTCTCACGGGACTGTTGTGAAGAAAGTGCTCTGTAAATCTTAAAAGTGCTTTAAAAATCACACCTACTATTGCAATTCTTATTAACACTTTCCACATACATAGGCTTCTGTCCTAATTTGGTCCAAATCCAGAGAGTATTTATGAGTTTACTATGCTTACCATAGCCCTAGGGCTACAAAGATAAAAGGAAACAGTCCCAGTCCTCCAGGAGCTGATAATTTACTGAGGGGTGACAGGTACATAATTAAGGATACAGTAAATCTCATTTGAGATGAGAAGGAGGGCTAGTGACAGGAAGGAAGGAAGGAAGGAAGGAAGGAAGGAAGGAAGGAAGGAAGGAAGGAAGGAAGGAAGGAAGGAAGGAAGGAAGGGGGAAGGAGGGAAGGAAGGAAGGAAGGAGGAAAGGAAGGAGGGAAGGAAGGAAAGAAGGAAGGAGGAAAGGAAGGAGGGAAGGAAGGAAGGATTTATTAAACACCTACTTTGTATCATGTACTAGAAGAAGCACTGTACAAATGCCATCTGACTTATCTCAGTGATCAGTAATAGGTAATGAATGTGATTAGGAAGCAGCTAAGTGGCATAGTGAATAGAGATCTAGATTTGAAGTCAGGAAGACCTGAGTTCAAATCCTGTTCAATCACATGCAAATTGTATTACTCTGGGTAAGTCATTTAACCTCTCAGTCTCAGTTTTCATCCCTGCAAAAGGGGGATAGCATCTTCCTTCCAAAACTGTTGTAAGATGAAATGAAATAGAGCACCAGCCCTGAAGTCAGGAGGACCTGAGTTCAAATCTGATCTCAGACATTTAACACTTCCTAGCTGTGTGACCCTGGGGAAGTCACTTAACCCCAATTGCCTCAGGAAAAAAAATGAAATGAGATAATACTATATGCAAAATACTTTGTAATCCTTAAGATACACATATAAATATATATGTGTATATGTCAAAAATTGTGTGTGCTTAATTGTATGTCAGAAACCGCAAACCATTTTAATATCCCTCCCAAGAAAACCCCAAATGGAGGTCACAAGGAATTGGACATGACTGAAAAATGACTTTTAAAATTATATGTCACCGGTACTGGGATTCTGTGTCCTTGTGCTCATTACCCTCTCTGTGTGTGACACATGTGTGTCTCTTGGTTTCATTGACTATATGTTATATATACACACATACACATATGACTGCGCCTATGAGTTCAGGGGAGCTGGGAGGGGCAGACCTTGGGGATGTTATGGAAGTGAAAAGGGGAGAAGGGAGGCAGAGCAGGGACAAGCCATATTTATCATGAACCCCTAGACTGGGTATACAAATTGTAGGACAGGTAGACTGTTGTCTACAGAAGGTTCTGAGCTTTCACACACACACACACACACACATACACCAGCAGTCTTGCATGGAAGAGAGGAGTAGATAAAGAAAGTGGTGAGTTAGGAAGCTTGGGAAGTGTTTAAAAAGAGGAGAAGTGGATAAGAATTGAAGAAAAGTTGGAAATTAATAGAATAATGAAGAGAGGAGGGGGAAAGACAGAAGAGAGGATGGAGAGAAGAAAAGGGAGGAAGACAAGAGAAGAGATGGAAACTGATGTGAGGAGGAGGAAGGATGAAAATGATGAGATAGGGAACAGATTGTAGCTCTGAGTTCCTATGTACACAACTGGGGAGAAAAGAACCAATTTGATTTTGTGAACATTTCTTTACAGCTGCCCACATGGAAGATCTTGTGCTCTTTGAGGTGACAGGTTAGGATATTAAGATGTAAAATGGCAGTCTCTGCCCTCAAAGGGATTACAGTCTAACTGTGGGTTGGGGAATGTGATACGTACTCAAATAAGTTGGGGACCCAAGGTAGACTGCAAAAGAGGCAATGGGGGAAAAGCCCTATATTAGGACCCCCCCCCCAACTCTGTTTATGTCTGACACTGGCTGTGAAATCTTAGATCACTTTCCCTTTCTGAGCCTCGATTTCTTCATCTTTAAAATGGAGACAATATTTATACTCGAAGGGTGTCTATAAGCCTTATTGTGTTCTATATAAACGAAGGAGCTATTTTTATTAAATTTTTCAATTTTATTTTCATTCTCAGAGTCGTAAGGACCTATGGTAGTCTCAGTAGTGCAGTAAATCATATTCTGGACCTGGAATCAGGAAGACCTGAATTCAAATACAGCCTCAGATATTTACTGGCTATGATGATAGGCAAGATATTTAATTGCTGTCTGCCTCAGTTTTCCCATCTATAAAATCTATCTCACAGGGCTGTGGTGAGGATCCAGTGAAATATTTTTGAAGTGCTTTGCACTATAAGCACTATATAAAGGCTAATCCAATCAGAATCAGGAAACTCCTTAAGTTATTTATCCTTAAGTTATTTACCCAAGCAAAAAAATCCTACTAATGGCTTTGGCAAAGGGAATTCTCTATTATGAAAGGCTACAGGATTGTGAGTTTATCACAGGAGTCATTGTGTCTTGAATGATTCAAGGAGACAGTAAGAAATCAGATATAAACAGGGATGAGTTCTCCACAGTGGAGAAGCATGAAGAAAAGTAAGATGAGGGAAAGGGAAGAGTGGTGGATACAGGGAGGAAATAGGGTGGGATGACCTTGAGAATAATTTTACAAATCTGGGTGGGATAAGGGGAAGATTCTGAGCCACATCAGGTCAGGGAGACAATAATTCAGCCACCTTCAATTTAGCTCTGACTGTGTTCAAAGTCCATAGAGAGTACCCAGAGGGTAGAACAACAATTCATTTTTAAGCTATTGATGTCTTTTTCTGTTTATTCTTAACTAAGGTTAACACAGTATTTTTCTGTCAACTAGGACAAATTTGTAAGATAGATATGGACAAGCATTACTATCTCTTGGCGAGTATTAGCATCCTAAGGAGAGGCTGAAATGAAAAGCCTTGCCCAAGATCACATAATCTAGAGGCTGAAGCTTAAATCCAAGCTTATAGATTCCAAATCCTTCGTCCTTTCCACCACACAATAAATAAGACATGGCCTCTATAGAAACAACTAGCAAGAGGTATGGCTGGAGTTTTCCATAGGAATCAGGAAGTCCTGGGTTCAAATCCAGCCTCTGACAAGCTGTGTGCTTTGAGGAAGTCATTGCTTCTCTCAGATTCAGTTTCCGCATCTATAAAAATAAGAAGGTTGAACTAGGTCTTTTGGATCCCTTCCAGCTCCAAATCTTATTACTCTTATTTCCTTGGGAAACTTTTTTTTTGTATAAATGATGGGCCTACAAGTAGGGAAAGATGAGGATAAGAGATAAAATAGGGGACAGGACCAATATAATGAGTAGAAAAAAAGAACAGGGGACAGTCATTAAATATTCATTAGGTGCCCACTATGTGTCTGGCACTGTAAGAAGACCAGGAAATTCAAAGAAAGGCAAAAGACTCTTGAGGAGCTTCCAATTTAATGGAAGACATAACATGAAAACAACAAAGAACAAAAAGCAAACAATAAAATAAATAGGAGATGATCAACAGAAGGAAGGTACTTAAGGAGGATCAAGAAAACTTTACTGTAGAAGGATTTTTTTTCTAGGCATAGAGAATTCCAAGCATGGGGTTCATACAATGAAAATGTATGGAGTGTCTTGTTTGAAGACAACAGATCATAAAATACTTGGTGGGAAATAAGTTGTAATCAGACTGGGAAGGAGAGTAAGAAAGAGCTTTAAAAGCCAAATGGAGACTTTTATTTTGATCCCAGAGTTGACTGAGAGCTCCTGGAGTTTATTAAAGAGGGGGTGTGGTGTGGTGTGGTCAAACCTGTTCTCTGGCAGCTGAGTGGAGGATGGGTTAGAGAGGGACCCACTCATGGCAAGATCAATCGACAGGCAATTTTATTGAGGCATAAGGTAACGAGGGCCTGTTGGTGGTAGTAGAGGAAAAAAGGAATAGAGATGTGATGTTGTGACGTAACTTTGACAGAAATTAGCCACTTGGATATAGAGGAAGAGATATAGGAGTAACAAGGGCTATCCCTACATTGTGAATACCCTGAAAAGTAATAAGGAAGGAAGAAAATGAGGGAGTGGGCTAAAAGATGAGTTTTGGGCCATAATGAGGTTAAGAAATCCAATTTGAAACATTTGAAAACATCTGGAAGTTCAAGATTGGGAGTCAGCAGAAAAGGTGGGGCTAAAGAGATGTGATCATCAGTGTAGAGATGACTGATTCAATAGGAGCTAATGAGATCACCAAGTGAAGAGAGTCCAAGGACTGAGCCTGGGATGGCATCGATGGCTAGTGAACTACCCAAAGGAGTCTTTGAAGTGATCAGGTGGTTAGGGGAAGAACCAGGAGAGAAAAATGAAAATACAGGGAGAAGGAGAAAGAACACGAGATCTCCCTTAAAAAGATGGGTCTGAACAAGGTCTGCAAAGAGCTTAAGAAGACTAGAGGGTTGAAAAAAAAAAAAGATCATTTTGTTATTTATCATTTAACAGGCTTTACTATCTTTGGAGGGGAAAGTTATGATTGGATGATGAATCTGGAAGCCAGACAGGGAGAGTTAGGAAACTGAGAGACAAGGAAGTGGAATATCCTGTAGACGGTCACAACAGGGGAGAGACAGATGGGGTCGCAGCTAGGAGGCATAGGCAGGGAGGATGGAAGAAATGCATGAACCTCTGACCCTTTCCCTTCCCCACAGGTACAGGATTCTGGTTCAATAATAGTGATGGCCCAGGATGACTCTAGTGGGGGCTGGCTGCCATTGGGGGGAGGGGTCTGAGCCAAGTGGACATAGGGCCAGGGCCAGTACCTTACCTATGGAGAGTGCCTCTGGGACCAGAGTGTGAGCAACCTCCCTGGAAGAGGGGGCCAGGGAGGGTGCCTTAACAGAGATACATGGGACTGGCCTGGAGACTGAGGGTGAACAACTGAATGGCTTTGTGAAGTCCGAGATGGTACAAAGAATTGAAATAATGATGTGGTGTGTTCAAGATTAATGTGAGCATTTTTAGGAATATATTTGGGTGGAACATGGGGATTTAGAGTGTTTGGGGCATGTCAGAAATATTGGAACAGATTTTGGATGGTCCATAAGAGTGTATTCAAAATATCTATGACTCATTTGGGAAGAATATATTTAGAAGCAGCGTGATCTAATGAGTAAGAGATGGCCTCAGTCAAGAAGGCCTAAGATCAAATTCCAATTTTAGCCCATCCTGGCTGTGTGATCCTGGGCAAGTCATTTTCTCCTGGCAACACTATAAGACCATAAGGTACAACTTGGTGTTGATCTCTATGATAAGTGGGAGTTTTCTCACTGGCAGCGCCTTAAACAAAAATCACAGGTTTGGACCCACGAAACACAAAATGCTAGGTGGAGGTATGCTTGGGTTGTCCGGTGAGTGCGGGGAAACTGGTCAGAGAAATAAAGGGGGGTTAAAGCACAGACTAAAGGTAGTGGGGGACCCCTCCTCCCGGGGGGGGCCCACTGCCCCCCCCACTCCATGGCAGACGACCCTGGAATGCACATTGAAGCTGGGCCCGGTGCACACCAAAGCAAACCTCATCTTCCACCACCGGCAGCTGGATGACCACACGTTTGGCCTGACTTTCCAGAGCCCAGCGGTGGCTGACACTTTCCAGAGAAGCATGCAGACTGCCTTAGCAGAGGTGGTCCAAGGTAGGTGGAGGGGAGGGAGGGAGGAAGAGAAGGGTGCTAGCAGAGAAGAGTCAAATGCATGGGGGTGGGGCACCAGGAATAGAAAACCCCCGCATGGGGGTCTCAGGGACTAGAGAGCCTGAGCCAGTAAAAGAAACTCCTCCCCATAACACCTCCTGAATGCTAGCCTGGTTTGTTCTATGAGCCAGATCCCCCGATTTGTCCTTTCCTTTTTAGATCGGAAGGTTTGCCCCTCAACTGCATAAGGAAGGTGTTGGTCTCGAGGATTTTTCCTCTAACTAAAATTTATAAACTGGGACCATTCCTTCCTCCCCACTCTTCTTGTTTATCTCCCAGAAGAAGCAATTTTTGAATCAAAGCTCCATTTGGAGAGCTCTCAATTGGCCAGCTCCCCTTTGCACGAGAGGGTTGGACTTGGTGTTCTTAGACCCCTTCCAGTGCAAAGGTTAGGACCTCCCCACCATCAAGCCCAGTCTCATACTCTTTTTCTCTCCCCCTAGGCTCTGTCTCCTCATCCTCTTCCTCTTCTTCCAACACTTCCCAGGAGCCCCCAGATGTCCTCTACACCCAAAAGGTGAGTAACTTGGGAAAATGTTGCCTGAAAAAAAAAAAGATGATGACATCAGGTGAGAAATCAGCTTAGTATTCAGACCCAGAAAGGTCATCATCATGGCAGTGTTCTGTTGGGGAAGAACTAGCTCAGTGGTGGGGTGCGGCAAGTATAGTAGAGTGGAGAAAAAAATTCATTTTGGAGTCACAAGATACACATCGGAGCTTTGCTTTGCCATCACCAACCTGAGAGCAGATTACAGAATCAGAGACCACTAGAGGGCACAGTGGATAGAAGCCTGGGCCTGGCGTAAGGAAAACCTGAGTTCATATGTGTCTTCAGACACTGTGACCTTGGACAAGATCCTTATCCTGTTTCTGCCTCAGTTTCCACAGCTGTAAAATAAGGCTAATTATAGCATCTATTTCACAGAGTTATTCTGAGGATCAAATGTGTAAATGCTGGCTATTATTGTTGTAGTTTAAGCGCAGAAAGTGATTTTGGAGGCTGCTGAATTCACACCCTTCTTTTATAGAAAAGGAAATCACAGTTTCCCCATCTGTAAAATGGGGATAACAAAAGCCTCTCACTCCTAGGGTTGTTGTGAGAACTGAATGATAAAGATATGTAAAGTTGTCTAGAAATATCAGCTCTTATGATTTCCAGCTCTGAAACATCTATTCCGCTGTGATGGGAGTCACCTTTCTGGTGGTCCGAGACTTATGTTGGGATCTAAAAA
Organism: Sminthopsis crassicaudata; assembly: GCF_048593235.1. Taxonomy (NCBI): domain Eukaryota; kingdom Metazoa; phylum Chordata; class Mammalia; order Dasyuromorphia; family Dasyuridae; genus Sminthopsis; species Sminthopsis crassicaudata. Next base: position 56,908,925 of record NC_133623.1, on the reverse strand, counting down.
CAGTCATTCAACTCAACCATAAAATGGAGATGCCATGGAAGGAATGGGAATATCATGTAAAGTAATGTGCTCCCCATCTCTGTAGGTATCGAAGCAGAGACTAAAAGAGAAGACTTAGGGAAGCAGTAAAAAGTGGAGTTAGAAGCCTTTGGAGTCAGAAAGCCCTTAGTTGAAAACCCATTCTTCTGCTTACTATTTGTGTGACCCAAGGTCAGTGGTAACTTTGTGGGCCTCGGGTAAAAATCCCCTCACCATGAGGCGGTTGAGAAGGGTCCATTGTGGTGGGCTTGGAGTCAGAAGTCTTCGGTTCAAATATCACCTCTGCACTTTGGAGCTCTCTGATCTTGGACATAGCGCTCCAATTCCCTGGGACTCGGTTTCCTCCTCAGTAAAACAAAAGGGTTGTAGTCCAACCTTTAATATGGCCTTTAAGGTCCATGAAGACCTGTCTGGCTCTGAGACACTGATTCTACAGAGGTGTAAGAAAGAGCAGAGGCCTGGAAGTCCCCCATTCTGTCATCCCGTTCCGAAGTTGAGGAACACGTTTACGAGGGCAGTGGAGGACAGAAGGAAACGTCGCTGGAGATAGATAAATCACTCCACATGGAGGATAGGGAAGAGACTATGGCCCGAATCTCTGTGGGCCCAGGACATTTCTCACTTCTCAAGCAGAGGAGTTTGGTCAGAGCTGGGTTGTATGAAGGCAGAAATCTGGAGCTGAGGCAAAGGATTGGGAGGGGGGCAGCAAGACACTACAGAGGCCTGAGTAAGAGGGATGCTGGGGTGGACCAGCACGTACAACGTCTGCCCTACCTCATACCTTATACCTTTCCAGACACACCTGGACAACCAGTCTTCGTCCAGCTCCATCCGCCAAGAGGCTAGGCCCCCAGGTCCAGCTATAGTCACTAGCGAGTCATCTGGCTTTGGCCTGGCCATGACCTCCCAGCACCGGCACTCCCCCACACAGGTGGGACTGCCCCAACCCTCACTTTGCCCAGGGTATGGGGAGGGAGCCTAAGTCCCATGGGACAGTCCAGGGGAGGAGGGCATGGAAGGCTTGCCTTCAAGGGCATCGGGACACAGAGGGGGGAAGGTGTACTTTGTCCCACTCCTGGGTCTCAGAGGAAGGATGGGGACTTCCTGAGGGGATGAAATGCTTAGCTTGAAGGAACCGGACTTTGTCTTTTCTTATCTGCCAATCACTTTCTTTCTTTATTTTCTCCTTCCCATGAGCCAGAGTTCACCGCAACTCCAGCAACTTCAGCCTTTCTCAGTCAGGCCCGAGGCCCCGGCAACCATGTCAGGCTGGGTGGGCCGGGGCTACGAAGATTATCGGAGAGCCGGCCCGCCCCCCGTGCCCATGGCCGTGTCCTGTGTCATGCGCTTCGACAAGGCCCGCAGCACGTCTCCCCCTCTCCAGGCCATGAGCCCCACAGTGCCAAGGACCCTGGCGTCCCCACCGCCGCTGCCTCCGGCTCCGGATCCGGCCCAGCTCCTGGCCAAGGGGTCACCGTCTTGCCGCGTGGCGGCGGGCTTTGCAGAAGAGGCCTCCGGTGCAGATGCGGCCCGCTGTGTGCATTGCCGGGCTCTGTTCCGCCAAGGCTCAGATGGCCGTGGGGGACACTGCCCTGAGGCCCCGGACCCTGGGGGCCGCCTGGTGCGCCGCCTCAGTTGCCTCTGGTGCGCAGAAAGCCTTCTTTACCACTGCCTGTCGGACGCCGAGGGCGACTTCTCGGACCCCTGCGCCTGCGAGCCTGGCCACCCGCGTCCAGCTGCGCGCTGGGCGGCCCTGGCGGCGCTGTCCCTGGCGGTGCCCTGCCTTTGCTGCTATCCGCCCTTGCACGTCTGCCACTGGGCTGCTGTGCGCTGCGGCTGCCCAGGCTGTGGGGGCCACCACGAGGTGGCCCGGTGAGTCCGGCCTCGGGCCACCATGGAGCGGCCCACCCCCCGCGGTGCTCTGCCCTTTGAGCCCGGCCAGGGGCAATCAGGGTGGGAGCACCAGAGACCAAAGCTAGAAAGCCAGAGCCCAGAAGTGCAGCTGTGGAGGCCAGGTTCCTGCCTGACTTCCAGCTGAGGCTGGCCACCGGCGTTGACCCTTCCAGTCGTCCCTCAGCTGCTCGTGCCCCCTTGCTCCCTCGATCCTCCAGGAGGCCCCTTGTCCTACCCTGTACTCTGGTCTTCCCTCCCAGAAAGCTCAGTGGACAATGCTGCTGCCCACCTAGCGCCTCCTTCCCCACCTCTGGGGACATTCCTTCCTAATCTCCCTAAGGCCCTATTCCTGCGGACTGAAGAACTCTGTCTGACCCCCAGACTGTGGCCCCTTTGCAAACAGCCAAGGGAGAGGAGGAGTGTCTACAGAAACGTTGGGACTTAAGTCTCTCCCTTGCCTTCTGCCCACTGTTCTCCTGGGTTTCAGAGCCTCCCATGATCCAGGCACTAAAGAGACTTGGGTCCCTGTCAGGGGTGGGAAGGCCACCCACCCCACAAGCCCCTGCTCTCCCTCTCCCGGGGGCCTCTCCCATGCCCGGGGCCTTACTGCTGCAGACATTTGGGTGGAGAAGGGCCGGAGGAAAACCTCTGGCCTCTCTCTCCCCTCATCCCTCCCAAAGTTTGGGCTCGGACCTTAGCCTGCCCCATCTCAGCACCTTTGCCGATACTTTAAATTAATGATCTATCCTTCCCTGATTGGCCCAGAGTATTTGTGGATCTGACTCCTCTTCGGGTCCATTGGGAGGGAAGGGGAGGGACGGAGAGCTGGGGAGCAAGGACTCCTAAGTCCCACCTCCCCCCCCCCCACTTTTCTCCCTCTCCGTGCCTAGGCCTCCTCTTGCTGTGGAGAGGGGAAAATCTCTAGACTTCACCTACCTCGTTTTTTTTTTTTTTTTTAAGGGGGATGGGGGAAGAGAGTGTGTGTCCTGTGGAGTGTTCTGGGATCTACTGTGAGGATAGCTTTGACCTTCTCTTTCCCCCGGAGCTTCCCAGGCCTCAGTTCCTCGCCTTAACCCACCGTCATCCACGACACTCCCAGCCCTTCCAGGCTTTAAGCAGACTTGGGCCCAGACAGCAGACGGCATTTCCTTTGTCCAGGCCGTCCAAGGAACCAGAGATTGGAACCCAGGACCCTTCCCCATTTCTATTGCCCTGCTCCGAGAACAGGGGAACCAAAGCTGGGCTCCTTCTCTCTAGTTTGACAGCTTATCGTGCACCTTTTAGGTGGGACAACTGTGGAGCAAGAGAAGGGTGTTGCTGAAGGGATGCCTTGTTCCCTAGTCTCACCTCCCTCTTCCCTGTCTCCCCCCTCCCCTTCCTCCCAGGAATGAAGAAAACCTGAGGGAGGTCCAAGATAATGGCTTTAAAATGTGTTTGTTGCAAACTCACTCCAGACTGGCTTCGCTTTATTATTTTTTCGTTCTTAGCAGGCCGGCTCCAGCGAGAGTTAATAAGGTCGGGTGGCCAGGGGCACACCCAGGAACGGCTAAAGTTCGGGGAGGGCGGGGCCCTGGGACGGCGCTGACTCCGCGCTGGGGGGGGGTCCCAGGGGCAGAGCCGGGGCTTTCAGAGGCCGTCCTTCCCAGAGGGAGGATGGAGGCCCAGGGGAAAGGCCTCCACCGGAGCTCGCACAGGCGGATGTTCCCGTCGCAGTGAATAGGAGGCTGGGCCTGCACGCGGGGAAACCCAAGTCAAGTCCGACACTTAGCATTATGTGACCTTGCACAAGTCTCTGACCTAACCTCCTGCCCTCAGTCTGCCGGTCTGTAAAATGGATGTTATAGCAGCAGCGTCTCCCTCAGGATTGTTGGATGCGCTGCATTAAAGCGCTAGACAAAGGCTGGCCATCATTTGCAGAGATATTTGTAAAGCTCAGGGCAAGGGCCAGTCGTTATTTTTTATGATCCGAACTTCCGCCTGTTCAGATCCATAGGAGTGGGGGTGGGCTCTGAGAGGCCCCGAGAGCTGCTGAGGGCTCACGCGCTCCCGCACACACACGTGCACCAGCTCAGGTCACGACGACTGGACCAGGGCTCTGGCATCAGTCACGAGCGCTCCCTCGCTTGGGTTCCGGTTGCTATGGGAACGAACGCCCCCTCTAGGAACCCGCAAGCCTGCAGGGGGCGTGGCTCCGCATTGGCCCGCCCCCGTGCCGGAGGCTCCAAAGGCGCAGCCGCAGCCGGCCCGGGGGCGGAGTCCGACATCCCAAAGCGGCGGCTTCTGGAGGGCAGGCATGGCGGGGAGCCCGGAGGAGGTGGCCTGGCTGACGCGGGCCGTGCAGGCCCTCGGGTAAGGGCTGGGCAGCGGCGCGCTCGGGGTGGGCGCGGGCGGCCAGAGGCACCCGCCGGAGCCGGCCCGCCTCACCTCCGCCCCTTTCCCGGGGCAGGTGCGCGGCAGACTTCCCGGGGCAGGAGCCCGGGCCGGAGGCGGAGGCGGAGGCGGGAGCGCGGTTAGCGGAGGCCGCGGCCCGCGGAGCGTCGTGCGCCCACTTCCGAGCCCTGTGCGCACGCCTGGCTGCCCAGCTCGGCGCGCTGGGGGCCTTGAAGGAAGGCGCGGCCCTGAGCGCCGGGGACGCCGACGGTGAGCGGAGCCCGGGCTGCGGGATCGGGAGGGGCCGGGCCGCCGGAGGGGGAGGGGCGTGGCCCGGCGGCGGGCACGTGGCTAGCCGTGGGAAGCCCCGCCCAACTCTCAGCGGCTCCTCCCCCGCAGGCCCCGAAACGGAGGACTGCTTCCTGCTGGAGCTGAGCGACCTGCTGCGGGAGCTGCACTGCCCGGACCGGGCCCTCACGACGGGGAACCCCACGGCTCGGCTCCGGGACCCCGGCAGCAGCCTGCGCCTGCTTCGTGAGGGACTGGGGGGCTGGGAACGGTGGGAGGGGCGGGGTTAAAGTATGGGCGGGGCTGCGTGCTCAGGGACCAGCCCGTTGAGGGGGAGGGATTAGAGTTCGGAGGCTGGGACTCAGGGGGCGGGGTCTGAAGGCGCTGGGAGGTAAAGGGGCGGGGCCGGAGGAGCAGACCCCCTGTTCCCGCATGCCCAGCTTTTGGCATCCTGTTGCCCTCTCAGGCTTTCTCCTTTCCGAGCTCCAGGCAGCTCGGCTCCTGAGCCTGCGCGGCCCCGCCGCCCCCTCCCATGCTGAGGCTCAGGAGGAAGCTCAGGGGGAGCTGGCCTTGACTCTGCAGGCTCTGGGGATGCCGCAGCCGGAGCCAGGGACCCCCGCCAGCCAGCTGCTGCGAGACGTCCATGCCAAGGTGGGGGCTCCCTGGGCTGAGCTTCCCTTCGCCAGCCTCCTTCCTGCCCACTTCTTCCCAGGCCCTTCCCCACGTTCCGCGCCCACTTTGTGATTGGCCATTTCCTCCCTGCCCTCATCTCTCCACGTGGGACTGAGCCAGGGTCTGTGCTCTCCTGCGGGCCCAGCTCTCTTCCTTGGCTCCCCCTCAGCATGAACGAGCACAGGGAACTTCACGTGAAAGAGGAAGGGGCAGAGTTCTTCTCCCCTAGTTTTTTTTCCCCCTTTCCCACCTAGCAACCTCTCTTTCCCCCACTTCTAGATCTCCGACTTGCTTCCTTCACTGCCCCCCGGACACCTGGACCCCCTCCTCACTCAGCCTCTGGATACCCCCCGATGGGTATGAGAGACTCCCGCTTTCTGGGATAGGGATGGCAAAAGGGGGTGAGAGAAGGGTGAGCAAATAGAGGTGCGGCCCCGCACTGGGAGGCGGAGGTAAGAGCTGACTGGCCAATCCCCTGCACAGGAGGCCCTGAGTAACCTCTCCAGCTGCCTGCAGGACCAGTACTGCTACCGCCGCCGGCTCATGCTGACCAGGCTGGATCTCACAGCGTCTGCCTTCCACTGGACAGAGAGGGCCCAGGTGGGTAGTGTGAGCATCACAGGAGGAGGGCCCGCTTACTCAGCACCCTCAAGGTCTGTATCGAAACAGTCTTAGAGTCCTGGGTTCTTAGAATATGAGAACTGGAAGGGACCTTGGAGCTGACCTCGCTCCCTCTTGCATTTTACATAAGGGGAAACTGAGGTCCTGAATGATAGTAGTGTGGAATGGGGCAGAACTAATAAAAGAACCTTGCTGTTGGGGCTTGGGACCACCGGAGTTGCTCTCCCAGCCTGGTTTTCTTCCCCCCCAGACCCAGGGTACTGCCATGACAAACGTCTTGAAGCCCCTACGGCAGGGGTTGGCCCCTGAGTCTGACATCTCCCTTGCCCACGTCTTGGCTTCCCGGGCTGACCTCTCCCGACTGGTTCCGGCCTCAGGCCGGGCGGCCCGTCTTGTCACTTGCTGCCCCATCAATAAGGTGCTGATGGGCCCGGTCCCTGACCGAGGGGGCCGGCCCAATGAGCTGGAGGCCCCTATGCCCACCTGGCAGAGCCGTAGGGAGGGTGGACACCAACGCTGGGCACGGAAGAAGAAAAGACGGTGAACGGATGCTGCTACCCTCCCAGGGCCCATCGGGAGACCTCTGTCACGGGGGGAGGAGTGGCCCAAAGGACCACAGGATTTGCATCCAGTTCCCTCTGGTTCTCATACTCACCAAAGCCAAGATTTCTGGAAAAATAGATTTAATTTACAATATCTGCATCCCGTGTTTTTGCCTGTGGCTGGGGCAGGATGGGGAGGGGGGAAATGAGATTAAGGCTTTGGGTTTTGTCTCCAAAGTCACGTTTCCGTGTTGAGTCAGCACCATCCAGCTCCAGCACCAGTTGTCTGGGATCCTGTGGGCACATGGAAGGCCCCGAGGGCAGAAGCGCCCTGCCCAAGTGCTCTGGCATCGATCGGGGCCCCCAGTCGCAGTCTGTCCATCCCCTCGTCTCCCTCCCCCTCCTTCTTACCAGTTGTGTCTCCTATAGCACAGGGGTAGGGGCCTTGTCTGAGGTGGCCCCATTCAGGGCAGACTCGGTTTGGGTCCAGGCGTGACGGAGGTTGGCTCTCTTTTGGGTCCCAGAAGGTGATGGGTAAGGGGAGCTGTCTTCAGAACCTAAGAAGGGAGGAAGCGGGGTCTCGAGAGGCTTCCCTGCAGCCTTCAGTTCCCTGCCCAGGATTCAGGGGTCCAATTCTTTCCATGCCCAAGGCCCCAGAACTAGGAACCAGGATCTCTTCAAAAAGGGGCCTCACCAGTGGTGGGGACTTCCTGTGGTGGAGGGAGCCCAGGAGGGCTGGCTCCCACCTTCTTCTTGCACTCCACCTCCACTCTATCCTTGCAGTGTCTGTGACAGCAGAGCCCGCAGTCTGGGAGAGAAGGAAGGAGGGCTGGTCATAGAGGCCAGGGCCCAGAAGTACCCTTTGCCCCCTTCCCTCACCATCACTCACCTCGGCAGCGGTAGCCCTGCTTGGTGACTCCCCAGAGCTGAGGAGAGAGCAAATGAAGGAGGGAGGGTTACTTGGCCAGTGGAGGGAGACAGTAAGGGCTCCAGAGGTGGCTGAGCTTGGAGGCATCTTCCTCCTGCTCCCCACCTTATGCATGTTTAAGGGATGAAAGCTGCCCCAGAGGTTTGTTCTCTATGGATCTCCCTCTCCCAAGGCAGCTTGACACCTACTGGCTCTACTTGCCTAGAACGCTGACAGAGTAGTGACATGACAAACTATCAGGCTTTTAATCCCCATCTTTCTGGCCCCAAGGCTAGCCTTCTGTCCCTCTTGCACATTATTTACGTTTATTTTGGCAATGTTAGACAGGGAGGGTAGTAAGCCAGGTCCCCAGTTAAGGGGGGACAGCAGCAGTGGGTCCTTAGGGCCTGGACATTGGGGTCTTCGGAGTAGGCTTGGGGCAGGAGGACTCAAATTGCAGACCTGAGGCCTTAAAGAATATCCCATCTGACCCACCTGGGGAAACTATCCTGGAACTTACCAAGGAAGTTAGTATTTAGGACTGAGAACCAGGGCGGGGAGACAGAGACTTGGGTTCCCTAGGAAGCTGAACATCTGGTCCCTAGGGTGTGATTAATGGAGGGGACGGGGCACCTTCAGCCTCAGACAAGTGGGCAGGGGGTAGTGGGATGGGACAGGTGAGGCGCGGGGAGAGGAAGGGGAGATGTGCTTACAAAGCCACTGCAACTGCCACAGAACGTGGGCTTCTTGAAAGTGACCTCATGGAAGGGGTGTAGAAAGGACAGGCCCAGCTTGGCGCAGATAGCACTGGCCCGAAGCAGGTAAGCTGTCAGCTCCTCCTGGCTGAAGGGACCGTCACTGGGCGAGTCAGGATAAAAAAAGGTCCAAGTCAAAGAATTTTCCCTTGGGCCCAGATATCCGGGCACCCCTCAAGGACCCCAAAGCCCAGCCTCCTTCACTTGAGTAAGGGCCCCTTATATTCACATCCCTCAATCCTTCCCCCTTCCCCCCCACCCCCTCAAAGGGACCTTGGTCTGTGCCTCACCCCTGTCGAGGAGGTGGATGGAGACCATGGCAGGCAAAGGGAAAACTACTGGACAGACGTTCAAAGTCTTCTTGCGAGATGGTGCCCCGGCCTTCTGGATCATAGTTCTTGAAAACAGACTGTAGAAGGAAGGGACCCAGGCTGCCAGTCTGAATACACCCCGCTTTTACCACTCCCCTCCCCTCAGTAAATGCATAGTTGGTGCCTCACCTCCACCAACTGTTCCACATGTCGACTCAAGGTGATCCTGTCAGGCTTGGGGGCTACTCCTGGAGCCCACTCCACTACAAGGGGTGCTTTGAAGGGGGAGGGGGGCTGCAGAGAGGGACACAGGGAGATATTAGCCCTGGAAGGCAAGGTCTGAGGGTTTAGAGTTCAGAGGTCTAGGATACATGGTGGGGGTTGGGGGAAGAGGAAAGGGCTGTTCTCACCAGAGTCTTGGGGCATCGGGGCTCCCGGACATAGGAAAGTTCATAAATCTCATCTTCGGTGTAGAAGAGATCTAGGGACAACTGGAGGAAAGGTGGGGGGGCGTCAGACCGTGCCCTCGTGCCCATAGCTGAGCCCCTCGGCTCCTTCCTGCTGCCTGAGGCCCTGCTCTGGCCACCTGGCTTCCCGTCTGCCCCTTCCCCCTTGTGCTTCTGTGAGACTCAGTGCCCAAAGTGGCATGGTGGCATTGGCATTAGCTGCTTGGCCCGGGGATCCCTCACTGTGCTTCCAGCATCAGCCCTCACTTTTTTACATTTTCTTGTCTCAGTTCTGACCATTTGTGTGGAAGTCAAGGTCCATGCTCCCTAGGCTCCCTCCCTCCTCCTCATAGTGGGGGAGCTGAGGCAAAGGGAAAGGGCCCTCGTCCTGCCCCCCAGTCCTCCCGCACCGTGAGCAGATGCAGCAGGTCCTGGTTGACGCCACCAGGAGGGCTCTGGGCCTGGAGAGCTCTGAGCTCTTGCAGCCGAATGTAGAGGCTGTTGAGCTTGGCCACGTGGAGCTGCCCTCCCGGAAGGTGGTCTGGCATGGCTTGGTGCAGCGAGACGAGATCCTTCAAATGGACACCCAGGATAGGCAGGTGGAAGCCTGAGCAGCTGGCCCACGCCCGACGATAGAGGGCGTAGTTGTTGTGGGAACTCAGGAGTTCTGTCAGCTCTAACAGGGTCTGAGGGTCAGAAAACAACCAGAGGGGGCATGGCGGGGACTGGAGAGGTAGAGCTGGTCCTGAGGACCCAGGGAGGCCTCTGAGAGACCACCCACCTCCTCTTACTAAGGGGGAAACTGAGGTCAGAAGGGAAAGGATTTCATGCCCTGAGGGCCCAGGGAGGCCTCTGAGAGACCACCCACCTCCTCTTACTAAGGGAAAAACTGAGGTCAGGAGAAGGGAAAGGATTTCATGCCCTGAGGGCCCAGGAAGGCCTCTCAGAGACCACCCACCTCCTCTTACTAAGGGGGAAACTGAGGTCAGAAGGGAAAGGATTTCATGCCCTGAGGGCCCAGGGAGGCCTCTGAGAGACCACCCACCTCCTCTTACTAAGGGAAAAACTGAGGTCAGGAGAAGGGAAAGGATTTCATGCCCTGAGGGCCCAGGAAGGCCTCTCAGAGATCACCCTCTTACTAAGGGGGAAACAAGCCAGGAGAGGGGAAAGGATTTCATGCCCTGATCCTAAGGCCCAGAGAGTCCCTCTCTTACTAAGGAAGAAATAGGCCAGGAGAGGGAAAGGACTGGGCCAAGGTTGCCCAATGAATCGGGAGCAGCTGGGACTCAAGGATAGAGAGGAAACCGCACCCCATTTTTTGTGGGACTGGGGGAGACCAGGAGCACATGGGCATCCGTGCCCAGGGAGAACGGGGGCAGAGAGGGTATCCTGGGGCAGGTCTGGTTGCTCACTTTGGTGCTGTCGGGGCTCAGATGTGCATGGGAATCCTTGAGCCGGGAGATGGCACTGTGGCACAGGCCACCAGTCACTGCCATGAGCGTGTTAAAGTTCTGCAGCTGCCGCAGCCTCTGAGAAAGGAAGTGAAGATGTAGCACAGATTGGGGGAGGGTCAGACCGGGGTGTACAGACTGGAGGCGAGAGCCAGGCAGGTGTTGGGGGCTGGGGGGGATAGTCCCTCTTAGTATGGGGGGAAGTGTACTACATTTGGAAAGAGGTGAATCTGGATTCAACTGGGGATGAGCCTGAGCACATCATTAATTCCTATTCACCTCAGTTCCTCATGTGTTAAATGGGGACCCGCTGGAAAAAGGAAATGGCAAACCACTTTGGCAAGAAAACCCCATAGATGAATGATGTCCATGGGACACATAGAATTGGACGTTGCTGAATGACAATTTTGAGTTCAGAATCTCAATTCTGCCACTGTGTCACCTGTGTGACTTTGGGCCGGACTTCAGCTTTCTGAGCCTCAGTTTCCTTATTTGTAAAGTGAGGGAATTAAACTAGAAAGCCTTCTAGTCTTCCCTTTTCTCCCTACTTTAAATCTGTGAATCTATAAACTCTTGTTATAAAATTGGGAGTGGATGGGGGCTGTGGGAAGTTAAAAGCAGATGGACTCAGGGATGGCCCCAAAATTCTCAAGGAGATGGAGCCAGGGCCTGGTACAATCGGGGATGATGATGCTTTGGAGGACCGAGAACATACAGGGTGGCTGGGAGAGGGACCTCACCTGGGCCACGTGGATGAACTTGTCAAGCACCTGGGCTCTCTGCGATGGGCTGGGCCGGCTCAGGACCATGACCTGTACCCATCTGGACACGCTGTTGGTGAGCCCTACAGAGCCCTCCAGGGTTGGACAACCTCGGACTGTGCCATGGAGTACATAGCCTCGCAGGTCCTGCAGCTGGGGAGAAAAGTTCAGGAACGTCCTGACCCCATGCACGGAGCTACCCCAGAGGCTCAAAGTGGAGGCAGTTGTCTAGGTCTTACCTTAGTCCATAAGCATTAGAACCACCACCCCTCTTTCCAGCCCTAACGCCCATGGGACCTCCGTAGCTCTGTCTTAGGGTACAAGAAATCAACGCACCAGAGTATTCGAACTCCAGCCCTCACCAGTGGAGCTTCCTCTCCCCTTCCTGCTAGGTCTCAGCCCTAGGCCTCACCAGTGGAGCTTCCTCTCCCCTTCCTGCTAGGTCTCAGCCCTAGGCCTCTGTCTATGACTTCTAGAGGGGATACCCGTCCCTCTCACAATCCCTCACTCCCAGAAGGCAAAGCACGGTCTCTCGCATCTTCTCCTCTGACAGGCCTGCCTCAGGACCAACTCAGCCAAACCCCACCCCAAGTCTCTACTTCCTTCACATCCATGTCTTAGATTTCAAGTATCCCGATTATTCCTTCATCTCAACATTTACTAGTCAAGTAAGCATGAGGCTTCAGATTCAAAGGGACCTAATTCTTTATATATATATATATTTTTTTTTTCCTTTTTCCTGAGGCTGGGTTAAGTGACTTGCCCAGGGTCACACAACTAGGAAGTATTAAGTGTCTGAGCCCATATTTGAACTCAGGTCCTCCTGAATTCAAGGCTGGTGCTCTATCCACTGCGCCACCTAGCTGCCCCCAAAGGGACCTAATTCTTGCTTCCAGAAGTTTGCTAAGCCCACCACCCTCTGCGTCTGCCTCTAGGCCTTGTCTAGAACCTGAGTCCTGGGGCCCACCCAGGTTTGACCATTGAATCCCCTTGTTTCTTGTCCCCCGCCTTGACCACTGACTCATTCTCCCTCAAAGCTGTTTCTGGATGCAAGCATCTAGGGCCTTCAACTTGGACCTCTGTCTCTTCCCTATATTAAACTTTCTCAAGGTCCATGTGAACAGACCCGGGTCTCCCTCTCTCTCCGAGACACTCATCTGTCCAAGGAGCTCACCGTGATTGCTCGGAAAGCCCTGAACTCCAGGTCCGTGAGATGCTCTGCCAGCTCCCCTGTCTGCAGGTGGTCAAAGATGAGGGACACCTTGCGTTTCTTCCCCAGCCCTGGGCTGTTGGGTGGGGGGACGGGTCCCTCTGGGGGACTCAAGCTGAGGAGGGAATAAAAGGGGGTGAATGATTCAAGAAGAAGGAACATATAAGGGAGAGATGCCAGAAAAAAAACAGATGGGGGAGAGATATTGCAGAGAGGGGTTGGGATACCGGAAGAGAGAAAAGATGGTGATAAACCCCTCACCTCCAAGTGGGGGTCCCCAGGCATCTCTGGGCCGCATTGCCCTCCTGCCTCACCAACTCCCAGAACTTGCTGATGATTTCATCCAGCTGGGGTTCCAGGTGCAGGGCCTCGGGGAATTGCCCCATCCAGTACCTGAGGGAGAGGGTCACATCAGGAGACGTCTCCGGAAGGGAGGCAAAGGTCATTTCTGGGAGCTGGTGATGGGGGGTTAAGAGTTCCTGCTGCTTGGAAGGATCGTTTAGTCTAGTTTCATTTACTTGACAGGATCGGAAAATAAGGGCCAAAGGCTTAAAGCAAGACAATCTTGAGGTGTGTGTGGGGGCGGGGGCAGGGGGTATCTGACAGCTGGATACTCCCCTGGGATGCCTCTGGGAGGAAGGTTGGGGCTGGATTTAGTGGAGCAGGCTCGGTGCTAAGGCATATTGTGGGGTTATCTGTGATTGGCCAGGATGTTGTAGGAGTTATCTGTGATTGGCCAGGATGTTGTGGGACTGCTCTGTGATTGGTCAGGATGTTGTGGCACTTATCTATGATTGGTAAGAATGTGCCCTGAGCCCCAGGGTCTTACCTGACTAGGTTACAGATCTGCAGCCGTCTCTGCTCTTGTCGGTCTCCTTTAGCCTCCTGGTACGTGAATCTGTTAAGGGTCCTCCCACGGCAGCTTCCACTCCCCCCCACTTCAGTCCTGGCCACCCCGCCCCTCCCTCTCTAGCCCCGCCGCCGCTCCCCGGGAGGATATATGCTGAGCAGGCGCTGGGCGAGGTCGGCCGAGGACAGCACCCAGCTGTGCATGGTCAGGGCCATGTTGAGCATGTGGTCCCCTCGGCACAGTCCCCCGGCGGTGTCTGCATCAATCAGGGGCGAGAAGGACGGGGCGGGGGCGGGGGGGAGTCACCGAGCACAAGGAGGCTCACGGGGTGATTATCCCGCCCTTAAAGGCCAAGTCCCCCCTTCGCTGCCCAGGTGGGGAGGCTCAGGGCCAGGGAGAAACTGGACTAGCCACGTGGTTGTCTGATTCTGAGCCCAGGGTGCTGCCCATCACCCACCCTCTTGGGCGTCAGGGGAGCCGGGAGGCCGGCGGGTCAGAGAGCAAAGGGCGTTACATATACAGCTAGTGAAGTAAAAGGGTCAGAGGTAACAGCAGCAGCAGCAGCAGCGCGCATTTATATAGTGCTGACTGTGTGCCAGTCTCTGGGCAAAGTACTGTACGATTATGACAATCCTGGAAGTAGGTGTTATTATCCCCACTTTACAGATTAGGACACAGAGGCAGAGATTAAGTGACTCGCCAGAATGACCCACAAATAAGTGTCTGAGGTCACAGTTGAACAGAATTCCCGACTCCAGGTCCGTGCTCTGTGGTGCCACCTGGTGGCCTGTGTAGAGTATAGGTTGGGGGAGTTCCCAGTGCAGTGGTGGCCACTTACCAAAGGAATGGATGCATTTCTCCAGTAATTCATCCAGGCTGCAGCCTCTGCTGAGGGGGCCCAGCGTCATGGAGGCCATGACCTTGTCGATCTCCCGGGGACTGGGGCAAGTCATGTGCCTGCGGCCCTGGCGGGCCCTCCCCCGGGCAGGTGCACTTCCCGAGCATTCCAAGTGAGCCTTCCTGCAGGCAGAGCCCTGGCATTACAGCGCAGCACACAGAGCCCCCCCCCTCCATCCCCCAGGCCCACTCAGGGTGCTCCCTAAGCCCCGCCTCCCTTTCACAGGACCCTGCTACTCCAGGCGTCGCTTCCTTCAGGCAGACCCTCAAGATTGCTCGGGACCACGCACCTACACTCTCCAGCCCAGGACCCCCCACCCCCCACTATAATGAACAGAGTGCCCAGACAGGGTGAGATGGAAGTCCAGATGTCTCATTTGCCCGTCTCCCCTTTAGCAGGATTCCAGGCATCTGGGCTGCCATCTGTGGGGAAGGGGATGAGGGAATTCTCAGTCACTGACTCCAGCTCCTCCGAGCTGGACTGAGTCCCTAGGGCTGAGGTAGCTTCAAGGAAAGGTTAAAAATAAACCTTCCAGCATGGAACAGAGGGGCCTCTGGGGAATGAAGGGGGGGGAGAAACTCAGGATGAGACCCACATGGAGGGGGAGACAGAGAAGGACAAAGAGGGAGAGGGAGAGCAGAGAGAGGACAGAAAAAGAGACAGAAGAAAGGGGCCGGGTGGGAAAAACACAAGGACAATAATGAAAAAAAGAATTGTGGACACTGATCACAGAACGTTAAGACCGGGACGAATTGTCTAGAACAAATCTGATGAGGGAACTGAGATCTAGAAAAGAAAGGCCTTGAGCAAAGCCAGGATTTATATCCAGGTGTCTTGGGGGGAAGAAGAAAAGATAGAGCCAGAGAAAGAAGAAACTGTCACAGGTTTTCTTTTAAACATGAATCCAGATTGAGAAAGCCTGTGAGGTGTCCAGTCAGTGCACAGCTCCTCCCAAGCACACACACCCTGACAAGTCCTAGGGTGTGAAGGCATCTGGGAGTGGCCCAGAACCTCAGCTCCTTCCCCTCGCCTGGCCTGGCTCCCCCACTAGCACCAGCAGAAGGGGAAGTACCTAAATCCTTTCCTTCTTCTGAAACCCACTTCCACCCCCTTTCCTTCTTACTGCCCATTTCTTACCTGCTTCCAGGCAGGTCTTTCCCTGTCCCTGGTCCTGGCCCATCTCTCTCAGAGGAGAGCAGAGCCCTGTAAAATTAGTGGTCAGGAGATCCAGCCAGCCCAAGTGCTGTGTGTCATACCCCCTGAGATCCCTAGGGCAACCTGGAGTTTCCAGCCCTGGGGAGAGCCCCAGGGACCCAAGTATACTAGATCTTCTCTTGCCCTACCCCTTGGGACACGGTGGTTTTCCAGGAGACTATTTTGGGGGTATCTTTGGGTGTGGAATTGGGTAGGAGGGAAACGGGCAGAGAGAGACAAACATACCAACATAGACAGATGGATCGAAATGACACAGAGTGATAATAATAACTCTCATTTCTAAAATGACATCAGGGTCATAAAGTGCTTCCTCACAAGAATTCTGGAAGGTGGAAAGTACAAATATCATCTTCACATTACAGGAAAGGAAACTGAGTTCTAGAGAAACTAGATGCCTAATATAAATTTTCATAGTTGATGTGAGAGAGAGGATTTTAATTTAATTTAGAGCTTACCAAATGTGAGATGTGAGAGATAGGATTTTAATTTAATTTTTTTTAATTTTTAAATTTAAAATTTTAATTTTAATTTAATTAATAGGATTTTAATTTAATTTAGAGCTTACCAAATCTAACTTCCTTAGAGACAGAAATAGAGATAGAGATGCAGATAGAGATAGAGAGATAATTCTGTAGAGTTAAGATTGGGGAAAGAGAGAGATGAGAGATCAATATCTTTTGTTTTGCTATTACCTTCATTCTCCTCCACAGAGAACCTTCCCCTTGTAGCAAAGATAAAAAAAGAGGAGAGAAAAAGCAATGCAGCTAAACCTGTCATAAAACAAGGATACCTAGCCATATATGAAGTAATGCACCTTTATTCTTCTCTCCACACACCCCCACCTCTACAAAAAAGCCAACCAGTGTGATTAAGTAGAAAGAGCTACTCATTTGAAGTGAGACCTGTGTTTGAATCCCAGATAAACTACTACCCTACTACTTGTGTTAATACTGACCTTACCTCTTAACTTCTTGGGACCTCAGTTTCCTCATTTATAAAATGAGGTAGTTGGACCAAATGACATATAAGGTTCCTTCGGGGTCTCCAATTCCTCATTTTGCAATTAAGGAAACTGAGATCTCAAGAGATGACATACTAAACTCAAGGAAAAGTTGAGTAGTTTGAATCTAGGTCCCTTTCTCCCTAAAATCTAGAAGTCTTTTCTCTATATCACAGACTTACAGTGTGATCTGAGTGCACACGTATGTGCTCACACACAGACACAGACACACACATGCAGGGCAATACAACTTTATAGGCAAGTGGTATCACAGTCACAATGTTACGCTCAGGAAGAGGGTTATAAATAACTGTTACACAAGATACAGAGTGACACAGTGCTACACATAAGTATATACAAAGAGGTCCACAGATTCTCAGATGGTGCAGAAACCAGGGAGATCCATGTTTATACTCATGAAGATAAATAGGCAATGGCTAGATTTATAGAGGTACAAAGTTACACATGGAGACAGAGTTACGGTGTTATAAACAGTTGCAGAGAGATAAAGTTGTATGTGGAGACTTACAGGGACAGTTTCTTTTTTTAAATTAAAACATTTTAATTTTCAAAACATATGCATAGATAATTTTCAACATTCATCCTTGCAAAACCTCGTATTCCAAAAAATTTCCCTCCTCCCCTAGATGGCAAGTAAATCAATAAATGTTAAAGATGTGCAATTCTTCCATACATATTTCCACAATTATCATGCTGCACAAGAAAAATCAGATCAAAAAGGAAAACAAAATGCAAGGAAACAACAAAAAAGTGAAAATACTATGTTGTAATCCCCACAGTCTTTTCTTAGAGAGTTTCAATGTTATAGAGATAGAAACAAAGTTACACTGGAGGCAAAGAGTTACAGTGCAACACACAATTACAGAAATAGAGAAATAAAGTTACACTTGAATAGTTACAATGTTAAACTCAGTTGCAGGGAAATAAAAAAAGTCATATAAGATACAATATTATAGACAGATACAAAGTTACACTGGAGACAGTTATAATGTTACAGAGATAAAAAGTTACCCATGGAGACAGTTAAAATGTTAAGACAGTTGCAGAGAAATAAAGTTGTATGTGGAGACAATTACAGGGACAATTTCAATCTTATATAGATAGATACAAAGTTACACTGAAGTTAGTTACAATGTTTTATATACAGTTATAGAGACAGATAAAAAGTTACCCATGAAGACACTTAACAATGTTAAACACAGTTGCAGAGATAGGAACACAATTACATATGGAATTACATTGTTGCTTGTGGAGGGACACAAAAAACAAGAATACCCAGGTTAATTGACTGTTCATCATTTTGGCATTAGCTGGTACCTTAATGATCATTTCATTGTGGAGGAGAAAGGCTCAGAAAGGAACAATGCTTTGCCTAAGATCACAGCCAACCCACATATGCGGCACCCCACCCTGCAGCCTAGGAGTCTTAAGGGGACCTAAACCTCCCATCTCTTCCTCCCACCCCATTTTCAATTGACTCGCCCCCAGAATGGCTTGAAGAACCCCTTCCTCTTCCTTAAGGGACTAGTTCTTAGAATATAAAGCACAGAATGTCAAAGCTAGGAATAGTCTTAGAACCAAAAATGACGAAGTTGGAAAAACCCTAGAATGGAGAGAATACCAGAACTGGTATGACCTTAGAATAAAGAATGCCAGAACCAAGAAAGAATGTGTTCTAAGGAAAGCTAGATTTCCTTAAAACATAGAATTTTCGGACTGGAAGGGACTTTAGAGGAGAGAATGTCAGAACTAGGAGGTACCTGGAGCATCCGATTTAACTCTTTTGACTTCCTCTCTTCTCCTCATCCCTCCTTTAAGGACATAGACCCTAAACTTTAGGCATTCTGGTTCTCCTTTTATCCTTAGCTAGATCACTTCCCTCCCCTCTGTCCTCCCTATAATCCCCCCCACCCCCAATAAGAGACAGATATAAAGAGAATGGGAGGGGCCTGAAGAACAGGAGGAAGGGAGTCAATAAGGAAGGAGGGGCAGGGGCCAGGGGATCCCCTCACCTCTTGCTTTCTTTCCGGTTCATGTTGCCCCCTAGGGAGGGAGGGGGAGGAGGTCTAGGCTCCTAGGTAGCCCAGGCTGGGTTGGGTGTCTCTGGGCCCCTCCCCCTCAGGCCCCCTCACAGCTTCTGGAGCCTGGGCTTTTTTCCTCCCGGTGAAAGAGGAACTGACCCCCTTCCCCCACTGCCTGTCAGAGAGAGAGGAAGAGACAGGGAGAGACCAGCCCCGGGTAGCCTGGGGGAGGGGGATCCTCTGAGGTTCTTGCAGTGTCCCTTTAGTTCCGCCTGGCTCTGCATTTCTGTCCCTCTCTCTTTTGATATCTATCTTATCTCTCTGTCTTTGCCTCGCTCTCTCTCTTTTTCCTCCGCAAACCCCCATTATCTCTGTCTCTTATGATCTCACTCTGACTGAGACATCGACTTTACCACCTGCTTCTTACAGATGTTCTTCGGGTCCTTTTCAGAGTGACTCCAGCTGTGCCCAAGAAGAAAGCAGATGCTGTCCCCCTCCTCCTCACTGATCTGTGTGGCTGTGGGGCTAGAGAGGAGTGGAGGAGCTGAGGTGGGCCTAGACCTTGAGGGAAGTTGGAAACACCCCCTCCTTGCTCCCAAGAGGAAAAAGTGAAAGGGATGGGTGGTTAAAACATGATGACTACAAGTGCTTGGAGAACCCGTAGGCTCCCCTCTTTCCTCTCCCATGACACAGCTGGGGAAGTGGTGCAGATGTGCTGAGTGAGGAAGGAAACTGGTTTCCTGAGTCTTCTGATGGGGGAGGGGGAGGAAATGAAGTCAGGCAGGGACCTGTATTGAGGTTTCCTACACCTCCCCAACACCCAACTCTATTACCCATAATACCTAGTGAGCATATTTGCATAAGAATACACACCTGTGCGCTTAGTGGTTCAGCCCAAGTCATGTGCCCCGTTTCCGGTGGGTGGGGCAAGGGCTCAGTGCCATGTAAATTATATGCAGATGAAGTTGTGTGTGTGTGCGTGTGTGCGTGTGTGTAACGCAAATTTAGGCAAATATATGTGTACCTTTAGGGGCCCGGAGCCTAGGACTCGGAAAGGGTGGGGAGGAGAGAGCCTAGATGACATCTAAGGAAATTTCTTCCTTCCAGAGACCTCAAATATGAGGAACTGAGGGGCGCCGGGAATGGGGTACCTGGTAGAACCCATCTGTCTAAAACCATCTCGGCTCCCGGCCCAAGAAGGGAAAGAGGAGCGGCAGGGCTACGGGGTGCAGGGGGCTAGGCCAATATTAGCCCCGCCCCCCAACTCCGAACCAGTAGGAGTCAGGGGGCGGACCCCAGGAGCCACACACCCCCATTCCCCCTCTCCGAGCCCTTTTCCCAGTGCCATCTCTGTCCTCCCCTTCCCAGCCACCCTCTCCAAGCGTCCGGCCCCTCGGTCCCACCAGCAGCCCCCCGGCCCCAGTCCTAGCCTCAACTCCTCGGGATCATGGGGGATGGAGGGGAGGGCGAGGATGACGTCCAGTTTCTCCGAACTGTGAGTATCTCTGGGGTGTCTGCCTCTAAGTTTCCGTGCGTCTTTTCTCAGCTCTCCGGGCTGCCTCCCAGGGTCCCCGAGGGTCTCGGCCTGTGGACGCCCTGTTTTTCCCAGGCCCTGTCCCCTCGCGTCTGCCGCCCATCCCTCGGGTTCCCTCTGTCTCCCAGTGTCTGGCATATGTCTCTGAGCGTCTCACTCGGTCCCTGACTGTGTCTGGGAGTCTCTGGCTCTAGGACTTGGGGGTGAGATGGGCATAGAGGAAACTCCTACGGCCTCCCTGGATTTGGGGGGAGGGTAATGCAAGGAAAGGCGTGCTCTCCCTGCGCCCCGGAACCGGGGTGCTAACGTGGTGGCCGCTTTAGCCCGGGACCACAGCTTCGCCTTAATGCCAGTTTCCCTGTCGGCTTAATTTAGCTTCCCCCTCTCGGCCTCGTTCTCCAGTTCCTGGCTCTGACCCACTTAACGTCCTGGGGTGAGGGGTGGAGAGGAGTCCTGGCTGGGGGAGCCTGGAGAAGTCCCGCCGTCCTCTCGCCAAGTTCCCCTCCCCCCCGGACGGAGTCTGGGGGTCTCTGGGGGGGAGGAACTCAATCTCTGGGCTCCCGGGTGTCCCTGGCGCTCCGTTCCCGGAACCCCCACGTCTCTGGGCCTCGCTCCCTCCCTCGAATAAAGGGAATGGGCGAGCTGGTCTGGAAGGCCGAGCTTGCCAAAGAGCCGAGGCCTTCCGCCTGTCTCTCGGTCTCCATCCTTGGGTCTCTCGTTGTCTCTGGGTCTCTCTCGATCTCTGCATGACAGAGCTTGGTCAGGCCAGGGCGGGGGCGGAGATGGGAATTTGGGGGAACAGGTGTGCTGCCCAGAATAGCTGGGGCTGCTGGTGGGGACGGGGGCGGGCAGCCAAGGGGGAGCGGGAGGGGGAGGGGGCGCTCCAAGGAGGATGAGAGTCGAGGTATCCCTGGCCCCTGCACCCCCCCTCCCCCTTCCGAGAGGCTGGCTCGGGTCTGTAGGGGTGGGGGGCGCCTTCATTACAACCCTTTACGCCTCCAGGCCGGGAGCCCTATCCCCACTCCCTCCCCAGGGCTCAGGAAAATGCTGACGGGGGCACCTTCTCAGCAGAAACCTAACCTTCCCTAAGCTGGAGAGGACGGGAGAAGGAAGGGTCCAATTTCTAGAAGGGGGAGCAGCCGGGGAGGGGACGCTGGGCAGAAGAGGTGTCAGGCGCTGTCGGGGGGGAGGATGGAAGGTTGCGGGGTGAGAGACAGAGACAGCTGCGCGGGCCCGCCCCGCCCCACCAGGGCTTCGACCCCTTCCAGCTCCAGAGCCCATTGGTACATTTCACAATCCCCGCTTCCCAGCCTCGGGCTCCGATTGGCTGGCCGGCCCGCTCGGGAGCTTCTGATTGGCGTGTTTACAATCAGTCATAAAATCCTGCTAAGCAGGACGAGGACTGGACCTTAAGAGGACTGGGTGAAGTCTCTCTGGGAGGGACTGGAGAAACCTCCAAACCTCCTTCACTTTAGGAAATACTTCCCCTGCCAAAGGCGGAGGGATTGGAGCGTTCTGGGGCATGGGCCTAGATCTAGAACTCGAACTTAGTGGCCACCTAAGCCAGCCCTCTCATTTTACAGACCAGGAAACTGAGGCTTAGGCTGAATCACTTATCTAAGGTCACAGTAGATAATGAGTGATAGAACGGGGGTTTGAACCAGGCCAGACCAAAGCCAGCGCTTATTCCCTAGACAAACATGTCCTTTCCCTTCTGCAACACCTTCCTGCCAACCGGCCCTTTCTCGCTTTTTGCCTAGTTCCAGACCCAGGCCACAGCTTTGCTCCTAGCTCTGATTCACTTAGCTGGAGAGGGGGTAATACTGGCTGTTGGGGAAGGGGCCTCTCTGGGGGACTGGTGGGGAGGCTGGCTGGCGGACTCTGGTGGAGGAAGCTAGTGAGGGGGACCTGGTGGAAGGATCTAGTATGGGGGCCTGGCTGGAGGGATCTGGCTGGAGGGATCTGGCTGGGGGGGAGGGAGCACTGCTAACTGGAGGGGTCTGGCTGGAAGAACCTGGTTGGGGGAGTCTGTGGGAACTCTGACTCAAGTTCTTCCCTTCAGCACAGGCCCTGAGGGTTTCTGTTGAAGTCTGGAAAGCCCTGAGGCGATGGCTTCCTCACTGGTTTCCCGGCTTCCCTTTCTTCTCATCCCAAAACTACCCAAGAAGCCACCATGGCAACCTTCCTTGCTTAGGCATTTACAGCCCTTCCCATTATGACTCCAATCTATCCTCCCAGACTAATTCCCCATTATTCCTCTTTATGCCTTCTACGTTCCACCAAAATGGTGTTCCCTGTGTGTACCATTGCATTCACCACCTCTATGCTATCACCCAAGCTGTGGCCCCTGCCTGGGATTCCATCTTCTCCCACCTCCACCTGGTAGAATGCTTACCTCTTTCTCTTGTAGGTGCCCTTTCCTAATCTCCCCCACGGTTAGGGGGGCAGCCCCCCTCCAACCAAAAAATTTTGTATTTAAATGATCAAAGGACTGAACCAGGGAAACATTTAGAACTAAAAAGGCTGTTCTAGACAATTCAGTCTAATGTCATTTTATTTTTTTTAGTTCATGAAAATCTATTTTCTTTTCCTCCCGCCCTCTCCCATTGGAAAAGAAAAAAAAAAAAAAAAAAAGAAAAAAAAAGGAAAATCAAACTCCCTTAAGAAATATCCATAGTCAAGCAAAACAACTTTCACATACTCACCGTTCTCCTTTACAGCTGAGGAAACTGGGATCCAGAAACGTGACTGCCCCAGATCACTCAGGCAATGAGGGTGACAGTGGATTTAAACATGGATCCTCTTTCTATTTAACCCTATACAGAGTCTCCTCAGGAGGCTTCTTGAGGGCAAGGACCCTTTCATATCTATCTTTATGTCCCCACTATCTACATAGTCCCGGGCCCACAGCAGGTGTTAATAAAGGCTCTTTAAATGTAACTTAATTGAAGTTGCATTTTACAAAGGAAAAAATGTCAGTCCAGAGAGGTGATTTTCCCAAAGTCACTCGGGCCCTTTAATTTCACATCCCAAGCTTTTGTCTCTAAGGCACTTATACAGGAAGAATAAGCTGGCTGCCTAAAACCAGGCAGCCTAGACTAGAGAGAGGGAGAAGACGCCAGGTTCCCGGTGGAGAGAGCTGGGATTTGGAAAGTCTAAGGGGCTAGAATGCTACAAATTTCCCTAGTGGGTATTACTGATAACTGGTCCATCCCCTTGATGCATTTTCCCCAGGAGCTCAGAGTAAAGGGTTTGGGGAGGGTATCTCAGAATGTGCTGGAGGGGCAACTAGAGCACCAGCCCTGGCATCAGGAGGACCTGAGTTCAAATCCAGCCTTTAACACTTAACACTCACTAACTGTGTGACCCTGGGCAAGTCATTTTACCCCAACTGCCTTACAAAAAAAAAAAGAAAGAAAAGAAGAAAGGAAAAAGTTTCTTTTTGACCCCAATTGCCTTATAAAAAAAAAAAAAGAAGAAAAAGAAAGAAAGAAAGAAAGAAAAGAAGGAAGGAATTTCTGCTTGAGCATGCAGAGAGGAGTCATCCAATAGGAGACTTGGGATTCCTGAATACAGAGGCTATTTTTTTTTTTTTTTTGAGGCTGGGGTTAAGTGTCTTGCCCAGGGTCACACAGCTAGGAAGTGTTAAGTGTCTGAGAACAGATTTAAACTCTGGTCCTCCTGAATTCAAGGCTTGTGCTCTATCCACTGTGCCACCTAGCTGCCCCCTACAGAGGCTATTTCAATGAAATTGTTTGAGGCTTAGGAAGGGGCAGGGAGAGTGCCCAGAGTGAAAGGCTGGACATCTTAAAGTAGGAAGTTTGGGATTACTTAGGGTAAGAGGAGTTTCAGGAGAGAGTTCGAGCTCTGGGGCTTCAGAATTGGGCGTGAAAAACCCTGAGTATCAGGGAGCAGCTAGCTGACATGTTGGTTACAGCATCAGGCCTGGAGTCAGGATAGACCTGAGTTCAAATGTGGCCCCAGACACTAGCTTTGTGACCCTGAGTAAGTCATTTAACCCTGCTTACCTCAGTTTCCTCATCTGTAAAATGAGCTGGAGATGGAAATAGCAAACCAGTCCAGTATCTTTGCCAAACGTGGAGTTAGAGCCTGCCTTGATCATTTATTAGCTGTGAGATATGAGTTAAATTATGCCTCTTTGGACTTTAATTTCCTCCTCTGTAAATTGAGAGACTTAAATTTAAAAGTTCCTTGAAAGATCCCTTCCAGTACTAAATCTGTGAGCTTCTACACCAGAGGGCATCCTGGGATCCAGGTTAGGGAAGACAGAGGTTCAGTAGGAGGGGGAGGGGTTCAAATAGGAATTCCTAAGCTCTCAGTAGGTCTGTGGTAAGATGAGATTCCTGATTGGGAGGCTCCAGCTGCAGGTAAACCCCTTGGAGAGCAGGGACTGTTCTGTATTATGTCTTTTTGTTTTTATTTATTTTTTTGCTGAGGCAATTGGGGTTAAGTGACTTGCCCTGGGTCACACAGCTAGGAACTGTTAAATATCTGAGGCCAGATTTGAACTCAGGACCTCCTGACTTCAGGGATGGTGCTCTATCCATTGCACTACCTAGCTGCCCCAGGCTATGTCTTTATTTTTCCTGTGCCTGACACATAGTAGACACTTAATAAATGCTTATTTTTGATTGGGTACAAAAAGGGTTGAGATTTCACAGACTCCAGGTCTCAGGAACAAGAGGCTGTAATTCCTGAGGAAAGAAATCTCAGCCTGTGCTTTCCTCCTCCCCTCCCATCCCAATCTCCCCAGGAAGATGAGGTCGTCCTGCAGTGCAGCGCTACCACTCTCAAGGAGCAAATCAAGCTCTGCCTAGCCGCCGAAGGCTTTGGAAACCGACTCTGTTTTTTGGAACCCACTAGCAATGCCCAGGTCAGTGGGCTTCTGGGGTGCTATGGGTAGAAGGGCAGCAGAGTAGGGGATGGGGGAGAAAATTGGGAGAGGGAGCCCCCTCAGCCACATCCTCCCCCTCTCCCCCCACCCATCATGGAGCTCAAGGGCTTCCTGGAACAGAGCCCTGAAGCACCTTGATAACCCTTCTC
The DNA here is from genome assembly GCF_048593235.1 of Sminthopsis crassicaudata. Taxonomy (NCBI): domain Eukaryota; kingdom Metazoa; phylum Chordata; class Mammalia; order Dasyuromorphia; family Dasyuridae; genus Sminthopsis; species Sminthopsis crassicaudata. The sequence continues at coordinate 56,884,056 of NC_133623.1, read as the reverse complement.
TGTCCTCCATGACCCCCTCCAGAATGTGCCCCCTGACTTGGCTGTGTGCTGCTTCGTGCTGGAACAATCACTCTCGGTGCGAGCCCTGCAGGAGATGCTGGCCAACACGGTGGAAGCTGGCACTGAGGTGAGCCCAGGGCCAGGATCAATGCCAAGAGGGGGCACTGAGGCCTGGGATGAAGAGGGACACAACATGGAGGCCTCTGGGAGTATGAGGACAAATAGAAACAGAACCAGAAAAAAAAAAAAAAGCATAGAAGGGAGTTCTGGGAGGACAGAAATAAGAGGAAGATCCCAGGGAGAGCCAGGAGATGGAGAGAAGATAGAAGAGAACTGAGAACTTGGAAGTGAAAGGGACCAAGAAGCCCTTTCCAAGCAATCATCCAGCCTTTACTTGAAGACCTTCAAGGATAGGGAGCTCACTACTTCCCAAAGCAGCTCCATCCCAGAATGGGGTCGGGAGGGGAGTTGATGGAAGCATTTGGGGAGGGGGCATTCTACACTTGTACCACCTCGTCCTTTCTCCAGGTCTCTCCAAGCTGAAGAATATGGGGATGGGTGGGAAGGGGGATTTCTGGTCCTAGCATTTCCTGCCCAGGTTTCACCATTTCCTCTGCTTCTTTTCTACCCCCGCCCACCCATCCTACAGACCCTCAATTTGGATAAGTGGGTATGTCCCGCCTGTGGGTGTAATCTATCCTCCTCAATCCCCATCCCCCATTTTCTGGTCCATCCTCTCAGGGGCCCAATGGGGTCAGCACAGCATGTCTCCCTTGACCTGAATCCCCATTGTCTCCCCTGGGGCTGGGAAGTCAAGGAGGTAAGGGGAGAGGGGGACCACTCCTCGCTCCAGTGGCCTCTCTAGCCTCTCTACCCACTTCTACTCTTCCCTGATCTCATCTCCTGTCCTACCCCTCCAGAGTCTTCTTCCTGCCTTCCCCAGTGCCATGGGATCTTCCCAACCTTCATTGCACGGTCCTTTCGTCTTCCATCCCAGTCTTGAGTGGGGACCTGGGGGAGGGGCATGGAACAGGGTGGACAGGGAGTTCAGGAACCATAGATGGTCCCGTGTGGGTGAAAAGGACACCAGTCCCACGGCCCCTCTGATACTTCTTCCTAGTCCTATTTCACGATCCATGTGATATGGGATACGACCAGAGCTGCAACTAGGGCAGAACAGCAGGGCTTTGTACCGGGTGCCAAATGTAGGGGGCATTGATTTAGAGAACATTTGTAGCCTTAATCAGCAAAGAAACCCTGGGATATCGTGCCTATTAAACAAGAATTATCAGTTAAACTGGAAAGCTCCATCTGGGGGAAGGGCCAGAGCCCACCACCCCACTTTCTCCTCTCCTCTGAGGCTGGGAGTTCTTGTCCCAGGGATCCACATTTCCTAGTTACGGCTCTGGGTCTGCCCCGGTCACATGGCCTGTGGGGCCAGTGTGGCAACAGTCCTCAGCACCCAGCTCGTGCACTGTGGGACTGGTCTAGACACTAGTCTGTGTGATGTGGGGTACATGGGAGAGATCCCATGGCCTCTGGGAACGGCCAGGCATGAGTTGACAGTGATGTTATAATGAGGCATGATGTTATAACATATGAATTACCCCCACCCCCGCCCCCTCCTCCTCAGCCCCGTGAGAACGGGGCTCAGGAAGGGGGCGCTTGTACGTGTGTGTGTACACACATCTGTGTATGTTCTGCCCCCAATAATGCGGGGCTGTTCATTAAAGGGGGCGGGAGTGGACCCAACAAGAGGCAGTCTATCACCCATGCGGGCAGAAAGGCAGTATGGCTCCATGGGCCCAACATTTCCATCCCTCAGCCCCAGACGTGAGTCCCAGCTTGTTCCACAGACTTGCTGTGTGACTTCTCGGGGTGAGGGGGTGATGGTCTGGAGGAGAAGGAGGAGGAGGTTCTAAGCTGGGTGGACGGGAGAATCCTGTATGCTCATAGACATTTATCCGTTCCCTCCCCACCCCCCAGTCATCTCAGGGCGGGGGACACCGGACCCTTCTCTATGGCCACGCCATCTTACTCCGGCATGCCCACAGCCAAATGGTAAGTTGGGGATGAAGGTGGGTGATTATGGAGGGAAGAGGGGGGAAGAAAGGGGAAGGGCTGAGGGCTGTCCCCCTAAAAGGCTGACTCCCTTCTTTATTCCCCTCCTCCCCCCACTGCCTGGCTCTCCCTCCCCCAGTACCTAAGCTGCCTCACAACATCCCGCTCCATGACTGACAAACTCGCCTTCGATGTGGGCCTGCAAGAAGATGCCACAGGTAGGGGAGCCGAGGTGACAGGAGCAGGGGATTCTGGGAAGATGCTGAAGATCAAAGAGAGGCTGGCTAGGGCAAATGGGGCTAGAGAGGGGGGTGCTGAGCAAAGAAGGGCAGGTGGAGCCAGGGGAGATGGCAGGGCTAGGGAGAACCTCCAGAGGCCCAATCTGACTCCTCCCTGTCTCCTCCAGGGGAAGCCTGCTGGTGGACCATGCATCCGGCCTCAAAGCAGCGATCCGAAGGGGAGAAGGTCCGGGTGGGGGATGACCTCATCCTTGTCAGTGTCTCTTCTGAAAGATACTTGGTGAGAAGTCTGGGAGTCTCGGGGGGCTGCCCCTGTCTGTTGTTACTTGGAAAACCAAATACAAATATGTACTCTTCCCTCTTTAGTCCCATTCCTTCTTTCCTCTGGGTCTAAGACCAAATTTGAACTCAGGTCCTCCTGACTTCAGGGCTGCTGCTCTCTCACTGCACCACCTAGCTGCCCTGGGATATCTGATTCTTTTTTTTTTTTTTTTTAGGCTGGGGTTAAGTGACTTGCCCAGAGTCACACAGCTAGGAAGTGTTAACTGTCTGAGACCAGATTTGAACTCGGGTCCTCCTGAATCCAAGGCTGGTGCTCAATCCACTGCACCACCTAGCTACACTGGGATATTTGATTCTTGACCCCAGTTTGATGACTTCTGCCTTCTGCCTTCTTTCTAGCACCTGTCCACAGCCAGTGGGGAGCTCCAGGCTGATGCTTCTTTCATGCAAACCCTTTGGAATATGAACCCCATATGTTCTGGGTGTGAAGAAGGTAGGGACCCCCAGAGATTCCTTGACACCAGCCAGAAATGCCTCTCTGCTCCTGCCTTTTCTTATCCACTGAGTCATTTGTTACTTTCCCAAAGGGTACGTGACTGGTGGCCATGTTCTCCGGCTGTTCCACGGCCACATGGATGAGTGTCTGACCATCTCTTCAGCTGACAGTGATGACCAGCGCAGGTCTGCCATGATGGGACAGAGGGCCTGGATGCCAGGGGAATTAGGGAGTAGATGTCATCCCTGTGAGGTTCTTGGGCATCTAGGTGATTTAGGGTGGGAGAAGGCTGGGGGTCCAGGCTCTAAGGAATTCAATGGTGTTCAATAGCCTTAGGGCCCCCAAAAGAAGAGGTGGGAACTGTAGGTTCGAATGCCAGAAGGCCCAGATTTGGGCAAGACCGAGTTCTGGTTTGGTGATGGGAGTAGGTTCTGGATGTTTAGGAAGTGCAGGTCTGGTGAGACCTGGGGCTCTTATTTTAGAGGACCAGAAATGAAGTTTCTGTGAACTACAAAGTCTTAGCAATAGTAAGGGGATGGGGGCCTGGATAATGGGGACTTGGACTAGTAGAATATGGAATCCCCGCTGCTCTTCTCCTCCAATTAGGCTGGTTCATTATGAAGGGGGTGCTGTGTGCACCCACGCCCGTTCCCTGTGGAGACTGGAACCCTTGAGGATAAGGTACAGGGAGTTGAGGGGACAAGAGGATATGGGATTTGGGCATCTAGGGGACCAATGTTGGGGCAGAGGGGAGGTGGGAGGAATCCAGAGTATGGAGAGAGGGGATTGAGGAGCCTTTGACCTGACCCCTCTACTTCCTCCCCTTCGCCCCCCAGCTGGAGCGGGAGCCATCTGCGCTGGGGTCAGCCCCTGCGTGTGCGACACGTGACTACAGGGAGATACTTGGCGCTGACAGAGGACCAAGGCCTGGTAGTGGTAGATGCCTCAAAGGGCTGCCACCAAAGGCAACTGCTTTCTGTTTCCGAATTTCCAAGGTACCAATGACTAGAAGTCTCCTTTTTCCCACCATCCGCCCAATACAGGACCCCTGCTGCAGCCTTCTGGGCCCAAGGGATTGTCTGTCTGGAAATCCTCGGGAGCATGGCCCTTGCTGTCTCTGGAACTCATTTTCCTTGGTTGTAAAATAAAGGGGGGGACATGGCTAGAAGCTTTATAAGGTCCCTGCTAGTGCTGATATCTTGGAATTCTTTCTTTCATAGAGATGGTATTTACTGGAGAAAGAGAGAGAGAAAAAAAAAGAGAGAGAGAAAGAAAAAGAGAAGAGAGAAAGAGAAGAAGAGAGAGAGAAAGAGAAAGACGAGAGAGAGAGAAAGAGAGAAAAAGAAGAGAGAAAAAAGAGAGAGGAGGGAGAGAGAAAGAAAAAGAGAAGAAAGAAAGAGAGAAGAGAGAAAGAGAGAAGAGAGAGAAAAAGAGAGAGGAGAGACAGAGAGAAAAGAGAAAGAGAAAAAAGAGAGGAAGGAGAGAGAAAGAAAAAGAGAAGAAAATGAGAGAGAAGAGAGAGAGGAGAGAAACAGAAGAGAGAGAAAAAGAGAGAGGAGGGAGAGAGAAAGAAAAAGAGAAGAAAGAAAGAGAGAGAAGAGAGAGAAAAAAAGAAAGGAGAGAGAAAGAGAGACAGAGAGAGAAAGAGAAAAGGAGAAGAGAGAAAAAAAGAAGAGAGAGAGAGAGAGAAAACAGAGAGGGGGGGGGGGGGCGGTGCTTTCCTAATGTCAGGAAGCCCTGAATTCAAATCTTGCCTCAGATATTGATTAATTCTGCAATTCTGGGTAAGTCCCTTTGTCTCCCTGAGCCGTCTTTTCTCTATTTATAAAATGAAGGGGCAAGATGAAATGATCTCAAAGATGCCTCCCAGCTCTGAGGTGGGATTTGAAGGATCTTAAAATAAGAATACCCAAGCTAAATCCCTTGGAACCCTCCAAGCAAGTCCATTGCCTCAAAAAAGTCCTTTGATATGTGTCCTCCCCCTTAGAGAAATCCTGACCCCTTTCCTCCCTGTCCTCACATCCCCACAACAGGAGAAACTGGACACAGCCCCAAAGCGAGATGTGGAAGGGATGGGCCCTCCTGAGATCAAGTATGGCGAGTCTCTGTGCTTTGTCCAACACGTGGCCTCTGGCCTGTGGCTCACCTATGCGGCCCCTGACCCCAAAGCCTTGCGCCTGGGCCTGATGAAGAGGAAGGTAAAGCTCTCTGAGACTTGGGGAGATGGCCACTGACTGAAGAGTAGAATATGGAGGATAAGAGAGATGAAGAGAATGTAAAAGAGAGGCAGAGGGAAAAAAGGAGGAAGGGGGGAGAAGGAGGGAGAAGAGAGGGGAGGAAAATAGAGAGAGGAGGAGAGAGAGGGAGAGAGAAAGAAAAAGAGAGAGACAGGAGGACAAAAAGAGAAAGAGGGAGGGAAGAAGGGAGGGAGAGAGAGACAGAGAGAGGGGGTAAGGAGAGAGGAGACAGAAGGAGATAAAAGGAGGAGGGAGAGAGAAGGAAAGACAGGGAGGGAGAGACAGAGTGGGGGAGGGAGGAAGAGAGAGAGAGAAACATACAGAAAGAAAGAAAGAAGGGAGTACAATGAGAATCCTTGTATCCTTGGACTTGGAGTTAGAGATCTGGGTTTAAATTCTTTCCCCAAGTATTGTTCCCTGTGTGACCATGAGCTTGTCACTTAACCTGGAGGAACCTCACTTTGCTCATCTGCAAAATGGGGCTCACATCTAAAGTATCTGCCTCAAAGGGCTACTGTATGTTCTGAGAGAGCATAGTCAGGCAAAGTGCTTTGTAACCGACTGTACAGGAAGAGAGGGAGATGGGGGGAAAGGGGCAGAAAAAGGGAATATAGACTGAGCCAGGGAGCCAGAGAGAATACAGGCTGTCCCTGAAAGACAAAGGGGAGAAAGTGAGGGGCGAAGAGCCAGCCCCAGGGGCTGGTGATGTGTGGAACCTCCCGGCTCTGATGTCCCTCCCCCTCCAGGCCATGCTGCATCAGGAAGGCCACATGGATGATGCTCTGTCCCTCACTCGGTGCCAGCTGGAGGAGTCCCAGGCAGCCCGGATGATTTACAGCACAGCCGGGCTGTACAACCAGTTCATCAAGTGAGTACCCCTTGCCCCAGCCTCCCCACCTGCCCTGGCTCCGTGCTTTGCCTCCCCCCTCCCACTCTTGACCACTTTCTCAAATCCGTCTTCCTTCCTTGACCTTGACCCCCACACCCTAAATCTCTTACCCCACCCTCAAATTTTTGCTCTGTGAACTCTAACCCAGTTAATCTCTCCTGTGACTGCCCTTGCTCCTGCCACATAGCCAGCTCTGTCACTAACTGTGCTGACCCAGCATGCCTCTTGGCTGGTAATCGCTGACCCTATGACCATGATCTCCATCCCGTGCCTTCAGGGGTCTGGACAGTCTGAGTGGGAAGCCCAAGGGGGCTCCGGCAGCAGGTGTGACCCTGCCCATCGAAGGGGTCATCTTGAGCTTGCAGGACCTTATTGGCTACTTCGAGCCCCCATCGGAGGAGCTCCAGCATGAAGAGAAGCAGAGCAAACTGCGGAGCTTACGAAATCGCCAGAGCCTCTTCCAGGAAGAGGTGTGTGCAGACAAGCGTGTGTATGTGTGGGCACATGTGTGTGCATTGCACCTGTGAGCTTGTGTAGGAAAGTGTGTCCACATGTGGGGTACGTGACTGCACATGTATACACACATATGAACTCTGCTGTGAAAAGTAAGGAGACTGAGCAAAGGAAACAAGAAAAGGGAGCTGAGGAGGTTGAGGAGCTGGAAACTGTTTCATTCAAATTGGTTGCATTGTTATTATTATTGCATTATATATAGATATAATATATGTCATATAATAATATATATTATATTATTATATTGTCATATAATAATAATAGCTGACATTTATATGGCACCTACTTTGTGGCCAGCCCTGTAATAAGTACTTTACAAGCATTATTTCATGAGATTGTCACAATAATTCTCTGAAGTTGATCCTATTATTGTTCCCATATTACAGATAAGGAAACTGAGGCAGGCAGAGATTAAATGACTTGCTCAGGGTCCCACAGCTAATCAGTATCTGAAGACAAGCTTGAACTGTAATCTTCCCGACTCCAAACTGGGCTCTCTATCCACTGTCTACTTTTAGCTAGCTGTTTATTTTTATTAAACTCTTAGGATTTAGAGCTGGAGACCTCCAAGATTATCTAGTGCCATTTTACAGAAGGTCTAGAGAAAAGGATCACTCTTGATCAGTCATTCCAATGACTTCATGGCTCCTAACTGGGAGACTTCTGGCAGACAGACCTCATGACTATGACCCCTAACCTCTGGTATAGATAATAGAATGAATGGAACACTGGGTTTGGAGTCAGGAAGGCCGGAGTTCAAATCTGGCCTCAGGTACTTAAATCTATGTCAGGGAATTGTTAAGGAGTGAACCTAAATGTGAAGGGGCAGGTTGATTCTCCAAAAGCCCCCATAGCTGTGAATCATAACACATTTGAAGGAGTTGCAAAGCAGCCCCTACTGACACAGATGTTGCTTGTGGATTGGGAATGAAATAAATCTGAGGCAAGAAGGAAGAGGAGAGAGGTCAGAGAACGCAAAGGCCTCTCAGTCTCCTTATATCATTATCACCCTCTCGCAGGAAGGGATCTGTTCTGCTGGTCAGAAGTAGATCCCCAGCAGCCACTAGCAGGTGGCTCTTGTAACAATTCTGGGCAAGTCACTTCATCCTGTTTGCCTTAGTTTCCTCATCTGTAAAATGAGCTGAGGAAGGAAATGGTAAAGCATTCCAGTGTCAAGAAAACCCCAAATGGGGTCATGAAGAATTGGACACAACTGAACAACAACAAAACTGCATGCTATGCACTTGGCTAAGCCCTGGAAATAAGAACCAAAAAACCCCAAAACAGAATAGGTTCTGCCTTTATGAAGGTTATCTCTACTGGAGTGATATAACAGATCCACATCTGAATAAATATAAGATTTGAGACAGGGAGATCACCGACAATTGAAGTTGGGGACAGGAGAGATCAGAAAGGCTTCCTCCTGAGGAGAAGGCTCCGAACTGAGCCTTAAATGAAGCCTCTAAGAGGCAGAGATGAGGACCGGTATTTTGGAGGCACAGCCTGTTCAAAAACAGAGGCAGGAGATAGAATGAAAGATAAAGAGATGAGAACAAGATAAGAGAGGTTCTAACTGTTGGGTAAGAGTCTTGTAACCTAGAAGCAATAGGAAGCCACTGCAGAAGTTTGAGGGAGGGGATGGCGGGCTTGGACTGTGGAATAAGAAGGCGGATGGATGGAGGATGTTTTGGAGAGGGGAAACGAGTCAAGGAGGCTCTTACAATAGTTTAACTAAGAGGTGATGAGCCCAGACCTAGGCTGAAGGGAGAGAAGGGGATGGATGGAAAAACATGGAGATAGCAAGATCAGCAATTGATTGGATATGGCCAAATGAGGATGACTCAAGCCACGAGCCTGAGAGAATGGAAGGATAGTGGTAGTGGCTCATCAGGAATAGGGAAGTTTGGAGGAGAGATATGTTTGGGGCAAAGATGATGAGTTCTATTTTACACAGGTTGAATTTGAGACAGAAATAGAAAGCTTAGCTTCCTCAGAAGAGCCTTGGGGAGTCAAGAGACTTGAATTTTAATGCTTCCTTTCTTCTGTATTTGCTGTGAACTCTTGAGCAAGGTTCTTTTCTACTCTGAGCCTCAATTTTCCTTCCTCTAAAATGGGAGTGGATTGATTAACCTCCCTTTCTACTGTAACTCTTGTAATGAGTAAAGGGAGGAGGAAATAGTGGGCAGAAGAAAGGGAACTAAGGACCCCCTTGCTACCCCTTCCAGGGAATGCTGTCCTTGGTCCTGAATTGTATCGATCGGCTCAATGTCTACTCCACGGCTGCCCACTTTGCTGAGTTTGCAGGAGAGGAGGCAGCTGAGTCTTGGAAAGAGATCGTGAACTTACTCTATGAGCTTTTGGGTAAGAAACCCCCACTTGGAGTCCCACAACCCTTGGTCTCCTATTCCTCAGTGTTTCTCCCATGGTCCTGTGTGACATCAGTGACTACTCCGATTATGTAGCATCTGGACCTCTGACTCTCCCTGTCCATTTTCTTCACCTTAGCCTCTTTGATTCGGGGAAATCGTACCAATTGTGCTCTCTTCTCCCACAACCTTGACTGGCTTGTCAGCAAGTTGGATCGGCTGGAGGCCTCTTCTGGTATGGAAACCCAAGGGCAAATGGACAAGAGGGAGGGTCGGCGTCAAAGCAGGAGACCCACATTGGGTCAGTGACTCAAAGAAACCCTGAAAGATATCCAGAGAGAATAAGAGGCAGACAGTCACAGAGGGAGAATAGGACAAAGGAGTTAAGAGTAGGAATGGACATGAGGCCATCTAGTCCAGTCCCTTCGTTTTATCAATTTCAATAACCTGCTCAAGCTATAGCTAGCAACCATGAGAATTAGGGGCATGAATAAAAAGATAGAGGAAACTCAGAGGCAAAGGGAGTGAGAAAGAAAGACAGTGAGGCAGTGCTGGACTCCCTGTCCTGCCTATCCCCACTTCAGGAATCCTGGAGGTCCTTTATTGCGTACTGATTGAGAGTCCAGAAGTACTTAACATTATTCAGGAGAATCACATCAAATCCATCATTTCCCTGTTGGACAAGCACGGCCGGAACCACAAGGTCTGTGTTTCAACCTCTGACCCTTCACCCCGATGCCCCTTCACCTCTGACCTTTCTTCCCAAACTATGGCCTGATCCCCTCCCATATTTTACCCTAGCCCCTGATCTTTGGCTCTATATTCTGGCCTGTAACCCTCAACCTTCCCTGCCCAGGTTCTGGACGTGTTGTGCTCTCTGTGCGTGTGCAATGGCGTTGCTGTCCGCTCCAATCAGGTTCTGATCACTGAGAACCTCCTTCCCGGGCGTGAGCTCCTACTGCAGACCAACCTCATTAACTATGTAACCAGGTCTGAGCCTGAGCTACCCACTAATACCACTCTAGTTATTATGTCACCACCATGAGGTCCAATCCTCCCCCACCAAATCCCCGTGGAGCCCAAATTCAGACTTAGAGTCCCCATCACTTCCCAAATCATCTCCAATCTCCCCCCTCTCAATGCCTCCCTCGACAGCTTTCCTCCCTACAGTCTCTTGTGTATCTCTTCCCTTTATCTCTGCCTCTTGCATCCCATTTCTCTCTCCTCGTCTCCCCTTCATGTGCCTCTTTCTCCACATCTTCTCCATAATTTGCCTTTTCTTCACATTTCCTTCCCTATGTAGCTCTCCTCTGTTTCTTTCCCTGTATTATTTTTCTGTATAACTTGCTTCTCTGTTGTTTCTCAGTGTCCTCACATCTTTTAGGCCACATCTCTCTCCCCCTTTTATCTCTCACTCAACTCTTCCTCCCTCCTTTTCTCTTTGTGATGTTGTCCTCCCTTTAGATCTCTCCTTTCACCACTGCCAGTCCCTAGCCCCTTCTATATCTCTCCTACCTTTACTGGTCCCCTTCACTCTGTGGCTCATTCTCTGTACCTTTCTCTCCAGCATACGCCCCAATATCTTCGTGGGCCGGGCTGAGGGGACCACACAGTATGGGAAGTGGTACTTTGAAGTCATGGTAGATTCCGTGGAACCTTTCCTGACTGCTCAAGCCACACATCTGAGGGTGGGCTGGGCCCTCACTGAGGGATACAGCCCCTACCCTGGTGGTGGGGAAGGCTGGGGTGGCAATGGCGTTGGAGATGACCTCTACTCCTATGGCTTTGATGGACTTCACCTTTGGTCTGGTACTGCACTCTGATCTCTCTGTACATTGGGCCCTGGGGAGTCTCAACTTATTTCCTCGGGTCTTGATGTTAGGGAAACTCCATTCCCTGAATCCTAATTCCCTAGAACTGCTCATCTCTGAGCCCAGTCTTTATAAGGATCCTCTAATTCTGGCCTTGACTTCTAATTCACATTATAGGGGATCCCCAGCTTTTTAATCTTTTCTCCTGAGATTCCTGGCCTTTGGCCTCTACTACTAGACTCCTTTGTCTTTAACTCTCACATCTTCTGGAGTCCCTGATTTGATCTCCCAAAATTCTGACCCCATGGACTTCCAAGATCTGTTCCCTAGAGCCTCCGATCCCCATGTTTCCTGGGACCCCACTGCCTGTGCCATCTCAGTGACCCCCATGAACCTCAATTGCAGGAAGGATTGCCCGGCCAGTGGCCTCTCCAGGCCAGCACCTCCTGGCTGCAGAGGATGTAGTTAGCTGCTGTCTGGATCTGAGTGTCCCATCCATCTCATTCCGAATCAATGGCTTCCCTGTGCAAGGCGTCTTTGAGGCTTTCAACCTGGATGGGCTCTTCTTCCCGGTGGTCAGCTTCTCTGCTGGTGTTCGGTAAGAAGGCCCCCTCCTCTGGCTCTTGCTCCATCCCCTACTTCTCTCCTACTGCGGTCCTTTAGTCATTCATCTTTCCCTTCTTTTCTTCCCATAAACTTCCTGTCCCAACCGCCAAGACTTCCTCATTCTGTAGATCCCCCACAGCCCAGGGTGGTAAAGTCACATAAATAAGAAATGATAAAGGATTTGATCTCAGGTACTGGTACTCCAGAACAACTAAGGGGTACCACAGAGTGCTGGGTCTGAAGTCAGGAAGATTCACCTTCCTGAGTTCAGATCTGGCCTCAGATATTTACTAGCTGTGTGACCCTGGGAAAATCACTTCACCCTGTTTGCCTCAGTTTCCTCATCTGTAAAATGAGCAGAAGAAGAAAATGGCAAGTCACTCCAGTGTCTTTGCCAAGAAAACCCCAAATGGAGAATTGGACAAGACTGAAATAACTCGATAACGCTGGTACTCTAAATTCAGGGGCGTTTCTTTTTTTAAATAAACACTTTTGTTGATATAGTTGGCTTTTATATCATGCATATTTCCTATTGTATCACATTCTGCTCCACTTCCCAGAAAGCTGTCCCTTAAAAGGAATAAAAATGGCAGGGAGAGTTAGAGAGCAATTCAAAAAAAACCAATCACTGCCAAGTCTGATGTCACATTTAATGTTCCACACCATAGTTCCCTGTCTCTGCAAAAAAAGCAGGGAGGGGCCCTTTCTCACACTTCTTTGGGGCAAGTAGTGAAATGAATGGCACCATTTCCGTTCTCTCACCACTTCATGATACAGGGTAGAGAGACCTAGACCTTGAATACTAGCCCAAATGACTTCAAGTAGTTGTGTGATAGGAAAATCACTTTGTTTCTGGCTCATATTTTCCTCCCCTGTAAAATAGTGTAAAGAATATTGCTACTATCCTGGGTTATTTTGAAGAAAAGATTTTGTAAACCTTCATGCTTGGGAAATGGGAGCACTAGATATTATTCTCCCATGGTCCTTTTCTATTTCCTCTACCCTTAAATCCCTTCCCCCCTGCTTCCTACTATTCTATCTTAGACACTTCTTTTAAAGTGCCCTGGGACTTCTATGTCCCCTTCCCCCCTTCCCCTGACTCCCCCATCCTATATACCCTTTTAAGATACCCTGGGACCTTGAAATCCCCTTTCTCCACTCCCCTGACTATCCCATCTTAGAAACTTCTTTTAAGGTACTCTGGGACCTCTGTATTCCCTTCTGCCCTTCCTCTGACTATCCAAAATTAAATACTTCTTTCAAGGTATCCTGGGACCCTATATCTCCTTTCTTCCTTTTCTTCTCCTCCTCCCTTAGGGTCCGGTTTCTCCTGGGTGGTCGCCATGGAGAGTTCAAATTCCTCCCCCCACCGGGCTATGCCCCATGCCATGAAGCTCTACTACCCCGAGAGCGCCTCCGGCTGGAGCCCATTAAGGAATATCGTCGAGAAGTACCCCATGGGCCTCACCTCTTGGGGCCTACTTGCTGCCTATCCCACACTGACTTCGTGCCCTGTCCTGTGGACACTATCCAGGTAAACTGCAGTGCTAGTAGAGTTGGGGGCAATGGGGCAGGAGGCAGTATGAAGAAGGAAAAAGCAACGAGAGATCCAGTCTAAGAAAGTCATGCAATAATATCTCAGTAGAGTGGAAGCTTATAGAAGACAAGGATGTGTCCTTTTTTTTTTTTGTTTGTTTGTTTTTGTATCCCAGCATCTAGCGCAGTTCCTGGGGTCATAGCAGGTGCCTTCATTAGTGCTCTTTAAATCTAATTGAATGGGATGAGGACATTAGATCACTAGGTAGATGAGCAAAAGAGAGGCATGAAGATTTAAGAAATTTGGGGAAGGAAGGTTAGGACCTAGTGGATTGAGTACCAAGTTAGGACTCAGCCCCACACTCTGTCTAAGCCATGGGTAAATCATTGCACCTCCATGCAATTTAATTTTCTGATGTGAAGACTTACACTCTTAGGAATTTTTTCATCTCCTTCCTTGTCCTGCAGGAAGGAAGTTATAAAAACAGCATAGATTAGGGACCAAAGATCTTATAATTGGGTTCTTTCACATCAGAAGGACTCATGCATCTCTTGGGACCTTAATCCCTCTCTTAGTCCCTTAGTATTCTCTATTAAAATAAAGGGGTCATTCCAGGACTAAGTTTCCAGTTCTTTTATTCATACCCTGTTCACTGACTTTTCCTGTTAGAGACAAAGATTCTTAGAAATCCCCCCAATCAGGGACTCTCAACTTTCCTCTCTCAGAGTTAGACAAATCTAACCATAAAATAAATAAGAAAGAAATTATGGGACTGAGTAGAATCTTAGAAAAGTTAGATATGATAGACCTCTGGAGAAAATTGAATGGGAATAGAAAAGAATATATATCTTTTTCTCAGCTGTGAATGACACCTTCACAAACATTGACCATGTACTAGGGCATAAAAATCTCACAACCAAATACAGAAATATTAAATTTATTCCTTTTAGATCATAATTCAATAAAAATTACATTTAATAAAGAACTATGGAAGAATAAATTGGAAAACAATTGGAAACTAAATAATCTAATCCTAAAGAATGAGTGAGTTACATGTAAGATGTATGGTATTGCCTGTCGTCGGGGGGAGGGAATAGAGGGAGGGGGGGTAATTTGGAAAAATGAATACAAGGGATAATATTATAAAATATATATATATATATAATAATAAAAAAAAAAAGAATGAGTGAGTTAAAGAAAAAATCATGGGGGGAAATCAGTAATTTCATTAAAGAGAATGACATCAGTGAGACAATATACCAAACTTGGTGGGATGCAGCCCAAGAAAGATGGGGGAAATTATATCTCTAAATGCATATATCAGTAAGAGAAAGAGCAAATCAATGAGTTGGGCACTAGAAAAAGAACAAATGAAAAATCCCCAATAAGGGAAACCAAACATCAAAATGGAAATCCTGAAAAAATCAAGAGAGGCATAAAATTGAAAATAAAAAGATCATTGAACTATTAAATTAGAATTAGGATCTAGTTGTATAGAAAACATAAGACATTGGTTAATTTGATTAAAGAAAAAGGAAGTTGATTATCAAATTACTAATATCAAAAATGAAAAGGGGGATGCATCATCAATGAAGATGGAATTAAAACAATTATGAGGAGTTATTTGCCCAATTATATACTAGTAAAACTGAGTATCTAAGCAAAATAAACGAATATTTACACAAGTATAAATCTGCCAGATTAGCAGAAGAGAAAACAGGATACTTAAAAGAAATCCCCACTGATCTTGGAGTGGATGAGAATGGGAGGATGAATAGCTGGGGGGCAGGAAACTCTGTTCTTGGCTAATGGAGGTCCAGAACTAGTTTTTAGAATAGAATGAGAACAGGAGAAAGGAAAAAAAGAAGGTCCTAGGGAGATAGTCTTAGACTAAGGGGAGATGGGTGAGATGTCTCATCAGTGGGAGGCCTATGACTTCACACAGCCATTTTTTTCTCAAAGATTGTTTTGCCACCTCATCTGGAACGGATCCGAGAGAAACTGGCAGAGAATATCCATGAGCTCTGGGCCCTGACTCGCATCGAGCAAGGATGGACCTACGGCCCGGTGAGGGAGAACTGGCTGGAATGGGACCAAGATGCCTAAACTGGCCCTGGGAGGAGAGAGGATTTCTCCATCATAGAAAAGATGCCCCCATGAACATGGAAGCATCATAACTAGGAGGAAAGGGAGGTTGGAGGCTGGGATATGGAATCTGGGAAGTGACTTTTGACTGCCCCAATGATATCCCCTTCCTCAAACCAGGTACGGGATGATAACAAACGGCTTCACCCATGCCTGGTGGACTTTCACAGCCTCCCAGAGCCCGAGAGAAACTACAATCTGCAGATGTCAGGAGAGACACTCAAGTAAGGAGCCCAGACTTGGTAATAGAGACATGGAGCCTGAAAAAAGGGAAGGCACAGACCAGGAGGAGAGACGAAGGCAAAATGGGAAACAGAGACAAATTGAGATCTGGAGAGTAGGAAAAGACTAAGAAATGGACTGTGAAGGAGAGAGATTGGGTAAAGACAGATTGGGAAAAGAGAGTAGAGAGAGAAGGGAGAGGGAAGAAAGAGGGATAAGGAAAGATAGAGAAAACAGATTGAGACAGAGATAGAAACTGGGTTGGAGACATATTGGAAGATATCTGGGCAAAGTAGAGTGGGAAAGTGAATGGATCTGGGAAATGGTCTTAGGGACTGACCCCTGCTCCCTCTCTAGGACCCTGCTGGCTTTGGGGTGTCACGTGGGCATGGCTGATGAGAAGGCTGAGGAAAACCTCAAGAAGACGAAACTCCCCAAGACGTGAGTTTGGAGCAGCCTGGGATGAAGCATGGGAAAGGCGGACAAGGGGAGAGGATGAGGTCAGAGGCAAGGGGTCATAGGGCCAGAGGAAGGTTTTAGAGTCTAAACGTCTTTAGCAGTCAAGAAAGATCGGATCTACAAAGGTAAAATAGGAAATGGAAATATAAAATCTTTCATTGCGATCCCAAAGCAACCATGCCAGTATAGATATTTTGGTGAGGATTTAGTGGACTCCAGACAAAACAATATTGTCAACCAACTGGTCACTAATCATTGACAGCCAAGAACATCATCCTAAGCTTAAGTCACTGTATTCAAGGAAGCAATGGCCAAGGTTGGTGATGGTGACACTGTGCTTGGCCCTGGTCAGACCAGATTCATTTAGAGTCTGATCTTTTATTCTGGACAGACATTTTGAAGGCCATTGAAAAATGGGAGACATCCAGAGGCGGGTGACCAGAATGAGGAGAGAATTAGTGACTACAGAACATGTATAGTTGAAGGAAATGAGGATCTTTAGCCTAGAGAAGACATTGGGGTTGGGGGGACATGAGAGCCTCATTCAAGCATCTAAAGGTTGTCTCCTGGAAGAGGTGCTGGACTTGTTCTGTTTGGCCCCAAAGGAGGAGAAACCATGAGCCTTGGAGGGATTGGGGAGAAGGTATTTCAAGGGCATCTGTGAGCCTGATGTCAGAAAAAGCTTCCTCACAATGTTTACTGACTGACAATTGGAGCCATCTCAAGTGGAATGGGTTGCCTGCCCTAGGGGAGGGTGGGTTAAGCTGAGACCACTTGTCAGGAATGTTATGGAGGGGATACCCATTCAGATGTGGATCGTGGTCCCTTATGGTTAGTCATTATGAGTGAGAGGGTCAGAGGCAAAGGGGTTCAGAAGGTCAGGTGTTAAAGGTAAGTCCTTTTGGGCATCCACAGGTACATGATGAGTAATCGGTACAAGCCGGCTCCGTTGGACCTGAGCCACGTGCGGTTAACCCCAGCACAGACGACGCTCGTTGACCGGCTGGCTGAGAATGGGCACAATGTGTGGGCGAGAGACCGTGTGGGGCAAGGCTGGAGTTACAGTGCTGTCCAAGACATCCCTGCCCGCAGGAACCCCCGACTTGTCCCTTACCGCCTCCTGGATGAGGCTACCAAGCGTAGCAACCGAGACAGCCTCTGCCAAGCCGTGCGCACCCTCTTGGGTTATGGTTATAACATTGAGCCACCTGACCAGGAATCCAGTGAGTGACCCCTGAACTTAAGACTCTGACCCCTTGTTCACATTTGGGATTCAGGAGTCCAGCAAATGACCTAAACATGCGTCATCTCAGGCTGCTCCAAACTCACATCTTGGGGAGTTTTATCTTCTTGGGGTTCTCCTCTGGCTTCTCATCAGCCATGTCTGTGTGATACCCCCAAACCAGCAGGGTGCTAGAGAGGGAGCAGGGGTCAGTCTCTAAGACTATCCCCCAGATCCACTCACTTTCCCGTTCTATTTTGGCCAAGATTTCTCCCAATGGCTTTTTTTGACCCAAACCAGACAATCCATTTTTCTCTCTTCTTTTTTCCCCCTCCCTAACTGCTCCTTCTCTGATTCTCTCTTTTTCCCTCTTTCCTTCCTTTTCTCCCTTTATTTCTTCTCTTCCCTTTCTCCTTCCCTTCCTCCTCCTCTATTTCTCCTCCTCTCTCCCTCCCTTCATCTTTCTCTCTCTCTCCCCCTTTTATTTTATCTCTTTTCAGCTTTGATTCAATTCTTTCTCTGATTTCTTAAACTTCTTCCATTTCCTCAATGCCTTCTCTCTATATTTCTCCTCTCATCTTTTTTCTCTATTCTTACATCCCTCTCTTTGAACTGTCTTTCTATTTTTTCTGCTCCCTTTCTTCCTATCCTCATTTTCTCCTCTTCTTGTTTTTTTTCCCTCATTCCTATTTCCTTATATCTCCAATTCAACAAACGATTGTTCCTCTCTGTTCTACCATTCCCATCTCCTTTCCAGCTCACTCTCTATCTTTTTCTCTCCCTGTCTCTGTCTCTGTCTCCGTCTCTCTTTCAGCCTCACTTACTATCTGTCCTCAAGTTAATAGAGAATTCTCTTAAGAATTAATATTAATAATTAATTAAAATTAATAATAATAATTCTCAATAAAATTCTTCCTGGTTGCCATTACATTTCTCCTCTTCGAGACACTTCATCAGGATTGGTCACCCCTTCTCCCTTCACGAGGGCCATTTTCACTGAATCCAAGGACCCCTCTTTTCCCTTGACCACCTCCTTCCCATTCTATTCCTTGGACTGCTCTGTCCCCTCTGAGTTATCCTCCTCCATGGTGTTCCCTCCTTGCAGGCCAAGTGGAGAGCCAGACCAGCGGGGACCGAGTACGCATCTTCCGAGCAGAGCGCAGCTACGCTGTTCAGAGCGGTCGCTGGTATTTTGAGTTTGAGGCTGTGACCACTGGAGAGATGCGTGTGGGGTGGGCCCGTCCAGAGCTGCGGCCAGACGTGGAGCTGGGAGCGGATGATTTGGCTTATGTCTTCAATGGCCACCGAGTGAGTAGCTCCTGCCCACCTTGCCCCTGCTC
This sequence comes from Sminthopsis crassicaudata, assembly GCF_048593235.1. NCBI lineage: Eukaryota > Metazoa > Chordata > Mammalia > Dasyuromorphia > Dasyuridae > Sminthopsis > Sminthopsis crassicaudata. The sequence continues at coordinate 56,865,631 of NC_133623.1, read as the reverse complement.
CATTCTCCTAAACTCCCCTTCTCCCTTGCCATCAATATTTCTTCTAAGGAGAGTTTTCTCTCTCTAGTCCTCTTCTTTGTAGCCCATCATCCACCCACCTTCCACCTTAAATGAACCCCCAGGCCATCTGACTTCTCCCAAGGAGAAATCCCTCTTCTTTGTCCTCCTCCACAAAACAGGACGGCCCTTCCTCCCATCCCTCCCATGGGACGGACAATTTGAATCTTGGGAAGCATCAGCTCCAATAAACCACATTTCTCACTCTTTCCTCTCAATATGACCACAGACTCTCCTTTTGAGATGAACTTTAATGCAGAACCTAGAGGGAAGCAATCAGAAAAAACTGCAAAGGGCAATTTTTATCTATTTCTCTATAAATATTCATTCATTCAGCCAGCCACCCAGCTATCGATTTAGCCATCTGCTTACTCACCTATTCACCTAACCAGCCTTCCCAAATTTTCTTTCATTGATTCATTCAGCCATCCACCCGTCTTCCCATTTATTCACCCAACACTATTGATTCATTCATTCATCCAAGTTTTTATTCATTCACTCATCCTTTCATAAAGCTATCTTTCAACTAAACTTCTACCTACTCACCCACTTAAGAATATGATCTATTGATTCAGTCATTTGTTTATCCATCTATCCACCCTTCTAGTTCTTGCTCTAAATTTTTGCTGAAAACATTAGACACACAGAGCCAACCTGCTCCTCTCCACCTGTTTCTAAGGGACAGGGCCGAGGTAGAATTTGGGGATAATGGGAATAATTCTGGGAAATTCAGGCTCTTCCTCACACTTCAGTTCCTGGAAACGAATCCCTTTGCTCTGCGTTTTTTCACTCTGTGTGCTTCTGTGATGCTTTCTCTCACCCACGGCTACCCCTCATTCCGCACGTCTGTAGGGGCAGCGCTGGCACATGGGCAGTGAGCCATTTGGGCGCCCCTGGCAACCAGGAGATGTGGTTGGGTGTATGATCGACCTCACGGAGAACAACATCCTCTTCACACTCAATGGAGAAGTACTCATGTCTGACTCGGGCTCAGAGACGGCCTTTAAGGATATTGAGATTGGGGATGGTGAGGATGTCCTTCTTACCCTCTCTGCCAGCCTCCCTTATCCCCAAAACTCTCGAGTCTTCCTTTACCCAATAGTAGAAGGAGTAGTAAGCTTGGAATCAGGAAGACATAAGTTTAAATCCCTGAGCAAGTCATCTAGCTACTGTCTGCCTCAGTTTCCTCATGTGTCAAGTTGGGCTAATACTAGTGCCTTCTTCTCAGGTATCCTCTAAAGTGGGATAACATTTGAAAAAAGATTTACAAACCTTAAAGTGCTGTTATCGCTGTTGAGGTTCACCGAGATTGTTGCAAAGAAAATGTTTTGTAAACTTAAAAGTCTCAGAAAAATGGGAGTTACTATTATCTACCTTCTGAACTTATCCCCTCACCTTGTGCCCCCTCATCCTCCCTTCCACCAGGATTCCTCCCTGTCTGCAGCCTGGGCCTGGGCCAGGTGGGACGCCTAAATTTAGGCCAGGATGTGGGATCGCTTCGCTATTTCACCATTTGTGGACTCCAGGAGGGCTTTGAACCTTTTGCCATCAACATGCAGCGGCCTGTCACCACCTGGTTCAGCAAGAGCCTGCCCCAGTTTGAACCCATGCCCGCTGACCATCCCCACTATGAGGTGAGAGTTCCCTCCGGAGAACCAGCGACGTCCCCAGCTCCTCTCCTGCTTTTCTCCCACTTGGATGACCCTCTGCGTCATCGATATGGGAGTCAGGAGATCGGAGCTGGGGACATGACGCTCATCAACTCTCTCTGACAGAGCAGTGGGGGCAACTGGGCTCCAATCACTAGAGTCAGAGGTAACATCTCTGAGCCTCCATTTTTCTCTCTGAAATAAGGGAGTCATGCTAAGTAAATTGGAAGTTCCGTTGAAACTCCAAAACCCTCCAATTCTGTAGAGCATTTAGAGAATTACCAACGCCTAAGTACAGTTTGTTAACTCATCACTACTCTTGACTGTTTTTCTATGTTTGCCAATAGTGCCAACAACAAAGGCCCCGGAAGTGGTTGCATGGATTTAACTTCACATTATTTAGGGCTAAAATAATGGTAAATACAGCCATTGTCTTCCGCCCAATGGAAACGGGCAACAGGAAATTGAATGTTACTACTTCCTGGGAAATAATCCACTGTTTGCACTAATCATGACTTAACTATATAGATTTAGTCCGTTTTCCTTAATCTAACTTATTAGCTAATCAGATTTATTAAGATCTATTTTATCAATCCACAGGCAGTTCTTAAGAACCTACTGTGTGTCAGGAACTGTACTAGGCATTAGGAGATAGGAACAGAGCTTACATTCTAATGAAGGATTCAACTGAATTGTATAAAAACGTAGATAAGAGAAAGTGAGTCAATACCAAAACACGCATTGTTCAGTGGAAGGTGGGAAGGACAAATGCAGCTGAGGGATGTTTGTCCCAGATCTCTGGTCTCTGTAATCTCTCGTCCCCCAACAATCCCCTCCCACAGGTGACCCGAGTGGACGGCACAGTGGACACGCCTCCCTGCCTGCGCCTGACGCATCGCACGTGGGGTTCCCAGAACAGCCTGGTGGAGATGATGTTTCTGAGGCTGAGCCTCCCGGTGCAGTTCTATCAGCACTTTCGCTGTACTCCGGGGGCTACTCCTCTGGCCCCCCCAGGTCCCCAGCCCCCTGGGGATGATGAGGTCCGAGCGGCTGAGCCTGACCCCGACTACGAGCAGATGCAGCGTTCGGCAGGCCGATCGGGCGAGGCCGAGGGGAACAAGGAGGGGGCTGGGGGGCCCACCAAGGATGGGGCAGCAGGGGGACCTTCTCAGACAGGGGCTGAAGCAACAGGAGGATCCCAGGCCCGAGCTGAGAACGAGAAGGATGCTGCCACTGAGAAGAGCAAGAAGAGGGGGTGAGTGAGTGTGAGGCAGTAAATCTCAGCCCAGAGACAGGCAACATGGTATCCGGTGGAAAGGGGACTGTATGTATCTGGAAGATGTGGCTTCAAATGCCAGCCTGGGCCCTTCCTAGCTGTGTGACCCTCTCTGAGACTCACCTATAAAATGAGAAGGGGAAGGGGCAGCGAGGTAATGCAGGGGATAGAGCCCTAGCCCTGAAGTCAGGAGGACCTGAGTTCAAATCTGGTCTCAGACACTTAACACTTCCTGGGTTGTGTGACCCTGGGCAAGTCACTTAACCCCAATTGTCTCAGGGAAAATAATAAGAAGAATAAATACAATAAAAGAAGAAGGGTGGATTAAGTGGGATCTAAGTCCCCTCCAAATGCTATGATCTTGAGATTGGACTGTGACATAGGAATAGCCAATATTGGACACCCCAATCCAGGGACCTGCAACATTTGAGCTGGAGAGAAGAGCTCCATCCTCAGGCTGATGACTTGATGGCACTTTGAAAGGGAAGGAGCAGGTGCCATGATGTCAGAAACAAGGAGAGGTGGGCTCTTATATTTCTCCTCTCTCACCTCCATCCCCAGGTTCTTGTTCAAAGCCAAGAAAGCAGCCATGATGACCCAAACACCCGCCACCCCCGCTTTGCCCCGACTCCCTCGTGACGTGGTGTCCGCAGACAACAGAGATGACCCTGAGATTATCCTCAACACCACCACGGTGAGGACTGTGGGAGAGGAGGGGCTGCAAGGTAGTGCTCAGACAATTTGAGACCCCCAAATCTGGTTCCCAGCTCAGCCTCTGGAGAACCCCCAGAGCTACTAGTGCAGGGTGGGAGGGTCCCCTTTGCTCTTCCTCTGCTCACCCGTCCCATGTCTCTCCTTTTTTCCAGTATTATTACTCTGTCCGGGTGTTTGCCGGCCAGGAGCCCAGCTCAGTGTGGGTGGGCTGGGTCACCCCTGACTACCACCAGCACGACATGAATTTCGATCTCACCAAAGTCCGTGCTGTGACGGTGACCATGGGGGACGAGCGAGGCAATGTACACAACAGGTCGGTGCGAATGTGGGAGCCAAAAACATGCAGGAGGGAGGGCAATCCCAGAATGGCTTCAGATACGGGAAGGGCCACAAGCTTTGAGGGAGGAGACAGGCAAATCATGCTAGATGATCTTAAGCGAGTCATTTAACATTTGGGGGCCTTAATTTACCCACCTATAAAATAAAGGAGTTGAGGGGGACGGTTAAGTGGAAGAGTCTAGAGTCACAGGGGAATGGGGATCAATGCGGGTCAAACCCCAACTCTGCCATTTACAACCTGGGCCTCTGTTTCCTTAACTTTAAAACAAGGAAATGCAATTCAGGGGTTTCTCATGTACCTTCAGTGTCTAAATCTACCAATATCTGAACTCAACAAATGTTGGTAAGCACCTACCATGTACAAAGGACTCCGGACTCTTAACAGTCTGAACCTGTTTTCCTCTCTGTTCAACGAGGGAACATAATTATATGGTCTCTAAGGATCAATCTGTTTCCATGCAAAAGGTACCCATTAAGCACCTACTGTATGCTAGATGTTGTGGTAGTGACTGGGAATACAGACATGGAATCCCAAAGACACCCAGTCAGTAAGACAAGAAGCAGTTACTAAGGACCTGCCCTGTTTCAGGCAGGCACCGAATTGGGAGAATTCTGGAAACTCTTCGGTTTTGGGTTCCCTACATGGTCCCTGTGAAGGGATGAGCAGGGAAAGTCCCCACATATGCCCTCTCTGAAGTCTTCAATTTAATCCAACAAGCATTTATTAAGCACCTAATGTGCCAGGGATACTGGCTGAAAAAAGTCTCTGTTTTCAAAAAGCTTACGTTCTACTGGGGCATGAAACATGGACACAAACCAGTATAGTTAAAGGAGGAAATGAGAGTACTGACAATCCAGAGAACGGGGAAGGCTTCCTGAGCAGAGCTCTCAGGGAAGATCCATAGTGGGGAGCACATAATAAAGAATGAAGTGAATTATATGATGGCCACTGTTGTTAAGGTAGATTAGAAGGAATGGACTAGGTGACTTCCAAGGCCTTCCCAGCCCTGCTGTCCCCTGTTCTAAGGCCCCTCCCATCTCTGACATCCTCTGTTCTAAGGCCCCTCCCAGCTCCAACATCCTCTGTTCTAAGGCCCCTCCCAGCTACAACATCTTCTGTTCTAAGGGCCCTCCCAGCTCCTACATCCCCTGTTCTAAGCCTCCTCCGAGCTCTGACATTTTCTGTTCTAAGCCTCCTCCCAGCTCCGACATTTTCTGTTCTAAGCCTCCTCCCAGCTCCAACATCCTCTGTTCTAAGGCCCCTCCCATCTCTGACATCTTCTGTTCTAAGGGCCCTCCCAGCTCCAACATCCTCTGTTCTAAGGACCTTCCCAGCTCTGACATCCTTTGTACTAAGGCCCCTCCCAGCTCCGATATTTTCTGTTCTAAGGGCCCTCCCAGCTCCGACATTCTCTGTTCTAAGGACCTTCCCAGCTCTGACATCTATTGTAGGGCCTAAAGCCCAGGTCCAATGATGTCACTCCCCTACTCAATAAACACCAGTGGTTTCCCACTACCTCCAGAATCAGAGAGAAAATTCTCTCTGACTTTCAAACCCTTCACATCTAGGACCCTTCCAACCTTTCCAGTCTTTTTACTCTCCTGGGCATTTACAACAAAAATGTCATGTGATTCTCTTGTCTCTGCTGTGAGAAGGCATGTTCCTTGCAGGCAGGGACTGTTTTTGCCTTTCTTTTGTATCCTGGTGCTTAGCACAGTGCTTGGCACACAGTAGGCACTTTATAAATGCTTGTTAACAGACTGAAATGAAGGGCCTCAGAGCTCCCTCCCTGTTCGAGATCTTTTGACATCAGTAAATCATATTAGAATCTGGGGTCTCTGGGTTGAATGGGGGAGGAGGGAAGGGACATGTCTCTGAGGTCAGGATGTGACTGAGGGTTTGGGGTCTCTGCAACGATTTCTGATTTCATTTGAGGATTTAAGTGATTTGCTCAAGGTTACAGAGATAGTAGGTGTCTGAGACCAGAGCTGAACTCCTAACTGCAGGGCTGATGCTCCATCCACTACACCACCCAGCTGCCCCAGAATGATTAGAGTCTGGGTTCTGGAGGCTCTAGGATACTAGGCTAAAGGTCCGGTCTTGGATTCTCATTCCCCTGGGTTCAAAGTCTGAACTTGGGGCTGGGCCCCCCTTCAGTGATCCCCTCATCTCCTCTCTCCCCGTTAGCCTGAAGCGCAGTAACTGCTACATGGTGTGGGGTGGGGACTTTGTGAGCCCGGGACAGCAAGGACGCATTAGTCATACAGACCTGGTCATCGGCTGCCTGGTGGACCTGGCCACCGGCCTCATGACCTTCACGGCCAATGGAAAAGAGAGCAACACCTTTTTCCAGGTCAGTCTCTGCCCCTGACCATTCAGCAGAAGCCCAAATGGATTTTCCTTGTTAGTCTCCATGAATCTCCCCCAATTCTTACTCCCATCATCCCCTGGGGGAGTCTGAACAGGGACCACCATAGGCTGGCTCCCAGAGAACAGTAAGCTTAGGGGCAGGTTGTGGGCTCTGCAGGTGCCAGCCTTGGAGGGGGGGGGGAAGGTTCAAAGAATACAGCCTCTCCCTCTTCTCCCCCCTTTAACGGGCCAGAATAGATCATGGCTTCCCTAAATATCCCTCCAGCTGTGGTCCACGCCTCATGTCCTCCCTCCTTTCTCCGCCAGGTGGAGCCAAACACGAAGCTGTTTCCAGCTGCTTTTGTACTTCCCACCAATCAAAATGTTATGCAATTTGAACTGGGAAAGCTGAAGGTGCTGGGCAGGGGTTGGGGTGTTTATGCACAGGGGCAGGAGGTGGGATGGTTGGGAGCTTCCTGGAAGAAATGACACAGATGAAGGAAATTTTTGATGGATGAGCGATGGGTGAATAGGGTGATGATAAATGAATGGAGAAAGTTGGCGCGTGTGGTCAGTGGCTTTGGTCAAGAATGGATGGGTTGATGGATAGATGGAATAAGTGATATACGAGGAAAGTGAGTGAACAGGACAGAGCTGGATTGATGGATGATAAATAAATGGATTGGTCGAGTGTTGATTTCTGAAGTGTGCGATCCATGAACGGAGGGAGGGATAGATGGATAGAGGATATGAGGGATGTGTGGCTTGAATAAATGAAACTTGAGTTGTGTGAATGGTCCCTGGATAGAGTGAGGGAGATGGATAAGTGGAAAGAATAAGGGATCGACAGATGGAGCAGCTAAATAGACTGAGAGGATGGAAGGAGTGAGTGAATGTTGGCTGCAAAGGGTCGGTGATTTATAGATGGAGTGAGTGGCCAAATGAATAGGATAAGGGATAGATAGATGGATGGATGGATAATTCAAGGGGTAGATGGATGGATGGGTGGGTAATTCAAGGGATAGATAGATGGATGGATGGATGGATAATTCAAGGGATAGATGGATGGATGGATGGATAATTCAAGGGATAGATGGATAGATGGATGGATATTTCAAGGGATAGATGGATGGATGGATAATTCAAGGGATATATGGATAGATGGATGGATGGATGGATGGATGGATGGATGGACAGATGGATGGATGGATGGATGGATAGATGTATAATTCAAGGGATAGATGGATGGATGGATGAAAGGAATAAGTGATACATGGGTGGATGGAGTGGCCAACGAATAGGATGAGATGGAAATGAATGACATGAGTAAATTTTGGAAGGATGAATAGTATGGTCAATGGATAAAAGGAAGGATGGATGAGTTGGTGAGTGGTGAATAGATACTTTAAGTATGCAAAAAATATTCAGTGGCTGGAATGAGTAACACATGGGTGGAATGAATAATAGAGAGATCTGTTTATTCACTCATCAATTATATAAACTTTCATTGACTTAATTTCATTGACCTAGTTATTAGAGAAGAGATGAAGTTTAGATAGTGATCGGCCCAAGCCTTGTGAGAGCTTACAATGTAGCAGACACACACTATTCCATGGGATATAGTCCAAGGGAAAATGGGCTCTGATGGCTGAGGCCATTACTGACCCAGGGACGATCAGGTGAATAATCAAGAATATTCTAGGTACAGGAGGAGATGTGAGCAAAGGCAGGGATATGGGGAGATCAAAGAGATGCAAGAAACAGCACGGGCTAATTTGGCTGGTGTGAAAAGCAAAAGGATGGTATGGGGGAGTGACTAGTTAAGATAGGAGATGGGGTCCCCAACCTTCAGGCCATTCAACTTCCCCTGTCCCCGTTCCCTCTCTTCCATCAGAATATCATGCCCCTGTCAGCAGCCATGTTCCTGAGTGAACGCAAGAACCCAGCCCCCCAGTGTCCTCCCCGCTTGGAGGTACAAATGCTCATGCCCGTATCCTGGAGCAGGATGCCCAACCACTTCCTACAAGTGGAGACACACCGGGCAGGTGACCGCCTGGGCTGGGCTGTGCAGTGTGAGGAGCCACTCACCATGATGGCCTTGCATATTCCTGAGGAGAACCGGTGAGCCCCCCCGACCCTGCCCAGGCCTCGGGGGACCCCTTCAGTCCCTCTTTCCCTACCCTGGGGAACCAGGAATTTCTCATGTTCCCCACTCTCCTCATGATTGTGTGTCTGGTTCTCAGCATATATTTCTACCTCCTCGGTTATGTATATGACATGTCCCTCTGTCTGCTCTTTCTTTCTTGGTCTTTCTGTCTCTCTGTCTCTCTGTGTGTTCTGTCTCTGTCTGTCTCTCTGTCTCTTTCTTTTTTCTTTCTATCTCTCTGTCTGTGTATGTTCTCTGTCTCTGTCTCCCTTTCTATTTGTCTTTGTCTCTCCCCCTTTCTCTCTTTTTCTGCTCCTCTCTGTGTAATCTGTCTACCTTTGCCTAATCTCTCCATTCATCCTTCCTCCTATCCCTCACTGTCTCTCTCTATCTCTCTTCCTCCCTGTCTTCCTCTCTCTCTCTCCATCTCTCTCCTTCTTTCTCCTTCTCTGTCTTTCTCTCCTTCTCTCATTCTCTCCCTCTCTCTTTCTTCCTCCCTCTCTCCTCTCTCCTCTCCCCCTGTCTCTGCCCCCCCTCACTATTTCTCTCCCTTTCGATATTTCCTTGTCCCCCCCCCCCGTTTTCTCTCCCTCTCCCCACTGTCTCTTTCTCTTCCCCGGCTCCTCTGTCTCTCTTCATCTGTCTCTCCTCTCTCTCCTCCTGGCCTCGGGCGGCAGGTGCATGGACATCCTGGAGCTCTCCGAGCGCCTGGCCCTGCAGCGCTTCCATTCTCACACACTGAACCTGTACCGGGCGGTGTGCGCCTTGGGGAACAACCGCGTGGCGCACGCGCTCTGCAGCCACGTGGACCAGGCACAGCTGCTGCACGCCATCGAGGACGCGCACCTGCCCGGCGCCCTGAGAGCCGGCTACTATGACCTGCTCATCAGCATCCACCTGGAGAGCGCCTGCCGCTCGCGCCGCTCCATGCTCAATGAGTACATCGTGCCGCTGACTCCCGAGACCAGCGCCATCACCCTCTTCCCTCCTGGCCCGCCGGCCGCCCCTGGGGAGGAGGGCTCGCGGCGCCACGGGCTGCCAGGGGTGGGGGTCTCCACTTCCCTGCGCCCCCCCCTGCACTTCTCCCCACCCTGCTTCGTGGCGGCCCCGGTGGGGTCAGGTTCTGCCGAGGCTCCTGCCCGCTTCAGCCCCGCCATGCCCCTGGAGGTGCTCCGCGATAAGGCGCTGAGGATGCTGGAGGAGGCCGTGCGCGACGGAGGCCAGCACGCCCGGGACCCCGTGGGTGGCTCTGTGGAGTTCCAGTTTGTTCCGGTGCTCAAACTGGTGTCCACCCTGCTGGTAACCACTGCGTCCCTCCATCCCCCTGCACTAACTGTCCGTCAGGTCCTCTCTGCATTTCACAGTCTCTAACTCCATCCACGAATCGTTCCCTTCATCCGTCAGTCACCCCCTCCCTCTGACAGCTCTTTCTTTCTCTGAGCATGCACTCTCTTGACCCATTATCCTTCGTTCCTTCTCAGAGAGCCTCATAATGCCCTTGCTCACTCACCCCGTCCATCACATCCACCCTTCTTACTCACCGAGCCTTGCCTCGGTGATCACGTGGAGATGTGGGCCTGGTCCAGGGCGGAGAGAGGCGCTCAGTGAGGGAGAGGCTCTGGGGTCTAGAGGAGGGAAGGCAGTTGGGCCCCGGAGAATGGAAAGGGTGGGAGAGGGGAACAGGAAGGAAGGATTGTGGGGGACAGGGAGAAGCCAGGGCTGGGGAAGCAGGGGGGACACGGGAGGAACAGAACGAGGAGGAAGGAGAGGCCACTGGCCTCCAATGGTGGAAGCCTCAACTTCCACACTGAGGGACTGGAACTGGTCCTGCAGGTGATGGGCATCTTTGAGGACGAGGATGTCAAGCAAATTCTGAGGATGATTGAGCCTGAAGTTTTCAAGGAAGAGGAAGAGGAGGAAGAGGAGGAGGAGGAGGAGGATGAAGAAGAGAAGGAAGAGGATGAAGAAGAAGAGGAAGAAGAAAAAGAGGAGGTGAAAGAGGAGGAGGAGGAAGAGGAAGAGAAGGGAGAGGAAGAAGAAGCTGTGGAGGAAGGACTACTTCAGATGAAGCTGCCCGAATCCGTCAAGCTGCAGGTGGGTGGAGGGGCAGTCCCGGGCCCAGCTTTGTGCCAGTTCGCTGGGGCCAAGGGCCCCGGGGTGGGGGGCAGCTGCTGCTCGGGGGGCATGGGCCCGGCTGCCCGTGGGTTCATGCTTTCTCCGACCTCCAGATGTGCCATCTGCTGGAGTACTTCTGTGACCAGGAGCTGCAGCACCGAGTGGAGGCGCTCATTGCGTTCTCGGAGCGCTACGTCAGCTGCCTACAGAACAACCAGCGCAGCCGCTACGGTCTGCTCATGAAGGCCTTCACCATGTCCGCAGCAGAGACTGCCCGGCGCACCCGGGAGTTTCGCTCTCCGCCCCAGGAGCAGGTGCCCGATGACGCAGCCCCTGGGGGACCCTGACCCTCTGTCCCCTCCTCCCTGGCCATGGATTCCTCATCCCCAGCCCCAGGCCCTTTATTCCCTATCTCTCAATGCTTAGTCCAATGCCCGGCACATAGTAGGTGCTTATTCCCTTCTCTGCTCTTTCTCTCATCCTCATCCCTCCCATTTTCCGCATCCTATTTCCTGAATCTGTTTCTCTTTCCCCTGTTTTCTGACCATTGACCCTGCTGTGTGGCCGTCCATCCAATCCCTGCTCTCTGACCCTACCTCTGCACTCCTCATTTTCTAACTTTTGGCACTCCTATCTGTGCCCTCTGACCCTTACCTCTACTCTCTGACCTACTATGAACTCTGCTCCCCCATCCCTTGCTCTCTGACCACTGATTCTCTGGGCTCCATTCTGTCCTGTTGTCTTCTCTTTCCTGGTTGGTCTTCCAGGCCCGTTCCTTGAGCCCTGGCCCATCAGACCTCATTCTCCTGCCCCACGATGTCCCTGACCCTTCACACTCTGCTTTACTTTCCAGATCAACATGCTTCTGCATTTCAAAGCGGGCAGAGATGAGGAGGAGTGTCCGGTCCCAGATGAAGTTCGGCAGGAGCTGCTGGATTTTCACCAGGACCTGCTGCTGCACTGTGGTGAGGAGTCCAGTCTGGCCCACCCTTCCCCAGATCTCCCTCGGGGTCCTTCTCCTGGGAAAGCCTGGCTCCCTCCCCGGGGGGACCAGCTCAGATGCTCCCTCCGCCCCATTAGGCATCCAGTTGGAAACGGAGGAGGAGGAGGTGGAAGAGGAGACCACCCTGGGAGGTCGGCTGATGAGCTTTTTGGAGAAGGTGAAGCTGGTGAAGAAGAAGGAGAAGGAGCCAGAGGAGAACCCTCCCCCAGAAGAGAAAAAGCCTGGTGAGGGGGAATCCAGGCCTGACCCACCCGGGTGGGGAAAACCCAGAGAAAGGATAGGGCACAGAGGGCAGGGGCTGGGGAGCCAGAAACAGAAGGAAATGATAGGAGCAGGGAGCCCTGGCTGTTGGCACAGCTTGGCCCTGGGCAGGGAAGCAGCTGGTCTGATGGCCTCCTCTGCCCCCCAGAGTCCTTGCAGGAGCTGGTCTCGCACACGATGGTGCGCTGGGCCCAAGAGGACTTTATCCAGAACCCAGAGTTGGTCCGGGCCATGTTCAGCCTCCTCCACCGCCAGTACGACGGCCTCGGGGAGCTGCTCCGTGCCCTGCCCAGAGCTTACACCATATCCCCGTCCTCCGTGGAGGACACCATGAGCCTCCTGGAAAGCCTGTGTCAGATCCGCTCCTTGCTCATTGTGCAGATGGGGCCACAGGAAGAGAATCTCATGATCCAGAGCATCGGGTAACCTCCTCTCCCCGGGCCAGGCCCGAAAGCCGTCCCTCCCCTCCCCAACTCCTAACTGCTGCTGCTGCTCTCCCCTCCCTCCCTGTTCTTGGGATGGAGACCTGAGGCTAGGGAGAGGGGCTGAGCCTGGGATTCCTTAGGTTTGCTCCCACCAATGCAGGTTAGCATTTCATAACCGTTATCTCATTCAGCCCTCATCATAACCTGTCAGCACTCGGTAATGATAGTTGCCTGGATTACTGAAATGTCATATGACTTGTTCAGGGTCATCCAGCCTTGAACTCAGATCTTTGTGGCTCTGAGGCCAGTTCTCTCCTCCCAGAGGAGCTCTTAAGACTTTTCTGGCTTTAAATCTTTCATGCTCTGCTCGGAGAGGCCCCTGAGATCCTTTCCAACTCTCGGCCCTGTGGTTTTGTGGGCCTACCCCTGGCTCCCTCCCTGTTTCCTTCCGGAGTGTGGTCAGGAGGACCTGGATCCAAATCCCAGTCCAATACTTACTCAGCAAGAATCTTCCTTGAGTCTCAGTTTCTTCATCCATAAAAAGGGGAGAATAACAGCACTTACCTCTTAGGGTTATGGTGAGGGTCAAAGGAGATATTTGCAGAGTGCTTTGGAAATTGATATATGAATAAATGTTAGCTATTATTATTAACTATTATTCCCTAGCTTCTGCTACTGTCTTTATGACCCACATTCGGGGCTCTGAGATCTTTAGGAATTGGTTTTCTTTTTTATTTGGGGGGGGACTGATTTTCTGAGACCTTCCTTGCCTCTCCCAGGCGTCAAACCCACTTTTTCCCAGCTCACCTATAACTGACCAGAAAAGCCATCCCTCGGAATCCGAGGCCACGCTTTCTGTTTCCTCCTCGCCACTTCAGTCAGTGGCCAGGACTTGGAGACTCTGGTAACCCCGTCTCCCCTTCTTTCTGCAGGAATATCATGAACAACAAGGTTTTTTACCAGCACCCAAATCTGATGAGAGCTTTAGGGATGCATGAAACAGTGATGGAAGTCATGGTCAACGTGCTAGGAGGGGGAGAGTCTAAGGTAAGTCAAGACTGGGACTCCTGGGAAAAGAAGCCTAGCTAAGCCTGATTGCAGCGGGGCGGGGGGAAGACTTTCACATTATAGGGTTAAAAGAAAAATGAGATTCTCAGAGGCCGGAGCTTCAGGGGAAAGAAGGCTCTCAGAATCTGAGTCTAACAGGGAGAGAAAGGAAAATGCAGAGGCCAGGAGGAAAGAAGGCTCTCAGGCTCTGAGACAGATGGACCAAAAAACTCTCAGAAACTGAGATTTCAGGGGAAAGGTTTTTGGGATCTGGGGCTGGTAGGGAGGGGGAAAAATCAGAGCCCGGGGATGTTGGGAGAGAAGCTTCTCACAGATTGAGGGGAAGAAGACTCTCAGAACTTTGGCCCGCTGGGAAGAAGACCCTCACTCACAGCCCAGGCTGCTTGTCCTGTCTCTAGGAAATCCGCTTCCCCAAAATGGTCACCAGCTGCTGTCGGTTCCTCTGCTACTTCTGTCGCATTAGTCGCCAGAACCAAAGGTCCATGTTTGACCACCTCAGCTATCTGCTGGAGAACAGTGGAATTGGCCTGGGTGAGTTCCCCGCCGCCCTGAGTGCCCCTGCCACGCCCCACCACCCAGGCCCTCCCTGTCTTCCCCTAGCCCTGAGCCAACTTCTGTCCCCCGCACAGGCATGCAGGGTTCCACTCCACTGGACGTGGCGGCTGCCTCAGTCATAGACAACAATGAGCTGGCCTTGGCCCTTCAGGAACAAGACCTTGAAAAGGTGGGGATTCCTGAGACTTGCCTCTGAGTGACCCCCCTGCCCCAACCCTCACCCTGGGACCCAAGAGAAGAAGGGCACCAGGGGCTGGCTCGGATGGTCCCGGCCCTCACCCCCTTCCCTTTCAGGTTGTCTCCTACTTGGCTGGCTGCGGCCTTCAGAGCTGCTCAATGTTGCTGGCCAAGGGCTACCCTGACATTGGCTGGAACCCCTGCGGTGGGGAGCGCTATCTGGATTTCCTCAGATTTGCCGTCTTTGTTAATGGTGAGGATGCCAGGGAGGAAGGGAACGGCCATCCAGGCAGCTCCGTGGAGGAAGGGAGGGAGGCTAGGAAGGGACTGTGTCCAGATCGGGCCCCGAGGTAGAGAGGGCAGCGGACTGAGCTCTGAGGACGGAATCTCTGCCCTTCCTGCCTCCCACTCAACAGGAGAGAGCGTGGAAGAGAATGCTAACGTCGTGGTCCGTCTGCTCATCCGGCGCCCCGAATGCTTTGGTCCAGCCCTGAGAGGAGAGGGCGGCTCCGGGCTGCTGGCCGCTATGGAAGAGGCGATCCGGATCTCAGAGGATCCCGCTCGAGATGGCCCGGGCGTCAGGAAGGATCGGAGGCGGGAGCAGTAAGTGTCCCAGAACCCCAGTTTTAAAAACTCGGGAGTCTTTAACCTTTTCTGTGACCTGGACTCCCTCTGGAGTCTGGTGAAGCTTGTGGGCCCTTTCTAAAAGTCATGCTTTAAAATTCATGAAATAAAATATGGGGAATTACAAAAAAACTCAATTCTTTTGTAGTTGTTATCAAAATATTTTTAAATAAACATAAAAATTCCCAGACCCCCAGGTTAAGAATCCATGGCCCAGTCATCCAAAGTCATGAGGGGTTCACCTCCTCCCAAATCACTGCTAGGAATCTGCAAAGAATCTCACCCAAGCTGTCACATTTTATTTTCACAACAAACCTGGAAGAAAGGTATCCCTATTATCCCTATTTTGCAAATGGGGAAACTGAGGCAAGCAGGTTAAGTGCTTTACCTAGAGTCACCCAGATAATAGGCATCTGAAACAGGATGCAGACTCAGGCCTTGCTGTCTCCAAGCACTCTGTCCACTGCATCTTCCTGGCTCGGTCCTGCCCCATCACAGCCTCATTTATCTTCAAACTTCCCTTATCTCTACTTTCCCAGCTTCCCAGAACCCCTTTCCTGGCTCAGCCCCATTGCTATTGCCTTCCTCTCTGAGATTTCCTCCCTTTATACTGTATCCATCTTGTTTGGACCTGTTGTTTGCACATTGACTCTCCCATTAGACTGGGAGCTTTTTGAGGGTGGGCTCTGAGTCTGAAGCAAGATCTGAGTTCAAATCCAGCTTCAGAAACTTATTAGCTATGTGACCTTGGGCCTCATCTGTAAAATGGGATAATAATAGCACCCGCCATCCAGGGTTGTTGTCAAGACCTCACGAGACTGGAAAACACAGCGCAGTACATGAGAAATGCTTTATTGATTAAATGACTTTCCTTTACTCAGCCACGGGGGTGAAGAAGCCCCTGAAGAAAACCGTGTGCACTTAGGAAATGCCATCATGTCATTCTATTCCGCCCTGATCGACCTGCTGGGACGCTGTGCTCCTGAGACTCATGTTTGTATCAGGGAGAAGGGGGATAGGGGGAGGAGGGGCAGAGCTCATGGCGATGGGACCAGAAGGGAGGGTCAAGTTCCTCTGTCCCCTGCTCCATCACAGCTGATCCAGGCTGGGAAAGGAGAAGCTCTGAGGATCCGGGCCATTCTGCGCTCCCTTGTGCCCCTGGACGACCTCGTGGGCATTATCAGCCTGCCCCTGCAAATCCCCACCCTGGGGAAAGGTACGGGGCCAAGGGAAGAGGGATTCTTTCAGAAGGAGGACCTCTGGGTATCGGGAATGGGGACAGCTGAAGTGGATGGAGGCTTATAGTTTTCCTCCTGCTAGATGGGGCCCTGGTGCAGCCTCGGATGTCCGCCTCCTTTGTACCTGACCACAAAGCCCCCATGGTCCTCTTCCTGGACCGTGTCTACGGCATCGACAGCCAGGACTTCCTACTCCATGTGCTTGATGTCGGCTTCCTACCTGACATGCGGGCGGCTGCCTCCCTGGACACGGTGAGCGATCCCCTCCCCAGACTCAGCCTCCACCTCCCACAGAGCCCCCACTCCCTGTTAGGGACTGCCTTCCATAGAATAATACTCCCATAATACTTCTTCAATTTAGAGCGCAATATAATGCCCCCCACAGAACGCCCACCAAGACCATTCCCTTAACTCCCCATAACTCTCCTGGTAAACCCCTCATTTAACACCCTCCCCCTGACAACGATTCCATACAACAGCCCCTAGAGCCTTCCCATTGAGCCTGTGTAGCATATTTGGAAATATTTGATATTTTTATATTACTTTCATTTCTCATTATAATCCTCCTTCCTCCCTCTTCTAAAGAGACTATCTTAAATTAAAGATTAAAAAAATAATAATAAAAAAAGAAGTTTAGCAACACACCAACCAGATCAGATAGTATATGAAATATTGTCTCCCCGTAGTCCTCCACACTTTTGCAATGAGTGGAAGAAGGTACATTCTTCCATTTCTTTGGGGCCAAATTTAAATATTAAAAAACTTTTATTGGTACTTTTTCTCTCTCATTACTGTCGCTTGCTCCTCCCTTTTAACAAATAAATACCCAAGCAGAACAATCAATATGTTGACCACACCCGACCATGAACATCCTATACCATGACCTCTCTGCCAAAAGGGGAAGCCATGCTTCCCTGCCGATCCTCTGAAGTCACCGTTGGCCTCTGATCAGAGTTCTGTCATCTTTCTGTGTTATTTTATTCCATATTGTTGTAGTTATTTATAAATTCTTCTCTGGGTTCTATTTCCTTTACTTGGAATCAGTTCATCTGCATAGCATTTCCACATGCTACCCCCTGTTAATTCTCTCCAGACAACGCTCCTGTAACAATCCCAGGACTTGCTCCATTTGGCTCTGCCTATTTGACCCCTACACCTTGATAGCCCCCATATAAGACCCCCCTGTGATCCCCATATCCCACCTTCTCTTTGCCTTGTCCCTTTTGCATTTCAACATCTGCATGCTGATATAGCACCCCCTTTCCTGTCGCTCTCTAGTAACATTTCCATGTGAACTTCCCAGTTAATAGCCCCCAAGAGAACTTCCCTGTATAGTAGCCCTTGAAGATCCCCCACTCTGCCCCCTTCCCCACTCATAACAGCCCTGAACCAGTGAGGAATAGGATTAAATGCAGCTCCCTTCAGTGTCAATGGAAAGAGCACTGGGCATGGGGGTACAGGATTTGCATTTGAACACCAAATGTGAGATATTACTGGACTTCAGTCTCCTCATCTGTGAACCTGGGAACGGGGCAAGGTGACCTCTCTCAGTTGTGGATATGTGCCCCTCTATAACCTATGACTTTCTGATATCCACCAGGCAACGTTCAGTACCACGGAAATGGCCCTGGCCTTGAACCGCTACCTGTGCACAGCTGTGCTTCCCCTGATCACCAAGTGCGCCCCACTATTTGCGGGGACAGAGCACCGCGCCATCATGGTGGACTCCATGCTCCACACAGTGTACCGCCTGTCCCGGGGACGCTCTCTCACCAAGGCCCAGCGGGATGTCATTGAGGACTGCCTGATGGCGCTGTGCAGGTGTGCAAGGGGAGAGCATTATGCTGGAGGAGCCGGAATGGGGGTGTGAGAGGAGGGAGAAGAAGGCAGAGGGGCCACATCCTGGGATCCCAGCACCAGCCAGGGAGGGGACGGTGATGGGGAGTGGTCAGAGAGAGGGCTCCACCAGGAAGACCTCAGTTTAAATCCCCTCTCAGCTGTGTGTCTGAGGAAATTCCCTAACCTCTCCAATGGAGATAATAATATAATTTTTATTGTAGTAATTTCATTTATTTTTAACACACATTGCTTTATGAATCATGTTGGGAGAGAAAAATCAGAGCAAAAGGGAAAAAAAAGAAAGAAAGAAAGAAAGAAAAGAAAGAAAGAAAAGAAAGAAAGAAAGAAAGAAAGAAAGAAAGAAGAAGAAAAGAAGAAAGAAAGAAAGAAAGAAAGAAAGAAAGAAAGAAGAAAGAAGAAAGAAAGAAAGAAAGAAAGAAAGAAAGAAGAAAGAAAGAAGGAAGGAAGGGAAGGAAGGAAGGAAAGAAAGAAAAGAAAGAAAGAAAGAAAGAAAGAAAGAAGAAAGAAAGAAAGAAAGAAAGAAAGAAAGAAAGAAAGAAAGAAGGAAAGAAGGAAAGAAGGAAAGAAGGAAAGAAGGAAAGAAGGAAAGAGGAAAGAAAGAAAGAAGAAAGAAGAAAGAAAGAAAGAAAGAAAGAAAGAAAGAAAGAGAAAGAAGAAAAAAGAAAGAAAGAAAGAAGGAAAGAAAGAAAGAAAGAAAGAAGGAAAGAAAGAAAGAAGGAAAGAAAGAAAGAAGGAAAGAAGGAAAGAAAGAAAGAAGGAAAGAAGGAAAGAAAGAAAGAAAGAAAGAAAGAAAGAAAGAAAGAAAGAAAGAAAGAAAGAAAGAAATGAACATAGCATGTGCTGATTTACATTAAATATTCCTAATTCTTTTGGATCATGAAGTACCGAGAAGAACCAAGTCTTTCATAATTGATCATTGCACACCTTGCTATTACTGTGTACAATGTATTCTTGATTCTGCTTGTTTCCCTCAGCATCAGTTCATGTAAACCTTTCCAGGCCTTTCTAAAACCAGTTTGTTCACAATTTTTTTATAGAACAATAATATTCCACTACCTTCATGTACGACAGCTCGTTCAGCCAGTCCCCAGCTGATGGGCAGCCGCTCCTTTTCCAATTCTTTGCTATCACAAAAAGAGCCACTACAAACATGTGGGTCCTTTTCCCTCCTTGATAATAACGCCATTAATACCTACTTCTGAGTCTGTAAACTACAGGATCCAATTAGTGGAGAGAGAGGTTCCACTCTAAGAATTCCTCACACTGACGAAATCACAGAGTACCTGGTAGGTCGGGAGCTCTGTGTTAATTATCACCATCTTTATCATCATTATTATTTATTATTCCTAAAAAAAAAAAAAAATTAGGGGCAGCTAGGTGGCGCAAGTGGATAGAGCACCAGCCTTGAATTCAGGAGGACCTGAGTTCAAATGTGGTCTCAGACACTTAACACTTCCTAGCTGTGTGACCCTGGGCAAGTCACTTAACCCCAGCCTCAAAAAAAAAAAAATTTCTACCTCATGGGTTAACATGAGGCTCAAGTGACAGAGCTTCTACTTTATTATCATGAATATTAATATTATCCTTGAAGAACAATTTCCTATTTCCCAGGGTTAATCTAAGGCTCAAATGAGAAAGCCTCTATTTTATCATTATCATTATCATTTAGACTGGAACAATCATTCCGTTGGTACAATGAATGAATAATGAGGAAGCACCCTCTCCCAAGGCAGATCATTTCCCACCCTGCTCTTTTTTTTTTAAATGAAATATTGTTTTTTTTAAAAAAATTAAATTTATTTTTTAATTACATGAATTACAATTTTTAACATTCTTTTTAAAATTTTTGAGTTCCAAATTCTTTCCCTCTCCATTCCTTGGGAAGGCAAGAAATTTGATATAAACCCTACATGTGTAGTCATGCCCAGGGCAATGACTTCCACGGAGTCACACGATCCACTTGGGCACTTAGACTTCCTATATCTAAAGCGAGCTCTCTTTCGACCACATTGCTTCTCCTCAGTGATGACCATTGGTACCATTACTTCTCTTATTAATCTCCATATCCTTTTGTCCTAGGTACATCCGTCCATCCATGCTCCAGCACCTGCTGCGTCGCCTGGTATTCGATGTTCCCATCCTCAACGAGTTTGCCAAGATGCCCCTCAAGGTGCCTGTGCTTGAGGGATGGAGGGACAAGAAGCTGTAGATGATCTCTAATCAGTGCATTTCTTTGTATTCCAAGTCACTAGGGGTAGGGAGGGGACCTGTGCTTTTACTGGTCTGAGGGAACTTCCAGATGAGGAAATTCCCTCTACCAATGGAGCACCCTCTCCACAACCAATGGTAGCAGGCTCTGTATTAAGAGCTAGAGAAGATATGAAACTTGGATGAGGCAATAGCCCTATCCTAATGTTGTTTAAACTCAACCAGAGCCGAGTCACCGATTAAAAAAAAAAAAAAAGAGGGGGCAGCTAGGTGGTGCATTGGATAGAGCACCAGCCTTGAATTCAGGAGGACCCGAGTTCAAATCTGGTCTCAGACACTTAACACTTCCTAGCTATGTGACCCTGGACAAGTCACTTAACCCTACCCTCAGGAAAAAAAAAAAAGAAAGAAAAAAAGAAACAGGGCCAAACATAGATGTTTGTAAAAGGACAAACATCTGTAAAATGAGGAGAGTAAGAGCACCTGGTTCCCAGGGCTGTTGTGAGAATCAAATGAGAAAATATGTGGAAAGCCCTTGGCACAATGCCTGACACACAATAGGTTCTTAATAAATACTGACTTCCTTTCTTTTTTCATTTATTCTTCCTTCCGTCCTCCTTTTCTTGTTCCCTTCTTCTCTTCCTTATTTTTCCCTTCCTTTTTTCTTTTTCCCTTACTCTCTCTCCCCTTTCTTTTCTTCCTTTCTCCCTCCCTCCCTCCCTTGTTTGTTTCCTTTTTCCTTCTCTTTCTTCCTTCCTCCCTCCTTTTTTCCTCCTCCCTAGCTCCTGACCAATCACTATGAGCGCTGCTGGAAGTATTACTGCCTCCCTACGGGCTGGGCCAACTATGGAGTCACCTCCGAGGAGGAGCTGCATCTGACTCGCAAGCTTTTCTGGGGCATCTTTGAGTCACTGGCCCACAAGGTGGGGACCCCAGAGGGGAGGTTACAAGGGAGCCTAATCTTGGGAGCAGCCGGAGGAAGTCAGTGGAATGGCAAGGCCCCCAAGATGCGGGGGCATGATGGGAAAGAAAGCAGTAGTCTGGAAATGACAGCCCTGAATTGTGAGAGAATCAAGAGAGGCAAGAGTGCTAAGAGCAAGGTGTCGGGCGGAAGTAGTGGGGACCCAGAAAGGCAGCCAGCAAGACTCCTTGAGTGAATTCACTAGGTGGGGAGCATGGCAGGGGATGGGCCCCCCAACTGTGGCAATGCTAGGAAGAAAGGAGGGGGTCCAGCAGGTTTGAAGAATGAGGATGTATGCCGGGAGCATTTGAGGGTTCAAGCTCCCTGAATTTGGGGTTAGTGGGAGGAGCCAGAAAAGGTCTTGGAAATGGGAAATTTGGGGAATGGTGTCTTCAGGGCCGTAGGGTGTGGGAATGTGAAGCTGCTAGACTCTACCCACAGGCTTGGCATATCCAAGGTGCCACATGTTAGTCTCATACTTAATGTCTGGGTTAAGGGGGGGATCTCAGGGAAGAAGCAGTGCATTGTTAGGTGCCTAAGTTTGAGGGGGAAAACAAGGGTATTGGGAAGACGAGTGTGGGGAGGGGGAAGAGACTTGCTGAGAGGGCTAGGGCCTTGGGGATGCAGGGACGAAGGTGATTCAGGCAGTTTAGGGCCCAGCTCCCCCTCCCTGCTTTGAGCAGGAGGGCACGGGGCAGGTCAGCGAGCTCTTGGACCCTCACAGAAATACGACCAGGAGCTCTACCGGATGGCCATGCCGTGTCTGTGTGCCATCGCTGGGGCCCTGCCCCCTGACTATGTGGATGCCTCCTACTCCTCCAAAGCTGAGAAAAAGGCCACTGTGGATGCTGAAGGCAACTTTGACCCCCGGCCCGTGGAGACACTCAAGTGAGACCCTCTCAGGGTGCAAGGAGGAAGGGAGGCCTGGGGCGGGGGGCTGGGAGACAAGCAGGGGCTGGGGGCTGGGAGAGGAGCAGGGGCTGGGACCCTGCCTCTGGACAATCAAAATCCCTCCAGACACCCTCTCATTTATCATTCCCTTCCCACCCTCAGCGTGATCATACCTGAGAAACTCGACTCCTTCATCAACAAGTTTGCAGAGTACACACACGAGAAGTGGGCATTTGACAAGGTACTGACGGCAGGTTTTCTCCAGACCCCTGAAGCCCCCAGAAGCCCCCCTCCCCTCCTTCTACCACATAGATATTCCCAGAACTTCCTCCACATCCCTTCAATGCTCCTCGGGAACCCCGCAAACCCTCCCTGGGATTCCTCCAATCTAGCTTTCAGGGGCTCCTTCTCCCCAGGACCCCAGCCAGGGTCCTCTCTGGACTCTGGACTGCCCAGTCAAACCACCTGCTCCCTCCCGAGCCCCTGGGGTCCTGGGCCCCGATAGACAGGGGCTAAGGCTGACATTTATTCTCCTCCTGCAGATTCAGAACAATTGGTCATTTGGAGAGAACATCGATGAGGAGCTCAAGACCCACCACATGCTTCGGCCCTATAAGACCTTCTCAGAAAAGGTGACCTGCTCCCCACCCCAAGCTGGGCCCCGGTGTTGGACCCCAGTTGCTGACCTTGACCGCTGCTCAGCATCTAATGCCATTCTGACTTCCGCATTCAGACCTCTCCCCTCCCAGCCAGTAACCCTGAGCATGAACTCAGCCCCCCATCTTGGAATGGGCTCTTGGCCATGTAACACCACTTGGCTCCTGGGCCTGGCTCCTCAGATCCCCCATTTTCTCTGGCCCTCCAGAAACCAGCTTCCCCCCTGCTAGCTCCAGACACCTGTAGTCTGGCCAGGACCCCCACTGTTTGATGGGAGGGTGAGAAGAGCAGATGGGAGGGGGAGGCAGGAATCAGAAGACCATAGACTGAGAATTAGAAGAAAACCCTCTCCCCCATCTTTTAAAGAGGAGAAAACAAGACCTAGGAAAGTGACATTATTTACCTAGTGTCACATAGAGAGAAGGGTTCAGCTTCACACCTGGGCCCTCTACCTTCAAATTTAACGTGCTTTACACTAATCACGCTGACTTACAAAGAGTAGTTGAGGTACAAATTGTCCAGATGCCTCACACTCAAACCTTCTCCCAAGGGTCTCTGGAAATGGTCAAGGGGCTGCTCCTAGTCTTTGAGCTCCGCTGATGGCTCCCAGGTTCACCCATTTCTTCTTACTAGTTGAGAAATCCACCCAACTTTGGTTTCCCATCATAGGGCCTTGTGCTCATGGGTCTCCCTCTTCCCACACAAGGCAATACTTCTCCGAGACTATAATTGATCACATGACTTCTTCTTCACCCCCTATTCCACATCAGGACAAGGAGATTTATCGATGGCCTATCAAGGAGTCACTGAAGGCCATGATCGCTTGGGAGTGGACTGTGGAAAAAGCCCGTGAGGGTGAGGAGGAGAAGGGAGAGAAGAAAACCAAGACCCGCAAGATCTCCCAGAATACCCCAGTAAGGGAAACAGGGAGCTGATTGGGGAGGGGGACTGGGAATGGGGGACCCAAGGCAGAGCTGGCTCATTCTTCCCTGGCTCTGAGAGTTCCCTCTCTTCCATTTTCAGGCCACCTATGACCCAAGAGAGGGTTATAATCCCCAGCCTCCAGACCTTAGCTGTGTCACCCTGTCCCGGGAACTGCAGGTGAGATACCCTAAATCCTTTCTCAAGGGTCCTATCTGAGTTCTGGCTGCATTGTCTCCCCTGATGAACTCTGACTGCACCTCCGAAGTGAGTTCTAACTCCATCCTCCTTCCCCTTTCCCCTGGTGAGTTCTGACTGTATCCCTTCCTCTGGTGAGTTCTGACTATATCCCCTCATGAGTTCTGACTGTATCCCCTTCCTCTGGTAAGTTTTGACTGTATCCCCTCATGAGTTCTGACTGTATCCCCTTCCTCTGGTGAATTCTGGCTGTATCCCCTCATGAATTCTAACTGTATCTCCTTCTCTGGTGAGTTCTGACTGTATCCTCTCATGAGTTCTAACTGTATTCCCTTCCTCTGGTGAGTTCTGACTGTATCCCTACCCTTGGTGAATTCTAACTGTATCCTTCCTCTGGTGAGTTTTGACTGTATCCCCTCATGAGTTCTGACTGTATCCCCTTCCCCTAATGAGTTCTGATTGTATCCCCTTCCTCTGGTGAGTTCTGGCTGTATTCCCTTCCCCTGGTGAATTCTAATTGTATCCCTTCCTCTGGTGACTTCTGACTGTACCCCTTTTCCCTGGTGAGTTCTGACTGTATCCCCTCATGAGTTCTGACTGTATCCCCTTCCTCTGGTGAATTCTAACTGTATCCCCTTCCTCTGGTGAGTTCTGACTGTATCCCTTTCCCCTGGTGAATTCTAATTGTATCCCTTCCTCTGGTGACTTCTGACTGTACCCCTTTTCCCTGGTGAGTTCTGACTGTATCCCCTCATGAGTTCTGACTGTATCCCCTTCCTCTGGTGAATTCTAACTGTATCCCCTTCCTCTGGTGAGTTCTGACTGTATCCCTTTCCCCTGGTGAATTCTAATTGTATCCCTTCCTCTGGTGACGTCTGACTGTATCCCCTCATGAGTTCTGTTTCTCCTCCCCCAATGAGTTCCACTGTGCCCCCCATGATCTCTGGTTGCCTTTAACTCATGAGTTCTACCTCCTCACACCTCAGCTCTGGAGGGCTGCTGGGGACATCCCCAGACCTTAAGCATCTGTGTGGACGTATGCTTGGAGATAGGAGTTTTGTTGTTAGAAGGACTTTGTCTTGGGGAGGGAGTGGAGGACGGTGTAAGGGAGGGGAGACCAGAGGATGCTGGACCTGCGCCTAAGACCAAGACCTGACTGGGCAGCTTCTGAGACTGAAGCTTCTCCTGTGCCATCTTCTTCCAGGCCATGGCTGAACAACTGGCTGAGAATTACCATAACACGTGGGGGAGGAAGAAAAAGCAGGAATTAGAAGCCAAGGGTGAGGTCCAGCCCTGAGACCCCACTATCCCTTGGGGATACTCTGGGAACCCCCAGATTCTCCAGCTTTGAGAAAGCCTGATCCTGGAGACCCCCTCCACTCCCTGGGATGATCCTCACTCTGAGAACCTCCTAGATCTCCCACTTTAAGGGATCCCTAATCATCCCCCCGTTCAGATGGTCACTAACACCCAGCATTACCCAAATCCGTGACCCTCTTAGTGCTCCTTGCCCTGGCCTTTCCTGCTGCTTGAGCACCATCCCCCACAGGTGGAGGCACCCATCCCCTCCTGGTCCCCTACGACACATTGACGGCCAAGGAGAAAGCTCGGGATCGAGAGAAAGCTCAGGAACTACTCAAATTCCTGCAGATGAACGGCTATGCAGTGACGCGGTAAGTGCGCAGGGTCGGGGAGAGGGGGGCGGGGAGAGGAGGGGCGAGTGGCCAGCTCTTGGAGGAGAGTGGCTGGAGTGTGGGGGGGTGGCTCACCGACCTTCGTCCTGTTTGTTCTGCTCTCCCAGAGGGCTGAAGGACATGGAGCTGGACACGTCTTCCATTGAAAAGAGGTTTGCATTTGGCTTCCTCCAGCAGTTGCTCCGATGGATGGACATCTCCCAGGAGTTCATTGCCCACCTGGGTGAGCCTTCCTGGCAGTCTCCTTTTCTGAGGGCTCCCTCCCCACGAGGGACTGCCCTCCAGAACCTCTTGGCCCTTAAGAAGTCTCCACACCCAAGCATCCCCCCCAGAAGGTTCCTCTCAAACCCAATGATCCCCTTTCCCATCTCCCATCATCCCTCAGAGGCTGTGGTGAGCAGTGGACGGGTGGAGAAGTCTCCCCATGAGCAAGAGATCAAGTTCTTTGCCAAGGTTGGTGGTCAGGGGGAAAAGGTCAGAGTTTGGGGCAAGATCTGAGGTTATGGCCAAGCTCCTTTTCTTACTCATCTTCTCCCCGCCCCCCCAGATCCTCCTGCCTCTCATCAACCAGTACTTCAACAATCACTGCCTCTACTTCCTGTCCACTCCAGCCAAGGTGCTCGGCAGTGGGGGCCACGCCTCTAACAAGGAAAAGGAGATGATCACCAGGTGAGTGCCCCGTGCCCTCAACCCCTGAACCCCCTGCTCCCGAAGGACCCCGACCCCACTCCCCGTCTCCTGCATTCAGGCTGCTCTCATTCCCTTGTCCTCTGGCTTTTGGGGTTCCTCAGGGGCAACAAGACACAGGAGGTCCTGCTCGGTGAGGGGACATCCCTCCACCTTTGGGGACCATCTCCGCCTGTCCTCAGTGGCAGGGGTTAAGTCCTTATTCTATCATGGCTTCTCACCTTCTTCTCCCCACCTCCCCTCCCTCTCTGCCTTTGTCCCCATCCTGTCCCTCTTCCCCGACGCCTTGTCCTCCCCTTCTCCCGCACTTTCCTTCCCATCCTCCCGCTCCCTTGTCTCCCTGCTCTCCATTCCCTCCTTCTTTTTGTTGTTCTACCCCTTGTCCCTTTGTTCCTCCCATTTCTCTGCCGGTGTCCCATGATTTTTTACCTTCCTATGCCCCTTCTTACCCCTCCTCTTTTTCTCTCTCTCCTCTTATCCCTCCCCTCCTTTCCTCCCTCTCTCTCTCCTCCCTTCCATTTTGCCCCTTCCTCTTTGTCTCTTTGTCCCCTTCCCTCCATCCTTCCATCCCAATCTCACCTCTCTCCCTGAGCCTCCGCCTCGTGACCTTCCCCTCTCTCACTCTTCCTCCATCCCCATATCTCTTCATCCCCTGTCCTTCCATTCCTCTGTCCCCTTTTCCCCTCTGTCCTCGTCTCTAGCCTGTTCTGTAAACTCGCCGCTCTGGTCCGCCACCGAGTCTCTCTCTTTGGTAAGAACCTTTCCCTTCGGTGCCTCCTTTCCCACCATGATCCTTTCCTCCACGCTCCCCCCATTCTTTCATCCCTGCCCCCAACTGGGACCCATATTCCATTTGGGAATGGAGGACTGGGGGTGCACGTATGGGTGTCAGGGCTGGGTCAGCAAGAGGACCAGGGGCCCCCATTTCCTCGCCCCATCCTGTTTCTTCTCCCTTCAGGGACTGACGCTCCAGCTGTGGTCAACTGCCTGCACATCCTCGCCCGGTCACTGGATGCAAGGTGAGACCTTATCACCCTGACACCCCAGGCCCCCCGTCCTAACCCACAGGGGGCCCTGCAGCCAAGGCTTGGGGCTTCAGTCCCTCCATCCATGCGTTGTCCTTTCTGCCCGTCATCCCGAGGAAAGCACCTGGGGACACCCTGGGCCAACTCTGACCAAGGAGCCCCTCTGACAGAGACTCCCAGAAAAGGCTCATCCAGCTTCTGCCGGGGACCCCGGCGTGGGGGGCAGGCTCGTTACCTCCTGAGCGAATCTGCCCAGCTCTAACCACCAGGAAGCTTGGCCCAGCTTCGGTCAAGTCCGAGAGTCGGCACCGTTTGTACTGACGGTGTGTCCAGGGCCATGGTGGGGGGAAGGTCTCAGCTGTTGTATGCACATCGTAGGCCTTTGGATGCTTAGAGAGGGTTCTCACACACTCACACATACACACACACACACTCACACACAGACACAGACACACTCACACTCACACACACATACTCACACACACATACACACACTCACACACAGACACACTCACACTCACACATACACACACATACACACACACTCACACACACACACATTCTCTCACACACACACACACACACACACACATCCTGTCCAAGACTTTCTTACTTCAGCCCAAACATCCCCAGTGCCTTTGGCCGGCCCTGATATGGCCGGGCTGAGCCTCCTTCCAGCCCTCTAGCCACCATTCTCTGGACTCCTTCCAGAGCATGTAAATCTCCTTGCCCCCACTCCTCCACCACAATGGCGGGCGTGCTGCTGTCCAGCGTGGTCTGCCCGAGGCCAGTGGGACCGCCGCTCTCTTGTCTGGACACGAGCCCTCTCTTGGGGGGCCTCAGATCACACGCACTTTCCTGGGGGCTCTCCCCGTTTATTCCTGCTAAGCCAGCAGTCTGCTGAAACATGCAGGTCTTTTCATAGGAATTGTGATGGAGTAGTCTAGAGAACAGGGGTAAAAAGGGTCCCAGGGGCCCCAGAGTACACAGAAAGCTGGACCTGGAAGCAGGAACATTCATCTTCCCGAGTTCAGATCCAGCCTCAGACACTTCCTCATTGTGTAATCCTGGGCAGTTGCTTCACCCTGTCTGCCTCAGTTTCCTTATCTGTAAAGTGAGCTGGAGAAGGAAGTAGCAAAGCATTTCCAGTCTCTCTGCCAAGAAACCCCAAATGGGGTCTCAGAGAGTAGATCATGACAAAAATGACTGAACAACAATTACAACCAGTCAGAAGAGCACTGGGTTTGAAGCCAAGGACTTGAGTTCAGATCCTGCTATTTTATGACCTTAGAAAAGTTCCTTGACTGCCAATAGTGCTCAGATTCATTTTTCCACAGTCCTCTCCAGCTCTAGTTCCATGCTGCTCCCCTCATTCCCAGTCTGCCTAGATCCTTCTAGATCGGCAGACCCACTAACCAGCCTTCCCAGTTTTATACTATCGGCCATTGCACAAGCATACCTACTGGCGCACCATCCAAGTGTTGAATGAAATGTAGGACAGAGCCCTGGAGCTCTTCAGCAGAGACCTCCTTCCCCCTGAGGCCATCTCCACAATCCTTTGAGCCTGTGCATTCAGCCGCTTCCAGAGCTGGCCAGCCATCCTTCTATCCATCCCTTATCACTCCATCTCGCAAACAAAAATAACATTGAGACACTTGGTTAAATGCTAAAAACCTAGGTAGCCTTTATAGCATTCCCCTAATTTACTCATCTAGTAAGGAAAAGGAAAGGAGATTCATTTGATGTGACCTGTTTTTGATGAGACCCTTGATAGAAATTGCCAAAATCTCCAGAAACCGACCCAGGTTAGAGTTCACACGAGTTTGTCCCAAGTGCTCCTGGGAAGTCCTGGAGCTCTCTGATCCACTTGTGAGCCGAGGACCTCAGAACCCCAACACCTTAGAGCTGGGGGTCACCTGGCCACTGTCCCTGACAGGAATGGCCTCCTTGACATGAGGTCACGTAGCTTGTGCTCTGAGACATCCTGGGCATTCCTGGAGGACGACCAGGAAGCAGAGTCTAGACCCATTCTCGTTGGCTCCAGAGGGCAGAGCCAACTAAGAGAGATGAATACAAATATATCGGGCTTGGGGAAGGGAGAGTTCTTTTGAGTTCTAAATGGCCCTTCTAATAACTCAGACTCTGAAGTTCTATAAGGAACGGGGAACTTCTCCCTCATTCTTCTTTGGGAACCCCTGGGCCTTCCGCTACCCTCTAAGGGTAAGGTCAGGGTCAAAAGATGGTGAAGGTCAGTGTGTCATTCCCCACTCCTTCCTTTGTCCCCATTCCCAAATTCTCCCCGATACCCATTGAGTCCACGCTAGTCCTTTTTGGAAATGAGGTCACTGAAACTGACATGACCTCCCCAGGCCCATCTTGCTCTCTGAATCTCCATCATTCTGCCAGGTGGTCCCTGCCCCTTCCTCCAACTGCCCCAAGGCAGATCATGTAACTGGACCCCAGACCAAAGATTCTGAAAGGGAGTCTGACCCCTCCGATCCTTCCCAACTCCTTTGAAATCTCCCTTATTCTCTCACCAGGACCCCAAGAATCTGGTCCTCCCCAAAAAACAGGGCTAGAAATTGTGTCTACAACAGTGAAGAGTTCTTGATCAGGAGCCTCAACTACTTCCTACTCCGAACAAATCACTGACCTCCCGTGGCTTTTACGTCCCTGATCTCCAAGAAGGGACGATTAGAGCCGCAGACCCCAAACTTTTAGATCTCAGGACCTCTTTGTGCTCTTCAGAATTACCCCTCCCCCAGAAGAGCTTTTTTCTGTGGGAGTGAAAACTGACACTTTTTAAACAAATACACTTTTCGTTGTAATTCATTTGAAAGAACCATAAGGAAAAAAAATAAAATAAAAATAACCACAAGGGGCAGCTAGGTGGCGCAGAGGATAAAGCACCGGCCTTGAAGTCAGGAGGACCTGAGTTTATATCCAATCTCAGACACTTAACACTTCCTGGCTGTGTGACCCTGGGCAAGTCACTTAATTGCCTCCCAGGAAAAAATGGGGGAGGAGAAAATAAAATAAAATAAAACCATTACATGAAAACATGCTTTTTTAATCAAAAAAAATTTGTGAGAAGAATGTATCTTCTTGCAAATCTTTTTTAAAATTTGCCCTTAATAGAAGACAGCGGGGTTCTCCCATTTGCTTCTACAGCTATTCCATTTCAATGTGTCCTTTTATTTAAAATATATAAATAATAATAGCATTTCTATAGCACTTTAAGGTGTGCAAAGTGCTTTTCAAATAGCTCATTTGAAGAAAATTCAGCCTCACTCAGATGTGTCCAAGGCAAAGGGAGGAGTATTTTAAAAGGTTAATAATATTATGAAAATTGTTGACCTTGAGGTCTCTCTGAAAGACTCTGAGAACCATTGATTATTGAGGCCATTGGGTGACACAGTGCCTATGGTCCTGGACTTGGAGTCTGGGAGGCCCGAGTTCAAATCTTAATTTATTAGCTATGTTGATCCTGGGCAAGTCGTCACTTAACTTCCATCTGCCTCAGTTTCCCAATCTGTAAAGTGAAGGGGGCTCAATGACCTCTAAGACATCTCCCCTCCAGCTCTGGTCCTCAGGCCCCTGGGTCTTCCTCCCTCTCCCCCGAGCCCTGTCCTGTTCCCCCAGGACCGTGATGAAGTCTGGTCCCGAGATCGTCAAGGCTGGTCTCCGATCATTCTTCGAGAGCGCTTCAGAAGACATCGAGAAGATGGTGGAGAACCTGCGCCTGGGCAAGGTGTCCCAGGCACGGACGCAGGTCAAGGGCGTCGGCCAGAACCTCACCTACACCACCGTGGCTCTGCTTCCCGTTCTCACCACCCTTTTTCAGCACATCGCCCAGCACCAGTTTGGAGACGATGTCATCTGTGAGGGCAGCCCCGGCTGGGTCCCGAGGGGGGAGGGGGCAGCCTGGGGGGGAAAGCCCAGTCAGGGGCTCAGGCTGGGAAGCTGATGGAGTTCTGCAGGGTCCCTGGAGCAGGCTGGGAATTAGAGGAGAGCATTTCAAAGGACGATAGAAGGGAGACCTGAGTTCAAATCCTGACTGCCAATTCCCACCCAGGTTGTCACAACTCCATGGGCCTCAGTTGCCTCATTTATAAAAGAAGGGATGTCCCTTCCAGCTTCACAGTCAGGATCCTGGGATCTCTAAATCTGTGTCCATGCGATCCCTGACTCAATGTTTGACTTACCCCTTCCTCTTGCTGGGACTCAGTTTCTCCATTTGTAAAATGAAGGGGGTTTGGGAAGGAACCCAGTTCCATCTGCTCCAGAAATGTGCTTGCTATTGTGCCCCATTATCCCCCTTGTTTTGGAGGAAGGGAGGCCTGGAGGAGGGAACAGGCTCGCATGATTTGAACCTTGGTGCCCTGATCCAGGGAGCCGAGCTCCCCACTCCCTTTGGTCTCTGAGGTCCCTTCCAGCTCCAACTATTAAAAAAAAAAAAAAAAAAAAATCAGTGGGAAGGGAAGGATCTCTGACCTTTGCCCTTATGTTTTCCACCATCATTCCCACACAGTGGACGACGTCCAGGTCTCCTGCTACCGAACACTTTGCAGCATCTACTCTCTGGGGACCACCAAGAATTCCTATGTGGAGAAGTATGGAGGGGCTGGAAGGGGCAAGGAGGGGTCACTGAGAAAGGGCAAGACTGGAGAGGGAATGGGCGTAGGCTGGAGGGGAAGGAGGATGGGAGCAGATTGGGAGGAAGGGGAGATGGGAGCAGATTGGAGGGGAAGGATAGAAAGTCATGCAATTCATTGAAGGAGGAGCTAGAGAGTGGGGAACCTGATGAGAGGAGAAGGTCAAAGGATGGGGAGGGGGTTCTGACCATGTCCCCACCCCCAGGCTGCGTCCAGCCCTTGGAGAATGCCTCGCCCGTCTGGCAGCTGCTATGCCAGTTGCCTTCCTTGAACCCCAACTGAATGAATTCAACGTCTGCTCTGTCTACACCACCAAATCTCCCAGAGAACGTGCCAGTGAGTTTTGGGGGTCACTTCTGAAAGGGAGGTAGCCCTGTAATTTAGAGCATCCCCAGTTGAAGGTAGAAGTGGCTCTGGGGATAAGGGGGCCCCTGATTAGGGAGTACACTACTAACTTTGGGACTCAATGGAATCAAAGTAGAGAGTCGGGGCTAGATTTGGGAGTCCTCTGCTTCTGGGGTGCTGCGCTAAGAGAAATGGCAAGCTTCAGAAACATTGGAATAAGAGAATAGATTTCTGAAAGTTATCAGTCTGGGTAGCTCATGGAATTCAGTGATGCTAAATTCTGGGGTCCATTAAGACTACTAGCATCTCCAGATCTTTTTCTTTGATGTACAGCAAGCTCTATATGTGCCCAGAGTGTATTAGAGCTGGAAAAATTAATGCAGATTTGGCCTGCAATGAGAGAGGCTGAGCTTCCAGGACTCTGGACTTGACAGTCCTACCGTCCTCTGCCCTGTTAGACCACAGACCAAGAGGATTCTGTGATCAGTTCTGGGTGTAAAGGCGTTGATAAGCTTGTGAGTGACCAGAGGAAAACCCCAGAATGGTGACGGGTCCTGAGTTCTTGCCCCATAAAGAGAGGGGGGAAGGAACTGGGGGCTTAATAACCTTGAGAAGATTCAGAGACTCAATGTGTTCAAACCCCTGAAGGGTTGCCCTGTGGAGAAAGGGCTTCACATGCTCCAGGTCACTAAGGAGGAAAAAAGTGAGAAGTGCCCGGTTTAAATTACTAAGCGGTCAAGAAATAGAGTGGTGGGCTTGGGGGGAGGGCGCTCTCCATCTGTGTTGGTCTCCAAGCTAAGGCTGGAGGACCTCTGGTGAGGATCTTGTTCTGAGAAGCCTTTTAAAGAGTCCAAGGTCCCTTTAACCCTAAGTTTGGGGCCCAGTGGGGGTGGGATCATAGAGTTTGGGGAACCCCTAAGAGGCTCT
Source organism: Sminthopsis crassicaudata (assembly GCF_048593235.1). NCBI lineage: Eukaryota > Metazoa > Chordata > Mammalia > Dasyuromorphia > Dasyuridae > Sminthopsis > Sminthopsis crassicaudata. The sequence continues at coordinate 56,832,605 of NC_133623.1, read as the reverse complement.
CATATTCTGTACCAGTCCTGGGCCTTCCGAGCTCTGTGGAGGAGATGTGCCCAGATATCCCAGACCTGAAGCACCTGATGGCCGAGATCGGGGGACTGGCCGAGTCGGGCGCCCGTTACACCGAGATGCCCCACGTCATTGAGGTCACGCTGCCGATGCTCTGCAACTACCTGCCCCGGTGGTGGGAGCGGGGGCCTGAGGTGCCCTCCTCCCAGCCTCCAGGGGGGCCCCCACCCTGCACAGATGTCACCTCGGACCACCTCAACTCCCTCCTGGGGAACATCCTCCGGATCATCGTCAACAACCTGGGCATCGACGAGGCTTCGTGGATGAAGCGCTTGGCAGGTGGGCACGTGGGAATGAAGCACTCAGTGGGGATGGATGTGGGTAAAAAGGGCCTGGTACATGGGGGGTGAGAATAAAGTGCCTGGCGGGTGGGCACGGGCATAGGGATAGGTTTGAGAGGGGTGAGAAAGTGTGTTAGGGATATGGGAGGAGGCAGGATTCCCACAGAGCAGAGGTGGATTCCCGTAAAAGTCAAGGGGATCTGAGCCCCCTGAGAACCCCTTTTGGGAGCTGGGAACCCCAGAGTCTGACAAAAGGGGAGTAGGGGTTTCCAAGAGCCAGAGCAGAAGCTCGGGGTTCCCAGGATAGTCATTTAGAGATGGAGTCAAAGGTGGGGACGGGCTGGAGTCTTCCCAAGGGCTGAGAGAAGGGATAGGAATGTGAGGCTGAGGACTGGGAGTCCCCAAAGACAGAGAGGGGCTGGACAGGTCTCCAAGCCCGAGTGATGAGGAGCAAGGCTCCGTGAAAAGACCACAGGCTTTGGAATCCAGAGTCCTGCTTCTGATCCTTAAATAGCTTGGGCTTTTGGACAAGTCACTCTCCCTTTCTCTGTCTCTATCTCTGTCTCCATCTCTCTCTGTCTCTGTCTCTATCTTTGTGTGTATCTCTGTCTCTTTTTATGTCTCTCTCTCTGTCTCTATCTCTATCTCTGTCTCTCTCTCTGTCTGTCTCTGTCTCTCTCTCTGTCTCTCTCTTTATGTCTCTCTGTCTCTGTCTCTATCTCTGTGTATGTCTCTCTCTCTGTCTCTATCTCTGTGTCTCTCTCTCTCTGTCTCTGTTTCTGTCTCTCTCTATCTCTGTGTCTCTGTCTCTGTCTCTCTGTCTCTATCTCTGTGTATGTCTCTGTCTGTCTCTTTTTATGTCTCTCTCTGTCTCCGTCTCTCTCTCTCTGTCTCTGTCTCTCTCTGTCTCTCTGTCTCTGTCTCTCTGTCTCTCTGTCTCTCTCTCTGTCTCTGTGTGTCTCTGTCTCTGTCTCTCTCCTGTCTCTGTCTCTCTCTATCTCTGTGTATGTCTCTGTCTCTCTTTCCGAGACTTCCTAAATCAGAGTTGGGAGAGATGGTCTCTGAGATTCCCCTCCGGCTCTAGAACCCCACTCCCCGAAGGGCAAGGAGCTGGGGCGGGTTCCCAAAGGCCTGTGGGGGGGGATTCCCTAAGGCTGGGGGGGAGTCGGGCCCCCAGGAGAGGGGCGGGGCTCCCCGGCCCACCGCCGCCTCGTGTCCCGCAGTGTTCGCGCAGCCGATCGTGAGCCGGGCCCGGCCCGAGCTGCTCCGCTCCCATTTCATCCCCACGGTGGGCCGCCTGCGGAAGCGCGCGGGGAAGGTGGTGGCCGAGGAAGAGCAGCTGAGGCTGGAAGCCAAGGCCGAGGCGGAGGAGGGAGAGCTCCTGGTGCGGGACGAGTTCTCCGTGCTCTGCCGGGACCTCTACGCGCTCTACCCGCTGCTCATCCGCTACGTGGACAACAACCGGTCAGCCCCGCCCCGCCCCCACGAGGCCCGGGAGGCCGGCCTGCCCCCCACGTGCCTCCCATGCCCCGCCCCCACGAGGCCCGGGAGGCCGGCCTGCCCCCCACGTGCCTCCCATGCCCCGCCCCCCCGAGGCCCGGGAGGCCGGCCTGCCCCCCACGTGCCTCCCATGCCCCGCCAAGGTTACGTCCCGGGTCCCCGCGACGCCAAGCCCCGGCCAGGTTAGAAAAGCGAGAGGGGCGGGGCTGGTTCCAGAGCAGGGGTCTCACCCCCAACGTTGGGGCCTCTTCCCCTGAAGCCGAGCTCCTTCTCCGGAGCCTCTCTCGCGCTCTGTGCCAGCCCGGCCGCCGGTGTTTGGCCCTCGGCCTTTTCACGTTTCCCGTCCTCGTGTCCCCAGAGCCCTCAGCTGTTGCCCAGACCAGCCCACCTCCTCCCGCAGCCTGACAGGCCGCCCAGGCCTCCCCAGCCCATTTCTCGCATGGCCCCCTGCTAAGGTCCCACAGCTGGCTCCCCCTCCTTCTCAGCCCAGTGGGCCGCCCAGACGTGCAGACCCCTGACGTCTGGCAGGCCTGGAGCACCATGGGAGGATCAGCGCCCCTAAAAGCTGGGCTTCCGTCAGCCGGTGTCCAGGGATTTCCCCGGGTGGCCCGGGGCCCCTTCTTTAGTGTCTGCATGAGATACGCAGGAGTGGCCGGGGCCCAGGCCGGAGGGAGGCCTGTGGGGTTTTCCATTCTTAGCACCGTGCTACAAATAGAAATTTAAATTTAAGTAGAAATTTAAAAAAAAAAAAAAAAAAAAAAAAAAAAAAAAGTTCCTGCCCTGAGCTTACATGCGAAAGGGAGAGAAGAATAAACATTTATATAGCATCTACTGTGTGCCAGGCACTGTGCTAACCACAAGGAACAAATAGAAATTTAAAAAACAAAACAAAACAAAACAAAAACAAAAACAAAAAAAACAGTTCCTGCCCTTGAAAGAGCCTACATGCTAAAGGAAGGGAAGAAGAAGCATTTATAAAACACCTACTGTGTGCCAGGCATTGTGCTAAATATAAGGAAACAAATAGAAATTTAAAAACAAAACAAAAAACAAAAAAAAACAGTTCCTGCCCTTGAAAGAGCCTACATGCTAAAAGGGAGGGAGGAAGAAGCATTTATAAAACACCTATTGTGTGCCAGGCATTGTGCTTAGCATGAGAAAACAAATAGAAATTTATAAAATTATTTCTTCACCTCCCAGGTGTTTGAGCCCCCTTTCCTCCATCATCACCTCTTTGCATATATCCTATACTGACTCACCTGGGAACATACCCTACCCCCTCAAGGACAAGAACTGTTTCATGTTTTTTCTTTATATCTCAGGACACTGAAAGACACACAGTAGGTACTTAATAAGTGCTGACTGATAGATTAGAATCTAATTAGGAGACAATTGTAATAATCGAGGCAAGATGCAGAAAGACTGAGTAGAATGGATACAGCTTGGTAACTAATGGGCTCTGACGGATGAAGGAGAGGGAAGAGTCAGTTGACTGGAAGAATGGTGAAATGTTGTAAGACCCTTTTCTGGACACTCCCTGGCTTATCAATAGTAAATAGTCAAACATTTATTAAGTCTCTACTGTATTCCAAGAGGCAGAGGAATGGCTCACTGGAGAACAGGCCAGACTTGGCGTCAGGATGATTTAGGCTCAGACACTTGCTAGCTGTCACTTAACCCCAATTGCCTAACCAAAAAGGAAAAAGAAAATGCCAGGAGCCGAGAAATGAAGGGTCTTAATTCATGGAGCAATCAGGAGGCTGGGGTCAGTGGATCAAACAATATATGGTGGGAAGGAAGGTATAAAGACTGAAAAGGGAGGAAGAAGCTAGATTAGATAGGACTCCGAATGCCAGTCAGAGCATTTAATATTTGATCTATAAGGTAATAGGGAGCCACTGGAGAGTAGGGAGGAGGGGAGGCAATATAGTCGGTTCTGTGCTTCGGGACATTCCTCCTGGCCCTTTGTGATTGGTGCTTTCCGTGTGCCCATTCTGCCTTTTTAAGTTCAGGTTTTTTTTTCCAGAAATCAAAGCCAAGTTCCCTATTCATCCCCCCTCTTCCCTTTCTTGTTCTTCATTCCTATGGCATCCCTCCCATTTTCCAGAGACTCCCAGGCATTGCTGACATAGCTGAGTAATCTTAGCTGGTATTTTTCTGTTTCCTGGAATATAGCTCTGTAAGCTTGGAGATTAAGATTGTAAGGTACCACTGGGTACCTTCCTGACTCATCCCCAACCGTTATCAATCACAGCTTAACTGAACACGGCCTCTTCCTAATCTTCCTCCCTCCCAAACTCCCCCATCCGTCTTCCAGCCCAGACCGGCTCCTGAACAGATCTGAGTCATAGGTCAAGTAGCTGGACTGGGCGACTGGGCATTTAACCCAGAACATGAAAGTAATCAAAGTATAAATAACTTCCCTAACTCATGCCGGACGTGTTTTTAGAATCAAAAGCCTCCCAGCTCTTAGCTAAGCACCATGGCCACCTCAGCGAAAATTCCGAAGCCTTTAATCACTTGCTATTCTAATTGCCCTGGGCACAATTAATTCCAAAGAATTAAAGTTTCAGGTCACCCAAAGGGTACTAGAGAGACACATGGTCGCGGGCCTGACTGCACCATGTTCCCAACAGAGAACTGTCCAAGAGAAATTTTACAAAGGATATCACGCCTGAGATTGAGAGAATAAAAATGGGGCTTATTGGATAACAAGGTGATGGGGAAGTCTGGTCAATGGCCAGAGACAGAGGAGAGTTTCCTCTAGGCACCCAGCCCAGTGGACACCCTCCCTGTATAGGCTGTGGACAAGAACTTTAGGACTCAAGGCATGGAGGGGGTCCTGAGAGTCACCAGTAGGGGGAGTAGTTCCACTGATGTGACCCTCCAAACCATCAGGATTCTATAATTCAAAGGATTAAAGGATGGTCCTTCCTTATCTGAGAAAAGTCATTTCCTTGCTTCCTGAGGGTGCCTCCCGAGGGACAAAGCCCCTGCCAAATGCTTTGAAGAATGAGTCACTCTAGAAAATGCTTTTGGAAGGAATGCTAAAAATTCCTCCTTAAGGATTGAATTACTCCAACCATTCCTATAATGGGAGCCGACATTAGGCTTCTTTTTCGTTTTCTTTTATTCATTTTCTTTTTTATATTTATATTTTATTTTATTTGTGTTTATCTTTTTTTTTTTTTAGTAGTCTATCATTTCCCAAATGCATTTCTTTCTCTCTTCCCTAAGTGGCTATTCCTTATGATAAATATATTTTTTTTAACTAAAGCTTTTTTTTTCCCCTCAAAACACATGCATAGATAGTTTTCAGCATTCCCCCTTGCAAAATCTTATGATCCAAAAATTTTTCTCCCTCCCTTCCCCCCACCCCCTCCCCTAGTAATCCAAAATATGTCAAACATTTTCCTTAATTATATGATAAGGATTTTAAAAGAAGGAGAAAAAAGCATTTCAGTAAAACCATTTGTGACCGGGGTGCAGTATCTCCATGTCCATGGTCCCCCCACCTCTGTAAAGAAGGGAGTTAGCTGGGGGCCACCCTGGTATGATTCTTCTCCCTTCCTTTCCCTGCTCTCAACAAATGTCTTAAAATGATGGTGTCCAGCTGACCACTACGGCCTCACTCTGGGCCTCAGTTTCCACATCTATAAAATCAATCGGCCCTGTCTAAGCCCCTCTCCTCTTCCCCTCTCCCCTCTAATTTTCTTTTCTTTTTTTTTTTGAGGCTGGGGTTAAGTGACTTGCCCAGGGTCACACAGCTAGGAAGTGTTAAGTGTCTGAGACCAGATTTGAACTCGAGTCCCTCCTGAATTCAAGGCTGGCGCTCTCTCCACTGCGCCACCTAGCTGCCCCCTCCCCTCTAATTTTCTGACTCACCACCCTCCCGCAGAGCCCACTGGCTAACAGAACCCCAACCCTGATGCAGAAGAACTCTTCAGGATGATAGCAGAAATCTTCATCTACTGGTCCAAGTCTCATGTAAGCATCTGACCCTTGGCCTTCCTTCCCCCAGCTCCATCCTTTAACACTGCTGTGAAATTCCCAGAGAGGGAGCAACCGTGGAGTGGCAAGGGCCTCCCGACCCAGAGTCAGGGGTCTGGGTTCCAGTCTTGGCTCTGTCACTGATTCAGAATGAAGTGAAATCTGTTCCCTTCTTGGTCTAGCTGACCCCTAATACTTCCCAACTCAAATACTCTGTTTAGAGTTCAAAGGTCCCTTCTGGTTCTGTCATCCTGAGATATGAAGACCCTCCTTCATTATGTCTATTTTCTCCCCCACTCTCAGAACTTCAAGAGAGAGGAACAGAATTTCGTGGTACAGAACGAAATCAATAACATGTCCTTCCTGACGGCAGATAGCAAGAGCAAGATGGCCAAGGTAAGCAAGAGGCAAAAGGGAAGAGGCCTGGGGGTCTTCTCTTCCTGCCCCCCTCCCAGTCTCCCCTCCAGTCCAGACCTTCCTCCTCACTACCTTCCTTCCACTCCTTCCATTTCTCCTCAGCTTTTTTCCCATGGCCTTCCCTTGTCCCAGTTCTCCCTATTCCCAGTCAGGGGATTTATTAAGTACCTCCTATATGCTAAGTGCTAGGAATACCATATTCCTAGACTTTTATTAAGCACTTACTATGTGCCAGACCCTGTATTAAGACAAAAACAGGGTCCCTGCCCTCAAGGGTAGCTAAGGGTAGACCACCTAAACAAGATATAAAGAGCATAAAATCAGGGAAGACAATAGCAGCAGGGGAGGCTAGGAAGGTGAGATCTCGAATAAAGCCAAAGAAACTGAAAAATGAGGACAGACATTATTCCAGACTTGGTAGATAGCCATTACAAATGCACGGAGGTAGGAGATGGCATCTTATATGACAATAGGTTATAGATTGTGTGGAGGGTTAACTTGGAAGAGGAAGGGATGAAGGAGCCAAGTGGTGAAAAAGCTTTTCTATCTGATCCTGGAGGCTAAAGGAAGCCAATGGATCTTCTGTGATCATTGGAGGCCTGACATGGTCACTCAGTCTTTAGGGAAATCACTTCGGCAGCTGAGTGGAGGATAGATTGGATAGGGAGAGACCTCGAGCAGGAACAGCGTTCAGGAGGTGATTGAAGAAGTCTAGACTGGGGCCCAACAAAGGCTGTGGTTGTGCTAGTGAAGAAGGATGATATACAAGAGATGTGAAGATAGAAATGACAAGCTCCGACAATGTATTCAATCCATCAAGTGAGGAGCCAACAATGCCATCCAGATCTCAAGGAGGGTGTGGAACTCAGCAGAAACAGGGCTGGGTTCCAGACATGGAGCATCTAATTCCAGATGTCAAATAGGTCATTGATGATGCAAGACTAGATAGTTCAAGAGAGATGAGGGCTGAATAAGAGATCCAGGAATTAAAAAAATAAATAAATAAATAAAATAAAAAGCGGGACCATGAAAAGAGTGAGAGAGAGAGAAAGAGAGAGAGAGAGAGAGAGAGAGAGAGAGAGAGAGAGAGAGAGAGAGAGAGAGAGAGAGAGAGAGAGAGAGAGAGAAATATCCAAGAATTATGAGCACAGAGGAGATAGTTGAATCCATCATCTGACCAGGAGGGCTATTGTGGATGGATATGATTCATCCCGCAGTTGGATTGTGTGGATGGCCATCTAACAGGGCCCCTAGGGAAGTGGAAGTTAAAAAGTCAATATTGAAAGAACTAAGAAGAAGGGAAGTTAGGGCTGGCAAGGACTTGAGAATATAAGCCAAAAAATGAATGTAGGCTGATCTCAGAGGGACTTTAGGATATAGGATATCAGAGCCATTAAATAACTATTGAATCCATTCCCTCACCTCATTTCTATAGAGGATCAGAGAGAAGGGATATTTCCCCTGATGTGCAGAAGTGACCCTAAAACTTAGGTTTTCAGGCTCTCAGCAAAGGGGTTTTGTCCCCTCCAACCCCAGTCTATTACTCTAAGGAAGGGGCCTGGGCAGGGGATGGATTGGGAATTCCAGGGATAACCATATCTCTGTCTCTGTCTCTGCCCGGATGGAGCAGGCGGGAGATGGACAGGTCAGCACTTCCCCCACCCTAGGGGTCTCAAAGCATGGCTGGATGGCTGAATCCCCCAGCCCCAATCTCCTCTGTTCCTGCTATCTCCCTGTCCCCTTGATTCCTACCTTCCCTGATTCTCCTGGTCCCGACACTTTTCATCTCCTAGCCTTATCCTTCCCCTGCCCCCTCATCACCCAATCTCTTCCCTCTCCTATTGCCAACACCACTCTCCCCTCCAACTCTTCCTGACCTCCAGTCCTTTTGTCCTCTGGCTGCTGATCCCCAAGTCCCAGCTTTCCTTCTCCCAGCCTCCTTTATCTCCCCAGGTCCCTCCACTAGAACCTGTTCCCCATTTTACATTTCTACTTTATTTTTCCCCCTTTATCCCCTACAGCTTCCTTATTGCCCTCACTATCACAACCACCAAAAGCCCTGTCCCCTACTCCTCCTCCCCAGCTCTCTAGCTTCTTGCAATTCTACCTTTTTTTTTTTTACTTTGTAAAAAAAAAATTCTCTTTGCTACTCTAGAGCATCTTGGGTTGGGGAGGAGTGGCTGTTGAGTTGGGAAGTGGAAGGGAGGGGGGCATGTGCATGCTGCCCCGCAGAAGGGCAGGCATGGGGGTCAATGCTGGGAGCCCAGGGCTCCATGTCAGCGCTGATATCGTCATGTGTGATCTTGAACAAGTCCAGAAGTCCATATCTTGTGCATCAGTCTCTTCTGTACCTTCCTTGTTTCTCTCTCTGTCCTCTTCTTTCTCTGTGTCTGTTTCTCCATATGCCCATGTTGGTCTTTCCCCCCTCGATCTGCATGTCTTCTGTACGTGTCACCATTGTCTCTTCCACGTCTCTGCACTTGAGTCATTCTTGGGGGCTGTGGTCAGGGAAGCCTTCAACTGGACAGTTTGATCTTTCTGGGGTCTGGGAGGTGAAGGGAATGACCTCTTAGGGCAAACTGAACCCAGGGGGGCCAAGGGTTTGGAGGATTGGGGAGATGGGCTCCCAGACGGGGATTTTGGAGGGAGATCGGGGGTCTCTGGGCTCTGAGACATATGCGGCCTGCAGTCAGGAGGCTCCGATCAGGAGAGAACAAAGAAGAAGCGTCGGGGGGACCGATATTCCATCCAGACCTCTCTGATAGTGGCTACCCTCAAGAAGATGCTGCCCATTGGGTTGAACATGTGTGCACCCACTGACCAGGACCTCATCGCGCTGGCCAAGACCCGTTATGCCCTGGTACCACCCGCTTTCTCTGAACTTTCTCTTTCTCAATAATTTATTGACTCTTTTGCACATTTATTGACCTCTATGATCAGTATCTGGCTTATCTCAAATTCCTTCAGCCATTCAATATTCCCTCTGATCCCTCATCCATTCCTTGTTCCCTCTGGCCAGTATCTGACCCATCATGCACCACGTGGCCATTCACTTACCTTCTGACATTTTAGTAACTTCTCTGTTCATGCAATAACTGCTGGCCAATGTGTAACCTATTTCTGACCCCTCTGATACTTTGACCATTTCCTGATTCCTCTAGTCATTGACTGACCTACCTTGTCATTCAGTGACCTCTTTGACCAGTTTCTTACTAATTGCTGACCCCTGTGGCTATTCTCTGGTGCCTCTTATTCTTTGTCCATTCCCTGACCCATTTGACCAGTATCTAACACATCTCTCATCCCTCTGCCCATTCACTGACCTGACATATATTTCACCTGTCTCCAACAATTATCTGATGTTCCTAGCCAGTACTTGACCCTTCTGGCCATTCACTGACCTCCTGATCAATATCTGACCCCTCTGACCATTTAGTGGTGTCTCTATTATCTGGCTGATTTCTTACTCCTCTAATTATTCTCTGACCCATCTGAACATTCTGTGACTCCTAGGTCATTCACTAATCCTTCTCCCAGCCATTCTCTGACTCTTTCCAGTCTCATAAATATACCCCTAGATCCCTGTCCTTGTGAGAACAGTAGGGGGAATTGTAGGGGGAATTCAACTTGACTCTGCCTCCCTCCCAATGTGTTTGTCTCCAGAAAGACACAGATGAAGAAGTTCGGGAATTTCTGCAGAATAACCTTCATCTTCAGGGAAAGGTATCAATCAACCCAGTCCTGGAACTGGAGGTTGGGGGGGTAGGGGGGAGGTTATAGGGGATAGGCTGAGTGGAGAAAGCATATCAGGCTAGCTCCAAGACTCATTCCTTAGAAACACTTTCCACAAAACTCCCGTCCCTTTTTTTCCAGAGTGAGGGCTCCCCATCACTGCGCTGGCAGATGGCCCTGTACCGGGGGCTTCCTGGCCGGGATGAGGATGCTGATGCCCCTGAGAAGATTGTTCGCCGAGTGCAGGAAGTATCGGCAGTGCTTTACCACCTGGAGCAGGTAGGAAGGAGCTCTGAGGGGGCAGGCCTTTTCTGGGAAAAGGCTTAGGCCTCCAAGGAGGAAGAACTTTGGAACCAAAGGTCCCAGGCCTGGATAAAAGAAGACCTTAAAGGATAAGAGCACATGGATTTCATAGGATAATAGACCTGGCAGGGACCCCCTGAATTTGTAGATGAAGAAACTGAAGCCTAGAAAGAGTTAATTAATAGGCCCAAGATCACCCAGCTGATCACTGGTTTGAAACTTAGCTCTCCTGATTCTTAGTGCAATGTTCTCTCCACAGCCCCATGGGTTCTAAGGAGATGGTGAGTTTTGAGGTGTTAGTTCCCTGATCCCTCCTTGTTCTTCCACAGACAGAACACCCCTACAAGTCCAAGAAAGCCGTGTGGCACAAGCTGCTTTCAAAACAGCGTCGCCGGGCAGTCGTGGCTTGTTTTCGCATGACACCCTTGTACAATTTGCCTCGGTAAGGAAGCCTGAGCAAGAAGGAAGATGAGGGCAAGTCGGAGGATTCCAAGTAGAAAAGGGGATCTTGGGGAAAGGGCATAGACAAGAATGGGCTTTTTCCTAATCCCAAATAGATCCTACATTAACTTTGAATTCCTACCAGAACTACTTGATTCAGAATCCAGCAGGGAGGTAGGGTCAGGAAATGAGAAGGATAAAGGGATAGGAAAATTCAGGAGGCGGAAATAAGATCAGAATTCCAAGGCAAAGGTAGGGGACAAAGCAAAAACTATCAGAACAATGTTGGGTGGAGAGGCAGTGGAGGTAACTGAATGCTGACGGCTGGACTGAGAGAAATTGATATAACTTGAGTGATTCAAGAGAATTTGACATTGGCTGGAGGGATTCAAGAAAAACTGACATGGTTGGAGTGTTTCAAGAAAAACTGACATGGCTGCAGGGATTCAAGAAAAAATGACATGGTTGGAGTATTTCAAGAGAAATTGACATGGCTGAAGAGATTAGAGAGAAATTGACATGGCTGCAGGGATTCAAGAAAAAATTACCTGGTTAAAGTGTTTCAAGAGAAATTGACATGACTGGAGGGATTAGAGAGAAATTGACATGGTTGCAGGGATTCAAAAAAACCTGGCATGGTTGGAATGTTTCAAGAGAAATTGACATGGCTGCAGGGATTCAAGAAAAACTGACATGGTTGGAGTGTTTCAAGAGAAATTGACATGGCTGAAGAGATTAGAGAGAAATTGACATTGCTGCAGGGATTCAAGAAAAATTGACATGGTTGGAGTATTTCAAGAGAAACTGACATGGCTGGAGAGATTAGAAATTGACATGGTTGCAGGGATTCAAGAAAAACTGACATGGTTGGAATGTTTCAAAAGAAATTGACATGGAGTGTCAAAGACAAAAAGATTGTAAATAGGAAGATAGTAACTTCTCTTGGAACCCACTCATCCATTCTCACCTTAACCTGGTCCCACAGGCATCGGGCAAGCAATATGTTCTTGGAGTCCTACAAAGCATCATGGATCCTAACGGAGGAGCACAGTTTTGAGGACCGCATGATTGATGACCTTTCTGTAAGAGGGTGCCCTGTGGCAGAGGGGGACCTTGTGGAAGTGCAGGGAAGAGGGCATTA